>NC_064628.1:354639812-355277729 GCF_023864275.1 Schistocerca cancellata
ACTGCCTGTTAGGAGAGTCATGTAATGTGATGATTGAAGGTCGTGAGTTAAAATAAATCTGTGCTAATCGACTGCATATGTTTTCAATCAAGTAGTTGAAATCCCAAGTCACTTTCTTAATTAATTTTATGTTCAACATTTGCATCTGGTGTTCAATAGCTGAATATAACATCAATGTGCATCCCTTTTAATTAAAAGGGATCAATTCTGAATCAATTAATGTCAACAGTGCCACCGCAGTTAAATCAGGAGTCACAGGGCCTTATTACTTTCTTTGCGTTATCTGACATTGCGGCAGTTTTGCAGACTCTGTTGATCTGTTAGTCAATTACCTGGGGTGAACACACGCCAAAACCAGATAAGTGACGGGTGGGGTGTTACAACATTAAGCAAGAACTAAAGGCTTGGCAATGTGTTAACGTAATACAGGGGTTGGAACTTAAATAGTGGCAACTATTTATTCACAACCGATACAAAAAAGTTACATGTTTGCACCTGTTACTGTCCTTCAAAGTAGTCACCATCGTTGAGTAGAACCCGTTGCTTGCGATGTGGAAGGCGTAGTATACGATTAGCAGAGCCTGTTCTGTTGATGATGCGAATGGAGCGGTCTACTGCCTGTAGAATCTCTGGAACAGTTCTGAAGCGAATGCTACGAAGTGGTTCCTTTATCTTCGGAATCAAATCAGAGTCACAAGGACTTAGGTCCGGGGAGTATGGTGGCTGGTACAGTACTTCCCAGCCGTATCAATTAAACAGAAGCCGGCCGGAGTGGCCGTGCGGTTCTAGGCGCTACAGTCTGAAGCCGAGCGACCGCTACGGTCGCAGGTTCGAATCCTGCCTCGGGCATGGATGTGTGGGATGTCCTTAGGTTAGTTAGGTTTAATTAGTTCTAAGTTCTAGGCGACTGATGACCTCAGAAGTTAAGTCGCATAGTGCTCAGAGCCATTTTTTTTTTTTTTTTGACTAAACAGTGCAGCCACAGCTTGCACTGTATGCGCCCGCACATTGTCGTGCAAAATGATGGGTGAGGTGCGCAGAAAGTGTCTTCGCTTCTTTCGCATAGCTGGTCGCAGGTGATGCTCCAAAACCGAACAGTAATACTGTGCATTGAAGGTCTGCCGTGGAGGAACATAATGCGTTACGATAACACCATCACAGTCGTACACGAGAATCACTATAGCTTTAGACCGCTCCATTCGCACCATCAACAGAACAGACTCTGCTAACGGTATACTACTCCTTCCACATCACTGGCAACGGGTTCTATACAACGCTGGTGACTACTTTAAAGTATAGTAACAGGTGCAAACATGTAATTCTTTTGTATCGATTGTGAATAAATAGTTACCTATATACGTTCCAGCCCTCCTATATAAATACAAACGTATTTAATAAAATGTTGTTTGGTAGTGGTTCACTTAGAAACCTCTCACTATACAATGTAGTACGGTATTCTATGCCCGTAAAATCACAACTTTCACCATATTGGGGCTCTGACGAACTTTCGACTTTCGCGGTGACCTATAATGACGCAATTCGTTGGATTGGCGTTTCAGTTTTGGCTCGTACAATGTGGCCCATGTTTCATCCAGTGTTACGATACGGCGTAAGAAAGCCTCTCCTTCGCGCTCATAGCGCTCCAAGTGCGTCTGAGCAACGTCGTAACGCATCCGATTCCCCGCACGCCTCTAGAAGACCTTGATGACACTATCGTGCTGCACGACCTCTGGCACATTCAATCTTGATCCAACTCTGTTGTTCCTGTTTCGAAAACATAGCGACACCGTTACGTTAGACCCCTCGCTCACAAGTGACTGTGTTTCCCTCGATTGCGCGCACGCCGGTGACGTGGGACGGGCGAGTCCATTTGCTCGGAGGTAGGGTATTTATGCCAACAACGTGGGCTATCAGCGACAATAGTAGATTCCATTGCATAGTGTCTCCACAGCAGTGGTGCCACTATTTAAGTTCCAACCTACGTATTTCGATTACTGTTCTGATTCCAATAGATTTGGTAGTCTGTCCCAGCTGCATGCGTCTATTTAGTCTTTTTCCTCCTTGTTGCCAGCGAGAATTCTTCTACGCTATTTTTTCATGGGATAGATCTAGTAAAGAGACTGCCTACGCTACGCTTGTCCGTCCTCTTTTCGATTACTGCTGCGCAGTGTGAGATCCTTACCAAACAGGATTAACAGGCTACACCGAGAAAGTTCAAAGAAGGGCAGCATGTTTCGTATTATCGAGAAATAGGGTAGAGAGTGTCGCGGAAATTATATATGATTTGGGGTGAAAATCAGTGAGACAAACGCGTTTCTCGTTGCTGCGGAATGTTCTCACGAAATTTCAATCGCCAACTTTCTCCTCCGAATATGAAAATATTTTGTTGACACCGATGTACATAGGGAGAAACGGTCATCATAATAAAGTATGGGAAATCAGAGCTCGCTTTTCCCGCGCGCTGTTCGAGAGTGGAATAATAGAAAATTATCGTGAAGGTGGTTTGATGAACCCTCTGCCAGAATCTTAAGTGTGATTTAGAGAGTAGCCATCTATATGTATATGTAGATGTGGACTGGTCTCCACGTGGTTTCACCAGTAGTTTCTGTGAACTTTCCTTCTACGTTCTATATGTTAAGCTGCTGCAGCATGTCCATATTCCTTGGTTGTGCACGGGCATGAAGAAGGTTAAATAGACCTGCAATGAAGATATATGTACAGAACCAACGATAACGTCTTTCCCCAGAGATTTATTTAACTTAAGCAGAAACAAAAGGATGGCACTGGATGAAATCCAACCAAAATAATATGACTAAGACTTCGGAAAAACGAACCAAAGACCAGTACACGCATCGGATGGCCTCGTGAGAGTCCGGTTAGTGAAAAATAAAGTCTACAACATGCCATGCAGGTAATGAAAACCATAATGATGATTTCTGAATTTCGCTTCAGTCAGTTATTTCTTACTAGGAGCAACCATCGATGCCGCTAACCGTTATCACTAATGACGATTGCTTAAGGGGAACATAAGAGCCTCGTAGAGACTGACTGGGCTATGGCCATCTGAAGTTGAAATGGAGTTCAAAAATGGCTCTGAGCACTATGGGACTTAACTTCTGAGGTCATCAGTCCCCTAGAACTTAGAACTAATTAAACCTAATTAACCTAAGGACATCACACACATCCATGCCCGAGGCAGGATTCGAACCTACGACCGTAGCAGTCGCGCGGGTCCGTACTGAAGCGCCTAGAACCGCTCGGCCACACCGGCCGGCCTGATGGAAACTATGGAGTATTTTATGCTTGTTAGGTCTGCAAGTTTTACTCATGTTACTGTACTGAAAAGCAGATCAGTTATCAAATTAGTAACGTATTTTGTCTCGAAATTAATTTTCGTTTGCTTTAAGAAAGATATACCCTGCCGTCGAAGTGAACAATCCACATTTCGCAGACGTATTTTGGTTACGATTAGAATTACAGTCGGATCGAATTCCAAAAATCCTCATACATTTCAAAACGATGTGCATTTGATGCCCACACATCTGAAAGCCAGTCTGCGAAAGGTTTCAGCTGTATCGAGTGAGCTGAAGTACGCTGCCCAGTCGGTCCATTAGCAGTTCGGAAATATTCAAAGGTGCTTTGTCACAGAGAATAACAATGCCTTTCGACAGGATTACATAGTATTTCGGCCGCTTTTTACTTTTTCACCGTGCATAGCAGCCGTTATTTCATTGTGTTTTCGCGGAATTCAAATACGAGATACGTGTTTCGTTTCCTGTGAGGATACACGACAAAAATGCGTAACTTCCTTTAATGTTCCTCTGCGTTAACTCCACATTCTGTGATTCCTTTGTTCTCCACGCGCTTTGTGTAGAACCTACTCAGCGCCGCATTTAATCTCGATAGTGAAGCACTAGCTAATACTACTACTCACACCAAGCAAAGCTCTTTGGCTCTTTCAGCTTTCCATCTACTTGCGCTGTATCATTTGATGTAATCATGCGACGACTCTCCGGCGGACATATTATGTTGGAAGGAAAAGCGTTCGTCACAGCTGTTTAAGCTGATACGGTGCTGTTCACTTGCACGGTGGCAGGCTTGATGGCATGACCAGGCCGGCCGGTGTGGCCGAGTGGTTCTAGACGCGTCATCCGGCACCGCGCGACTGCTACGGTCGCAGGTTCGAATCCTTGAAAGGTGGCTACACTGAGTCACAGCGCCAGAGATTGCGCCAAAGAGTATTATTCAGCCGCCTCCACTGGCAGTGCTTGTTGAGAAGTGGTAGTGGAGAGTGCTTGTCGTGAAGTCGTCGTGGAGAGTGAGAAGTGGGCAGTAGGAGTTCTGATGCAGCCGTGACTAGTTGTGAGCGTGTTGAACGCAGTTGTTCTGATGGGCTAGACAGCCGATGCTGTTCGATTGCGGATGTTGTAATGATCAGAGTGTATGTTTCGTCAATATATATGAAGGTAAAGAAATTTTTTTATTTCAAATGTCCTAACTAACAATGTCTCTTGGTCACAGGTTCAGTCAAAAAAGCATCTGGTTTGTGTTCATGTATTAGAGTGTAATTCTGGTTTGTATGTGCAATTATAGTATTACTGTTTTTTTTAATTACTTCAGTGTAAATGGTGGTTAAAATACCTTGTCTTATTGAGGAAGAACCGTGCCAGATGTGTACGTTGAATCACACTTCCACACACAGAACAATTACATTTGTGCTTTGTTGTTTCGTAGCTTTTATAGTTTCTGGGGACTTAATTAATTAATTGTGTTAACGGAAGTTTCCTTTCATTCTTTGTTGTTATTCTATGCAGTCAGATTGCGTACTAATACTGGTCAGGGCCAACCGGTTACGAGACTGCATAACCGGACAGACAGCGACTAAAAATTAAAATTATTTGCATAATAAATAAGTAAGCCCCCATGCACGTGGCGACCGCTGTTCGGATCGTCCCTTGGAATTCTGTTGATAGTAAAAATAACAGACAGTAGTATTGTTGTAGTAATTTGTAGTTTAGTAATTGTAGTCTATATTGCATGTGTAGATTTGGTAATGGACATTTGTAGCTGTCTTGTCTTTCTTCTAATGGTATTTTTGCAGAATTTAATTTTCGATGAGTCGTATACGGGTTTGACAATTGTACAATTGTGAAGGTTTTAATTGTTCGTTAGGCGTGTTTGTCAGGAAGCATTTCGTGTGAATGGTATTGTTGGTGATAAAGTGTCATATTGTGTGTAATTTTCGTATAGTGACGAGTTTTGTATGTTTTCTAAATGATCACGCGATCGATGAAAAAGGCAAAAATGATGGATAGTGAGAATGACGAAACTGTTAACATGGCGAACTCGCCAACACATTACAACGGTATGTTGAATAATGTAGTAGAAAACAATGTAATAAGCAGGGAAAATAGTCCAGAACCAGTTCAAAACTTTTCACAATTAAAGAATTTTCAGAATACGAGATTAACGACAGAAGATTCTGGAATAGTATCGAACACAGATAGCTTTATAGCTATGACGAAGGAAGCTGGTTTTACGGGAAATGTTAGGGGCGAAAAGAATTTCGAACCAGTTAATATGGAGCAGTTGATGGGTGCTATATTAAATTTAGGATCACGGATGGGAACAATGGAAACACAGTTAAGATCTGAATTAAAAACAGTGGGATCACAGTTACGATCTGAATTAAAAACAGATATGGGAACAATGGAAACACGGTTAGACTCACTGGGATCGCAGTAAGGATCTGAATTAAAAACAGAGATGGGAACTTTGGCAACACGGTTAGAAACTGATATAGGAACAATTAAAACAGATATAGGAACATGTTTCAAAAACATGAAAGATGAATTAAAGAAAGAAATTAGAGAAGAAGTACAACCGATTTTGAATGCTCATAATAATAGATTAATTTCAATAGAAATCAGACAAAAGGAACAGGATAGAGAACAGGAAGAAAGAGATCGCGTGATAGTACAAAAATTTTCAGAGTTAAATTTACAACGTGCACACGATAAGGAAGAAATACTTGAAAGAATCGAGGAATCCGTACCAAATGACAGAATAAATAACCTAACACAACAGTATGAACAGTTAACTACTAAATGTGTCAATACTGACACCCGAGACGCGACACTTACGGAAGACGTAAATAAACAGAAAGAACAAATAGGTGACTTATCGGAAAGAGTTGAGGAGATTTCAGATAAATTGACAAGTCTTACTTTAAATGGGGACAGAGATACAGCTCCATTGCCATTTGCAGAAACCGAAGAGTACCAGAACATAAATAAGCATGTTGAAAATCAGGGAAAATTTAATGAACGCGTTAAAGGGGAATTTGAGGCATTACGAAAGCAAGTCAAACAAATTGAAGGCGAAATCGTAGGGAAAGACAGCAGAAGAAATTTAGAATCACATATAGCAGAGGGGTTTGAAGAAAATAATTTCTTTCATTTACGAGATGCAACAAGAGAGCGCCAGGCGCGCGAACTTGACAATAATCGACATTGGGACTGGGACAGACGCGGTAGGTCTTTGTCGCCACGAGGAGAAAACTTTGACTATAAACACTTCTTAACTGTTCGGAAATTTAAGATCTTTCGCAATTCTAAGAACGACATACATCCATGTTCATGGTTAGATCAATTTATGTACGCACTTCCACCAAATTGGCCACTAAGTCACAAACCGGAATTTATGTGCGGCTATTAAAGTCCTCAGGGGATTCACTACACTAAGTGAATATGTGCCGTAGCGTGCACAGGGCCCCGAGCTGTAGTGGTGCTATTTCCCTTTTAGTTTTCTGCACCGCTGCCTATTCTTTTACTATTCTTTGTATCTATCAAAACAACTCTTCGACTATCAATCTATCTAGAGAGTCGGTAAGGAATAACCGGATATGACTATTTTACCCAAAAGTGATTTCGGAAATTACCGTTTGGACTTACTGTATCTTCAGCAGCATTCATTCATAGTTTAAACAAAATTTTACCTGTTTATCTTCGTGACAATTTTACTTCATATATTGACGATATTCTTATTGCTAAACGTTCTTGGAGTGAGCATAACAAAATTTTGGATTCATTATTACTATTTTTGCAAGAGTTGGCATTACAGTGAACTTGGAAAAATCTGAATTTGGTCGTTCTCAGGTGAAATTTCTTGGTCTTATTATTTCTACAGAAGGTATTCTTCCTGATCCAGAAAAACTAGACGCTATTCGTAATTATGCTGTTCCTACTACAAAACGTGATGTTCGTAGTTTCCTTGGTCTCAGTAATTTTCTTAGACGCTTTGTTAGATTGGACAATTTGGCCGCACCTCGTTTATGTGAACTGTCTGGAAAGAATTTTAATTGGTGTTGGGATGAGGAAGCTCAATCAGAATTTGAACGACTTCGTGATGCTTTAGTTGCTGCTCCACTTCTTTCACATCCGGATTTATCTAAAGATTTTTGTTTGGCGACGGACTCATCATACAAAGGCCTAGGTGCACACTTATTTCAAGAGATAGAAGAAAACGGCGTTGTAGTACAGAAAACTATTGCATTTGGAAGTCGTGTTCTCTCTAAATCAGAAAAGAATTATTCGATTACGGAACTTGAGGCTTTGGCTGTTGTTTGGGCTTTCACAAAATTTCGCATATTTTTGTTTGGCAGACATACTAAAGTTTACACCGATCATCGAGCTCTGGAATTTCTTATGTCAGCAAAATTAACACATGGAAGATTGTTACGATGGGCGCTGTATCTACAGGAATTTGATTTTAGTATTGTTTACATACAGGGTTCTTCAAATATTATTGCTGATGCTTTATCACGTGCACCGATGGGTTTGAAACAAAGTGCTGAAGAGGACTGCAAAGAAAACAATTATTGTTTGATGTATATTCAAGGTGTTGCGTTTGAGAATTTTATTTCGTCTTCGCTCCAGGACATCGCTAAGGAGCAAAATAAGGATCCAATCTGGAAGGACATTAAGGAGAAGTGGAGGAGAAAGGAAAGCGTAGCGATTAGACAGTATTATTTAGTTCGCAATGATATTCTTTTTAAACGAAAATCGGTCGACAACTCTGTTTGGTTAGTTTGTATTCCTGATGAGTGGGTCAATAAATTGATTTGGTACACACATTTCAGTTATGCACACTTTGGTCCCAGAAAATACTTTCATAAATTACGAGAAAATTGCTACTTCAATAATATGGAAAAACGTATTCTATCTGTTCTTGCCAAATGCAAATTATGTCAAAAGGCTAAGCCGCCAACTATTTCTCACAGAGCACCGTTGTTTCCTATCATTCCAGCGAAATTAAAGGACATGGCTGCAGTCGATTTGTTCGGTCCAGTGGTTCGTTCTACTAATGGTTTTGCGTATATTTTAGTAGCAGTGGAATTGACATCAAAATATGTGTGTTTTACATCTTTACGCAAAGTAACAGCTCGTTCAGTATCTAATGCTTTCATCAAACATTGGCTTCGTACTCTACGGCGTCGTAAGATTAAACTAATTTTCATTTCACTTTTTCACCCTCAATCTAACGCTTCAGAGAGATGGATGAAGGAAATCAATAAACTGTGTCGACTTTATTGTCATCAGAATCACAGAACGTGGGATCAGTATCTTCATATTTTTCAAAACATTCTGAATGAACTCCCTAATGATTCAACTTCTTTACCGCCTATATTGATATTAAAAAATAAGGCACCAACAAATCGCATTTCTGAAATCGTTCCTTTTCTGCCTACACGAAAACTGCGGCATTCTGAAGTTGTGAACCTGGCTCTGCAAAATATTGCATCTGCGGCTGCTAGAAGAGAGAAATCAGCTAAACGTCCTGGTCGTTTAAAAATCTTGTCAGTTGGTCAAAAGGTGTTAATTAAGTCTCATCGTTTGTCTCACAAAGGAAAAGGCTTGTGTCGCAAATTTTTTCTGCTTTATAACGGTCCATATAGAGTTCGCAAAATTATTCATGATAACACTGTCGAAGTAGAAACTCTTAAATCTCGGCGCTCTAAGGGAATACATCATATATCGAACGTTAAAATTTTTGTGGAATGACATACTTTCGAGAAACCAACAGTTATACGTAAAGATGCAGAGAATACAAGAATACCGCGCAATGTTCCGGCGGCGGCACATACTCAAAGCAAAAGTCAAGCCTGCGCGCTGCACAAGGCAGTCGTTGACCGCAAACAATTACTTCCTACGTCACGCGTACCTACAGCTGATCGAGCGTTCAGTGCGAATGCACTGACAGCCGTAAACAAATACACAGTCTAATATCTCTGATTAAATTCAGTATAAAGCTATAGTGACTTGATAAATTATGTTATTAACGTTCAGTATTTTTCAGGATACGGTTGTATAAAATATTTCAGAACTTCAGGTAAATTCTGTGTGTGTCCGACGTTAAGAGGACTTGCTATCGAGAAATTTTCAGGAAGAATGTAATTTCGAAGAAGAAACTAATAAACTAAAAAAGGTAACTATTAATTGAGTTTATTTTTCAGGTAACATATTTCCCCTTAGATATGTACTTTAGACGTAATTTGCTGCTCGCGATTACGTGATTCATACTTTGTGCTAATTTCATGTTCTATGAATTTACTTGTGAAGCGACGGGCTTGCGTACGTTAACTGATTTTGACAATGATTGATTAATGAACAGGGTTGTTACCTGTGTATATTAAGCATCGCTTGGCTGCTATGCTTTTTCACTGATGACATATTTTTTTAATTATGTGCCTGCTGTGCTTATTTATTTAAATTATAATTGTCACCTGATTAATTGTACTGATATGGTTATTTATGTAAGTCATACTTTGTGATTTATCTGCTTGGGCCTTCATGTTTACTTATTAAGATTACATATGAACATTTATTTGCTTATGCAGATATGATGCTAATGACCTGTTTATTATGTAAGATATATATTTGCTGCTTTGCGTATGGATTGCATATTTACACATTTTTGTTTTGTTGCCATAACTACTCTTTATTTTGGTATATAGAAATGCTGATATACTGTGTACAAATATGGAGTTTAGGTCACACTACGGTATTAATTATGGATTGTTCGCTTGGCAGAGCCTCGTTGTAGGGATTGTGCTACATCCATATGTTGACATTGTGTTCTCTACTGGTATATTTACTCGCTATTGCATGTTTTCCTTACGCTCAGTGCTTTATATTTTAAGATAAGAAAATGAACTGCCATGAGCTGGAGGTTTTATGGAAGCTGTATACATTTATACTAATAGAAAGGAAGCTAACGACATGAAATACCAACACAAGGTTTAGACCATTGACAGTTATTACACTGCATTCTTCGTGAGCAATTGAAATAGTAAGTGACACTTGACACAAGAAATACTCCACATGTTTGCTTCTGTTTTGCCGTGATTCTTGAAGTGGTGTACACACTGTGAAATATTTCGATCATTCACTCTCCGTACTCGTACTTACTTACTGAAAGTTATTCGAACTAAAGGCTGTTAGAGGTTATGTATGCATTTCTTTTGTTTAATGATGGACAAGGTAACCAAAATGTATTTTATAATTCATAATGAGTAGAAGATTTGGGTCAGATGGATTACACAGAGGTTGTGTGTGGACATTGTGTCTTCGGATTGTATGGGATGATGAATTGAAGTTTGCACTAGGATTTTGTCTGTACTTGTACGATGAGACTGACTAGAGGAAAGAGTTGTTATGGAAGTGAAATGATATTGGTGATAAGGTTTATATGTATCGACGTATTGAAGAGGTATTGTTGAGGTATTGAGATTGTGTGAAGTTGATGATTATTGGAGTTTTGGTGGACAAGAGGTAAGGTAAATGATATTGATGATAAGGTTTATATGTATCGACGTAAGAGGTATTATTGAAGTATTAAGATTATGTGATGATGACGATTATTGGAGTTTTGGTGAATAAGAGGTGAAGTAAGTGAGGAGCATTTTTTTTTTTTGTCTATGTGGAACAAGGAGGATGAAGATGGCAGACTAGAACACTCAAATGTAAAGAAGATTGTCTACACACACACTTTGTTAAATCAATAAGCAGTATATACTTTTTTTTTTTTTTTGGAGAGAGGAAACATTTGCATATCTTGGCACACTGACAGTTGTTCAGAAACCGTACATTTTGATTTGGCTTGGCAAACACTGGTCTTGACATGATGACTACGACGTTGACTAACTATTATTGACTGTTATACATTGCTGCCACTACTACTTGATACACAAGTTGAACATAAAATTTTGGACATAATTGCATTTACACAGTTAACACTATTCAATTACACAGTAGTACTTAATGTGGATGACAGATGAGTGAGTGTGTTTTGTGTGTTTTCCTTTCCTAATCCCAAATAATTGGTACCGACCTATCTCCTAAATATTATTTTACTTGTTTGTTGTGGCTTGCACTGACACCCATAAATATTATAGGTTTACTGGCATTTATGTATTTGTAATAGTTAATTTGACAATTATCTGAAACCATTTGTGTGTTTATTATAATTTGTATGTTTAGTGTTAGAGCATTGATAATAATTTTGTAAAAGCAATTGTGTGTGCATTCAAACTGTTGTTCGTGCTTTCACCTGTTCAACATTCCTGGGTGCCACTTGGAAATGTTTTATTTGTGCTAATGAACTCTGATGAACTGTCTAATTAGTGATAGTGAATATTATGGACTGTTACCTGCACTTGTTCAACATGATGGGTGCCACTTGGAGTTTCTGCTAATGAACTCTGATTAGTGATAGTGAATATTATGGGCTGTTGCCTGCACCTGTTCAACATTGCTAGGTGCCACTGATGGAACTGCTTCTACTGAAATAATGTGACTTGTTGCTGTATGCACCTGCTCAAAATTGCTGGGTGCCACTGATGGACTGCTTCTATTGAAATAATGTCACTTGTTGGTGTCTGCACCTGCTCAACATTACTGGGTGCCACTGATGGGCTGCTTCTACTGAAATGATGTCACTTGTTGCTGTCTGCACCTGTTCAACATTGCTGGGTGCCACTGATGGACTGCTTCTACTGAAATGATGTCACTTGTTGGTGTCTGCACCTGCTCAACATTGCTGGGTGCCACTGATGGACTGTTTCTACTGAAATAATGTCACTTGTTGGTGTCTGCACCTGCTCAACATTGCTGGGTGCCACTGATGGACTGCTTCTACTGAAATGATGTCACTTGTTGGTGTCTGCACCTGTTCAACAGTGCTAAGTGCCACTGATGGAACTGCTTCTACTGAAATGATGTCACTTGTTGGTGTCTGCACCTGTTCAACAGTGCTAAGTGCCACTGATGGAACTGCTTCTACTGAAATGATGTCACTTGTTGGTGTCTGCACCTGCTCAACATTGTTGGGTGCCACTGGTGGAACTGCTTCTACTGAAATGATGTCACTTGTTGGTGTCTGCACCTGTTCAACATTACTGGGTGCCACTAATGGACTGCTTCTACTGAGATAATGTCACTTGTTGATGTCTGCGCCTGCTCACCATTTTTGGGTGCCACTGTTGAAGCTGTTTAAATATTGCTGATGAAATGTTATGAGACTGCTATTTGCACCTGTTGATCATTGCTGGGTGCTACTGTTGGAACTGTCAACTACTCTGAGGAGTTCTACTTGTTTATTGAACTATTGAAAGGATTTTATGTGAATATTTGTATAAACTGATTTTTTTTGTGTGTTTACTGTTTATGAGATGTTATGAGTCTCTTACCTGCACCTATTCGTCATTGCTGACGCTATTGATTGAATTGTTTAACCAAATGATACTTGTGTAAACTATTACGTAAAATCATATGTATGCAAGCATTTGTACGCAATCTGACTGCATAGAATAACAACAAAGAATGAAAGGAAACTTCCCTTAACACAATTAATTAATTAAGTCCCCAGCAACTATAAAAGCTACGAAACAACAAAGCATAAATGTAACTGTTCTGTGTGTGGAAGTGTGATTCAACGTACACATCTGGCACGGTTCTTCCTCAATAAGACAAGGTATTTTAACCACCATTTACACTGAAGTAATTAAAAAAACAGTAATACTATAATTGCACATACAAACCAGAATTACACTCTAATACATGAACACAAGCCAGATGCTTTGTTGACTGAACCTGTGACCAAGAGACATTGTTAGTTAGGACATTTGAAATAAAAAATTTTCTTTACCTCCATATATATTGACGAAACATACACTCTGATCATTACAACATCCGCAATCGAACAGCATCGGCTGTCTAGCCCATCAGAACAACTGCGTTCAACATGCTCACAACTAGTCACGGCTACATCAGAACTCCTATTGCCCACTTCTCAATAAGCACTCTCCACTACGACTTCATGACAAGCACTCTCCACTACCACTTCTCAACAAGCACTGCCAGTTGAGGCGGCTGAATAATACTCTTTGGCGCAATCTCCGGCGCTGTGACCCAGTGTAGCCACCTTTCATCCTGCCTCGGGCATGGATGTGTGTGATGTCCTTAGGTTAGTTAGGTTTAAGTAGTTCTAATTTCTAGGGGGCTGATGACCTCAGATGTTAAGTCCTATAGTGCTCAGAGCCATTGGCATGACCAAAATATTGACTAATTGCGCCTTATTACCCCGTAACTGGAGGCATGCATCTATTGAAATAAAACCTAAATCTGAAGGGATTATATTTTGTAACAGTAGGATGTCATCGTCCATGTATTTGAGTGCTTATGTGCCACGCTATTAATGAGACAGAGCAGGCTGCGTGACAGCAACAGTGTAACAGTTTGTAGGTTGCCGCGAGAGCCCCAAGCCCAAACACGTTAGCGTCTCGCCGTTACTGAACTCCGAGGATAATCGTGCCTTCCGCCCTCGTTACTATACGCTGTGGTTATTTAGAAATACCTTAATAATATGACGTGGCATGGGAAGTAGTAGGTTAGCTACAAATAGTAATAACGATACTATAACGAACCGTCAATTTTAATTAAGGGGTGCATTGCTCTCTCTGAATCTGCATCTCACATTAGTAGAGGACTGATAATTATAGTCATGCTGGGTACCTACTGTTTATGACGAGAGCACAAGAAAAGCTTCCAAGTCTGGCGAACGTCTTCCCTCGCATGCCCATTAAACATACACTCCTGGAAATTGAAATAAGAACACCGTGAATTCATTGTCCCAGGAAGGGGAAACTTTATTGACACATTCCTGGGGTCAGATACATCACATGATCACACTGACATAACCACAGGCACATAGACACAGGCAACAGAGCATGCACAATGTCGGCACTAGTACAGTGTATATCCACCTTTCGCAGCAATGCAGGCTGCTATTCTCCCATGGAGACGATCGTAGAGATGCTGGATGTAGTCCTGTGGAACGGCTTGCCATGCCATTTCCACCTGGCGCCTCAGTTGGACCAGCGTTCGTGCTGGACGTGCAGACCGCGTGAGACGACGCTTCATCCAGTCCCAAACATGCTCAATGGGGGACAGATCCGGAGATCTTGCTGGCCAGGGTAGTTGACTTACACCTTCTAGAGTACGTTGGGTGGCACGGGATACATGCGGACGTGCATTGTCCTGTTGGAACAGCAAGTTCCCTTGCCGGTCTAGGAATGGTAGAACGATGGGTTCGATGACGGTTTGGATGTACCGGGCACTATTCAGTGTCCCCTCGACGATCACCAGTGGTGTACGGCCAGTGTAGGAGATCGCTCCCCACACCATGATGCCGGGTGTTGGTCCTGTGTGCCTCGGTCGTATGCAGTCCTGATTGTGGCGCTCACCTGCACGGCGCCAAACACGCATACGACCATCATTGGCACCAAGGCAGAAGCGACTCTCATCGCTGAAGACGACACGTCTCCATTCGTCCCTCCATTCACGCCTGTCGTGACACCACTGGAGGCGGGCTGCACGATGTTGGGGCGTGAGCGGAAGACGGCCTAACGGTGTGCGGGACCGTAGCCCAGTTTCATGGAGACGGTTGCGAATGGTCCTCGCCGATACCCCAGGAGCAACAGTGTCCCTAATTTGCTGGGAAGTAGCGGTGCGGTCCCCTACGGCACTGCGTAAGATCCTACGGTCTTGGCGTGCATCCGTGCGTCGCTGCGGTCCGGTCCCAGGTCGACGGGCACGTGCACCTTCCGCCGACCACTGGCGACAACATCGATGTACTGTGGAGACCTCACGCCCCACGTGTTGAGCAATTCGGCGGTACGTCCACCCGGCCTCCCGCATGCCCACTATACGCCCTCGCTCAAAGTCCGTCAACTGCACATACGGTTCACGTCCACGCTGTCGCGGCATGCTACCAGTGTTAAAGACTGCGATGGAGCTCCGTATGCCACGGCAAACTGGCTGACACTGACGGCGGCGGTGCACAAATGCTGCGCAGCTAGCGCCATTCGACGGCCAACACCGCGGTTCCTGGTGTGTCCGCTGTGCCGTGCGTGTGATCATTGCTTGTACAGCCCTCTCGCAGTGTCCGGAGCAAGTATGGTGGGTCTGACACACCGGTGTCAATGTGTTCTTTTTTCCATTTCCAGGAGTGTATTTCATCAGTTCATGTTCTTTAGCACGAAACAGGTACTCACTACAGAAAGCAACCCACCCTTCCTTAGCTATACATGGGAACTACCACAAGCGCCCTGAATTTACAAAATGTATAAAATTGTGAAACATTATATAACGAAATTTGCGCTGCCCCGCGGGACTTTAAACGAAGATTCTAAAAGAAATGTTCGCTTACCAATGCGTTATAAAACTGTATCAAAAGTCCGGGCCTTAATATTGCCTACACGCTATCAGTAGTCCACCTGTGTGACTGAATAATGTAGACAAAACGTTAGAATTTCTTGTGTATGAACAGTGAAGACAAAACAACAGAAATTCTCGTAAGTGTTATGCCACGCACCGCAATCACCCATTATGTTGAAACAGCTTTTTGACTCGAGAACACAGACCTACGAAAATTGCACTTTCACGCACAGTTAACAGTCACTTACTACGCGGCAGGTTACTTTCGTCTAATTAGTGCGAAATTTACTGACGGAAAAAAATCACAACACCAAAAATAATCAGGTTTGCTTTAAATACACGCTGTAACGGTCATGAGCTTAGTTACTTTTGAGACTGGACGTGGTGAGTTGATGTTAGTCAAGAATGCCTTTAACGCGATAAAGATTCTGTCATCAACATAGATAAGGCATTGCAAATGTGAAATGCTGGTACATCAGTAACCGGTGTAGCCGTCCGCCCCCGGTAGCTCAGTGGTCAGCGCGACAGAATGTCAATCCTTAGGGCCCGGGTTCGATTCCCGGCTGGGTCGGAGATTATCTCCGCTTAGGACTGGGTGTTGTGTTGTACCATCATCATTTCATCCCCATCGACGCGCAACTCTCCGAAGTGGCGTCAAATCGAAAGACTTGCACAAGGTGAACGGTCTACCCGACGGGAGGCCCTAGTCACACGATATTTCTATTTTTAGCGGTGTAACCGCCAGAAAGTTATATGTAAGCGTGAAAAGATCATGCATTGTATTTTACATGCGCCGGATGTCAGTTTGTTGGATGGAGTTCCATGCCTATTGCACTTGGTCGATCAATACAGGAACGGTTATTGCTGTTTGCGGATGACACTGGAGTCGTCGACCGATGGTGTCTCAACCAAGACAACATATTCACACTTTGTAAGGCACGTTGAGTTACAACAGCGGTATGCGCTTGAGTGTTATCCTGTTGGAATACTGTTCATGAATGGCAACACAACAGGTCGAATCATCAGACTGACGTACAGATTTGCAGTCAGAATGCGAGGAATAATCACCAGAATGCTCCTGCTGTCATGCGAAATCGACACCAGACCACAATCCGGCCGAGGTGGCCGAGCGGTTCTAGGCGCTACGGTCTGGAGTCGCGAGACCGCAACGGTCGCAGGTTCGAATCCCGCCTCGGGCGTGGATGTGTGTGATGTTCTTAGGTTCGTTAGGTTTAAGTAGTTCTAAGTTCTAGGGGACTGATGACCTCGGAAGTTAAGTCCCATAGTGCTCAGAGCCATTTGAACCAGACCACAACTCCAGGTGTAGGTCCAATGTGTCTGGCACGCAGACAGGTTGGTTGCAGGCATTTAAATGGCCTTCTAAACAACACACGGCCATCACTGGCACCGTGGCACAACCATTTTCCATCAGAAAACACAACAGACTTCCACCCTGCCCTCCAATGAGCTGTCGATTGACACCTCTGAAGACGCAGATGGTGGTTTGGGGTCAGTGGAATGCACGCTAGTATGTGTCTGGCTCTGAGCTATTCTTAAAGTAACCCATTTGTAACTGTTCGTTGTGTCAGTGTGATGCCAACTGCTGCTCAAACTGCTGCTGTAGATAAAAGTACGATACGCCAGAGCTGTAAACCGAACACGACGGTCTTCCCTTTCGTTCGTGACTTGTGGGCGACCGGAGCCGTACATTCTCGTGACCATCGCTGCCAGCAGTCACGTACGGTGGCTACGTTCCTGCCAAGTCTTGCTGCAGTATAGCAGAAGAAACATTCAGCTTCTCCTTATCCTACTACATGACCTCTTTCAAACTCAGTGAGATGTTGATTACAGAATCTTTATCGCGTTAAAGGCATTCTTGACTAACATCAACTCACCACGTCCAATCTCAAAAGTAACTAAGCTCATGGCCGTTACAGCGTGTATTTAAAGCATCTACATCAACATCTACATACATACTCCGCAATCCACCATACGGTGCGTAGCGGAGGGTACCTCGTACCACAGCTAGCATCTTCTCTCCTTGTTCCACTCCCAAACAGAACGAGGGAAAAATGACTACCTATATGCCTCTGTACGAGCCCTAATCTCTCTTATCTTATCTTTGTGGTCTTTCCGCGAAATATAAGTTGGCGGCAGTAAAATTGTACTGTAGTCAGCCTCAAATGCTGGTTCTCTAAATTTCCACAGTATCGATTCACGAAAAGAACGCCTCCTTTCCTCCAGAGACACCCACCCGAGTTCCTGAAGCATTTCCGTAACACTCGCGTGATGGTCAAACCTACCAGTAATAAATCTAGCAGCCCGCCTCTGAATTGCTTCTATGTCCTCCCTCAATCCTACCTGACAGGGATCCCAAACGCTCGAGCAGTACTCAAGAATAGGTCGTATTAGTGTTTTATAAGCGGTCTCCTTTACAGATGAACCACATCTTCCCAAAAGTACCAATGAACCGAAGAAGACTGTCCGCCTTCCCCACAACTGCCATCACATGCTTGTCCCACTTCAATCGCTCTGCAACGTTACGCCCAAATATTTAATCGACGTGACTGTGTCAAGCGCTATACTACTAATGGAGTATTCAAACATTACAGGATTCTTTTTTCCTTTTCATAAGCATTACTTTACATTTATCTATAGTTAGAGTTAGCTGCCATTCTTTACACCAATCACAAATTTTGCCCAAGTCATCTTGTATTCTCCTACAGTCACTCAACGACGACACCATCCCGTACATCACAGCATCATCAGCAAACAGCCGTACATTGCTATCCACCGTGTCCAAAAGATCATTTATGTAGATAGAAAACAACAGCGGACCTACCACACTTCCCTGGGGCACTCCAGATGATACCCTCACCTCCTCACCATCGAGGACAACGTACTGGGTTCTATTACCTGATTAGCATCCACATAGGGGCGCTACTAGCACCACTCTTATGCGTCTGGCGCGAAGACATCATTTTTTAGGTGTAGAAACACGCCTACAAACTTTCGTTTATGTCGCCCAATTCCTTGGTGTTGCGATTTTTTCCCCATCAGTATAATTACCTGTCGCTATTCATATGCCGTTCCTGACGCTCAGAACAGTGCCCAAAATAGTTATTATTTTGAAAAGTGTTGTACCAACGCAGAATGAACATTTTTAGCGGTGCGTTCATGTACGCGACCTGCGTCCAAGGCTGTCTGAAAGTGAATAGTTGTTGCGAACGCGACGGTTCTTCAACCGGCGTCACTCCCCCCCTCACGTATGTATCAGCACAGTGAGACACATCGGAATACTCAATTTTACAAGTGAGTAAACGCATACTAAATGTCATGAAGAAAACTAATTCATTAGGTTCTGTCATCAAATGGTTCAAATGGCTCTGAGCACTATGCGACTTAACTTCTGAGGTCATCAGTCGCCTAGAACTTAGAACTAATTAAACCTAACTAACCTAAGGACGTCACACACATCCATGCCCGAGGCAGGATTCGAACCTGCGACCGTAGCGGTCGCTCGGTTCCAGACTGTAGCGCCTAGAACCGCACGGAGGTTCTGTCATCCATTACCTTCTCAAGCATGTTATTAAAATAAACATCTTAATCTGAAGGGTGCGAAACCACAGGGGCTATTTTACTGTGTTTCCAATATATCGAGATACCCGATGGCAGATCGGTATGGGGGTTCCCTTTCGACATAGGTGATCAATACGCTTATTAGCTCATGGAAGGTCTACCTATACGAAGACTGTTGTAGAACAGTCTAATTGCTCTCCATGCCCATCTAATTTCCAGCCATGTCAGCTATCCGCCCTTACAACATGCAGTGACCCACCGACCTCTATATGTAATGTCCAGTAGAATGACTGGCCAGTGCCATTTAATGTGCTCTCTTTTACTTGAATTTAGTTATAAATAGTTTTTCCCAAGTCACCTAATCGGTTGGGCGAATTCTTCTTTCTGAATTTACGTGAAGTCTTCACGTTATTACTATTACGAAATTATTACTTGCGACTTTAAATAAAAGTGAATGAAAGATAGATGGGGAGATATTTGTACAATACTACGCAACTCAGTTGCTACGGTACACTTTCTACAAAGCCTACAGACAAAGTTCCATATACGAGGGCTGTCCAGAAAGTAAGCTACGATTGATCGCGAAATGAAAATCACAGTGAAAATCAGAAATGTTTCATTTGTAACAGTTAGCTACACCTTTCAGCTACTTCTCTACGTAGTCGCCGTTCTGACTCAGACATTCGTCGTAGTGTTGTACCAACTTTCCAATACCCTCATCATAGAAGGCAGCCGCCAGTGCTTTCCGCCAATTCTCTACGCTGGCCTAAAGCTCGTTGTCTGTGCCAAAACGTTGTCTTCATAGGCAGCGGTTCGTTTGAGCAGAAATGAAACTCAGTGGGAGGCAATTACGAGCTGTATTGTGGCTAACCAAACATTTCCAATTGAAACGATGCAGAACATCTTCATTGCCCCTGCAGAATGAGGCTGAGAATTGTCTTGAAGAAGAAACCGCACGACAGTTATGTAATGTTGGTTGCATAGCTTCAGGGGAAAATTCTCACCAGGACCTCGTACTTGGCAGGAGACACTATTTTCTATAACATCTTTACGCACTCACTAAGAGCTCAGGAATGAAAAGAGCGACATAATTCTACATAGAGTCATACTAGAGACACTATCCAACACAGCTTTGCAAAGCTATATCGGATTTTCATAGTCGATTCCATTTCGCGACCGATCGTAACTTACTTTCTGGACAGCCCTCGTACCTGCAAATAATGTGGGTTTTGGTTAGGAACCGCCCGATATTACCAAAGCTCACTTCTCGTTTCCCTACAGTAACAGTAAAAGAACCTCTCTGCTCTACTCCCGTCGTCTATATTTATAAGGCTGGTCAAAATTAACTTCACCGGGCGGCATATCAGTGCTGAGAGATCGCTTTGGGGCGCTGCAGGCAGAGGTGCACAAATTATCTTTCCTGCCTGCCCGCCCTTGTCTCGCCGCAACCATTAAAGCAGCTCCGCCTGCCGCTACGGAGATGAAAGGAAACGTGTACTGAAGTACAGGCCAGCTTAGGTTTCCGCAAGCAGGGCAAGTTTCACGGAACTCTTTCAGCTTGCTGCTTCTGACAATAGGTTGCGCTGTCAATCCAGAGTTACTTCACAAAAGCCAGGTCTATGTTTGTTTGGATAGTTTCACTGCAGCTCTTTTATTATAACGGTAGAAGTTTGTAAAATGAACAAAGAAAACTCAACGGAGATGGAGGATTAATTAAGGATTTCGGAATATATACTAGTCCTGAAACAGATCCGGAGGTCAACAGCCGAAAAGTGGTCGTGTATTTATGAGCCAGCTTCAGATAAATCGGTAGGTGTCTCGCAATGCTAATTTTTTAAAAAGTCACTAAACACTCATTTGGGAACCTCGAATATATTACGATATGTTTGTAAATTTGACCATCAGTTACATCACTCCATGAATGCTTTGAAAGAGGACAAAGACTTAGTGGCTGACAGCGATGTGAAAAAGTGTTCTAACGACTTTAGGCCATTTAGCAATATAAGTTGTTGTGGTCCTAAGCCCGAAGACTGGTTGGAAAAATTTGGAAATTTGTGGTAAGGTCTTATAGGACTAAACTGCGGAGGTCATCGGTCCCTAAGCCTATCCACTGCTTAATCTAACTTCAACTAACTTACGCTATGGACAACACACACACCCATGTCCGAGGGAGGACTCGAACCTCCGACGGGGGGAGTCGCACGGACCGTGACAAGGGGCCACAGATAGCGCGGCAACCCCGAGTGGCGAAGACTGGTTGGATGAAACTCTACAAGCTACTATATACTGTGCAATCCTCTTCATCTCCTAATAACTATTGCAGCCTACATCCATTTCAACCTCCTTACTTTATTCATCTCTCTATCTCCCTCTACATTTTTTTAGCCCGACACTTCCCTATAATACTAACGTGGTGATTCCTTGATGTCTGAGGACGTGCCCTATCAAAAAATTCCTTCTTTTGGTCTAATTGTGGTATAAATTTATTTTTTCTCCAAATTCGATACATTACCTCTTCATTAGTTGCTCGATTTACCTGTCTAATCTTCAGCACTCTTCTATAGTGTCACACTTCTGAAGTTTTTATCATCTTCTTGTGTGAACTGCTTATCGTCCACTTCCACCGCCGTACAAAGCTATACTCCTTTTTATTTGAGTCATCAGTCTTGTGACTGGTCTGATGCGGCCCCGTACGAATTCCTCTCCTGTGCCAACCTCTTCATCTAAGAGTAGCACTTGCAACCTACGTCCTCAGTTATTTGCTGGATGTATTCCAATCTCTGTCTTCCTCTACAGTTTTTGCCCTCTGCAGCTCCCTCTAGTACCATTGAAGTCATTCCCTGATGTCTTAACAGATGTCCTATCATCCTGCCTCTTCTCCTTGTCAGTGCTGTCAATATTCCTGTCCTCTACGATTCTCCGCAGAACCTCCTTATTCTTCACCTTATCAGTCCACGTAATTTTCAAAATTCGTCTATAGCATCACATCTCAAATGCTTCGATTCTCTTCTGTTACGGTTTTCTCACAGTCCATGTTTCACTACCATACAATGCTGTGCTCCAAACGTACATTTTCAGAAATATTCTTCCTCAAATTAATACCTATGTTTGATACTTCTAGACTTCTCTTGGCCAGGAGTGCCCTTTTGGCCAGTGCTAGTCTGCTTTTGATGTTTGCCTCGCTCCAACCGTCATCGGTTATCTTGCTGCCTAGATAACAGAATTCCTTAACTTCATTCCTCACTTCATTATCACCAATCTTTATGTTAAGTTTCTCGCTGTTTTCATTTCTGCTACTTCTCATTACTTTCTTCTTTCATCGATTTACTCTCTGTCCATATTCTGTACTCATTAGACTGTTCATTCCGTTCAGCAGGTCCTGTAATTCTTCTTTTGCTGGGGATAGCAATGTCGTCAGCGAATCTTATTACTGATATCCTTTCATCCTGAACTTTAATTCCATTCTTCAAACTTTATGTACACCATTGCTTCTTCGATGTACAGATTGAACAGTAGGAGTGAAAGACTACATCCCTCTCTAACACCCTTTTTAATCCGAGATCTTCGTTCTTGGTCGTCCACTTCTATTATTCCCTCTTGGCTCTTGTACATATTGTCTCTCCCTATAGCTTACTCCTATTTTTCTCAGAATTTCGAGCATCGTGCACCATTTTGCATCGTCGAACGTTTTTCCCAATTCGACAAACCCTGTGAAAGTGTCCTGATTTTTCTGTAGTCTTACTTCCATTATCAAGCCCAACATCAGAATTGCCTCTCTGGTACCTTTACCTTTCCTAAAGCCAAACTGATCCTCATCTAACACATCCTCTATTTTCTTTTCCATTCTTTTGTATATTATTCTTGTCAGCAACTTGGATGCATGAGCTGTTAAGCTGACTGTGCAATAATTCTCGGACTTGTCGGCTCCTGCAGTCTTCGGAATTGTGTGGATGATATTTTTCCGAAAGTCAAGTGGTATATCGGCAGACTCATACAATCTACACACCAAGGTGAATAGTCGCTGTGTTGCTATTTCGCCCAATGATTTTAGAATTCTGATGCAATGTTATCCATCCCTTTTGCCTTATTCGATCTTAAGACTTCCAAAGCTCTACTAAATTCTGATTCTAACACTGAACCCCCTATCTCTTGTATATCGACTCTCGTTTCTTCTCCTATCGCGTCATCAGACAAGTCTTCTCTCTCATAGAGGCCTCCGTTGTACTCTTTCCATCCATCTGATCTCTCCTCTGCATTTAGCCGTGTACTTCCCATAGCACTCTTAATGTTACAACCACTGCTTTTAATTTCACCGAAGGTTGTTTTGACTTTCCTATATGCCGAGTCAGTCCTTGCAACTATAATTTCTTTCAATTTCTTCACATTTTTTTGCATCTATTTAGCCTTAGCTTCGCAGTACTTCCTATATATATCACTCCTAAATGAACTGTATGTCTGTATTCCTGAATCTTCCCGAACATTTTTGTGCTTCCTTCTTTCATCGATCATCTGGAGTATTTCTTGCGTTATCCATGGTTTCTTCGCAGGCATCTTCTTTGTGCCTATGGTTTTCTTTCCAGCTTCTACGATTGCCCTTTTTAGACATTTCCATTCCCCTTCAACTGAACTGCCTACTGAGCTATTCCCTATCGCAGTGTCTATAGCCTCAGAGAACTTCAAGCACATCTCGTCATTCCTTAGTACTTCTGTTCCCACTTCTTTAGGTATTGCTTTTTCTTTACTAATCTCTTAAACTTCAGTCTATTCTTCATCACTACTAAAACGTGATCTGAGTATTTCCCAGCTCTTGGGTACGCCTTACAATCCAGTACCTGATTTTGGAATCTCTGCCTGACTATGATGTAATGTAACTGAAATCTTTTCTTATCTGCCGGCCTTTTCCAAGGATACCCCTCCTCTTGTGATTCTTGAACAGAGTGTTTGGTATTACTAGCTAAAATTTATTGCAGAGCTCTATTAGTCTTTCTTCCTTCTCTTTCCTTGTCCCGAGCCCATATTCTCCTGTAATCTTTTCTTCTACTACGTCCCCTACGATTGCATTCCAGTCCCCCATGACTATTAGATTTTCATCTCCCTTTACGCACTGTATCACCCTTTCAATATCCTTATATACTTTTCCTATCTCCTTATTTTCGGTTTGCGACGTCGGCATGTATACCTGAACTATTGTTGTCCGAGTTTATTTGCTGTCGATTCTGATGAGAAGAACCCTATCACTGAACTGTTTGCTGTAACTGACTTTCTGTCCTACCGTCCTATTCCTAATGAATCCTACTCCCATTATACCGTTTTCTACTGCTGTTGGTATTACCCTATACTCATCTGAACAGAAATTCTTGTCTTCTTTCCATTTCACTTCACTGACCCCCACTATATCTATATTGAGCGTTAGATTTCCCTTTTCAGATTTTGTAGCCCCCCTACCACGTTGAAATTTCTGACATTCGACGCCCCGATTCGTAGGACGTTATCCTTTCGTTTGTTATTCAATTTAAATCTTTTCCTCATGGTCATTTCTCCCTTCACAGTCCCCCCCCCCCCCTCCGCGGAGGTCCTAATGGGGCACTATTCCGGAATCTTTTGCCAATGGGGACATTACAAGCCCCATGTCCTGTGGATGCACAGTATGTGTCTGTAATGCAATAGTTTCCATTGCCTTCTCCATCCTCATGCCATTGACCGTTGCTGATTCTTCTGACTTCAGGGTCACTTTCCCATCCCAAGAACAAGAGGGTACGCTGAACCTCTGTCCGTTCCTTCGCCCTCTTTGACAAGGACGTTAGCTGAATGGTGGTGACTTCTTTTGCCGGAAGTCTTTGGCTTCTATTGCTGATGATTTTTGTTCAAAATTTACGAGGTAGCAGAGTTCGAACCCGGGACCGAGGACATTTTTGTTAGTAAACTACTCGGCAAGACGCAGCAGAGGAGCGCCTCTGAGGATGTCCAGCGCAGTCCTGGACGAAACGTCAGGAACAGAAGAGTTTCTTGGACCACGACCTCACATCCCGAAAGGTTTACCAGTAGCTATGTCATCCAGTCATGAAAGCCTTCATTCTGCACTGCGATCTCTTCTGGAGCATACCGTTTCTCGATTTCAAATTGTGACACACAACGGCGGACAGAATATTGACCATTTCTCGCGCCAGTATCATGAAAATTAGAAACCGATGTTATTTTGCTGTTTATGCGGTTTTTGGACCCAAGACAATTAAAAACTGACGTAACTTTTTATGCGGTTTTTGGCCTCCGGACAATTAAAAATAATGTTATTTCTCTTTTTATGCCGTTTATGGCCGAAGAACAATTAAGAACGGATGCGGCCTTTGGCCGCAGGATAATTAAAAACTGATGCAATTTTGCTTTTTATGCTGTTTATGGCCTCGGGACAATTACTTTTAGAAACTGATTTTTCCCATCCGATGTGGTACGACCTTGCAGTGGTGGATGGGCTTACCTAACTAACAGTGCCACAACATTTGACAGTCGAGCTTGTGCAGGCATGTACACTAAACAGTACGGATAGTTTAAATTGCAACTCAAACCATAGCCGTCGTATTACGATTCATCAGTCCTTTGTAGCCGACCCCATTTACATTAAGACCCTTACAGCGCCGTTTTCTTCTTCTTCTGCTTTTACAGCCTCATTGGAGGACTTCAGTCAATCATTTTCTGGTCATCTTCTTCAACAAGCCAGCGCCATCTATTGTACCAAATTTTCTTCTTTTTTTTCATGACGTTTTCTCTTCCGTCAATAATATGCTGTTCAAATTTGACATCTTTCTGAGTAGTTCTTCTCTTTCTATAGTATTTTGAAACTGGAAGTTTAATTACAGACATCCGGTAGGCGTTTTTATGAAAACGCATACGCCATATCACAGCGCAACCTTCTCTCAAAATCAACCGGTATTAACCGTTCACAAAACGTGTGTGGCTGTTTGGAACAGCGCTTGGAACGTAGCAGTCCACATCCATTCAGTTTGGTGGTTCCACGGGATTTAATCGCAAATGAGTGGCTTCAGCCTAGATACGGCGTACTCGAAGGAACATTATGGGCTGCCATTATTATACACACAAAAGACTGGCGTCTTGATTATTTCGTCGTCGAGGTTGTTAGTGACGGGTGTATGGCGCGAATGGACAAGACAAGGAGCGGAAACAGAGCGGTTCTGGCTGGCGCGAAACGTCTCCTCCCTTCCTCCCCTCTTCCCCTCCTCCCCTCTTCCCCTCCACCCCTCTTCCCCTCCACGCCTAGATCCATCCCTCGTCCACCAGCCATCGTCCCGCACCGCTACAGAGAACACAGGCTGTGTGTTATGCCCTCCGCTGTTCTTGTTTTTCACACATGATTTACGAAGCTGTCAGTTGCAGAACCATTCTTGTTTGTTGATGCTACTAGCATTTTTAGGAAAGGACACGAGGAAGCTGATTCACAACAGAAAGTCGCTTTAACAACAGAAGAAACAGAAAGATAACTCACAGATATTTGTATGGTAGTAAATTATCAGGAGACGGTATGGATGAGTCTTAGAGACATCAGAACAACATCAACAGGAATATAATCCTACTGGTCTGCATCATCAAACAAACGTCTTGTAACCTGCCCCTTCCTCATCGGCCTATTGGATTGCGATATAAGTGACCGTGATCGCTTACGCCTGGTGAAAAGTTTACAGGGAGGTAGGCTATCATCACCGAAGGAAAATAATACTGGTAGGTAGGAGGAAAGTATACAACAGACCTGGAGGAAGAATCTATTGAAAACCTAACCGAAATAGTGACAATACTTTTGAAATGGGTGGAATTTCGTGCAGTAGTTTACGAACCACGCAAGAGGGAAAAGGGTACAAGTAATATTTAATACAAAAAATACTCATTACCGAAAAAAGGGATAATTAAACGGTCGTCAGTCCAATAGGACAATGAATATCCGAAAACCTAAGAAAGGTAATGATAAAGACGCAAACAATCACTGGCGTGGCAATAGGAAGTTGTCACGCCTTTTCACATCACAACAGTTCACGAGGAAATAAATGAATCAGAAAACACTGAGTTTGCATTTACTTAATCCGAAATACTACATTTTGAAAACAATGTTAAATGAAGTTGCTGGTTAAATAAATGACTGTCTGTAACCGAAACTTGGTTACGTAAAAAGTGACTTATAATATCCTCATCGTAACGTAATGCAAAATTTGTAAAGGCAAATAATTTACTTTTAATTATTGAAACATTGAATTGAATTTATTTTAAGAAAATGATCAACTGATTTACTTATAACATAAGAAATTTGAAATACGTACCAGGCCACCAGAAGACACTTGCTAAGCTTAATATAGAAGAAATGAAATTTCTGACTCTTAATTTGTGCTTATTAGTTTCGCCAGTGAAATTTTACGTTACCATAAATGGGTGAAGTTAATACTCAAAACTGCAAATTAGTTAAGTCTCTGTTATGGAATACAATAATGAACACTTACTGAGGCAGCAAAATTTACAGTGAAACTGGTCATTATCAAACAAACAAAACTGGCAATCTTCATATTTTTACAACACTCGGTTATTGCATGGAAAGGAAAGGGAGCCTGCTTGGTAATAATGTCTGAGGGCAACAACAACACAAGTACCCTGTGAGTTTTAAATAATGCAGGCTATTATTCATGAAAGGTGGTTATTAAAGTTTGTGAAAGAAATGCCACTGGGTAATGCCAGGACAATATCAGTTATACTCTGACAACTGTTGTAGCCGATGACAATGCTGAGCTCCCACTGTTGCTGCTGGTGGATGAGAGCCCCGAATCGTCTCCCGAGCTACGAATAAGTATAGGACAGGCAGTAGTTAGAATTGCAGCTTCATCCACCTGTCCACTGTGACCAGGCTCCCAATACTCGAGGATTAATAAAGTAGGAGCGCCTACGTTGGCGCGATCGTAACTGCACACCACGTCTGCGCGTGCGCCCAACGATCACTTCCGTACTTTTTCAAGACTGAATCTAGTGTATCTCCTCTCTGCTCGCGGAGCGACGGAGACTCTCCATACGCAAAAATAAACAACGGCACAGCTACTGCCACTTCTTCGTTGCTATCGAAACATTTAAACATAGGTCCCTTGGCGATTACCCTGCAATATACAACATTTACTTTATAATTACAATCACTGAAGAGCTAAAGAACCTGGTACACCTGCCTAATATCGTGTAGAGACCCCGCGAGCACGAAGAAGTGACGCATCACGACGTGGCATGGACTCTCCTAATGTCTGAAGTAGTGCTGGAGGGAACTAATACCATGAATCCTGCAGGTATGTCCATAAATCCGTAAGAGTACGAGGGGATGGAGATCTCCTCTGAACAGCACTTAGCAAGGCATCCCAGATATGCTCAATAATGTTCATGTCTGGGGAATTTTGTGACCAGCGGAAGTGTTTAAACTCAGAATAGTGTTCCTGGGGCTATTCTGTAGCAATTCTAGACGTGTGGGGTGTCGCATTGTCCTGCTGGAATCGCCAGAGTCCGTCGGAATGCACAATGGACATGAGTGGATGCAGGTGATCGGATAGGACGCTTACCTACGTGTCACCTGTCACAGTCGTATCTAGACGTATCAGGTGTCCCATATCATTCCAACTGCACACGCTCCACACCATTACAGAGCCTCCACCAGTTTGAACAGCCCCCTGCTGAAATGCAGGGTCCATGGATTCATGAGGTTGTCTCCATTGCCGTACACGTCCATCCGCTCGGTGCAATTTGAAACGAGACTTGTTCGACCAGGCAACATGTTTCCAGTCATTAACAGTCTAATGACGGGTCCAGGCCACGCGTAAAGCTTTGTGTCGTGCAGTCATCAAGGGTACACGAGTGGGCCTTCGGCTCCGAAAGCCAATGTCGATGATGTTTTGATGTTTCGTTGAATGGTTCGCACGCTGACACTTGTTAATGGTTGTAACTCCGCTTCCTTTGAACGAAAAATGAAGAATATAGAAATTGTACCCCAACGCCCAAAAGCCCCAATAACCAAGTTCAAAATTTCATAAAAAAAGAAAGAAAAAATGAAACAAAGTCGCTTTTGGAATAATGTTGCTTGAATAGTAGCCCGTAGATAGAAAAGAAATTCAGTACCAAGTAGATTATTGTTTTAAAAAAGAAAGAAATAAAAATTATAGAATCCCATTAGTTTCAAAATAAAATCATTGTAGATCGCAAAATACCGTAATTAGAAATCACAGAGCAGGACGAACGATCTCAAAGAATACTCCTTATGAGTACTCTTTACGAATCGTGTGTAATACCTAAGAAAGAGTCATGCATTGTTACTGTGTTACGAGAGTTTGCCGGAGCAAGTCGTACCTCAGCGTGTGCTCGTATACGTGGGCGCGACGAGATTGTTTTCTTGAACGCTAAAGATTTGTGATCTACTACGACGCACTGAACTTGTAGGAAGTAAATCAGTAACTTCAAATAGGATCTCACGTAGAATCTAGACAGTCAAAGGTTCGAAATTGTCTTAAATTGAATATTTTCAACAAAAGACTGGACAGTACCCACAGTTAGAAACTTTTAATGATGGACCGATATAGAGACTAAACTTTGAAACCGAATTATGAGAAAAGAATTAACTTTCGTAAAATCAGTTAATGGACTCTGGAACTTGCATAATATCTTGGACTGAAGTATACGTCATTAATTCCACCCAGATAGGAAAAGCTACTTCCTTACGGCAGTGTCAGGATGTGAAAATAGTGCAATAAACCAGCATTCAGTATTATTACTGCTTTAATAACTTCTTTCAATCCGTTCAGTATTGTGTACTCAGTAAATAATTATCTGTGCGGCGACATTGATTGCCCAAGGGACGCGGCGTACATAAGCACTCTTTGCCCCATTAACAAATTATCGCTCTCTTACGAACTACTATTCTCTAGTAAACTGAAAAACTTTAGTGGAGATATTGGTGTTGTGCATGTAATGAAGCTATGATTAATACTGGAATAGGAATTGATATATCCCTACGTGCAGCTGTGTTTAAATACGCCGGGGAGCGGCATTCTCTTTGAAAAGTAAGATTCAAATCAGCTGTGTGTACAGCCATCAATGTCAAAACTTAAGTTTTTGTAAGAAAGTATCATGATACTGCATAAATGCTATGCACTATCAATCATCTTCGGATGTAAAACAGACGGAAAAAATACTCTTCGTAAAAAGTTCTATCTACTGATATGTGCAATATAAAAAGAAAACAAAGTGGCAAAAATGTCGTTACAGGGCGTAGCAAGTCACATGTCGTGCAATCAAGTAATAAGTCTTTAAAATTACTCTGTGTTTCCTGATAATGCTATTTAAGGGAAAAAGAAGCGTACAATTGCTAGAGAGCACCACTAACTGGTTTGATGCAGCTCTCCAAGCTACCCTATCCTGTGCAAGCCTCTTCATCTCCGAGTAACTACTGCAACCTACAACCCTCTGAAACTGCCTACTGTATTCATCCTTTGATCTACCTCTACGATTTTTACCCCCCGCCACCAACGATTTCCTCCATTACTAAATTGTTGATCCCTTGATGCCTCAGAATATGTCCTACCGACCGATCCCTTCTTTTAGTCATATTGCACCACGAATTTCTCTTCTCCCCAATTCTGTTCAGTAGCTCCTCATTAGTAATGTGATTTACCCATCTAATCTTCAGCATTCTTATGTAGCATCACGCTTCAAGAGCTTCTATTCTATTCTTGTCTAAACTGTTTGTCGCTGATGTTTCATTTCCATACTTAGTTACACTCCATACCAATACTTTCAGAAAGGGCTTCCTGATACTTAAATCTCTAATCGATGTTCTCCCCTTCGAAAACGCTTTTCTTGTTATTGCCAGTCTACGTTAAATATCCTCTCTACTTCGACAATCATCACATATTTTGCTTCCAAAATAACAAAACTCATTTACTATTTTAAGTGTCTAAGTCCTAGTCTAAATCCCTCGCATCACCTGATTTATTTCTTCTACATTCCGGTATCCTCGTTTTGCTTTTGTTGATGTTCATCTTATATCCTCCTTTCAAGACACTGTCCACTCCGTTCAACTGCTCTTCCAAGTCCTTTGCTGTCTCTGAGAGAATTACAATGTCATTGGCAAACCTCAAAGTTTTATTTATTCTCCTTGGACTTTAATTCCTACCCCAAATTTTTCTCCTGTTTCCTTTACTGCTTGCTCAATACACAGATTGTTTAACACTAGGGATAGTCTACAACTCTGTCTCACTCCTTCCTGAACCACTGCTTCCCTTTCGTTCTCCTCGTTTCTTATAACTGCCGTTTGGTTTCTGTACAAATTGTAAATAGACTTTCCTCCCTGTATTTTACCCCTGCCACATTCAGAATTTGGAAGAGTGTGTTCCATTCAACATTCTCAAAAGCTTCCTCTAAGTCTACAAATGCTAGAAACGTAGGTTTTCCTTTCCTGAAGTCATCTTCTATGAGAAGTCGTAGGGTCACTATTGTCAACCGTTTCCCTGCATATCTCCTGAATCCAAACTGATTTTCCCCGTTGTCGGCCTCTGCCAGATTTTCCATTTGTCTGTAAAGGATTTGTGTTAGTATTTTGCAACTGTGACTTATTAAACGGATAATTAGGTAATCTTCACATCTGTCAGCTCGTGCTTTCTTTTGAACTGGAATTGATATGTTCTTCTTGAAGGCTGAGGTTATTCCGCCTGCCTCTTACAACTTGCTTACCGGATGCAAGAGTTTTGTTAGGACTGGCTCTCCTAACGTTATCAGTAGCCTACCGTAATGTTGTCTACACCTGCTTTGTCAAATTCTTCACGCAGTATCGTATCTTCTTGTTATCTTCCTCTACGTCCTCTTCTATTTCCATAATATTGCCGTCAAGTACATCTCCCTTGTATAGACCCTCTATATATTCCTTCCATCTCTCTCCTTTCCCTTCTTTGCTTAAAAAAAGTAATTTAAACAAACAAAATGTAAAGTACAAAAACAGAATTTTTTCATGTAAAAAGGTTCGTTTCGCATCAGAAAATTGCGAAATAATTTAATAAATAAAATGTAAAATACAAAAGTGAAGCAGAGAGGGAAGGTTGTTGTGTCACCGAAGAATTCATCACAGCCGCCAGGAGCAGCTTCTACCCGGCACGCTGTGTGCTGCTGTTGTCGCCGGTACTCGCCAGTGTACTGTTGTGGACGAATGGCGCAGCGCCACGCGGAAGCAGAGTCGCCGTCCTACCGTCTTCAGACGAGGCAGGAAGTGTGATAATCAGGTTTTCTTCAGCACATCATCGTGTCATATTTTAACACACGTCGTCAAAATATCACATCACCAGAGCAATTCCTCAGCAATGTTAAAATACTCGTTCTGATGAAACTCGCAGTTTGCATTTAAAATTTGTTCTGCATAACACTTTTTTCTACTAAAGATTTCGATTTCCTGTAGCACACAGAGCAATCTTCCTTTAGACGCTGTATGTAGTAGCTTCATGTTAATTTGTATATCTTACGTAGCGTATTTATTTCTGACAAGGGATTTACCAAAATCTTTTTTATTTTGAGAGTGTGATCTTTAAAACGTGTTTTACACGACAGTCTTATCATACCTGTGTAAAAGTGATCACAGTCACAGTAGTTAATTTTGTACACACCTGAATTGAGGAATTTGTCACGTTTAGGTCCAGGTTTATGCCGTGACGTAAACTCCACGTATTGCTCGTTTGAACACCAATTGTAACATTCGGTATTTTAAAAATATTGTTCTATTTTTTTGTAATTTTTGCCATTATACGTCATAGAAACGTACTCAGTTTTGGTTTCCTGGGCCTTAATTAGGTAGTGGAGCGATTACTTTTCTTGGGTGCAGAGTTACACGTTAGTATGATTCCTGTCGAAGTATTTGGTGCTATGGCGTACATAGCCTCACTCAGGAAAGGGAAAGGTAAGCTCGCTGGACTAATAGCAGAAAACGTGTAGTGGCGTGGCAGAAGTCATGGGATAGCGATACGCACATATACAGGCGGCTGTAGTAAAGAGTATAAGAGGGCAGTGCGTTGACAGAGCTGTCATTTCTACTCAGGTGAATAATATGAAAAGGTTTCAGATATGATTATGGTCACACAACTGGAATTAACAGACTTTGAACGCAAGAATGGTAATTGCAACTATATGAATGCGATACTCCATTTCGAAAATCGTTAGGAATGGCTCTGAGCACTATGCGACTTTACTTCTGAGGTCATCAGTCGCCTAGAACTTAGAACTAATTAAACCTAACTAACCTAAGGACATCACACACATCCATGCCCGAGGCAAGATTCGAACCTGCGACCGTAGCGGTCGCTCGGTTCTAGACTGTAGCGTCTAGAACCTCACGGCCACTCCGGCCGTCAAAATCGTTAGGAAATTCAATATTTCGAGATCCACAGTGTCAAGAATATGCCACGAATCCCACGTTTCAGGCATTACCTCTCATCAAGGACAATGCCGTGGCCGACGGTCTTCGCTTAACGACTGAGAGCAGCGTAAAGTTGTTAGTGTTAACAGGCAAGCAATACTGCGTGAAATAACTGCAGACATCAACGTGGGATCTACGAGGAACTTATCCGCTAGGACAGTATGGCGAAATTTGCCGTTAATGGGTTACGGCAGCAGACGACAGATGAAAGTGCCTTTCTAATAGTACGACATCGCCTGCAGTGCCTCTCCTGGGGTCGTGAAAATATCGGGTGGGCTCTAGATAACTGAAAAACCGTGACCCGGTCAGATGAGTCCCGATTTCAGATGGTGAGAGCTGATGGTAGGCATCGAGTTTGGCGCAGACCCCACGAAGCCATGGACCCAAGTTGTCAACAGGGCACCTTGCAAACTGGTGGTTGCTCCAAAAAGGTGTGGGACTGAATCCTCTGGTCCACCTGAACCGATCACTGGCTGGAAATGGCTGTGTTCTGCTACCAGCAGACCATCTGCAGCCATTGGAAATTTGGAAATTTGTGGAAGTTCCTATGGGAGCAAACTGCTATGGTCATCGGTCCCTAGGCTTACACACAACTTAATCTAACTTAAACTAACTTACGCTAAGGACAACACACACACCCATGCCCGAGGGAGGACTCGAACCTCCGACGGGGGGAGCCGCGCGAACAGAGGCAAGGCGCCCTAGAGCGCATTGCTACCTCGCGCGGCTTTGCAGCCATTCATGGACTTCATGTTACCAGACAACGATGCGCCATGTCACTGCACCACAATTGTTCGCGACTGGTTTGGAGAATATTCTGGACAATTCGAGCGAATGATTTGGCCACCCAGAACGCTCGACGTTAATCCCATCAAACATTAATGGAACACAATCGAGAGATCAGTTGGTGCACGAAATCCTCCACCGGCAACACTTTCGCAGTTATGGACGGCCTTAGACGCAGATGAGTTGAGTATTTCTGCATGGGACTTCCAACGATTTGTTGAGTCCGTGCCATGTCGAATTGCTGCACTACGCCGGGCAGAAGGAGATCCGACACGATATTAGGCGTTATCCCACGACTTTTATCATTTCAGCGTAAGGGAGAAGCAAGGGGGAGACACATTTATGAGTTGTAAAATACCATAGGTTCCAGGGGTAGCAACTTTTCTGAGGCAGGATGGTCAGAAAAATCAAAATCTTCGAAAAGTTTAGGTTTCAGACAAACATTTAGTTTCAGAATGAAACCGAATAGCATAATTCTATCATAATTAATACATACAAACAGTTATGAGTTGAACATTTCGTCAGACACAAAAATTTGTAACTACAATTATATTTCTTGCAGTCTAGAATGCCATTCAACTTCTTCAAGTCTTCAGACCCAGTCATAATCTGCCTCTTGGAACATTATTACCATAGGTGTAATTACGTTAAATGCTACAGGATTAACATAACATTTCTATAGAGTGAAAATCAGAGAACAAGCAGTTGTCACGTTCACCAGTTTTTCGAAAATGAACATCTTCTCTGTAAAAATCAGCATGGATTTCGCAGAGATCCTGCGAAACTCAGCTCGGTCAGGTTGATGCCGAGTTCCTTGATTTCAGTAAGGCATTTGACACCGTCCCGTATTACCGCTTAATGAAAAAAATACGAGCTTACGGAGTATTGGAGCAGACCTGCGATTGGATCCAATACTTTCTTGCAGATAGAACTCAACACGTCGTTCTTAACGGAACAAAATCGACAGATGTAGAGGTAATATCCGGAGTACCACAGAGAAGTGTGATAGGACAATTGCTGTTGACAATATACATAAATGATCATGTAGAAAGCGTCGGATGCTCTTTAAGGCTATTCGCAGCTGATGCAGTTGTCTACACCCAAGTAGCAACGCCAGAAGATAGTAAGAATTTGCAGAACGACCTGTAGAGAATTGATGAATGGTGCGGGCTCTGGCAGTTGGTCATAAACGTAAATAAATGTAACATATTGCGCATACATAGGAAAACAAATCCACTACTGTACAGCTTCACTATTGATGACAAATACCTGGGGACCGCGTCTGCCGTAAACTATCTAGGAGTAACTATCCAGAGCTACCTTAAGTGGAGTGACCACATAAAACAGATAGTGGGAAAAGCAGATACCAGACTCAGATTCATCGGAAGAATCTTAAGGAAATGTACCTCATCCAGGAAAGAAGAGTCTTATAAGGTGCTTGTTCATCCGCTTCTTGAGTATTGTTCATCTATCTGGAATCCCTGTCAGGGAGGACTCATAGAGAAGATCCAACGAAGAGCGGCGCTTTTCGTCACGGGATCGTTTAGCCGGCGAGAGAGCGTTACGTATATGCTAAACAAACTCCACTGGCAGACGTTACAATATAGGCGTTGTGCATCCCGGAGAGATTTACTATTGAAATTTCGGGACAGCACTTTCCAGGAGGAGTCAGACAACATATTGCTTCCCCCCAGATACATCTCGCGTATTGACCACGAGGAGAAAATTCGATAAATTAGAGCCAGTACAGAGGCTTACCGACGATCATTCTTCCCACGCACTATTCGCGAGTGGAACAGGGATAAGATAGTGGTGCCGAAAGTACCATCCGCCACGCACCATTAGGTCGCTTGCAGAGTATGATGTAGATGTAGAATTATGCCACATTTAAAACCTCAGATATTAATATTTTTTTCAATTCAGTAAACGTTAACAACAGCTGTACACTTTAAGATCTTTCATTTTATTTCGAAAGCAACCAGTTACAGCAATTCATTTTGCCGTCTTCATGCTCCATACGCTTTTTTCGAATCAACGAACTTATCGTATAGCGCCATAAATCTGGATATCGTGAATCCCAATCGTTGTGCAGCTGAGTCATATGAAAGCGCGACAGCAATTCATTATTTAAGGTCACTTGCCAATTTTCGTACCATACAGATTTGCTTTGATCTACTGATGACTTTGCTACACGTCAAACGGCAGCATTATCTGCAAACAACGTAAGATGGCCGCTCAGAATGTCTCCTAAATCATTTATATAGATAAGGAACAGCCGAGGGACTATAACACTACCTTGGGGAACGCCAGAAATCACTTCTGTTTTATTCGATGACCTCCGTCAGTTATTACGAACTGTGACCTCTGTGACAGGGAATCACGAACTCAGTCACATAACTGAGACGATATTCTACAAGCATATAATTTCACTTCAAGTCGCTTGTGTGCTACAGTGTGAAAAACCAGGAAATCTAGAAATACGGCATCAATTTTAAATTCCTTGGTGTGAGTAAAGAGCTAGTTGTGTTTCGCAAGATAAAGTATTCATTAGATGTTGTTAACAGATGTGTATAGTATCGCTAAGATTTTTGACGAGCACTCTATAAATATTACGTAAGCGACTGGGTTTGTCACGTTGATTCGATGCTGCCATTGAATGTATTACGACAGTTATACTAATAACTTCAGTAATGTGAATATAACCCTCACTGTATCAGACAAACTAATGTCTAGAATAAAATTTTGAAAATATAAAAAAATTCTAATCGTTAAGATAAAATACTGACAAAGTTAATTAGTGTATCCTTCTATGGTTAGTAGCAAGTTATTTGAGTAACCAGTCGTTTATCACTGGAACATTTCCCAACTGGCTGAAACGTCATTAAGTTAAGCTTCTGTACAGAAATGCTAACACTTTCGAATATTTTGGGAAATAGCAACTTACAAATGACTTATTAATTATCTGACCACAAAGAATATATTGTCAAATTCACAGTTTGAATTTCTTAAAGATCCTGCTGTTGAGAAGTCTATTTACACGTACACTGAAAGTGTACTTAATATTTTAGGTAAGAAATTACAGGGTGCTGATGTTGTCTGCGATCGGTCAAAGATATTTGACTGTATAAATCACCGTATCATTTGAAGTAAATGTGCGGTCAGTGAAACTAACATGGGAATTAATAAACAGTTGACAGACAATTTTTTGTTATTAAACTTTGAAAATCCACGCTATATGCTACCCGAAAACTAATGACAGCCCCTCCCAGTACCCGTCTAAAATACAGAGCAGATAGAAAATGTTGACAGTGGTAAGTTTTCTTGGAATTTCAACTCGATAATAAATTCAGTTGGGAACAGAATACCTCAGAACTGCTGAAGCACATAAACAAATTTTTACTTGCCATGCGAATGTTATCAGGCACAGGTGACATAAAAGTAAAAAACTAGCATATTTCTCTTATTTTCAGTTTGTAACATCATACGGGTGCCAAGGGCCTTGTCGCAGTGGTAACAGCGGTACCTGTCAGATCGCCGAAGTTAAGCGCTCTCGGGATGGGCTAGCACTTGGATGGATGACCATCCGGTATGCCGAGTGCTGTCGGCAAGTGGGATGAACTCAGTCCTTGTGAGGAAAGCTGAGGAACTACTTGATCGAGAAGTAGCGGCTCGGGTTTGGTAAACTGACATAGGGCCGGGAGAGCGGTGTGCTAACTACATACTCCGTATCCGCCTCCAGTGACACCTGTGGGCTGAGGATGATACGGCGGCCGGTTGGTACCGTTGGGCCTTCATGGCCTGTTCAGGCGGAGTTTAGTTTTAATTTAATGTCATACGGGTAAGCTAGAATTTTCAGAGTCAAAAGCGTGTAATACGAATTATATGCTGTGTGAATTCGAGAACGTTATGCAGCGGCCTCTTCATGGACTTGAGGAAACTAGCTACTGATTCCCATATATTTCTTCCTTAATGAAATAAGTTATAAATAAATCATGGAATCAGTACTAGAAATAAGAATAGCCTTCACAAATATTTTAAGTTGTATACTTTGGTTCCGAAACATTATTCAGGAACAATTTTTTTCAATAACTTGCCAGTATGCATAAAAAGTTTAGATACTAATAAAGCACATTTTAAGAGGAGCATTAGAGATTTGTTAGCGCAAACTCCTACTCCACTGACGAATTCCTTTGTAGAACCAACTAACGTGTGTATATTATTAATAATATGAAATAACGTGTTACGAAAATCGGAATTCTGTACATCCTCTGTCCCAGTTGAAACTACAAGTTCCCTGTATATATATATATAGGGCATCTTAACTAAAAAGGCAAGAATTATAAAAACATAAAATATAAAATAATAAGAACCAAAATCAACCAATAAAGGAAAATACAAAGGATTAGAAAAATCATAAACCCTAAATAAAACTAATAATAAAGGCAATCTAACAACCAGAGTATAAAAAATTAAATAAACACCAGCCTGTAAACGTTCAGGTTGATAACCTCAACCTAAAAACAAAAGTAAAGTAGGAACTAATCTAGCCTCAAAAAAAAATATAAAAAGAAAGAAGACTCAATCTAGCAAAAGAACAATAAAGTATAATCATTAAAATTAAGACCATAAAGACAAAAAAATTAGAATGATAAGAACTTAAATAAACTGAACCTCTAGCAGTAATTATTAAAGAACAAATCCAAAAACTAAGCAAAATCAAACTAAAAGAAAAATAATCAACACCAAAATAATATCTAATCATATTCAAATCCGCATATGAATAAACACAAACCATAAAAACAAAACTAGACATAAACATTAAAGAATGAACCAATCATCAACAATTATTAACCAAACAAAGAGGGATCAAAAAAATAGTTATAAATAAATACTTTAACATAAAGACAATCCAAAAGAATTAAAAAAATCATTCCCATGAGAACGAATTATTGAAACTAAGATAGAAAGACCTAAAGCGCCTTCACAAACAGAAAAAACCAAAAAAATAACAGGAAAAAAATAATCATAATCAAACTCAATAAGAAAAACAATAATTAATATAAATAAAGAGAGAACAATATATTCTAATCTCAAAAGAACCATTAATAAATGCTTACGTTTAGAGGAAAAAACATAAACACCAGCAAAATAAATCAATAAAGAAGTAAAGACAGAGAATATAAACATTAGTTTTAATAGTTTAAAAAAAACGCCGGTCTTGTAAACCGGAAATAAGTTCAGCCCCCACTTTTAAAATTTCAGAGGTGGAAAAGCTTTCCATCATCGGTCCCCAAAACCGATATTTTAATAAACTAACCCCTGAAATGATTAAAAGAATAATTATATCGCTATCAAACGTAATAAATATTAATTTTATTAAATTAAGACACCCAATATCAATAATGCTTTTCATTATCCTACAAACCTTTTTAGTCGGGCTAATAACAGGAACAATAATGGAAAGATATTGATTATCATATATTTTATTTTTAACGTTTCTTGGTGGTATATTAGTTCTATTTATTTATATTACGAGAATTGCATCAAATGAAATATTTCAACCTAAATCAATTACGATAATTATTACCTTAACTATATGAGTATTTATTATATCAATATTAATTATTCTAGATATAACAATATTTATAGACTTTTTCAAAAATACTGAAACTATAAATATTGATAATTCAATCAATTATCAAGAAATAACAATATCTTTAGAAAAACTATATAATAGACCAACATTTATTATTACAATAATAATAATAATTTATTTATTTTTGGCACTATTAGCAGTTGTTAAAATCACCAATATTAACCAGGGGCCTATTCGTAAAATAAGATAATTTACTAATGAATAAACCCTTACGATTAAGACATCGTTTAATTAAAATCATTAATAACTCTTTAGTCGATTTACCTGCACCAACAAATATTTCATTTTGATGAAATTTTGGATCCCTGCTAGGATTATGTTTAGTAATTCAAATTGTAACCGGACTATTTTTAGCTATACATTATACATCAAATATTGAAATAGCGTTTAGCAGTGTAGTTCACATCTGCCGAGACGTAAATAATGGTTGAATTATTCGAACCTTACACGCAAATGGAGCTTCTATATTTTTTATTTGTATTTATTTACATGTAGGACGGGGAATTTACTACGGATCCTACATATACATGCACACCTGAATAATTGGTACAGTAATTCTATTCTTAGTTATAGCAACCGCATTTATAGGATACGTTTTACCTTGGGGTCAAATATCATTCTGAGGTGCGACAGTAATTACTAATTTATTATCAGCAATTCCATATTTAGGAACAGATTTAGTTCAATGGGTATGAGGAGGGTTTGCTGTTGATAATGCAACATTAAACCGATTCTTTACATTTCATTTTGTACTACCATTTATTATTGCTGCAATGGCAGCAATTCATTTATTTTTCCTCCACCAAACAGGGTCTAATAACCCTTTAGGCCTAAATGGAGATATTGAAAAAATCCCATTTCACCCATACTTTACTTTCAAGGACTCTATTACATTTGTATTAATAACATCATTATTAATTATATTATGCTTGATTAATCCTTACCTTCTAGGGGATCCAGATAATTTTGTACCTGCTAACCCACTAGTAACTCCCGTCCATATTCAACCGGAATGATATTTCTTATTTGCATATGCAATTCTACGATCAATCCCTAATAAGCTAGGAGGTGTTATTGCACTATTTTTATCAATTAGAATCTTAATAATTTTACCATTTTATAACAAAACACCATTTCGAGGTATTCAATTCTATCCTATTAATCAAATTTTATTCTGAATTATAGTAGTTGTTGTATGCTTATTAACATGAATTGGTAAACGACCTGTTGAAGAGCCTTACATTATAACAGGACAAATCTTAACAATTATCTACTTTACATACTTCTTAATTAATGTACATATTGCAAACGCATGAGATAAACTAATTAAGGAATAATAAGTTAATTAGCTTAGGAAAAGCATATGTTTTGAAAACATAAAACTAGAAGTTTAACTCTTCTATTAACTTTTCTTAAAAAATTTCACTAAATAAATGAAATAAATAAAATCTTTAAACCGACAAAGAAAATAAAAAAATTTAAAGATAAAGGCAAAAAACTTTTTCAAGCTAAGTATATTAACTTATCATAACGAAAACGTGGTAAAGTTCCCCGAACTCAAATAAACCCAAAGGACATTACAGCAAGCTTAATAAAAAATATAAAAGAATAAAAATCACCACCTAAAAAAATTAAAGCTAATAATATTCTTATAAAAACAATTCTTGTATACTCAGGGTGTTTCAAAAATGACCGGTATATCTGAAACGGCAATAAAAACTAAACGAGCAGCGATAGAAATACACCGTTTGTTGCAATATGCTTGGGACAACAGTACATTTTCAGGCGGACAAACTTTCGAAATTACAATAGTTACAATTTTCAACAACAGATGGCGCTGCAAGTGATGTGAAAGATAAAGAAGACAACGCAGTCTGTGGGTGCGCCATTCTGTACGTCGTCTTTCTGCTGTAAGCGTGTGCTGTTGACAACGTGGAAGTGTGCTGTAGACAACATGGTTTATTCCTTAGAACAGAGGATTTTTCTGGTGTTGGAATTCCACCGCCTAGAACACAGTGTTGTTGCAACAAGACGAAGTTTTCAACGGAGGTTTAATGACACTCCGGGATGATGATGGCATTGAAACAGAGGATGACAAGCGTAAAGATGAAATACTAAACACCTTTTTCCAAAGCTGTTTCACAGAGGAAGACCGCACTGCAGTTCCTTCTCTAAATCCTCGCACCAACGAAAAAATGGCTGACATTGAAATAAGTGTCCAAGGAATAGAAAAGCAACTGGAATCACTCAACAGAGGAAAGTCCACTGGACCTGACGGGATACCAATTCGATTCTACACAGAGTACGCGAAAGAACTTGCCCCCCTTCTAACAGCCGTGTACCGCAAGTCTCTAGAGGAACAGAAGGTTCCAAATGATTGGAAAAGAGCACAGGTAGTCCCAGTCTTCAAGAAAGGTCGTCGAGCAGATGCGCAAAACTATAGACCTATCTCTCTGACGTCGATCTGTTGTAGAATTTTAGAACATGTCTTTTGCTCGAGTATCATGTCGTTTTTGGAAACTCAGAATCTACTATGTAGGAATCAACATGGATTCCGGAAACAGCGATCGTGTGAAACCCAACTCGCTTTATTTGTTCATGAGACCCAGAAAATATTAGATACAGGCTCCCAGGTAGATGCCATTTTCCTTGACTTCCGGAAGGCGTTCGATACAGTTCCGCACTGTCGCCTGGTAAACAAAGTAAGAGCCTACGGAATATCAGACCAGCTGTGTGGCTGGATTGAAGAGTTTTTAGCAAACAGAACACAGCATGTTGTTCTCAATGGAGAGACATCTACAGACGTTAAAGTAACCTCTGGCGTGCCACAGGGGAGTGTTATGGGACCATTGCTTTTCACAATATATATAAATGACCTAGTAGATAGTGTCGGAAGTTCCATGCGGCTTTTCGCGGATGATGCTGTAGCATACAGAGAAGTTGCAGCATTAGAAAATTGTAGCGAAATGCAGGAAGATCTGCAGCGGATAGGCACTTGGTGCAGGGAGTGGCAACTGACCCTTAACATAGACAAATGTAATGTATTGCGAATACATAGAAAGAGGGATCCTTTATTGTATGATTATATGATAGCGGAACAAACACTGGTAGCAGTTACTTCTGTAAAATATCTGGGAGTATGCGTGCGGAACGATTTGAAGTGGAATGATCATATGAAATTAATTGTTGGTAAGGCGGGTACCAGGTTGAGATTCATTGGGAGAGTCCTTAGAAAATGTAGTCCATCAACAAAGGAGGTGGCTTACAAAACACTCGTTCGACCTATACTTGAGTATTGCTCATCAGTGTGGGATCCGTACCAGATCGGGTTGACGGAGGAGATAGAGAAGATCCAAAGAAGAGCGGCGCGTTTCGTCACAGGGTTATTTGGTAACCGTGATAGCGTTACGGAGATGTTTAACAAACTCAAGTGGCAGACTCTGCAAGAGAGGCGCTCTGCATCACGGTGTAGCTTGCTCGCCAGGTTTCGAGAGGGTGCGTTTCTGGATGAGGTATCGAATATATTGCTTCCCCCTACTTATACCTCCCGAGGAGATCACGAATGTAAAATTAGAGAGATTAGAGCGCGCACAGAGGCTTTCAGACAGTCGTTCTTCCCGCGAACCATACGCGACTGGAACAGGAAAGGGAGATAATGACAGTGGCACGTAAAGTGCCCTCCGCCACACACCGTTGGGTGGCTTGCGGAGTATAAATGTAGATGTAGATGTAGATGTAACCAAAGGACCGACCGAAAAGCGATACAATAAAGGATCTGTTTAAAAAATTTCAACGGACTGGGAACGTGACGGATGAACGTGCTGGAAAGGTAGGGCGACCGCGTACGGCAACCACAGAGGGCAACGTGCAGCTAGTGCAGCAGGTGATCCAACAGCGGCCTCGGGTTTCCGTTCGCCGTGTTGCAGCTGCGGTCCAAACGACGCCAACGTCCACGTATCGTCTCATGCGCCAGAGTTTACACCTCTATCCATACAAAATTCAAACGCGGCAACCCCTCAGCGCCGCTACCATTGCTGCACGAGAGACATTCGCTAACGATATAGTGCACAGGATTGATGACGGCGATATACATGTGGGCAGCATTTGGTTTACTGACGAAGCTTATTTTTACCTGGACGGCTTCGTCAATAAACAGAACTGGCGCATATGGGGAACCGGAAAGCCCCATGTTGCAGTCCCATCGTCCCTGCATCCTCAAAAAGTACTGGTCTGGGCCGCCATTTCTTCCAAAGGAATCATTGGCCCATTTTTCAGATCCGAAACGATTACTGCATCACGCTATCTGGACATTCTTCGTGAATTTGTGGCGGTACAAACTGCCTTAGACGACACTGCGAACACCTCGTGGTTTATGCAAGATGGTGCCCGGCCACATCGCACGGCCGACGTCTTTAATTTCCTGAATGAATATTTCGATGATCGTGTGATTGCTTTGGGCTATCCGAAACATACAGGAGGCGGCGTGGATTGGCCTCCCTATTCGCCAGACATGAACCCCTGTGACTTCTTTCTGTGGGGACACTTGAAAGACCAGGTGTACCGCCAGAATGCAGAAACAATTGAACAGCTGAAGCAGTACATCTCATCTGCATGTGAAGCCATTCCGCCAGACACGTTGTCAAAGGTTTCGGGTAATTTCATTCAGAGACTACGCCATATTATTGCTACGCATGGTGGATATGTGGAAAATATCGTACTATAGAGTTTCCCAGACCGCAGCGCCATCTGTTGTTGAAAATTGTAACTACTGTAATTTCGAAAGTTTGTCTGCCTGAAAATGTACTGTTGTCCCAAGCATATTGCAACAAACGGTGTATTTCTATCGCTGCTCGTTTAGTTTTTATTGCCGTTTCAAATATACCGGTCATTTTTGAAACACCCTGTATATATATATATATATATATATATATATATATATATATATATATATATATATATATATATATATATATATATATACGTGTGTTTGTTATGGTACGGATATTTCTATTGATTTCTGTTGGTGACTGAGGATGGGGGGATGGGGTACTGAACAACATTGCATCAGTATTTACGTCATTTGCAGACTAATAATTATAGCTATTACAAGTCATATGCTTTTAGGTCGGGTAGTACCTCCAAGTAAATGTGGCAAGAGCAAGCCATTGATGCTTGTGCAGCAGGTCAGGTGTTGAAGTGTGGATGTGTGGACGCAAAACAGTCCGTATTGACAGGCATAGTATACTTAGTGGTGCAGTTACAACCATGCAGAAAACATCAGGTAGTAAATTATATGACATGTTTGCAGATAAAAAACAACCAATACACTGATGAGTCCACATATTAAGGCACTACATATAAAAATATCTGTACTTTCATATATTCCAGGGAAAGCATCAGTACGCCCTTTTTGGAGGTTTCCAATTCACTGAAGATTTATTGTTGTAGCAGTGCGTATGGAATAAATGGAAAGGTTACTTTTTCATATAAATAACACAAGCCGTTCTGAAGTACTAGGTATCGACTCAAGGTGGAACACCCATATTAGTACGTGGTGTAGACACCACGGGTGAAAATGCAAGAACTGACTCTGGCATACAGTCCATCACACAGATGGCGAATACCGCCCCGGGATACGTTATGTCACGCCTACTCGACGTGTTCAAGTAGTTCTATAAGAGTTGCTGGTTGACGAGTCGCACAAATAACTTCTCGCGTGATCGTATCTCATTTGTGCTAGATTGGAGACAATCCCAAATGTGGTGCCGGTCAGGGAAATTGCTGCACGTCTTGCAGAGCACGTTGAGTTTCACGGACAGTGAATGGGCGAGCATTATCCTGTTGGAACAACACATCACCTTCCTGTTGCAAGAATGGCAAAAGAATGGATCTAACACCACTCTGCACTTGCTGAGCTCTGGTTAGCGTCCCTTCCAGAAACACCAATGGTGAACGAGATTAGCATATCACACCCCAGACCATGAAGCCAGCGTTAGGGCCAGTGTGTCTTGGACGAATGCATTCTACGTGACAGCGCTCACCAGGTCGTACGTGCAAACGACCATCACTTGGATGCATACGTTATCTGCTTTTATCACTGGACACCACGGGACGCCATTCTATCTTCCAAGTGATCCTCTGACGGCATCAGTCGAGCCGTGCTCGTCGATGCTTTGGCGTGAGTGGAAGACGGGCTAGAGGTGTGCGTGCCCATAGTCCCATTGCTAATAACCGATTCGCAGCAGTTCGTGCTGATACATGTGGGCTACAAGCCCTCTCATCTGTGCTGTGGTGGCTGTACGATCTGCCAGTGCTGCCCTTACAACACGACGATCCCGGCGAGGAGCGTCTGCACTACGAGACGTCCAGAACCTCGTGTCCAGGTGTGAGAATTTTCACGTGAACACTGATACTATCATGTTGCACAACTTTCGCAGCATGTCCAACTTGTGTGGTAGTTCTCCGAATGGACCATCCTGCCACTCAGAACGCCACAATTTCACCCCTTTCAAACTCACTCATTTCGCTGTAGAAGCACGAGTGCATCTCTGTGGTATGATTGGGTGCATGCTTCACACATCTGCACCAGACTTAACCTTCTGGCTGTGAACATTCCCTGTAAAAGGGTAGACAAAGACGACTGTCTAGTGGCTATGCCACTACGCAATCTGTTGGCGGACGATGGTGAAACCATTATCAGTAGGCCTACAACAACTACCCCCAGGAGACATATGTCGTCAATGGATAAAAATCGACGTCGTCTTTCCAGATGTACTAACTCTTCTGCCGGCAATATATACAGGGTGTCGTATTCATCTTGACCACCCTAACTAGGCCAGCCTATGTGGCCGAGCGGTTCTAGGCGCTTCAGTCTGGAACCGCGCGACCGCTACGGTCGCAGGCTCGAATCCTGCCTCGAGCTTGGATGTGTGTGATGTCCTTAGGTTAGATAGGTTTAAGTAGTTCTATGTTCTAGGAGACTGATGACCTAAGATGTTAAGTCCCATAGTGCTCAGAGCCATTTGAACCATTTGAGTCACCCTAAATAACTGTTTGTTCAGATGCAAATTACAAAATGTTTCAAGCAAATGTTCTTTAGCCGTCACTGGGACATCAATCAGCAGCATTTCCGTCGTTGCAGCTTTCTTTTTTACAAAGATATGAACAGTGGTATGACTTTTTCAAATGGCACCCTGTATTTTTATTTTGTAATTCATTTCCCCTCCTAAAACACAACGTTATTAATTACATAACCCAACATTGACTTTGTGCCCGGGATCACAAACTCGTCTACATGCTGGAGTTGTCAGAAAACAAATGAAAACCAAATAAAAAGAAGACACAAAATTTTCTTTGACACTCCTGTACCATTGCCCAGGAGTAGAACATTCAAAGGTGCTCACAGTGGTGACCCTGGACACCGATACACTGGTGCACTTGTTGAATGGAAGAATTATTTACTCCTTCCAGTGTTGCCTGCTAAAGAGAAATACAAGCAAGCACGATATGTTCCTGGAGTTGTTGGAATATCGTGATAGACAACGTCTTTAATGCATCCCCAAAGAAAAAAGTCCCGAGGATTTAAATCAGGAGACTTAGCAGGCCAAGTAACTGTTCCTCCTCGACCAATCCATCTGGCAGGACACCTTCGGTTCAGAACACGACGTGCACGCGAGGCATTATGTGCTGGCCATCCATGGTGTTGAGACCACATAGGCATTCTGGTTCATAGCGGTACTTCATCCAGAAGAGGAGGAAGAATTCGTCTGAGGAAGTTGGCATACGCTGTGCCATTTAGACTCCCATTGTTGAAATAAGGGCCAATAATTGTAGTACCAAGCATCCCACACCAGACGTTAACTCTCCATTGACGCTGATGTTCCACCTATCTAAGCCATCGTGGGTTGTCGCTGGACCAATAATGCATGTTCCTTGTATTTACCTGTCCTTTGTTTGAGAAGGAACATTCATCAGTAAATAGAACATTAGAGAAGAAGTTCGGATTGGCGAGGATTTGCTGCTGTGCCCACTGACAGAACTGTAGACGATTCTGGAAATCATTCCCATGCAGTTCTTGATGTGGGTGTACAAGGTAAGGATGGAACCGGTGACGTTTAAGAATAGGATGTACACTGGTTTTAGGAATGCCAATCTCATGTTCAAGCTGTGTGTGCTCGCATGTGAATTCATAGCAAGGGAAGCGAGAACAGTAACTTCGACAGCTTCGTCTGCGCGAGTGCTACGACTATTGCGTGGGTTGAAACCTCCCGTTTCCTGAAGCGTCGCAACAAGACGAGAAAACATCCGTCGCGGAGGTGGGTTCTTGCTAGGCTATCGCTCTCTGTACAGTTCCGCTGCCTGCGTGGCATTTCGCCTAACTTCAACAACAACAATAAATGAAACGTTATGTCGATGCAGTTTGTAGGGAGGACAGCCTTTACTGTAAGCCTGCTCTACACAACAGTATTTAAAAGGACTAAACTACAGTACTAAATGTACCCGTAAATAAGACATTATTGCAATTACTGTTCTGCTAACTTACATTCCCCATAGATGAGTAGCATTTCTACCTTCTCTTCGTTGGTGAACATTTTACTCACACAATTCTTCAGCTGACGATGGCTGACGGAATGACGGGTGGGCATTCTACTTATATTTACATTTGTCCTCTGTCAACGTCAGCACGTGGATGTGTTCCATTATCCCCAGTACCAGCACTAAGAGCTGGGAGCGTGAATGTCAATGTTGTATTATGCAATTAATAACGTTTTGTTTCAGTGAATGGTACACTGTGATACATTTTTGAATAGGTCTTTAGGAGAGGAAACGAATTACCGAATAAAAAATACAGGGTGCCATTTTAAAAAGTCATACTGCTGTTCATATATTTGTAAAAAACAAAGCTACAACGAAGGCAATCAAGCTGATTGATGTCCCACTGACGGCTAAAGAACATTTGCTTGAAACGTTTTGTAATTTGCATCTGGACAAACAGTTATTCAGGGTGGTCAAGGTAAATGGGGCACCCTGTATATAGGGTGTTCGATTGATCCTGGCGGGCGAAATATCTCACGAAATAAACGTAAAACGAAAAAACTACAAAGAACGAAACTTCTCTAGCTTGAAGGGGGAAACCAGATGGCGCTATGGTTGGCCCACTAGATGGTGCTGCCATAGATGAAACAGATATCAACTGCGTTTTTTAAAATAGGAACCCACATTTTTATTTCATATTCGTGTAGTACGTAAAGAAATATGAATGTTTTAGTTGAACCACTTTTTTCGCTTTGTGATAGATGGCCCTGTAATAGTCACAAACGTGTAAGTACGTGGGATCACGTAGCATTTCGCCAGTGCGGACGGTATTTGCTTCGTGATACATTATCAGGATTAAAATGGACCGTTTACCAATTGCGGAAAAGGTCGATATCGTGTTGATGTATGGCTGTTGTGAAGTGGGGTTCGAGCTGCATTTGGAGTTTAAACTGAGCATTGACATGAAAGTGTTATGCTTGCTGGCTCAGCTATTTCTCCGCCGAAATTACGAATTGTGTATGCGATAGTGAATGTGCTGTCTGTTTTATCTAAAGGTCATCGGGCGCAACAAGTATGGCTCGTGTCATTTGGTAATTTGGCTGGATTTCGCCGTACTGCTTGCGGATTTTTATCGTAGCCATAGGAGGGGCCGCGCACACGAATAATCGGTGAGCTTTAGTTTGATGCACAAACATTTGTCAGGCTTGTATTAACACACGCCACCGATTAATCTTGTTTAATAATCGCACGATGTCTGGGAGAATTGCGTTCTAGTCTATATTGTGAGTGGTACATTATGTTTTGTTTTGGTTGAGTGCCGCTAAGTTTTGTGTATTCACATCGATGTCTTCTGCAGCTGCGTTTTTAAAAATTATTAATGAACGGGCACCCTTACCCATGATAAAGCTTTTTTAATTTTTTAAGAAGTAAATATATTTTCTAGCTTTGTTCTTGGTTAAGATTAGTGAATTGTTTTCCTTAGAGAGGTTTTGCGTAATCTTTGACTCATACCATGCAAGGTGTTTTTGAAGCCATGTTGTGGGACGGTCGTTTTAATCTTTTAATGCCTAATTTTTGTCTTAAGTATTGGTAAAATGTTATTTTTTAAGTCATAATTAACAGCAGAAATTTATTCAGTGGAACTCCTGATTTAAGGTCTGTTTCAGATCACATTGCCCAATAAAGTGTTCCGGCTTCGTTTAGAGCGTCAAGGATAAAGTCTCTTACTTAATTTTGAGACGTGTTATAATAGCTTCTTATGTCAGTTCTACATCACTGAAGTGCGATCCCCTCCTTATCGTAATTAATCTATCTGAGACAGTTCACTGCATTTTGGGAGAGCGGATCAGACGGTTATGTTGGAAGCTGTTGTGTGATGTATGACACAAAGGATTTGTATGCAATTTCATGTTAAAACTGCATATGCCTTAAGGAAAAATAGTTGTTTCCGATGGCGGCCTTTATTGCGGTTTTCAATTTTTTAAGCTGGCTGCTTTTATTGTATTTATTTGATAACATAAAATTATGCAAGCCGGCCGGAGTGGCTAAGCGGTTCTAGTCGCTTCAGTCGGGAACCGCGCAACCGCTACGGTCGCAGGTTCGAATCCTGTCTCGGGCATGGATGTGTGTGTCGTCATTAGGTTAGTTAGGTTTAAGTAGTTCTAAGTTCTAGGGGACTGATGACCTTAGATGTTAAGTCCCATAGTGCTCAGAGCCACTATTAAAATATTTTCGCATTCGGAAGAAAGTTGGTGACTGAAATTTCGTGAGAAGATTCCGCTGCAACGAATAACGCCTTTCTTTTAATAATATCCACCCCAAATGCTGTATCATGTTAGTGACACTCTCTCCCCTATTTCACGATAATACAAAACGTGCTACTCTTCTTTGAACTTTCTCGAAGTACTCCGTTAATCCTTACTGTAAAGATTCCAGACCGCGAAGCAGTACTCCAAAAGTGGATAGACAAGCATAGTGTAGACAGTCTCTTTAACAGATCTGTTACATTTTGCAGGTGTTCTGCCAATAAAACACAGTCTTTGGTTTACCTTCCTCACAACATTTTCTGAGTGTCCTTAATTGTAATTCCTAAGTATTCAGTTGAATTTACGACCTTCAGATTTGTCCGACTTATCGTGTAACCGAAGTTTAACGGTTTCCTTTTAGCACTCATATGAATGACCTCACACTTTTCATTATTTATGCTCAATTGCCAATTTTCACACCACACACATATCTTTTCTAAATCATTTTGTAGTTCGTTTTGACCTCCTGATGACTTTATTAGACGATAAACTATAGCATCATCTGCAAACAACATAAGACGGCTGCTCAGGTTGTCTCCAAAATCGTTCGTATGGATAAGGAACAGTAGAGGGCTTATAACATTACCTTAGGGAACACCAGAAATCACTTTTGTTTTACTCCATGATTTTCCTTCAGTTACTACGAACTGTTACCTCTCTGACAGGAAACCACTGATCCAGTCAGGTAACAGAGACGATAATTCATAAGCATGCAATTTGACTACACGTCGCTTGTGAGGTACGATGTCAAAAGCCTTCTGGAAATCTAGAAATACGAAATCAATGTGAAATCCCTTGCCAATAGCGCTCAACACTTTGGATGAGTAAAGAACTAATTGTGTTTGACAAGAACGATATTTTCTAAAACCTTGTTGACTGTAAGGCAGTAGACCGTTCTCTTCGAAGTAAGTCATAATGTTCGAACACAATATATGGTCAAAAATCTTGTTGCGTATAGACGTTAACGATGTGGGCTTGTAACGTAGAGGATTACTCCTACTAACTTCCTTGAATATTGGTGTGACCTGAGCAACTTTCCAGTCTTTGGGTGCGGATCTTTCGTCGAGCGAGCGGTTTTATATGATTGTTAAATATGGACCTAATGCATCAGCATACTCTGAAAGGAACCTAACTGGTATAAGTGTGGACCGGAAGATTCCAATGGGTCAAATGGCTCTGAGCACTATGGGACAGCTGCTGAGGTCATCAGTCCCCTAGAACTTAGAACTACTTAAACCTAACTAACCTAAGGACATCACACACATCCATGCCCGAGGCAGGATTTGAACCTGCGACCGTAGCGGTCGCTCGGTTCCAGACTGTAGCGCCTAGAACCGCTCGGCCACTCCGGCCGGCTGGACCGGAAGACTTGCTTTTATTGTTTTGAGTTGCTTCATTACTCCGAGGATATCTACTTGTAAGTTAATCATGTTGGCATGTTGGTGTATACAGGGTGAATCACCTAAAACTTGCACCGCAAATATTGAGGGAATGGTAAGTGCTATTGATGTGCGGTATTCACATAATGGATTGGTAGTTAGGGGCTCTTATTGTTAACCAATAAACAGGCTGTAAAAATACTTAGAAAGTTTTTTTGTGCAAATATACACTTTTTTAAATGAAACTATGCCTGTCACCATTAACGGACAAAAGGTAGGGTAAATTAGAGTGACATTGGTGTTGCTGCACGATTCTAGTGCAGCTCATTTACGAGATGTCGTATTTTCAAACGTTCCCAGACTGACATTTGTACAATACCTGTGCTAACAAACGCTAAAGAACAGCACAAGTGGATACACTAGTTATGTGGATTCAGACCAGTAACGAGACAATTGACCATCACAGGTTGTATTCAAAATGACCACCGTCAACGGCAATACACGCTTCCAGTCTGGTATGGAACGACTGTTGAAAAACTTCCTAGCATTTCAGCGGAGATTTCCGAGCACGCTGCAGTAATACGTCGTTGCATATCATCGGGTGTAGTTGGCACGTCGCTGTAGATATCGCCTTTCACCTTTCTCCACAGAAAAAAGTCTGCAGGCGTAAAATCGGGGGAACGGACCGGCCAAGGTACAGGTCCTCTCCGTCCAGTCCAACGATTTGGAAACAGTCCGTGAAGACGTGCTGTAGTACTTCGTTCAATATGGGCTGGACAGCCATCACGCTGGAACCACACGTTTCTCTTAATTTGCAGAGAAACGTCTTTTAGCATCCGTGAAAAATGGTCTGTTAGGAGGCTGTGATACTCGTGCGTGTTCCGTGTTCCGTCTATGAAAAACTGGCCTATGAGCTGAAGGTTCAGTATGAAACGTCCCCTTATAACAACTGTACACGAGACTATGCTTAACCTGACACACAATATTTTTAGCGCAACGCAATCTGACTATCAAAGATCCCTGCAAAAGAATGGCCCTGAGTAACATTAAACTATACCTTTCACAAATAACTTACCTCACAAAAATCTCCGTTACTCGAACTACTGCAATACGGCGAGCGCCATTACTGCCAGCTAAATAACAGATTCAAACTACTGAAGGCACTAACTACTGATAGGGATAGTTAGCAAATGAAAGATATTAATAGAGAACAAACAATGTATTTACCTTAATATTCATAATTGACATCCAGTATTACAAATTATCAAAACTCCGCCATCTCTCTACCCACATCCACCACTGCTGGCGGCTCACCTCCAACTGCTCAACGCTATGCGCTGTTAACATCCACCTGCCCAACAATACAATGGCAGACAACAATGCAAACTAGCCACAGACTGCACACAGCACAGCCAGTGATTTTCATACAGAGAGCGCTACGTGGCGGCGGCGTTACCAATATAAGAACCTAAACAGCCTACTTACATAAAGAAAACATAAACAGCCTACTTACATAGCCCCCATGCTCCCCACAAAAAATTTTTACAAATGGTGTTGGGCACTGGCCAATACAGATTTGAAAAATTTTTTCACAATTACAGTAACAATGATATCAAATGCACACACTTATTGATACAATGTTGGTCAAAAGCTAAAATTTTCTCACAGTCCATAAAGATAGTCCTGATCATTCATCATAATAGTAATTACAGTTTCTCATTAGTAAAAGAAATTGCACACAGAAGTAGTGGATTTTCATGCAGTCTTGAAGAAGTAGTGTTGTCCTTCCAACGCAAAGACAGTGCTGACTCTTGACATGCTGACAGGTAATGGGCCACAACAGAGCAAACCCACAGCAGAGTCATTCGAAGTTCTGACGAATATTGGTAGGTAGGTCATCACAGAGCAGACCCACTGTAGTCCTGGTAGAGAGTAATGTATTGGTGGGCCACCAGAGGTGCAGACCCACTGTAGTCCTTGTAGAGATGGCCAGCAGCCATCTGCTGCGACTGTGCAGGTGCACAATCACCATCGAAGAGTCTTGCAGAGAAGATAGCAAGTCCATAAACCACCACTTGTGCACGCACAAAGTTTTAGGAATTGTCTTTAGAACCAGCAATGCTGTTATCCAGTCCCTTGCTGAATTAGTAACACACGTGCAAACACTAACAGTCCCTACTTCTCACATATTGTCCATATAGTATGACCAACAGAAAAGTGTGCAGTGAAATGAATGCTTACAAGTTAATAATATGATGAACTGGTGTCAATTACAATTTTATGACGTAAGAATACAATTACAAAGGTACAAAATATATCATTAAAAACGTAAGAATACAGATAACATTTGTAGTAATATAGGCTCTACAAAAGAATAGAAATAAACATATACATCAGTGTTACAGGAATTATGACATGAGTACATACATAAAAGATCAGAATAACTTTCGAAACATCAACTTTACACATGAGCATTAAAACAAAACAGAATAAATAATGTCTAAGCATCTTTACAAAGTAAATAACATATTATTAAAAAAATTCTACAACATAGCTCTCATCAGCTAAACACATAAAGACAGGAAAAACACAAATACACAAGGGTACACAAACATATAGAGGGATGACACAAAAGGGGGGGACGTTTCAACTATCCCACATCACACGTTTACACTGCATGGACGCTGACGACCAATCTGACGAAGCCAATGGGGAGGTGTGTGTGAAATCTTATGGGACTTAACTGCTAAGCTCATCAGTCCGTAAGCATACACACTGCTTAAGCTAAATTGTCCCAAGGACAAACACATACACCCATGCCCGAGGGAGGACTCGAACCTCCGCCGGGACCAGTCGCACAGTCTCTGACTGCAGCGCCCCTGACCGCTCGGCTAATCCCGCGCACCAATGGGGATCGTCAACAGATCAGTAGTACAGGTTTCGGCGGTTTATCTGGTCATCATTGATAAATGCGACTTCATTACAATCGAGATACATCTGGAGTATCTTGTCTTATGGTGCGTGTAGAGAACACGATTCTCATAATCGTTTCCATGCAGCTCTTGATGGAGATGGAAGTGATAGGGATGGAACCTATGTCGATGGAGAATACGCGGGACACGCGCCTGACTCATGCCACTTCGCCCGATCAACTGCAACAGCACCAAGAACATTAATACCTCCCTCTTCTGTTGCCACTTGTTTCCTTATTTTATGTTGTCTAGGCGTTGCACTACCACTTTCACGTAACTGGTTGAAGAGGTTGATAAATAATTTCACAGATGGTTGACATCTATTGCGATATTTTGCCGCATGAACAGTACAAGAACGAACTGCATTCTTCCTACACTCACCATACACCATGAGCAAGTCAGCTTCTTTGCATTTACATTTCCCGTCCTCCATTCAGGACCTGCTGCTTGGATTGCCACACACTAACTGCGTGTACACAGTCGCAGTTCACTTACGAAACACACAAACACGCCGTAAGCAAACATAACAACACCGTACCTAGCAACTATCCAAACTGAGTGGCGCAAACAATTTCGTTGTGGGAATTTTTCAAAATACGTTATCTTATAAACGCCTATTACTAGAATCCTGCAACAAACAGCACTGTCATTCTAATTTACCCCAGTTTCAGCTTTTCAATGTTAATAGGCATTGTTGCTTATAAAAAGTGTATGTTTGCACAAAAGATTACACTTTCTAAGCATTATTACAATCTGTTGATTCGTTAAAATACGAGGCCCGGACTACCAATCCATTCCGCGAAAACTGCACATCAACAGCACTTTCCATCTGCGCAATATTTGCGGTTCAAGTTTTAGGTGGCTCACCCTGTATATATGACACAAGATTTGGTACTATCCGTTAAAGACTCTTAAAGTTTCTTCATTTATCCCTGAGTACCACAACCTACATTTAGTTGAGACTCCTTCGAATAATCAAGCCTTGGTCTCCGTCAAAATTTTTATCCTCACTTCACTCCCTCCCCCCCTGCCTCCATTTTCTTTCATTAGAAAATTAACGATTCCTTAGCTCCTCAGGATGCGTACTGTCAATCGATCGCTTGTTTTAGACATGTAGTGCAGTTTTCTTTTACTCCCAAAATCTGTTTTGTGGCCCCTAACTAGTTTCCGATTTCTCATCTACTCTTCAGCATTCTTCCGTTGCACTACATTTTAGAGCCGTCTGTTCTTTTCTTGAGTGAACTGTATGTCGTCGATGTTCCACCTCCGCACAAGGACACACTTCGGACCAGCGCGTTCAGAAAAGACTTCCTAACACTTAAGTTTATATTCGGTGTTAACAAATTTCTCTTTTCCAGAGACGTTTCTTGGTATTGCCAGTCTGCTTTTTACACCACCTCTAATTCATCAATGGTCGGCAGTTTTGCGGCGTTAACAGTAAACCTCATCTTCTACGTTTAATGTCTCCTTACCTAATCTAATTCCCTAGTTATCACCTCATTTAATTCTGTTTCAATCCGTTACCACCGTTTTAGTTTTGTTCATATTGATGTTGTCCGCCCCAGTAGCTGAGTGGTCAGCGTGACGGATTGCCGTCCTCCGGGCCCGGGTTCGATTCCCGGCTGGGTCGGAGATTTTCTCCGCTCAGGGACTGGGTGTTGTGTTGTGTTCATCATCATTTCATCCCCATCCGGCGTGCAGGTCGCCCACTGTGGCGCCGAATGTAATAAGACCTGCGCCAAGGCGGCCGGACCTGCCCCGCGAGGGGCCTCCCGGCCAATGACGCCAAACGCTCATCATCATCATCATATTGATGTTATAACTTCTTTTCAAGATACTGTCCATTTCCATTTCGTTCAACCGTTCTTCCAAATTCTTTGTTTCCTCTGTTAGAATTAGTCAGAAAAAAATTAAATAAATAGAAAACAGCTTTCGCAAGCGGTCTGCGACCTGTGACCTTGCCATATTCTCAAATAACGAAAGAACAATTACCAAATAAAAAGAAATACAAAAAGAACACGCAGAAAAAACTGGTCTGCAAATCTCTACCGGCCGCTGTGGCCGAGCGGTTCTAGGCGCTTCAGTCCGGAACCGCGCTGCTGCTACGGTCGCAGTTACGAATCCTGCCTCGGGCATGGATGTGTGTGATGTCCTTAGGTTAGTTAGGTTTAAATAGTTCTAAGTCTAGGGGACTAATGACCTCAGATGTTAAGTCCCATAGTTCTTAGAGCCATTTGAACCATTTTGCAAATCTCTTTCCAAATGTCTGAAGTCTCCTGCTGAAAATTAAACATACAAAAATTAGACATAAAATACGGCAATATATACAGAGTTCCTCGTTTCAAATATCTAGGTGAAATCCTCGAACCTACAGGAGGAGAGAGAATCTCACACAAGATTCGACTACGGCAAGATACAGGATTTACAAAATATGAAATGCATATCCATTCACACAAACATCAGACACTGCACCGAGCAAGGCGGCGCAATGGTTAGCTCTCTGGACTCGCATCCGGGAGGACGACAATTCAAAACCGCGTCCGGCCATCTTGAATTAGGATTTCAGTGATTTTCCTAAATCGCTTCTGGTAAATACCGGGATGGTTCCTTTGAAAGGGCACGGTTGACTTCCTTTCCTAATCTGATGGGACCGATGACCTTACTGTTTGGCCCCTTCTCTAAATCAACCATCTAACCAACCTATCGAACATGAAATACTTTCTGCAAAGGGGAATCTAATGCCCTTTATGAAAAGCGACATGGAAAGCATTCTGAAGGAAGAACGCAAAGTCATGAGAAAAATTTTCGCTGCAAAGCTGACGGAAGTGGGATACAGATTACAGTCCAAGAAAACCACAGAGAAGATCTTAAACCTACCAGTAGGTGTGAGAAAAAAAAGGTTCAAGTTCTACAGGCCCATCAGCTTGCTACCGGCAACAATATTACCCACAGAATTCTGACATATATAGAAAGAGTGATGTCAACACGACCATGAGTCACAAGTCAAACTTCAGTTTGAAAAGCACGAAGCGATCCAACAGAAACCGAGGACAGAAGCATATAGAGAGACAAGGTACAGAAGTGGAATTTGAAGTCAGAAAACGAAGTCTTGAAGAAACTAGGGGCATGCTGGACGGAAGATAGAAAGAGACTCCACGCGGAAAAAATGAGAGAATCGTGGAAGGTAAGAAAGAATATTCAAATAAGGCAAAATGCATTGCCTGATCTAAATGGTCTCGATGCAAATTACACGGCCTCCGGTGGCTCGTTACAAAGTAATACTGTAATTATAATTTATACGTTTGGTACCTTGTTTCTGTGAAAATATGTTCACGACATAGAATAAGCTTGTAATACGCAATAACTAAAACGTGCGTCACGGGACACACAACACAGAGTAATGCAACAACCATTATACGAAACACTGAAGGCCTACTGTGCCGTGGCTGTTGTCGCTACTCCACTGCATTCAATGAACCCATACACGATGTGCATATCCGGCAACTCTTTATCAGTGAACCTATCCACAATATTGCTGTGTAGCACTGTTACCGCACAACTGACACTGCCGGAAAAGCAAACACAAGGCAGAACCCAGCAGTACAGAATGCAGATTCGAGGGCAACGAGTTAAAGAGAGCATTACTGTTTCAACCGCAGGTACGGTGAGCTAATGCAAACGAGACACACAGCACATAGCGTCGACATTTGCATTGTTGCGCACTATTTTCAGTGCATTGCAGATTCAGAGGTAACTGGGGTAAGAAACCAAAACAAAATGCCACAGTTTGGTTAAGAGCAGCCGAAGACCACGTTTCCCTTACACGAAAATACTCAGTATGTATCTCTGAATAACCTCTGAAAGTTTGTCGGTGGAGTTCTGGTTCATCGTGTATATACATTACTGGCCATTAAAATTGCTACCCCACGAAGATGACGTGCTACAGACGCGAAATATAACCGACAGGAAGAAGATGCTGTGATATGCAAATGATTAGATTTCAGAGCATTCACACAAGGTTGGCGCCGGTGGCGACACCTACAACGTGCTGACATGAGGAAAGTTTCCGACCGATTTCTCATACACAAACAGCAGTTGACCGGCGTGGCCGCGTGAAACGTTGTTGTGATGCCTCGTGTAAGGAGGAGAAATGCGTAACATCACGTTTCTGTCTTTGATAAACGTCGGATTGTAGTCTACCGCGATTGTCGTTTATCGTATCACGACATTGCTGCTCGCGTTGGTCGAGATCCAATGACTGTTAGCAGAATATGGAATCGGTGGGCTAAGGAGGGTAATACAGAACGCCGTGCTGGATTCCAGCGGCCTCGTATCACTAGTAGTCGAGATGACAGGCATCTTATCCGCATGGCTGTAACGGATCGTGCAGCCACGTCTCGATCCCCGAGTCAACAAATGGGGACGTTTGCAAGATAACAACCATCTGCACGAACAGTTCGGCGACTGCAGCAGTGTGTACTATCAGCTCGGGGCTGTGGCTGCGATTACCCTTGACGCTGCATCACAGACAGGAGCGCCTGCGTTGGTGTACTCAACGACGATCCTGGGTGCACGAATGCCAAAACGTCATTTTTTCGTGTGAATCCAGGTTCTGTTTGGTGTACTCAACGAAGAAACTGGGTGCACGAATGCCAAAACGTCATTTTTACGTATGAATCCAGGTTCTGTTTGGTGTACTCAACGACGAACCTGGGTGCAAGAATGGCAAAACGCCATTTTTTCCAGGTTCTGTTTACGGCATCATGATGGTCGCATGTGTGTTTGGCGACATCGCGGTGAGCGCACACTGGAAGCGTGTTTTCGTCATCGCCATATTGGCGTATCACCCGGCGTGATGGTATGGGGTGCCAATGGTTACACGTCTCGGTCACCTCTTGTTCGCATTGACGGCACTTTGAACAGTGTACTTTACATTTCAGATGTGTTGTGACCCGTGGCTCTACCCCTCATTCGATCCCTGCGAAACCCTATATTTCAGCAGGACAATGCACGACCGCATGTTGCAGGTCCTGTACGGACCTTTCTGGATACGGAAAATGTTCGACTGCTGCCCTGGCCAGCACATTCTCCAGATCTCTCACCAAGTGAAAACGTCTGGTCAATGGTGGCCGAGCAACTGGCTCGTCACAATACGCCACTCACTACTCTTGATGAACTGTGGTATCGTGTTGAAGCTACATGGGCAGCTGTACCTGTACACGCCATTCACGCTCTGTTTGACTCAATGCCCAGGCGTATCACGGCCGTTATTACGGCAGAGGTGGTTGTTTTGGGTACTGATTTCTCAGGTTCTATGCACCCAAATTGCGTGAAAATGTAATCACATGTCAGTTGTAGCATAATACACTCCTGGAAATAAAAAAGAACACATTGACACCGGTGTGTCAGACCCACCATACTAGCTCCGGACACTGCGAGAGGGCTGTACAAGCAATGATCACACGCACGGCACAGCGGACACACCAGGAACCGCGGTGTTGGCCGTCGAATGGCGCTAGCTGCGCAGCATTTGTGCACCATCGCCGTCAGTGTCAGCCAGTTTGCCGTGGCATACGGAGCTCCATCGCAGTCTTTAACACTGGCAGCATGCCGCGACAGCGTGGACGTGAACCGTATGTGCAGTTGACGGACTTTGAGCGAGGGCGTATAGTGGGCATGCGGGAGGCCGGGTGGACGTACCGCCGAATTGCTCCACACGTGGGGCGTGAGGTCTCCACAGTACATCGATGTTGTCGCCAGTGGTCGGCGGAAGGTGCACGTGCCCGTCGACCTGGGACCGGACCGCAGCGACGCACAGATGCACGCCAAGACTGTAGGATCCTACGCAGTGCCGTAGGGGACCGCACCGCCACTTCCCAGCAAATTAGGGACACTGTTGCTCCTGGGGTATCGGCGAGGACCATTCGCAACCGTCTCCATGAAGCTGGGCTACGGTCCCGCACACCGTTAGGCCGTCTTCCGCTCACGCCCCAACATCGTGCAGCCCGCCTCCAGTGGTGTCGCGACAGGCGTGAATGGAGGGACGAATGGAGACGTGTCGTCTTCAGCGATGAGAGTCGCTTCTGCCTTGGTGCCAATGATGGTCGTATGCGTGTTTGGCGCCGTGCAGGTGAGCGCCACAATCAGGACTGCATACGACCGAGGCACACAGGGCCAACACCCGGCATCATGGTGTGGGGAGCGATCTCCTACACTGGCCGTACACCACTGGTGATCGTCGAGGGGACACTGAATAGTGCACGGTACATCCAAACCGTCATCGAACCCATCGTTCTACCATTCCTAGACCGGCAAGGGAACTTGCTGTTCCAACAGGACAATGCACGTCCGCAGGTATCCCGTGCCACCCAACGTGCTCTAGAAGGTGTAAGTCAACTACCCTGGCCAGCAAGATCTCCGGATCTGTCCCCCATTGAGAATGTTTGGGACTGGATGAAGCGTCGTCTCACGCGGTCTGCACGCCCAGCACGAACGCTGGTCCAACTGAGGCGCCAGGTGGAAATGGCATGGCAAGCCGTTCCACAGGACTACATCCAGCATCTCTACGATCGTCTCCATGGGAGAATAACAGCCTGCATTGCTGCGAAAGGTGGATATACACTGTACTAGTGCCGACATTGTGCATGCTCTGTTGCCTGTGTCTATGTGCCTGTGGTTCTGTCAGTGTGATCATGTGATGTATCTGACCCCAGGAATGTGTCAATAAAGTTTCCCCTTCCTGGGACAATGAATTCACGGTGTTCTTATTTCAATTTCCAGGAGTGTATATTTGTCCAATGAATACCCGTTTATCATCTGCATTTCTTCTTGGTGTAGCAATTTTAATGGCCAGTATTGTATATAATTTACACTTTTTTATTTTTAACTATTTAAATGGCATTTGTAGACTTAGAGAAAGCTTTTGACAGTGTTGACTGGAATACTCTGTCTTTGAAATTTGGAAGTAGCAGGGCTAAAATACAGGGAGCGAAATGCTACTTACAACTTGTACAGAAACCAAACGGCAGTAATAACAGCGAAGGGCATGAAAGAGAAGCGGTGGGTGAGACAGGGTTTTAGCCTATCCTTGATATTATTCAGTCTGTACACTGAGCAAGCATTAAAGGAGACCAAAGAAAAATATAGAGTAGGAATTAAAGTACAGGGAAAGTACAGGGAAAAGAAATAAAAACCTTGAAGTTTGCCGATGGCATTGCAATTCTCTCAAAGACAGAAAGGTCTTGGCAGAGAGGTTGAAATGAAGGGGTAGTGTCTTGAAAGGAGGATATAAGATGAACATCCACAAGAGCAAAACAAGAATAAGGGAATGTAGTCGGATTAAATCCGATGAAGGTGAGGGAATTAGATTAGGAAACTAGACACTTAAAACAGTGGATGAGTTTTGCTATTTGAGCAGTAAAATGGCCAAAGTAGAGAGGATGTGAAACTATACTGGCAATGGCAAGAAAAACACTTCTGAAGAAAAGAAATTTGTTAACATCTAATATAGATTTAAGTCTGGGTATCCCGAAAGTATTTGTCTAATGCATAACCATATATGGCAGTGAAATATGGGCGATAAGGATTTTAGAGAAAAAGAGTATAGAAGCTTTCGAAATGTGGTGCTACAGAAGAATGTTGTAGATTAGATGAAGGTGGATCACCTAAGTAATGAGGAGATACTGAATAGAATTGGTGAGACAAGAGATTTGTGACACGACTTGATCAATTTAATTTAGTATTGGTGGTAAGTGTGGGGGGTGAAAATTGTAAAGAGAGACCAAGAGACGAATACAGTAAGCAGATTCAGAAGGACTTTGGTTGTAACAGTTACTCGGAAATGAAGAGACTTGCACAGGATAGAGTAGCTTGGAGTGCTGCGTCAAACCAGTCTTCGGACCAAAGAAAACAACAACAACAACCTATTTTTTTATTCGATATCCATACGAACCATGTCACGATTTGCGAAAAGCTCTTTTTTTTGTAAATATGTACTGTGTATTCTTGTTTCGTGACATGTTCTGCATCCTCGAGAATCTCTTCATGCTGGGTCTACGGAACAAAACGTATACCTGATCTTAGACACACAAACGGAGTCGCTGCAACAAAGTAGATGCTGCAGACGGGAAGTTTGTATGAGTTTGGGTGGAGACCAAAGCGAGAGCAGTGCGTGATCCAGTGTGTGGAGTGGCTGCCTCTGGGCGGCAAGGCGGCGCTTGCTTGGACGGGACTGACAGCTCACAGCTAACTCTGCCCGCGGCAGACAGGAAGAGGCAGCGCCCACGTGCCATCGCACGTGCCGCCGCTGGCAGCCGCCTGTCACTTCCGCAGGAGCGGCGCGGGGCCGGAAGCGCTGCTACTTGCTTTATTTCTAGTGTGAAAATATGACTTGCGATACGAGCTGTTCTCAGGCCTGCTCCACGCTCTGGAAATGCGGTGAAAACTTCCAGATATACACTGAAGAGCCAAAGAAACTGGTACAGATGCCTAATATCGTGTAGGGCCCACCGCGAGCACGCAGAAGTGCCGCAACACGACGTGGCATGGACTCGACTAAAGTAGTGCTGGAGGAATTCACACCATGAATCCTGCAGGGCTGTCCATAAATCCCTATGGGTACGACGGGGGGGGGGGGGGGGGATATCTTCTGAACAGCGCTTTGCAAAGCATATGCTCAATGAAATTCGTGTCTGGGCAATTTAGTGTCCAGCGGAAGTGTTTAAACTCAGAGGAGTATTCCTGGTGCCACTATGTAGCAATTCTGGACGTTTGGGGTGTCGCACTGTCTTGCTGGAATTACTCAAGTCCGTCTGAATGCATAATGGACACGAGGATGCAGGTCATGGGGAAATAGGATGCTTAACTATGTGTCACCTGTCAGAGCCGTGTCTAGACGTATCACGGGTCCCATATCACTCCAACTGCACACACCCCACATCGATACAGAACCTCCACCAGCTTGAACAGTCCCTTGTTGACATGCAGGATCCATGGATTCATGTGATTGTCTCCATACCCATACAAGCCCAATCGCTCGATACAATCTGAAACGAGACTCGTCCGATCAGGCAACATGTTTCCAGTCATCAATAGTCCAACGTCGGACGGAAGTTCCATGCGGCTTTTCGCAGATGATGCTGTAGTATACAGAGAAGTTGCAGCATTAGAAAATTGCAGCACAATGCAGGAAGATCTGCAGCGGATAGGCACTTGGTGCAGGGAGTGGCAACTGACCCTTAACATAGACAAATGTAATGTATTGCGAATACATAGAAAGAAGGATCCTTTATTGTATGATTATATGATAGCGGAACAAACACTGGTAGCAGTTACTTCTGTAAAATATCTGGGAGTATGCGATTTGAAGTGGAATGATCATATAAAATTAATTGTTGGTAAGGCGGGTACCAGGTTGAGATTCATTGGGAGAGTCCTTAGAAAATGTGGTCCATCAACAAAGGAGGTGGCTTACAAAACACTCGTTCGACCTATACTTGAGTATTGCTCATCAGTGCGGGATCCGTACCAGGTCGGGTTGACACAGGAGATAGAGAAGATCCAAAGAAGAGCGGCGCGTTTCGTCACATGGTTACCTGGTAAGCGTGATAGCGTTACGGAGATGTTTAGCAAACTCAAGTGGCAGACTTTGCAAGAGAGGCACTCTGCATCGCGGTGTAGCTTGCTGTCCAGGTTTCGAGAGGGTGCGTTTCTGGATGAGGTATCGAATATATTGCTTCCCTCTACTTATACCTCCCGAGGAGATCACGAATGTAAAATTAGAGAGATTCGAGCGCGCACGGAGGCTTTCCGGCAGTCATTCTTCCCGCGAACCATACGCGACTGGAACAGGAAAGGAAGGTAATGACAGTGGCACGTGAAGTGCCCTCCGCCACACACCGTTGGGTGGCTTGGGGAGTATAAATGTAGATGTAGATGTGTTGACGGGCCCCGGCGAGGCGTAAAGCCTTGTGGCGGATTCCTGATATTCACTGTACACTAGTGAAATGGTCGTAGGGAAAATCCCCACTTCGTCGCTACCTCGGAGATGCTGTTTCCCATCGCTCGTTCGCCGACTATAACACCGCGTTGAAACCCACTTAAATCTTGATAACCTGCCATTATGGCAAGAGTAACCGATCTAAGAACTGCGCCAGATACTTGTTGTCTTATATAGGCGTTGCCTACCGCAATGTGTATTCTACCTGTTTACATATCTCTGTGGTTGAATACGCTTGTCTGTATCAGTTTCTTTGTCGCTTCAATGTATTTAGTAATGTAGTTTTTTCTGTTTGATCTGAAAGGGCTTCGTTTGGAGATCAACAAGATTAACGATTATCATTGTAGCTCTTTATAATCACTTACCGGTTTTAAACGGATTTCCTTTTACCCTTGTAGCATTCATTAGTCAAATTTCTGAGCTGAGAGGCCGTGGTCGATCTGCAAAATTTCTTCTTCCTGACGTTTCGTTGCCAATTCCGAGATGCCCGCAGTTGGAAACGAAACGTCAGGAAGAAGTAGTTTTGCGGATCGACCACGGCCTCTCAACCTGGAAGTTTTAACTAATGAAGACGCCGGTCGTGAAAGCCTACATCTTGTAGCATTGTTGCAGCCCTCCTTCCTTTCAGTCCTTTTAACGATCGCTGGCACCAGACCACTGGACGATAAATTAACAAAATCTGTAGAATTGCTAACAGGTTAAAAGATGTAACAGTGCCTAACAAGAGACCACATCAGTTAACTCTCACAGCACATCAAAACTGCTTGCTGGGTCGGGATTGGAACTTGGAACCTTGCCTTTTGCGGTAAATGCTCTTACCAGCTGACATGTCCAGGCCCAACTCATGACCTGCACTCTCAGCTGCAATTCTGCCAGTAACATCCTCCTCCTTTCCTCTCGAAATGCATTGTTAATATTATTTTCAATGAAATAAAGAAGAGCCTGTGTCATGGGTGGAAGATTTACTGTATATTAATTATTCCTTGAGAGCCCGCGAACGCAGTTGTACGATACAATACAAATCTAGTTGTCACTTCTAGTGAAAAGCGACTGTTTCTCTCTTGTACTGGCGACAGAAAGTCTTCCTTGTTCATGTCGATTGGGACAGCTGGGACATTATACAGCTATGAGGGGCGTTCAATAAGTAATACAACACATTTTCTTTTTGAAAGTAAGTTGGTTTTATTCAGGATTCCAGTACATCATATTATTGCCTACTCTTTTCACTACAAAAGTGGTCCGTGCGGCTTCCCCCGTCGGAGGTTCAAGTCCTCCCTCGGACATGGGTGTTGGAAGGGGTTTATTTCAATAAATGATGATGAGGGATCGTAGGCGAGTCCTCCAAATGTCGGGGGGTTTTAACAATAATGCATTTAGTTGTTCACTTTCCCTACTGGATCGGGTCATTTGCTCTGGCCGAAGGCCTGTTATTAGACCCAACCTGTTAATTAAAACTGCCCCTTTACTAATTTTGATTAATATTTAATAACTAAATAGTGTTCAGGGAACTGATCACTACTAAACAAATAAGGATAGCATTTGAACACATTTATTGAACAACAATCTTCCTAACATCAAACTGAACAATGACATACATTTATAAGTGATAAAATCAAGCTAGTAATGGCAATGGCCCTTAAATTCCAAAACTAAATCTTAAGGTCGGATAACGCATCTGTACTTGTTATTTTCTACGCTCTCCCCTTCTCAGTCGACATACACTCCTGGAAATTGAAATAAGAACACCGTGAATTCATTGTCCCAGGAAGGGGAAACTTTATTGACACATTCCTGGGGTCAGATACATCACATGATCACACTGACAGAACCACAGGCACATAGACACAGGCAACAGAGCATGCACAATGTCGGCACTAGTACAGTGTATATCCATCTTTCGCAGCAATGCAGGCTGCTATTCTCCCATGGAGACGATCGTAGAGATGCTGGATGTAGTCCTGTGGAACGGCTTGCCATGCCATTTCCACCTGGCGCCTCAGTTGGACCAGCGTTCGTGCTGGACGTGCAGACCGCGTGAGACGACGCTTCATCCAGTCCCAAACATGCTCAATGGGGGACAGATCCGGAGATCTCGCTGGCCAGGGTAGTTGACTTACACCTTCTAGAGCACGTTGGGTGGCACGGGATACATGCGGACGTGCATTGTCCTGTTGGAACAGCAAGTTCCCTTGCCGGTCTAGGAATGGTAGAACGATGGGTTCGATGACGGTTTGGATGTACCGTGCACTATTCAGTGTCCCCTCGACGATCACCAGTGGTGTACGGCCAGTGTAGGAGATCGCTCCCCACACCATGATGCCGGGTGTTGGCCCTGTGTGCCTCGGTCGTATGCAGTCCTGATTGTGGCGCTCACCTGCACGGCGCCAAACACGCATATGACCATCACTGGCACCAAGGCAGAAGCGACTCTCATCGCTGAAGACGACACGTCTCCATTCGTCCCTCCATTCACGCCTGTCGCGACACCACTGGAGGCGGGCTGCACGATGTTGGGGCGTGAGCGGAAGACGGCCTAACGGTGTGCGGGACCGTAGCCCAGCTTCATGGAGACGGTTGCGAATGGTCCTCGCCGATACCCCAGGAGCAACAGTGTCCCTAATTTGCTGGGAAGTGGCGGTGCGGTCCCCAACGGCACTGCGTAGGATCCTACGGTCTTGGCGTGCATCCGTGCGTCGCTGCGGTCCGGTCCCAGGTCGACGGGCACGTGCACCTTCCGCCGACCACTGGCGACAACATCGATGTACTGTGGAGACCTCACGCCCCACGTGTTGAGCAATTCGGCGGTACGTCCACCCGGCCTCCCGCATGCCCACTATACGCCCTCGCTCAAAGTCCGTCAACTACACATACGGTTCACGTCCACGCTGTCGCGGCATGCTACCAGTGTTAAAGACTGCGATGGAGCTCCGTATGCCACGGCAAACTGGCTGACACTGACGGCGGCGGTGCACAAATGCTGCGCAGCTAGCGCCATTCGACGGCCAACACCGCGGTTCCTGGTGTGTCCGCTGTGCCGTGCGTGTGATCATTGCTTGTACAGCCCTCTCGTAGTGTCCGGAGCAAGTATGGTGGGTCTGACACACCGGTGTCAATGTGTTCTTTTTTCCATTTCCAGGAGTGTAAATACGTCTGACAGACCTACTTCACTTACCAAATTCTCAATAAAAGCGTGGCTGGGAAACTGAGCTCTGGTAATCACAGACGTCCGTAATATCGGATTAAATGTCGAAGCTGAGCATCACGTTACCAAATGCAGCTTCGTGGACAGGTCAGCAAGCTGCCGATGGCGTCTGCGTCGTTGAGGAGCCTCAATTGTAACAAATATGGATTTATTTTCTCGAACAGGCCCCCTGTTCGTAAACTCCTACTCAAAGGCTAATTCTGCTTTCTTTCCAATCGTCTCGCACTCGTTAAGACGGGACTCACCTGCCCAAAGGCGGAATCCAGTAACGTCTTTAATAAAGTTTGGCTCAAGGAAATTGTTCTGCTCCTGTCTGGTTTCTGTGAGACAGTATTCCCAAACGTAATTGGCGGAATCAGCCTGTCTCTAGCAATAAAACACGACAGTTCCCCTAACTGAATACTTGTTTCAATTGCAGCTGGCAGACTTATTGAAAGTCCTGCACAGCACACTGAAAAGAATTTACTCTCCTACAGCAGAGCCGAAAGCACGACGTCCGCTCGCTACAGGAGCTAAGACGCTTCTCCCCTTGATAACAGCTCCAAAAGCTTCCCTCTGCAAAAATCAGCACCCCCACGCTATTTTTCGAGCTGGCCAATCCCGTGGCTCTAGACCAGCACAGTTCGCTCCCACTATATTTCCTGGCTTCTTCCAGCCAATCAAAACATTCCGTGCCTTACTGTGCCTAGAATGTTCTGGAACAAACTGAATCTCCGTTCAAAATTGAACCCACCAATCGTGTCTCTCTGTTCGCCCTCGCGCGGGAAAAGGTCATTGCACTAGCTTAACCGCTGTTCGTGCAGATGGTTGTTGTCTTGCAAACGTCCCCATCTGTGGACTCAGGGATCGAGACGTGGCTGCACGATCCGTTACAGCCATCCGGATAAGATACCTGTCAGCTCGACTGCTAGTGATACGAGGCCGTTGGGATTCAGCACGGCGTACCGTATTACCCTCCTGAACCCACCGATTCCATACTCTGCTATCAGTCATTGGATCTCGACCAAGGAGAGCAGCAATGTCGCGATACGATAAACCGCAATCGCGATAGGCTACAATCCGACCTTTATCAATGTCGGAAACGTGATGGTACGCATTTCTCCTGCTTACACGAGGCATCACAACAACGTTTCACCATGCAACGCCGGTCAACTGCTGTTAGTGTATGAGAAATCGGTTGGAAACTTTCCTCATGTCAGCACGTTGTAGGTGTCAACACCGACACCAACCTTGTGTGAATGCTCTGAAAAGCTAATCATTTGCATATCAGAGCATCTTCTTCCTGTCGATTAAATTTCGCGCCTGTAGCACGTCATCTTCGTGGTGTAGCAATTTTAATGGCCAGCAGTGTATTTCCGGTTCGAAGCGATGAACCCATGTTTCATTGCCTATGACGGTGTTCGACAAAAACTGCCAGCCTTATAACGTGCAAGTCAGTGCAGATGGTCCTTCGTTGCTCTGTATGGTCTTATGTTAAGGCGGCGAGGAATACAGCGAGCACACACGTTCGAGTACTCCAACTAGTGGACGAGTGCGTCAGTACTACCAGCAGAGACGTCCAGTTGTGCAGCGATGTGTCTGTCTGTGATCCGTCGATCACCTCGAATGAGAGTGTCCGCACGCTTCAACGCTGCCAGGGGCCACAGATGTGTGCGGCCGGCCGGCACGCAGAAGATCGGACAGGTTTGCGCGACCTTGCTGCGATGATGACAGACGCCTCGCCGAACGACTCAGTATGCTTTTGTTCACTGCCAGGTGTCCGCAGATATTCTGCAAGCTCCGATGAATATCTGCGATACTCTGGTTTTCGGCCAAAATAAACTCAATGACGGGTTTCTACTTGGAACGCACCTCTGTTACGGACGCCATTTTTCAAGGCAACGTATAGCGCTCCCATTTATCAACCTCATGGACCTGTAGGGGATGAAGCGGGAATATTCCACTGTGTCCCACAGCAAATTCTGCTTTTTTTCAACTGCAATTGGCCGAGAAAAAAATGTGTTGCGTTATTTATTGAACGCCGCTCGTTTTTACGTCTCCTTCCTTTTATTCTTTTTCTTCTTCGTGACTCCATGGATTAGGCAGTGTTGCCAGGTGCTACTTCAAAACATGTTACCATCGTTCCCTTCGTTTTTCAAGATATACACTCCTGGAAATTGAAATAAGAACACCGTGAATTCATTGTCCCAGGAAGGGGAAACTTTATTGACACATTCCTGGGGTCAGATACATCACATGATCACACTGACAGAACCACAGGCTCATAGACACAGGCAACAGAGCATGCACAATGTCGGCACTAGTACAGTGTATATCCACCTTTCGCAGCAATGCAGGCTGCTATTCTCCCATGGAGACGATCGTAGAGATGCTGGATGTAATCCTGTGGAACGGCTTGCCATGCCATTTCCACCTGGCGCCTCAGTTGGACCAGCGTTCGTGCTGGACGTGCAGACCGCGTGAGACGACGCTTCATCCAGTCCCAAACATGCTCAATGGGGGATAGATCCAGAGATCTTGCTGGCCAGGGTAGTTGACTTACACCTTCTAGAGCACGTTGGGTGGCACGGGATACATGCGGACGTGCATTGTCCTGTTGGAACAGCAAGTTCCCTTGCCGGTCTAGGAATGGTAGAACGATGGGTTCGATGACGGTTTGGATGTACCGTGCACTATTCAGTGTCCCCTCGACGATCACCAGTGGTGTACGGCCAGTGTAGGAGATCGCTCCCCACACCATGATGCCGGGTGTTGGCCCTGTGTGCCTCGGTCGTATGCAGTCCTGATTGTGGCGCTCACCTGCACGGCGCCAAACACGCATATGACCATCACTGGCACCAAGGCAGAAGCGACTCTCATCGCTGAAGACGACACGTCTCCATTCGTCCCTCCATTCACGCCTGTCGCGACACCACTGGAGGCGGGCTGCACGATGTTGGGGCGTGAGCGGAAGACGGCCTAACGGTGTGCGGGACCGTAGCCCAGCTTCATGGAGACGGTTGCGAATGGTCCTCGCCGATACCCCAGGAGCAACAGTGTCCCTAATTTGCTGGGAAGTGGCGGTGCGGTCCCCAACGGCACTGCGTAGGATCCTACGGTCTTGGCGTGCATCCGTGCGTCGCTGCGGTCCGGTCCCAGGTCGACGGGCACGTGCACCTTCCGCCGACCACTGGCGACAACATCGATGTACTGTGGAGACCTCACGCCCCACGTGTTGAGCAATTCGGCGGTACGTCCACCCGGCCTCCCGCATGCCCACTATACGCCCTCGCTCAAAGTCCGTCAACTACACATACGGTTCACGTCCACGCTGTCGCGGCATGCTACCAGTGTTAAAGACTGCGATGGAGCTCCGTATGCCACGGCAAACTGGCTGACACTGACGGCGGCGGTGCACAAATGCTGCGCAGCTAGCGCCATTCGACGACCAACACCGCGGTTCCTGGTGTGTCCGCTGTGCCGTGCGTGTGATCGTTGCTTGTACAGCCCTCTCGCAGTGCCCGGAACAAGTATGGTGGGTCTGACACACCGGTGTCAATGTGTTCTTTTTTTCCATTTCCAGGAGTGTATTTTTCCGTTAGGCTTATAATAGTACAACAATGTCCTTGAGATCCACTCCTTCCGCATTGTATCAGCATGCCGTCTCCTGTCACTTCCGTAGTTTACAATTTTTCCTTCCAAGGAATTGATTCCTAGTTTTTCCCTTATTTTTTTTATCTGCAATTTCATGTGAAAGAGTACGGGGTGTTCAAAAGGCCTCTCCGCAATGCCGTGTGATTGTTAGGCGCGCGTGCCGTATGCCGCATGGAATATACCGAAATGAAACTCAGTGAAATGAAATTTATTGAATATTAATTTTTACTTACAGATTTTCACATTAAACGTTGAAAGTGTTCCTCTGTTGTTGAATACACAATTCAATTCGTCTAATCAAGTTTCCAAACACAAGCTGTAACATTTCTTCTGTAACAGAAGCTGTGGAAATGGATATTGTAGTTTTCAATTCATCGATGGATTTTGGACGGTTTTTATAGTCACTTGCTTTCGCTGCACCCCAGAAGAAGAAGTCAGGTGGTGTTAGGTCAGGCAATCGTGGGGGCCAAAGTCCCTGTAAAATTATGCGATCACCAAAAACATCAGCATGCAGTGACATTGAAACGCGAGCTGCATGCGCGGTTGCACCATCTTGTTGAAAATAACCGTTCAGTATTTCACTTAACACAAGTTATCCTATGAATGGGTATAGAGTATCACTCCAATATCGTTGTGCGTTTATCGTTTCGTTGAAAAATATGGGACCCACAATCCGACGTCTAGAAATTTCAATCCAAACTCCTATTTTCACAGAATGAAGCGGTTCCTCATGAATACACAATGGATTTGCAGTACTCCACATACGAGAATTTTGCGAGTTCATGTACCCGGATAAATGAAACCCCGCCTCATCAGTCAAAAAACGTTTCTTTAGGAATATCCCTTCCATTTTGTTGACCGAAATTTTTCAACCATTGACAATAATGCAGTCTCTTACCATGATCAGCGTTTTTCAGTCCTTGCATGACTGTCACTTTGTATGGGAAAGGTTCCAATTTTTTCCTTGCAGCTGTGTGGGCCGTTCCGACAAAATGTTCAAATGTGCATGAAATCTTATGGGACTTAACTGCTAAGATCATCAGTCCCTAAGCTTACACACTATGGTACTTATCCTAAATTATCCTAAAGACAAACACACACACCCATGCCCGAGGAGAAACTCGAACCTCCGTCGGGACCAGCCATACATTCCATGACTGCAGTGCCCTAGGCCGCTCGGCCGTTCCGACACCAACATCGATTTCCTGGGCGAGTTTTCTTACTGACATGTTCCGACTCATGGACATTTCATCGGAAAAAAATTCTAGGACGACCACTTCTCGGTGCATCTATCACTGAACCCGTACTTCGAAATTTGTAAGTCAGATCTCGCACAGTATCGCGATGTGACAGTGTTGTCTCCGAGAAAACTGAATTAAATGTTGGGCGAACTGAAACTGTGTATTTACCGCCAGCTTTGAACACTTGTTCGACTAAAAACACACGTTCTTCAATGGTTAGCATTTTAACAATGAAAAAAACGAAACAAACGAACTGAGGAACTAAACTTAAACGTTCAAGTCAACATGTAACGACACACACCAACGGTACCACTGACGCTAGCTGAGATAAACGAAACAGTGGATTGTTGGGAGAGCCCACTTGAAGGGAAGTAACCCAGGCAGGCGAACAGTCATACGGCACGTGCGGCTAACAATCATAAGGCACTGCGGAGAGACTTTTTGAACACCCCGTACATCCTTTTGCTCTGTTTAAGAATCTCATTTCTGGACTTTGGATAGAAATGTCGTTTCTGTTCGTCTCATTGCGTATTTCTACCAATTACCTTCTGTACTACGGTGCAGCAGTTCTTTCTACGTATGGTCCAATTGCATCGAGCTGGTGTTACTTGGCAATGACACATCATGCGAAAGTTAATTCCGACCTTAAGTTTTGCACACCATTATCGTTTCATGTAAAGGTGATTAAGATTAAATCCACAAGTTTCGATTCATTTTACATGTTTTGCACCCATATGCAGAGTTCAACACTAGGATTAAGGAAAACTGACTAGTTAATTATATAGAGCTTTCAGTTAAAAAGATAAACACCAAACGAGCAGTTGGAGAAGTTTACCGAAAATCAACATGAAATAATACAGGGTGACAATTATTGAACTATATGAAACAAAACGTAAATTAGTCGCAAACTACGACGCGCAGACACTTTATTCAACATGTGAACGTCACTACAGATATTCGGATTTAGGTTATGACATGTTCGATATGTCTGCCATCATAGGCGATGATGTGGCGCAGACGAATTGCGAAATTCTGCATGACCCGCTGAAGTGTCGGAACATCGATGCTCCCGATGACATCCTGAATGCCTATTATCACCTCAGCAATGGTTTTGGGGTTATTGCGGTAGACCATGTCTTTAATATAGCCCCACAAAAACGAGCCGCATCTGTTTAGATCCGGAGAATATGGCAGCCAATCGAGGCCCATACCAGTGGTCTCTCTATACCCCAGAGACAGAATGCCATCCGCAAACTGCTCCACAAGGACATGAAACACCCTCCTGCTTCGATGGGGTCGAGCTCCGCCTTGCGTGAAACACATCATGTCGAAATCAGGGTCACTTTGGATAATGGGGATGAAATCACCTTCCAAAACCTTCACATAGCGTTCAGTAGTCACCGTGCCATCAAGGAATGTCGCACCGATTATTCCGTGACTGGACGTCGCACACCACACGTTCACCCGTTGAGGGTGAAGAGACTTCTCGATCGCGGAATGCACATAATCAATTCCCAAATGCGCCAATTTTGTTTATTGAAGAACCCATCCAAACAAAAGAGGGCTTCGTCGCTAAGCCATGCATGCGCATACTAATTCCTATTACGCCCCGCGGCCAAACTTGCAGTTCGAACGTCCTAATGCAAATCATTCAGAAGTCGATTTTTTTTTCACACAGTTCAATATTTGTCACCCTGTATTATCATTACTGAATATTCCGAGATACCATCAGCTCAGAAGAAAACAAAATTTATTCCTTACTGCAGATCTACTGTTCTTAGATGTGGTACACAAATAAAATATTTGTTCTTAAACCACTTCAGTCAACACTAAAGATTTAATTTTATAACATCACAACACTATTTTTAATAATCTGTGATTTTTCCGACTATCTGCACCTGCGGAAAGTTTTGGTCCCAGAGGAATAAAGGACGAAGACCATTTTTGCAGGAAATCTAGTTTAATTCTCTACTATGAAACATCAAGAAAAACATAAAAAGTGCTCTTTCAACCCAACCCCACCCCCGCTCACACCCCACCGGACAGGATTTTTAGTATGTTGCATGCAACACCGCCACCACTCCACAAAAACACTGTACAAACATTTTCAACCACACGAATTTTTCGCCTACTTTTCCTCCGAACTATAGCAAAAAGATGGGTTCATGTCCCTGTCACAGTCTGATAAAGAAGAGTAATAAAATAACAGTGCTTGCGTTTACAAGTTTAATTGAGCGTCTTACTACAACTGCTGTCTTTGGGAGAGAGGGTGTGAATTGAACTCGTGTTTCAGTAAGCATACTGATGCTAGTAATTCGAGTGCGTTAAAATGTCATGCTATTGATAATAGTATGGGACTTCCACATTCGGTACAGTAGGGCACCACACTTGATGTCCTCGAAGTAATTGAGACCTTTTCACAGCACAAGAAAGTGGCTTCAGCAGAAATCGTTTTTTTCTCCCTGTTTTACGGCCATTCGAATTAACTCTGGACCTCTGTGTGTCAATTCAACAACACTGTATTGGAATATTCGTTTCAACAGTGACATGATTTATTTGTACGTTTTACGTTTTTTTCCAGTTTACAAGCAATAACTTAGAAACTGTTTAAACATTTATACTGTTCACTTTGTATCTGGTGTTGTGCTCTGTGATTTGCGGTTGTGGTGTCATTGATGTAGCTCATACTGTTTCGCCTGGGATGAGTTGCGCTACTGAAATTGCAACTAATGATGATCGATGCTTTGCAGTGTAGTGTAATGACTGGCGACCACGGTGTTTCGTAACTTGCTAATGAGCCATAAATATCTATGGTACCTATTAATGGTAATAAATGTTCTTGCTCCTTTCCTTTCCAAATTTTCAAATGTTTAATTATGGTCTTTTATTGTTTTGAATGTTGTGAACTATTGTTTTTTAGATTTTAACCGTTATGTGTCACTTCTTTTAAATAAGGTGGTCGAAATTTGCTTATTGAATGTCCACATCTGCACCATAGTTCTATGTTGAATTCCAAGAGCTTGATGTGCTGCGTCTTATTGTTAGTAGAAATTTGCATCTGGAATGACTGATAACATTTTGTAGCCTAACTGTAAAGAACAGTCTCGTTTTTCTAGTGTCACATGTTGCTAAGCCATTTTCTGGTTGAAATTTATACATTGAGCTACTGGGTTTGGACAAAAGTAAGGGAACACTGCGAGAAATGCCTGGTTGAAATAAATGCATGTGCTAGCAAAGTCTGCTGGTAGCGCTGTTGTACTTCACCACGAGCGGCACCTGTGCAGTCTCGCCTGTCATACATCTTGCACACCAGATGTAAGAGTTTCGTCATGGCTGGCTCTCCTAGGCCTGTCAGGACTCCTGACGGAATGTTGGCAACTCCGAGAGCCTTGCTTCGACTTAGGTCTTTCAGTGCTCTGTCAACTTCTTCTCGCAGTGTCATGCCTCCCGTCTCATCTTCATCTACATACTCTCAGCTTTCCCTTCTTTGCTTCGGACTTGTCTCCCATCTGAGCTCTTGGTATTCATACGTCTGCTTCTCTTTTCACCAAATGCCTCTTTAGTTTTCCTGCAAGCGTTTCTTTCTCCTAGTAAAATATGCTTCAAAATCCTTAAATTTGTCCTCTATGTTTTCCTACTGAGCCATTTAACACTTCACGTCAGTCTCATTTTTTAGACATTTGTGTTGCCTTTCATCTGCTTCATTTGCTGCATTTTTATATTTTCTCCTTTCATCAGTTAAATTCAGTATCTCCTGTCTTTTTACCAATTTGATCCTTTGCTGCCTCCATTATTTCATCTTTCAAAGCTGCCCATTTGTCTTCTTCTGTATTCTTTCCGCCTCTTCTAGATAATTGTTGCCTAATGCTCCTATCAGAATCTCCCAACAACCTCTGACTCTTTCTACTTATCCAGGTTCTAACGCCTTAATTTCCTACATGTTTGCAATTTCTTTAGTTTTAATCTACATTTAATAGTCAATAAATTGTGGGCAGAGTACACATCTGCCACTGGAAATTTCGTACAATTTAAAATCTGGTTCCGAAATCTCTGTCTCATCATTATATAATCAATCTGAAACCTTCCAGTGTTTCCAGAGCTCTTCCACGTATTTATCTTTCTTTCATGATTCTTAAACAAAATGTAAGCTATGATTCAATTATGCTCTGTGCAAAATTCTACCAGGTGACTTCCTCTTTCATTCCTTTCCTCAGTTGATATTCTCCTACAATTTTTGCTTCTCTTCCTTTTCCTAGTATCGAATTCCAGTTCCCCATCACAATTAAGTTTTCATCTCCCTTAACTATATGAATAATTTCTTTTACTTCATCGCACATTTCTTCAATCTCTTCACCATCTCCGGAGCTAGTTGTCATATAAACTTGCACTACTTGTTTTTCTGTGACTATTTTTACTATGAAAATTCGTTCACTATGCTGGTCATTGTAGATCACTCACGTTTTTGCTTTCTTATTGATTATTAAACCTACTCCTGCATTATAACTATTTGATTTTATGTTTGTAACCCTGAACTCACCTGACCAGAAGTCCTGTTCCTCCTGCCACCGAAATTCACTAATTCCCACTACATCTAACCTCAACCTATCCGTTTCCCTTTTTAAATTTTCCAACCTACCTGCGCTATTAAAGAATCTAACATTCCACGCTCCGATCCGCAGATGGCCAGTTTTGTTTCTCATGATGACGACGTCCTCCTGAGTACTCCCCACTCGGAGTTCCGAATGGGGGACTGTCTCGCCTCCGGAATATTTTACCCAAGATGATGCCATTATCATTTAACTATACAGTAGAGCTGCGTGTCATCGGGAAAAATTACAGCTGTAATTTCCCCTAGTTTCCAGCCGTTCACAGTACCAGCACAGCAAGGCCGTTTTGGTTGATGTTATAGGGCCAGATCAGTCCATCGTCCAGACTGTAGCGTTGCAACTACTGAAAAGGCTGCTGCCCCTATGCAGGAATCACACGTTTGTCTGGCCTCTCAACAGATACCCCTCTGCTGTGGTTGCACCTACGGTACGGCTATCTGTATCGCTGAGTCACCGAAGCTACCCCACCGACGGTAAGGTCCATGGTCCATGGAGGTTGGATCTTATTATTTACATAAGCTAAATGCATGATTCATATGCACCTTGATCGATAGACAATCGCCTGTCGAGTTGCCACTAAGAAATATCGGTAGTAAGAAATTCATCTATGCATGCTATTGGGTTTCAGGTGCTGAAAGAGATAGGTGCTGCTTTGCTGAGTGCTGTTAGCAGTACATTGCGTACGTTATCTCGTCCACTGTTATGATGTTACGTAAGAAGGGTACTGAGGGTTTAGATAATTATTCTGATTATATCCACATTACATCTACATCTACATGGATACTCTGCAAATCACATTTAAGTGCCTGGCAGAGGGTTCATCGAACCACCTTCACTGTTCTTTTTTATTCCAATCTCGTATAGCGCGCGGGAAGAATGAACACCAATATCTTTCCGTACGAGTTTTGATTTCCCTTATTTTATCTTAGTGATCGTTCCTCCCTATGTAAGTCGGTGTCAATAAAATATTTTCGCATTCGGAGGAGAAAGTTGGTGATTGGAATTTCGTGAGAAGATTCCGTCGCAACGAAAAACGCCTTTCTTTTAATGATGTCCATCTCAAATCCTGTATCAGTTCTGTAACACTCTCTCCCATATTTCGCGATAATACAAAACGCGCTGCCTTTCTTTGAACTTTTACGATGTACTCAGTCAGTCCTATCTGGTAAGGATCCCACACCGTGCAACAGTATTCTAAAAGTGGACGGACAAGCTTAGAGTAGGCAGTCTCTTTAGTAGGTCTGTTACATTGTCTAAGTGTCCTGCCAATAAAACGCAGTCTTTTGTTAGCCTTCCCCACAACATTTTCTGTGTGTTCCTTCCAATTTAAATTGTTCGTAATTGTAATATCTAGGAATTTAGTTGAATTTACGGCTTTTAGATTAGACTGATTTATCGTGTAACCGAAGTTTAACGCGTTCCTTTTAGCATTCATGTGGATGACCTCACACTTTTCGTTATTTAAGATCAACTGCCAATTTTCACACCATTCCGATATTTCTTCTAAATCGTTTTGCAGTTTTTTTATCTTCTGATGACTTTATTAGTCGATAAACGACAGCGCCATCTGGTAACAACCGAAGACAGCTGCTCAGATTGTCTCCCAAATCGTTTATATAGATAAGGAAGAGCAAAGAGCCTATAACACTACCTTGGGGAACGCCAGAAATCACTTCAATTATTCGATGACTTTCCGTCAATTACAACGAACTGTGACCACTCTGACAGGAAATCATAATTCTGTTTGCATACCAAATTTATGTTTACACGAATGAGGAGAAAGCATCTGGATGCTATATGGAGAAAACTAACGCACGCCCATTGTAGTCCATTTCCTTAACAAACCAGTCACTAATTGTTTGAATGTACAAATTTTAGATCCGCAAGCTCATATCGTTTTGTTGCGCTAAATTTATGACAGTGCGTGTGTTCTGTGGCTATTTTCCATTATGTTTACTGGTCAGATCGTATTTCCTATTTGTTTTCTTGATCTTTGGGACTGTACATATAGCGTATCCTGAAAGCATCATGGCTTGATTTTCGCTACTTACAGAAGCACTCTACGCTTCTAAACACACACACATGTTACAGTATATTAATTTCTTGTTCAAATTCGAAAATTTCACGTTCTCGAGAATTCTTGGTGAAATTTGTAGTTCCCTGTGCACATTAAAACTTCCCTCCTATGAATTAATATCCATTATTTTGCTATTTTCTAATTGTACGGTTTTTGGTTAAAGTAATTTAATGCACCAACTGCCGTGTGTGGTAGCATTATTCAGTTTCTCTGTCCTTTATATCAACAAATAATATATAATAGCCCTGTATTTTAATATTTTTAAGAGCTATACTACCCGCATCTAATGATAGGCGTCACGCCGTCCTTTGTGGCCGAGCGGTTCTAGGCACTGCAGTCAGGAACCGCGCTGCTGCTACGGTCCCAGGTTCGAATCCTGCCTCGGGCATGGTTGTGTGTGATGTCCTTGGGTTAGTTAGGTTTAAGTAGTTCTAAGTACTAGGGGACTGATGACCTCAGATGTTAAGTCCCATAGTGCTCAGAGCCATTTGAACCATTTGATAGGCGTCACGCCTGAAGCGTTAGACGGGCAGAGCCTAGCGCTCAATGCCTAAACATTTGCGTTACTCAACAGTCGGCAAGCATTCAAACAGTTCGAGAACTTTGTCATTTGTTTCATCCAGTTTGAGAATAGGATTTAGCATGTTCGGTTGTAAGTGTATATTTACAGTGATCCAGTCAGTGCCCGGCCATTGAAACATAAACTTCTATGTCAGTTAGTTTGTTTTTGCACTTGCTAACTTTCGAAAGTCCCAATTGGTGGAGCATATTGAACTATGTTAGACACTGATGTTCACACAGCGGGCAAACGGGCAAACAATGGCAATACGTCATTTTTTTTCGGATGAATCCAGGTTCTGTTTACAGCATCATGATGGTCGCATCCGTGTTCGGCAACATTGTGGTGAATGCACATTGGAAGCGTGTATTCGTCATCGCCGTCGTTACATTTCAGATGTGTTACGACCCGCGGCTCTACCCTTCATTCGATCCCTTCGAAATCCTACATTTCAGCAGAATAATACACGACCGCATGTTGCAGGTCCTGTACGAGCCTTTCTGGATACAGAAAATGTTCGACTGCTGCCCTGGCCAGTACATTCTCCAGATCTCTCGCCAACTGAAAACGTCTAGTCGATGGTGGCCGAGCAACTGACTCGTCACAATACGCCAGTCACTACTCTTGATGAAGTGTGGTATCGTGTCGAAGCTGTATGGGCAGCTGTACCTGTAAACGCCATCCGAGCTCTGTTTGATTCAATGCCCAGGCGTATCAAACCTTCTGTTTGCCCGCACGAAAAGTACATAATGCAGATCCGTCCACATTACTTAACAGCTATTCATCATACCCAAAAATCAGAGGAGAACTATAATACAAGAAAATCCGTGAGACTTAAGACATGAAAAAAGGTCGGTAGCGCTACACCGTGATTTAAATGCACTCCAAACATCTCGTCTGATGATATCTGCTGATAGTAGAAACAGTCGTAAAGGGGGTGGGGGATGAAGGTGTCGCAGCTGCCCTTGGGTCCACGAGGTTATGAGATTCAACAGGTTTTGCGGAAGAAACATCGGTGAACAATGATTTTATGGCCGCCTTGCTTGTTTTGTAGGGTAGTGGTGGAGGGGGGGGGGGGGGGGAAGAGGGTGGCTGGAGGAGTTGTTGCTCCCTGCCGAAAGGAGATCTCTGGCAACAAAATATAAATCACAGTGGGAGTTGTTGGTTCCTTTGGTACTAGTAACCTTCTGCTCTAAAGCTTCGGTGTTCTCTACTGAATGATGATGATGATGATTGGTTTGTGGGGCGCTCAACTGCGTGGTTATCAGCGCCCGTACAATTTCCCAATCTTTCCTCAGTCCAATTGCGCCACTTTCCTGGATGATGATGAAATGAGGAGGACAACACAAACACCCAGTCATCTCGAGGCAGGTGAAAATCCCCGACCCCGCCGGGAATCGAACCCGGGACCCCGTGCTCGGGAAGCGAGAACGCTACCGCGAGACCACGAGCGGCGGACTTCTCTACTGAAGTGATGCGTGGTAGCAAGGGGCAATGTAACCCGCGACACACAAACTTACAGCGTCATTCTGAAGCATCTGTCCATAGCGTGCGCTGCTAAGTGTATGGACATCGTTTAGCGTTGATTTTCATCTTGCTGTAGGTACGGTGACGCTGCTTAGCTATTGTAGTATTCATTACAAGTGACGCAAGGTAAACACGACCAGCGTCATTGGTGCGTAAGTTAGTAGAGTTTTACCACAAGTTTATTAATAACACACGGAAGTGCAAAAGAAACTGGTTTAGGCATGCGTATGCAAATACAGAGATATGTAAACAGGCAGATTACGGCGCTGTGGTAGGCAACTTCTATATAAGCCAACAAGTGACTGGCGCAGTTGTTAGATCGACTACTGCTGCTACAATGGTATGTTAGGTAAGTATCGTGTAACTAGGGCCTCCCGTCGGGTAGACGGTTCACCAGGTGAAAGTCTTTCGATATGACGCCACTTCGGCGACTTTCGCGTCGATGGGGATGAAATGATAATAATTAGGACAACACAACACCCAGTCCCTGAGCGGAAAAAATCTCCAACCCAGCCGGGAATCAAACCCGGGCCATTAGGGTTGACATTCTGTCGCGCTCACCAGTCAGCTACCGGGGGCGGACACAGTGGCATGTTATCAAGATTTAAGTGAGTTTGAACGTGATGTAATAGTCCGAGGAGGCGATGAAGTGGGGTTTCCTCATACGGCCATTTCACAAGTATAAATGGTTCAAATGGCTCTGAGCACTATGGGACTCAACTGCTGTGGTCATCAGTCCCCTAGAACTTAGAACTACTTAAACCTAACTAACCTAAGGACATCACATACACCCATGCCCGAAGCAGGATTCGAACCTGCGACCGAGCAGCAGCGCGGTTCACGAGTATACCGTGAACATCAAGAGCCCGGTGAAACATCAAATCTCCGACATCGCTACGGCCGGAAAAGAACGGGAGCAACGACGAATGAACAGAATCGTTCAACGTGACAGAAGTGCAAACATTCCGCAAATTGCTGCAGATTTCGACGCTGGGTCATCAAAAAGTGTCAGCATGCGAACCATTCAACGAAACACAATCGATATGGGCTTTTGGAGCCGAAGGGCCACTCGTGTATCATTCATGACTGCACGACACAAAACTTTACGCGTCGCCTGGGCCCGTCAACACCGACATTGGACTTCTGATGACTGGAAACATGTTGCATGGTCGGACGAGTCTCGTTTCAAATTGTATCGATCGGATGGACGTGTACGGGTATGGAGACAGCCTCATGAATCCATGGGCCCTGCATGTCGGCAGAGGACTGTTTAAGCTGGTGGAGGCGCTGTAATGGTGTGGGGCATGTTCAGTTGCAGTGATAGGGGACTCCTGGTACGTCTAGAAACGACACTGACAGGTGACACGTACTTAACCATCCTGTCTGATCACCTGCATCCATTCATGTCCATTGTGCACTTGGACAATTCCAGCAGGACAATACGATATCACAAACGTGCAAAATTTCTACAGGGTGGCTCCATGAACACTCTTCTGAGTTTGATCATTTCCGCTGGCCACCAAACTCTCCAGTCATGAACATTATTGAGCATATCTGGGATGCATTGCGACGTGCTGTTCAGAGGAGGTCTCAACCCCGTCGTACTCTTACGGATTTATGAACAACCCTGCAGGATTCATGGTGTCCGTTCCCTCCAGCACTGCTTCAGACATTAGGCGAGTCCATGCCACGTCGTGTTGCGGAACGTCTCTGTGCTCGCGGGGGCTCTACACAATATCGGGCAAGTGTACCAGTTTCTTTGGCACTTCAGTGTATAATCTCCTACGTTATTTACAACTTTCTGCCTACGCTGGGGTAGCTTTTCGATCCTGCGAGTGTAGAAATCACTCGTCAAGCCATGTTCGGAGCGCATCTTCATCGGGAAAGGAAGCTACCTGAAATTTTGTTTGATAGAGAGCGGAAAAGGTGAAAATCTGACGTAGCAACAGCAGACGAAAAAGGCGGGTGCCGAAAGACTTCCAAACCCAACTCCCGTCCAGTGTTTTTTGTCACTCTAGTACAATGCTGGCGGGCTTTATCGTGGAGTACCATCACTTCACGCAGTCTTCCTTCTAGTTGTTGTTGGACTGCGTCAGCAAGACGTCTGAGTTATTGACAGCACATGTCAGCAGCGATGGCTACACCTCGGGGAAGCAATTCGTAGTACACTACACCGAGGCGGTTCCACCAGTTGTGTAACATTATCGTTTGTGGATGCGCGCAGGTGTTTCTACGGGGAGTTGCTACATTGTTTGGGCTCATTCTTTCCTTTCCTTTCTTTTCCTTATGTTGGCATACAGACACCATTTCTCGTCACCAGTAACGATAAATCATAGGAATGGTCGTTGTTGGTCATGTCCCAATTGATAATGAGGGAGCAAGGATGCACCTATGGCCATCCGCTGATGTTTGTGATTTTGGCTTATTAAGTACCTATACACCCGATTTTTGAACCTTTTCCATTGCATGCCAATGTCGCACGATGGTGGAATGATCACAGTTCATCACATTTGCCAGTTCTCGAACACAGTCATGTTGATCATGGTGGATTAAAGCGTTTAATCGACCTTCATCAAACCCCGAAGGTCTTCCTGAATATAGAGTGTCACTAATGTCAAAACAAGAAAACCATTTTAATGTCTTGCTCTGTCCGACGGCATTAACCTCATACATGACGCAAATGTTTCTCACTATCTCCGCCGTTCTCACCCCGCTATTTAAGTCAAACAGAAGAATACGTCGTAAATGTTCAGTTGGCATTCCATTTTCTAGCGTCCACAGTTCCGCTCAGTATCTCCAAAGAGCAATATGTAAACTCACATAGGAAAAGTGAATTACAAATAAAAATGATAATCGAGAAATAAACTGACAGCAATCGGAATACCAATATGCAAAAGATAAACGTTGCGAACTTATGCGTCATCCTCAAACCAAGAAAAAAAATTGTAGTAAACATGGGTTCTAAAATGCATACCTTAAGAGCTATGATCACTTATTCATCTTCTATATTGTGAAATACATCTCGTCTATTCAACAAGTGCTCATAGGTCTTAAGGTATGCATTTTAGTGCCCAAGTTCACTACATATTATCTTTCTCGTTTTGATCCATACTACAACCTTTGAATGTTGCCTACCCTACAATCATAGCAACAACAGCGCTGGTACAAGTATTCGTCAGAGGCATCAGGGCAATTTTCGTTCATAACTTGCGACTCTGTCGTTTCCTACCAGGCTCCCTTACCTCAAACTGATGCACTTACCTTCTCCATCATTTCCGAGAGTTCGTAACATCGTCACGGAATTATCACGTTTAAATCGGAGTGACACTTATAAGCAGAAAAAGTGACTACTCTTCCTTTTTACCCCCATACCTTTGATAGGCAGATGGTTGTTGCCCCACGGCGATCGTCACCTGACAGTATGGGACATGTGTACAAAGCTCGTTGGAAATCGGTCCCGTGGTTAGGAGACAATGTGGAACATGCATACATACACACAAACATACATATATTTTTAAAATATGTATGGATTTTATATTACACACTCTAATGTTCATAAATTATTTATGTTGTGAATACAGGAGGACAGCGTAGATTATCTTTAATCAGAAAGATTCCCAACAATTGGTAATAAAATGATATTTATTAAACATGAACAAATACTCAACTCAAATAATGCTTCCCCTTGTGAAATGTTCGGCACAATTAGAAGTTTGAAATTATTATAAGTCCTCTAAAATATTAAAGTCTTATCACTGTGCCTCTGAGTGATGCCTACGTAGGGTCCAGACCTGCCCTACGATGCCTACAGAGCCCAAGCCTCGAGACGACGGACGAACACTGCAGCTTGTACACTCGGCGGTAGCTGTAGACTGCACACGATTCGTCGCACTCAAGACAACTGTCCGCCGTAGCTTAGTGCTCCGGTATTTAACGAAGTATCGAGCAATTGCTATCCACACACTGACGCCCACAGTTTGGCAGCTGCAGCCCCTGGCGGATTTCGGTGGAGTTTCTACTGCCAATCCACACAGCTGCTGCACTACGTGTGTTTCGAGTGTGGCTTATCGACTGTGGTGCGGTACGCTCTGGAGTTGTGAGTACCGACACCACAGTTTAAGCCTTCGACAAAATGTATCGCAAAGATAATAAGAGATAAAATTACAACTTGGACAGACGAAACAAAAGCATTTTCACAAACAGTTCTCCACGCCAGTACGAGATGAAAGTACATGCTATGTTTACACAAGATTGGCGTATGCAGGGTGAATCACCTAAAACATGCACCGCAAATATTACGGAAATGAAAAGTGCTGTTGATGTGCATTTTTCACAGAATGGATTGGTAGTCAGGGACTCGTACTGTTTGCCAATCGAGATTGTAATAATACTTGGAGAGTATATTTATTGTGCAAACATACACCTGTTTAAATGGAACAGGGCCTATCGACGTTTACGTAGTAAAAATAGAGAAAATTAGGTCAGTGCTGCTTCTTCCACGATGCTAATCCGACTCATTTACGAGATACCCTATTTTGAAGGCTCACACACCGACACTTGCGCAATACCAGTGGTAGCACACACTAAAGAACAGCGCAGGTGCATATAGTAGATACGTGGATTCTGACAAATAACGAGACAGTTGACAGTCACAGGTTGTATTCAAAATGACCACCATCAACGGCAATACTCGCTTCCAGTCTGATATGGAAGGACTGTTGCAAACTTAGTAGCATTTCAGAGGAGATTGTGATGTAATAAAATAAAAGTGATGTTGTTATTCAATGGAAAAGTTGGAATTTGAGATTTCGTTTACTGGTTTATCAATCAGAATTGGCGTAAGAATCATGGATTGACCATTGTCATAAGATATTGCATTATGAAATGTGAATAGTCTTAACTTGCAGTTTCGCGTGTTTTGAGGCAGTCACAGCGTGCTATTGATTAAGAAATTGCATTATCGTCTTTCTAATTACTTCATGATCGTAGATATGATCATACCTGGTTGTGAAGTTATTGTTATGACAAAACAACTTCCTAAGGAACCAGAAAGTTCTTAAGGGCGCAAAAACAAATGTAACATCACACAAAAGGGGAATTCAATATTAAAGCTCATGCAAGAAGACAATAAAACAGTTTTTTTTCAATGTACCACGCGCATTGGACTCCTGATCTTGGTGTCTCTAATCTTAGCAAAATGCATAATTAAAATGAGAATAATACTGAGGAGATCAGAGGAATGAGCACTGCTAAATGATTCAATATTTCCAGAACAAATATTTATTATAACGAAAACATATATCTTACCTTATGCTTAGAACAACAATGGCGGTAGATTTTTATGTCCGTTTCATGTCCATTGAGCGCTTTTTTATATAGCCATTGTCCTCTTGAGTCGCCCGTGCGTCGTCACGATAAGTTAGAACAGTTCTTCTTTTTACACTTCACTCAAACTTACACGGAACACGTTTTTATACATTTAGTAAAAATTAGATCAGATCACCACAAATCTGCTTCCGTCTTACTTAAGAAAAACACTACAAGTGTTTAGCGCTCAAGGCTTCCAGCGAACAAAAGAGTGAAGGTTCGCATATCGATCCGTATTCTTCTGTTTACATTGCCGCCCAAAGACGACGAATTACATTATTTAGGAAATTCCACTGTTGCTATGCGACGCCTTATTATACATTAATCATTCTTTATAAACAAGTATTCGCCTTCTGGCTGACAGTGTTAACTATTGGCTGTTTTAATGAAGCCAAAAATAGTGAATAACACACCGCTTCCCATGAAGAGAGTGGGAATGCCGAAGGATTACCTCGATCCTCATGTCATCATTAGATATTCGTGATTTTTGGTATGACACTTACATAATATTCCTTCGGAAGTTACTGGCGTACATAAATTGAAATTGCGTTTATAAACATATATCAGATATTTATCATTTTTCAAAATAAACTTTTTCATTCTTTGTTCATCAGTCATTTCATTCCTTAATACCAAGATTCACATTTATGTGCATATTTAATATTGGTCCACATTTGCTTATAACAATAAGTGATTGTTCATGTCTCACTTCGGGGGATAGAATTCAGAATTTACATTCTCTTGAGCCTAACAACTAATACATGAGTACAGTGAGTGTTTACTTTCACTAAACTAGAGTGGACATTGTTCGAGCCCCTGTTGACTCATTGTGGTTCAGTTACAGTTTAATAACGTAGCACTACACTTGGTGATGCTTTCAGATTCTGTGTTAGTTGTCTACGGCGTTCATCATGCCTGTATATATGTCCTTTCCATTGTGGTGCCAGGAATTCGAGTGGCTTCCCGAGTTTTTATTTACAATATGAAACAGAATAAGTGGAAAATTATTAGTATAACTTACAACCTATTGGATACATTGGTCAAGGATCGGGACTGGTCTGGAGTTCAGATTCTTCCTGTAGTGCACATTCATTTTCTTTGTCCATCAAGAGACAGGATTATAATTCATTTTAGCAGTGTTCAGGAGTGCCGGTATTAATGGCTTTAAGGTCTGGGTAATCTGACAATCTACTTCCCACTCATCTTAACTTCAACTCAAGAAAATTGCTTAATTTTCGTATGAAAATGTAGTCACATATAAGCTCAAATGTCTCCCGTCCAGTATGTACGATCGAAGTCATGGCGGTTAGCAGTTCAAAGTTTGAATTGTTTCGTCACTCGCACTTCAGCCACTCAAGGCGGCTACACAGTGTTGCGTGAGTTCAAATACTCAGTATCCGTCCGCGTTCAGGCTGTAACTGAGCTGCCGGTCTTCTATCCTCCCCCCCCCCCCCCCCTCCTGTTTTTTGTGTGTGGACTTCGTATCACGCAAGTGCATCGATACACACACCTCGCGCGCGTGCTCCATCGGAGGAGCCGGACATTGAAGCTGCCTACATACTTCCCTGTCAACTGCCTCCCATGAGGCTCACAGGTAAGAGACGACGAATATTTTAGCTGTCGCTGCACTTAAAACAACACTGAGCTTTGCGTTGCACCTTTTGTCGTAGCCTTGACTTCTTTTTACACTTGCAGTATAACACTGCCACTAATACACACTGAAAAGTTATTCTTGTTGTGTACGTCGCTCTGTAGTGTGCATCTTCACACAGCATTCGTACTCACTTCCATCGTCGATAGCTTTCATTTACAAAACAGTGAAATTTGCAGGTTTCCTCCATTGGCACGGAAAGACTTATATTCTGCTATTTACGAAAGATCACTTACAAGCTAATATATACAATTAATGGTCACTCCTTTGGTTAAGTCCAGTGAACAACTGCTTTATGAATGGACCCTTTATATGTCAAGGTTTACTTTCACTAGTGAACCTAAAAATATTCTTTCAAAACTTTTTTAATAAAAGGGAGGGCTCATCTCCTCATAATGAAAACTACAGATTTCGCAACACTCGTTGCATTTATTCTTTAGTGCACCCAAGATCTTTTTCTACTGCCACGTAGCATATCTACTACTTAACGAGTACGCAACGCGTGGCTACTATTTTTCGCATGAATGGAATTACCCACGTTTCACTGGGTTCACGCAACCTGTCCATAACAAACATTACCAAAGCTACCGAAGCTCATCGCGCTACGTGTCTCATTTCTCATAAGCACTGCTTTGCCTCCAAGCACACGTGCCTTTTACAAGTCGGGTCTGGGTTAATGAACCAGGATGAAAAGGAATGGGCACAAGGAAAATAGCTTTCATAAGAGGCGTGTCGTAGGAGACATTTTTACAATAAAATATGCACGTAAATAAAATTATCATTATAAACATAGACACATGTATAAATTTTTAACCTCTTTCATTGCAGCATGCTTTGCTACTTCTACGTCTTACTCTCGTTGTAGTCAGTAATAAGATTAAACATCACTGAATTGTTTATTCTTTAGATTAGCCTTCAATTAGGGTATTGAATTGATGGATTACACTACAAAGCATCCGAAGATCTTTACTTCGACTTATTTATGATACAGGGAGCTTGCTGTATGGTTAATTAGTACCTTGATTCTACTGAAATCAATTCGTCAGCTAACCTTTCTCATATACTCTTTAGATTGGGCTCAGATCACAGGTAAACAGTTTCCTTTCACGCCAATTAATGGCCTCGTGGTGTACTTACGCTACATTATTCATGCTTCATGGTTTGTCTCTCTTTGTATTGTATTTCAACTAACTTCGTTTACTGCAGCTTATTGTCTCCTTACGTGAACACATGAGGGTTACCACTTATTTTCTCATTTAACAGCAAGCTTTAAAAATGGCTCTGAGCACTATGGGACTTAACTTCTGAGGTCATCAGTCCCCTAGAACTTAGAACGACATAAACCTAACTAACCGAAGGACATCACACACATCCATGCCCGAAGCAGGATTCGAACCTGCGACAGTAGCGGTCGTGCGGTTCCGGACTGTAGCGCCTAAAACCGCTCGGCCACCCCGCCCGGCAACACGCTTTAACTGAACTTTAAACTAAGATATTTCCTCCACTCCTGTTCACTGTCTGGACGTTTTGAACATGTATTTTTTAAGCAGGTAATTTGGGCGTTTACAACAAAACTTCAAGTACTTACATTACTAAATATAAATCTATGAATCTTCTTGTACCTTGAGAGAAGTGCTTATTTACGCACCCACCTCCATTTCTCACCTTTACATATTCATATAGCTCCGGGAAATCACCTCGCAAGCACTTTTTTTTTCTTTTCTTTTTTTGTATACTAACTTAAAGTCAAATTCCAATTCTTTCTGCAACTTTAAATTTCCTGCTTCAGCTTGTTGAAGACATATAAGTTCATGCCCATCACTATAAACAATTTTTCCATACTTAACATTTAATACTTACAGTTTCCATGTGTCAGCCGTTACCATGTAGTCAGGGCGCTGTCCAACACAATACTTATACAAGGAAATTTCCAGCACGCAAGAGGCAAGAAACCAAAACAGATTCTATGTGCAGTTGAGGCTGTCTGTAAACTCTCTGTTTCAATAGACCAATCGCTCCCGATATGGAGCAACCCTGAATCGGCAATGATAAAACTTTTGAAACAGAAGACACCTGTTTGAAAAGATATGATGACGTGACATTGATGTTTGCTCTTGTATCAACAATGGCTGTGACAGGAATGTTGGCAATAGAAATCTTAGTCGAAGCCTGAATCTGTTCATCATAAATGTCATTAATGTCTTGAGCTTGTATGTCAGGTGCAAGGTCATCTTGTAAGTCGGTCTCATAGTCGTACCGAATCGTACTAATGTATTCAGAACCAAAGGATTCGCTAATGCCCCCGCTCAAACCTGCAGCGACCTCTAGGAGGTTGAAAGGCGCTGCCTCTTAAATTTCCGCAGGATGTTTAGTCTGTTTGTCAGTCATGGCCTTAAGTGTTTGTTCCGTTTCATATTGGTGCTGGCTATGTGGTACAAATGCCGGTGTAAAGGGGTCAAATCCACTGGGTGCATTCACTAGTGAATAGAATACTTGAGACGGCTGCTGTCGCCCCATCTTTTCGTTGCCGGCAAAACCATTTTCTTGTGAAGGAAAGTTAGCATTTGGTGCCGTTTGAAAATTGTTCCGCTGTCCTCTATCCTGTGAAAAGTTGTTCTGATGTTGTGCTGGGTGGCCTCCCCCTTGCCCATGCCACTTGCTGTTTTTCCACCTATAACATTGATTGTACACTGGCCCATTTGAAAAATTACCACTCGTTTGTGGAGAATTTCCATACTGCTCAAGCGCAGAATTAAATGGCCGGTTTCCATACTGATGTTGTACCTGGTGGTTATAAATTGGGTGGTATCTCTGCTGATTACTGTAAATGGTTTTCTGCTTCCGTTTAAAGCTAATACCGTTTGTGTTTTCATAGTGGCTGGCAGGTTGGTACCAGCGATCGCGGTAGCGCGCTCTCTCCTTCGGCACATTGTTGTCCGCGTGCGATACATTCTGGTGGCTGCCTGGCAAGAATTTTCCGCTGCCAACCTTGGAGCGCACATCCTCGCTAATTAAATCTAAGGAATCTAGCACAGACAGGAATACATCCGTGTCTTTTTCGGACACATTCACTAGTTTCTCTCTGACAGACACTGGGAGTTTACTTTTAAGAATCATAATTACGTCCTTGGAAGTAATCAGAGAATCCCAGAATTTAATTTTTGCTAAATACTTCTCAAAGTATCGCCGGAGACTTCCATGCTTCTCATGGAAAATATCCGTACAATATACCTCCTTCCATAATCTCTGCTGTACCCCATTACTCCAAAATTTTGCCAAGAACATTTTCTCAAGCTCTTTATAATTCCTACACGTGTCCACCATTTCCGTTCCCCATAATGCTGCATCACCGGTAATAAATCCAGTGACGAACTGAATACACTGTCTGTCCAGCTCCTAGGAAATATGTCGGAAAAATTCTTTAGGAACACGATCGGTTGTATTTCTCGCTTCTGAGGATGAAAAACAGGAAAAGTGCGATGCTTAATCACACTTTCCTCTTGTATTAAACTCACAATTGTGGGCGGATCATTTATTTTCCCCACTCGGGGCTCAACAGGACTGTTTTTCATGTAATCAGGCGGTGAACCATAAGGAGTTGACTGACATTCGTCACCGTCTAAAGAGTTGTTCCCTATAGTTTACGTATGCGTGTGCGGATTTTCTACCCAGTTTCTCAGCATTCTGATTTCGTCCACTACTTGCTGCTTCCACTCACAAAGATCCCGTGTAAGTGTCCTCCGAATCTGTCCCAATTCAGACACCACTGTGTCTCCCGAGTTACCAGGAGCAGCTAAGATTTCATACGTTACATCCTTGACAGTCTCCCTAAGCTCCTCCCTGACCTTCTTTTCGATAAAAATATATTTACCCTTTATCCATCCACCGTAGTGTTCCGACAATGACGCTGCGTGTGCTTTCACGGTGTTCTTAATATGTTCTTCGATATTGATTGATTCTATCTGCCTCGACAGATCCTCTACTGCACTTTCAATGTCAGTTACCGCATTTCTAACTGATTTCTTTGGTAGCTGCCTAAATTTTTGTGTTTAATGTTCCAGCTATTTCACCTTTCACCTGTTTCAGCATTTTCGGAATTTGATCGCTGATCTTAGTTCGAACCTCACCCAACTGGATATTTAATTCAGCCGTAATTTCTTTATGCAGATCTGTTTTGATTGTGCGTAGCTATGTTTTTACTGATTCGCTTACAGCATCCAATCGGGCGTTAACAGCCTCATTTTGTTTTTTTACTGATTCGCTTACAGCATCCAATCGGGCGTTAACAGTCTCATTTTGTGTTTTTATAGTCTTATTTACTGCGTCCAACTATTGTTTCAGCATTTACATTAACACGCCGAAGTCATTTGTAGCTGCAGCGGGAAATGTTTGGACTTTGAAGTCACTTTCCCCTGTTACAGACATAGTTAGTTCAGTTTCCATACGGGAACCTACCGTTCGCGATCGTAAAGGGTATAGAATACTGTTAACGTCTTCACTCTCGTCTCCTGTTGTCACCTGTTTCTGTTTACTATCTGCCATTTTCGTCAGTAAGTCACGTGCTATTGGTCCACTACGCAAGGCTTTCGTCGTTTGTCAGTGACGTGGTGCACTGCTTGCTGGGAGTCCGCTAAGAGAACCGCTCTCGCGTGAGCAACAAATGAAATTATATCTGGCGAAAAGAGAAGATGGGATCTAAACATTTCAGACAAATGAATGAAGGTGCTCTTCACTGCAAATTGCACACAATGTCCACCGTGTTGAAAATGTAATACAGCTATTCTAACAATGGAGAAAAAAAATTCTATTACCAGACTACGAAGAATTTTACTTTGAAAGATAAAATAAAGCAAATTTTCTATAGCGGGAGCGAGATAGAAAGGATGTGGATCGACTTGGAAAAGCAACGTCGCTACTAAAGTACTACACTGTGTATGTAAAATTCTGACTTACTTTTTGATGGCTTGATTACCGCTATGTTTTCTCAGCAAATTCGCGTCTCTCTTCTTTTTCTTACTCTCTGTAATTAAACTGCGTTATTGACCAGAATGTTTTCCGTCTTTCTCTCAGAGGGATGATGTGTACATGAAACGACAGAACATTTATTAACAAAACCACGTAGAAAATTTTGCAAGTATTAGAACTAATTTTTAGTCAGGTCTGTGTTCGGGCGCCAAGTGTGATATAATAAAATAAAAGTGATGTTGTTATTCAATGGAAAGTTGGAATTTGAGATTTCGTTTACTGTTTTATCAAATTGGCGTAAGAATCATGGATTGACCATTGTCATAAGATATTGCATTATGAAATGTGAATATCCTTTGCTTGCAGTTTCGCGTGGCTTTAGGCAACCACAGCTAGCGTGCTGTTGATTAAGAAATTGCATTATCGTCTTTCTAATTAATTCATGATCGTAGATACGATCATGCCCGGTTGTGAAGTTATTGTTATGACAAAACAATTTCCGAAGGACCAGAAAGTTCTTAAGGGCGCAAAAACAACTGTAACACCACACAATAGGGTTCAAATGGCTCTGAGCACTATGGGACTTAACGTCTGTTGTCATCAGTCCCCTAGAACTTAGAACTACATAAACCTAACTAACCTAAGGACATCACACACGTCCATGCCTGAGGCAGGATTCGAACCTGCGACCGTAGCGGTCGCGCGGTTCCAGACTGTAGCGCCTAGAACCGTTCGGCCACTACGGCCGGCCCACAAAAGGGGAATTCAGTATTAAAGCTGATGCAAGAAGATGATAAAACAGTTTTTTTTTTCAATGTAACACGCGCAATGGACCACTGATCTTGGTGTCTGTAATCTTAGCAAAATGCATAATTAAAATGAAAATAATACTGAGGAGATGATAGGAAAGAGCACTGCTAAATGATTCAATATTTCCAGAACAAATATTTATTATAACTAAAACATATATATCGTACCTTATGCTTAGTACAACAATTACGGTAGATTTTTATGTCCGTTTCATGTCCATTGAGCGCTCTTTTATATAGCAAATGTCCTCTTGAGTCGCCTGTGCGTCGTCAAGATAAGTTATCACATTTCTTCTTTTTACACTTCACTCAAACTTAGACGGAACACGTTTTTATACATTTAGTAAAAATTAGATCAGACCGCCAGAAATCAGCGTCCGTCTTACTTAAGAAAAACAGTACAAGTGTTTAGCGCCCAAGGCTTCATTTGTTCTCCAGCGAACAAAATAGTGAAGGATGGCATATCGATCCGTATTCTTCTGTTGATATTGCCGCCCAAAGACGACGAATTACATTATTTAGGAAATTCCAACGTCGCTATGCGACGCCTTATTATATATCAATCGTTCTTTATAAAGAAGTATTCGCCTTCTGGCTGAAAGTGTTAACTATTTGCTGTTTTAATGAAGCCAAAAATAGCGAATATCACAAGATGTCCGAGCAGGCTGCAGTAATACATCGTTGCATATCATCGAGTGTTGCTGGTATGTCCTTGTAGACAGTGACCTTCAGCTCTCCCCACAGAAAAAAGTATGCAGGCGTAAAATCTGGGGGACGGCCCAGCCAAGGTACAGGTCCTTTGCATCCAATCCTACGATTTCGTGCACTATGGGATGGACAATTATCACATTGGTGCCACATGTTCCTCCCAATTCCGCAGAGGAACGTCTTCTAACATCCTTGGAAAATAGTCTGTTAAGAAGTTGCGATACTTGTGTGTGTGTCCAATGTTCTGTCTATGGAAAAACGGGCTGATGATTCACTACTCCACACCACACGTTTACAACCCTTGGACGCTGACTTTCCACTGTCGAAGCCAACGGGAAATGTCAACTGTGAACAGTGCACGTATCGGAGTTTACATGGCGATTATTGGTAACTGGCTTCATCACTAAACAAGATACATGATACGTCTGCAGTACCCTGTCTTAATGTACGGAAGCTAACGCAATTCTCATTATCGTTTCCATGCAACTTTTGGAGAGAGCTGCGATGGGAATGGAACCTACGTCGATGGAGTATCCGTAGGACGTTCACCTGACTCATGCCACTTCCTCGTGCGACTGCACGGAAACTAACGTGCGGATCAACTGCAACAGCAGCAAGAACAGTAATTTCCTCCTCTACTGTCGTCACTATTTTCCTTCTATTACGTTGTCTAGGTGTTACACTACCACTTTCACGTAACTGATAAGATTGATAAATGATTTCCCAAATGGTTGACGTCTATTGGTATATCTTGCCGCGTAAACCATACAAGAACGAACGCATTCTTCTTACACTCACCTTACACCATGAGCACGTCGACTTTCTTTACATTTGTGAATCCCATCGTCCACTCACGACCTACTGCTTAGACTGTCCCACATTGACTAGCAAGTCGCAGCGTACGCATGGGACATACTAGCACACAGTAATCAAACATAACAACATTGTACCTAGCAACTACGCAAGCTGAATGGCACAAATAAGTATCGATGTGGAAACTTGGCACAATACGACTCTCACTAGACTCCTGCAACAAACAGCACTGACATTCTAATTTACCCTACTTTTAGCTTGTGAATGTCAGTAGGCATTATTCCATTAAAAAATATACATTTTCTAAATATTACTACAATCTGTGTATTGGTTAACAAAAAAAATGGTTCAAATGGCTCTGAGCACTATGGGACTTAACATTTAATGTCATCAGTCCCCTAGAACTTAGAACTACTTAAACCTAACTAACCTAAGGACAGCACACAACACCGAGTCATCACGAGGCAGAGAAAATCTCGAAGCAGAGAAAATCCCTGACCCCGCCGGGAATCGAACGCGTGAACCCGGGCGTGGGAAGCGAGAACGCTACCGCACGACCACGAGCTGAGGACTATTGGTTAACAACACGAGCCTCTGATTACCAATTCATTCTGTGAAAAACGCACCTCAGTAGCACTTGTCGTTTCCGCAAGGTGCAAGTTTTAGGTGATCCCCTTGTACATTACGATATTGTGTACTTGAAACCTTCCCGTCTCCTCTATATCTCTTTTGTTACGCAACCTTCCCTTCTACAATAACCTATGAAACCTTCCCTTAGGATTTCTATCCCTTGCTTAATAATAACAAATGAAATTTTCCCTTTGAAATTAATTCTCTTTCTCAATCTTCGCATACAAATTTAAATGCTGCTTATTAAAAGTGATTTTCTGATTATTTCGACGAAACATAGAATGTGTCGTCGTCGTGGCCCTCAGTTGTTACCTGCAATAACCCAAAACTGTTCCTTACCTTTTTTTACTGTTACTGGATCGCCATCTGACTGCTACATCGAACTGCGACATGAATATACTTACTCTGTTTTACTATACTTTATTAGCTGCTGGTGGGCTGTCATAATAAGTGGCTGTATTTATTGCCAAAGCTGACGTTATTCTCTAAAAGCAAAGCTGACGTTATTCTTTAATTAATTTGACTGACGTTATTTTTTAATAGCAAAGCTGACGTTATTCTTTAATTAATTTGCCTGAAGTTACGTAATTCATAGTCAAACTTTTTCTAGACAACAATAAAATTTTGTAAAGTTTTACGTTGATTGGATTTGGGATGGATTATAATCAGTAATGCAATACTGCTGGCAAAAATTATGTTTTGAATGAAATGATTTTACAAACCTTCAAATGGGACTTACTTTTTACAATAATCTTACGACTAGCATAGCGCAAACATGCCTTCAGTAGTCTTGAGTTTCTCAAAAAAAATGATTCAATAATATTAGTTCCTCGTATGATAATAATTAGCTGATGTCTCTGTACATCCGTTTATAATCTCTTGTAAATCATAGCTGGTGGCTGGCAGGCACACCGCTCCTCTCAACCTCTCGCTTCAGACCTGCTACCGACTCACTTCACATCTCGCTTACTACTGACTTCCTACGAACTCGTAAGTGCGGTCTTTCCTGCCAACAACGCTTTCTGGTGTAGACAATCCCTACTACCATTACAAAATGTATAAATACGCGGTCTTTCCCGCTCTTTTCTTAAAATGTATCCATACGCGGTCTCTCCCGCCCTTTTTAAAATTATATCAATGTGCGGTCTCTCCTGCCAACAATACTTTGGTGCAGACATTCCCTGCTACCACAATTATTTCCTACATGAAAAATATTAATTATTCCTACTTAATCCTATTAATAAAGTCTAAACATCTTTCTTAAATTGTGGTTGACAACAGACAATAGAAATATACACGTCTTACATAGTAAACGGACGAAAATTACGTTTTATATAAAATTCTTTGGTATGCTTTTGTATTAGTGTCTTAAATTTACTGTATCATTATAAACTAACAAATTAAAAAATAAAATTTTGAGTTTTCTCTTTATTTGTAGTGCTTACATTATTTACAGTAATGAGTATAGCGGCCCGCATCTCGTGGTCGTGCGGTAGCGTTCTCGCTTCCCACGCCCGGGTTCCCGGGTTCGATTCCCGGCGGGGTCAGGGATTTTCTCTGCCTCGTGATGGCTGGGTGTTGTGTGCTGTCCTTAGGTTAGTTAGGTTTAAGTAATTCTAAGTTCTAGGGGACTGATGACCATAGATGTTAAGTCCCATAGTGCTCAGAGCCATTTGAACCATTTTTGAGTATAGCACTGAAAGCAGCGGCATTTTGAAAGAGCGTTTATAAGAAGTACGTGAGATGGCAGTGTTGTGGAGGTTTGAGAAAATGCTGAATGCGCGTTGGTCACGAATTGCACTCGCAATCAGCCAGCGGTCGTCCTTCATGAATGGCACATGCGGCGCAGCGCTCAAGTGTCCCGCGTGACGTAGGATGCACGTCACGGACAGCTGACGCCGCTACCTGCGTGACTGTGGAAGCGCTCCGAGCCGCAAATTAGTCCTGTTCAGCCGCGGGCCGCGCGGTGCCCTGGAGTGCGCTGGACGGCTCTCGTGCAATCTGCGCGCTGCCCTCGCTTCCCAGCTGTCCAGTCCTGGCGAAACAGCTCCAGCGTAACGTGGCAAAGATCTTCCACCGTTCGAGAACGCCACGCAACCTGGTTCCTCGCAATACCTGCTGCTCTAAATATCGTATCCAGGAAAAAAATTCAACACTTTAACTCTTTCAGACCCTCTGGCTACAATTGTGTTCATCAACTTTCACTATTTCGTACCTGCAGCAGAAGTATTTTCTCCCAGTGGAAACCTGAGATATACATTTCTGAATTTTCAACCTTATTATGCGCACGTGCTGCCAACTGTTGAGCACCACTATGAAAATATCAGAAAGTCAATATAGCAGTGCACAGCAGCTCTTGACCACCAGAATATACAGATGTGGTTGTTTCGCTATATTCCACTGTATAATTGAATACTGTTATTGTTATTTTGCGTGGTAAATGTTGAAAGATCATTTCGCTTTTATTACAATAAAGGACATTTCGTAATTGCTTTAGTTCATAAAATGAAGCCAAGTGTTGTTGTTGTTGTGGTCTTCAGTCCGAAGACTGGTTCAATACAGCTGTCCATGTCAGTCTTTCCTGGGCGAGCCTCTTCATCTCAGAATAGTTACTAGAACCTACTTTCTTCTGATTGTGATTACTGTATTCATCTTTTGGTCTCCCTCTACGATACCGACCTCCCACACTTGCCTCCAGTACTAAGCTGATGACCCCTTGATGTCTGAGGATATGTCCGATCAACCAATTCCTTCTTTTGGTCAAGTTGTGCCACAGACTTTATTTGTATTCAGTACCTTCTCATTAGTTACGTGATTCACGCACCTAATCTTCAGCATTCTTGTGTAGCACCACTTTTCGAAAGCTTCTATTCTTTCTTTTTTTTTTCTAAACGGTTTATCGTCCATGTTTCACTTCCATGCATACAAATACTTTCAGAAAAGACTTCGTAACACTTAAACTATATTCGATGTTAAGAAATTTCTTTTCTTCAGAAACGCTATCCCTCTCATTGCCAGTCTATATTTTATGTCCTCTCTACTTCGACCATCATCAGTTATTTTAATGCCTAAGTAGCAAAACTCATCTATTACTTTAGGTGTCTCGTTTCCTAATCTAATTCCCTTAGCATCACTTGATTTAATTCAACTACATTCCATATTCCTTGTTTTGCATTTGTTGATTTCTTTGTCTTAAACCCACATTTCAAGACACTGTTCATTCCGTTGAACTGCTCTTCCAAGTCCTTTGCTGTCTCTGACAGAACTACAATGTTATGGTTCTTTCGACTTATCCAGGTCCCAGCTCCTTAATCTCCTACCTTTTCCCCAATTTCTTCCGTTTTATACTACAGTTCATGACCAATAAATTACGGCCAGAGACGACATGTGGCCCTGGAAATGTCTTACAATTTAAAACCTGTTTCCTAAATTGCTGTCTTACAATTACATAATGAACTAGAAACCTCCCGGTGTCCACAGATCTCTTCCACGTATACAATCTTCTTTATTCTTAAAACAAGTGTAAAAAAAAATGGTTCAAATGGCTCTGAGCACTATGGGACTCAACTGCTGTGGTCATAAGTCCCCTAGAACTTAGAACTACTTAAACCTAACTAACCTAAGGACATCACACACACCCATGCCCGAGGCAGGATTCGAACCTGCGACCGTAGCAGTCGCGCGGTTCCGGACTGCAGCGCCAGAACCGCTAGACCACCGCGGCCGGCAAACAAGTGTAAAAAGTATGTTTTGAAAACGGGTACATATTTATGTGGAAATCTTTCATCTGAAATCATTAAAAAACCATCTTATTAGAGTTACCACATAAAGAGAAATTTTCCTGCCTCAAAATAAATAAATAAATAAAAAATTTAAAAAATCAGAACTGAAAGGGCTAACTAAAGTGCTGAAAGCATTCTCACACTTTCCTGTGGCATCGATGTTCTCTAAGTGTACATATACAAGATTTGAGATAAAAGCGAGCTGACTGATTTTTTATATATCAAAGTTTTTATTTTTTTTTTCAAATAACGATGTTATCTCCTTCAAAATGGTTCCCTCTGGCAGTTATCCACAGGCTGAATCGTTGCCTATATTGGTAGCCGCACTGAAACGCTGCAAGTGGTAGGGCCTTTAACATTTCGGTCACATTCTTTTGAATGTTTTCTAGTGTCCCAAAATGACGTCCTTGTAAGACATTTTTGAATTTCGGAAAAGGAAAAAATGACAAGGACTCCGATCAGGTGATAAGAGGGCTGCCTTCTGAAGTAAAAAAATTCCTGATGGGAATCGCCGCCTCCGGTCTCACTCACCCTTTTGCTGAGCCTTTCAAGATCTTTGTAAAACACTCGGTTGACAGTTTACCCTGGAGGAACAAATTCTTTATGCACGATATCCCTACTATCAAAAAAGGAAATCGAATTGCACTGAAGCGCTAAAGAAACTGGTATAGGCATGCGTATTCAAATACAGGTACGTGTAAACAGGCACAATACGGCGCTGCGGTCGGCAACGCGTACATAAGACAACAAGTGTCTGGCGCAGTTGTTAGATCGGTTACTGCTGCTACAATGGCAGGTTATCAAGATTTAAGTGAGTTTGAACGCGGTGTTATAGTCGGAGCACGAGCGATGGGACACAGCATCTCCGAGATAGCGATGAAGTAGGGATTTTCCCGTACGACCATTTCACGAGTGTACCGTCAACATCAGGAATCCGGTAAAACATCAAATCCCCGACATCGTTGCGGTCGGAAAAACGTCCCGCAAGAACAGGACCAACGACTACTGAAGAGAATCGTTCAACGCGACGGAAGTGCAACTCTTCCGCAAGTTGCTGCAGATTTCAATGCTGGGCCATCAACAAGTGTTAGCGTGCGAACCGTTCAACGAAACATCATCGATATCGGCTTTCGGAACCGAAGGCCCACTCGTGTACCCATGATGACTGCACGACACAAAGCCTTACCCTTCGCCTGGGCCCACCAACATCGACATTGGACTGTTGATGACGGGGAATATGTTGCCTGATCGGACAAGCCACGTTTCAGATTGGATTGAGCGGATCGAAGTGTACGGGTATGGAGATAACCTCATGAGTCCATGGACCCTATATGTCGGCCGGGAACTGTTCAAGCTGGTGGAGGCTCTGTAATGGTGTGGGGAGTGTGCAGTTGGAGTTATATAGGACGCCTGGTACCTCTAGATACGACTCTGACAAGTGACACGTACGTAAGCGTCCTGTCTGATAACCTGCATTCATTAACGTCCATTGCGCAATTCTACGGACTTGGCCGATTCCATCAGGACAATGCGACACCCCAAAGGTCCAGAAGTGCAACAGAGTGGCTCCAGGAACACTCTTCTGAGTTTCAACATTTCCATTGCATTATTATGCATATCTGGGATGCCTTGCAACGTGCTGTCAGGAGAGATCTCCACCCCCTAGTACTCTTTCGGATTTATGTACAGCCCTGCAGGATTCATGGTGTCAGTTCCCACCAGCACTGCTTCAGACTTTAGGCGAGCCCATGCCACGTCATATTGCGGTAGTTCTGCGTGCCCGCGGGGCCCCTACACGTTATTAGGCAGTGGTGCCAGTTTATTTGGCTCTTCAGCGTATTTTGATGTTGATTTGCTCACTCGAGCTTGATTTGGGCGAGGAGATGTCTCAGTGTGCCACTTCTCACTTTGCAGTCTTATGTAGGCGTTGCCGAGCGCCGTATTGTGCCTGATTACATATCTCTGTATTTGGATACGCATGCCTATACCAGTTTCCTTGGCGCTTCAGTGTACATTTATCGCTACGTGAGTTGCCAGTCACTAGTATGGTTCAGACAGCATGTGTTCACTGTTTTCGTCTGCTAGAGCGCTTACATTTGGCTGTACAGTGGAGCATATGTGTGCGATGTGCTTTTAAGGCTGCCGATTAATCAGGTTCGAGGCGGTCAGAATTAGAATTGCCTTGGCTCTTGTGGACGCGGATACATACACTTCGTCGCTGGACTTACCTTCCTCCGCGTCTGCTGAGATGGTACGCTGTTTCTTCTCGTGGTCGGCAACTATTGTAGCTAACTTGCTCCATATGTTCAGATCAGTCTTGTTCATTACTGAGACGGTCATTTCTAGGCCACATATTCAGGAGTTATTATGAGAGCGTTGCTTACTACCATTGCATTGGCGTAATTATATCTTACATGATTTTTCAGTTTTGCAGATGTGTTCTCATTGTGCGCGAGGTTTGATTTTTTTTTTTTTTCGATCGAGTCATTGCTCATTCACGCCATTCGTGGAATTTGGTTGTGTCTCAAGCTACTGTCTCAATTATTAGTTCGGTGATTTGTGAATATATGGGATCCCTTTTTGTTGTTTTTGGCAATTTTGTAATATATTTCAAGGGGATCGATGGAAAAATATGTATTTTTGCATATGAACTTTCGTGTTTACTTCTACATGAATTGATATTTGAAACATGGAACTTACGGAAGGCAGGATTTTGTGTGGACGGGGTCTTACTCAGTACAGTTGGTTGCTCAGTTTTTTTTTTGTTTTTTGTTTTAATCAGGTACACTTTTTTTGGAACCAATTGCTTACAAGGTTGACAATAAGGATCAATTATCAAATTTGACTGTTAAGATAATATCTAATTAAAAATTCTTTAGACAAATTGCATTCACGGCTGAAGGTCTTATAGACAAGAAATTCAAATTATTCGGCGGCTGAAGGCCCCAATAGTAATTACTCACAAACAATTTGATGGATGAAGGCCTAGATATCAAAATGGTTCAAATGGCTCTGAGCACTATGGGACTCAACATCTTAGGTCATAAGTCCCCTAGAACTTAGAACTACTTAAACCTAACTAACCTAAGGACATCACACACATCTATGCCCGAGGCAGGATTCGAACCTGCGACCGTAGCAGTCCCGCGGTTCCGGACTGCAGCGCCAGAACCGCTAGACCACCGCGGCCGGCGCCTAGATATCAAATTCTTACTAAAATATTATAAAAAAAGGGACAATCATATTAAGAGACAATTTCTAATTAAAAATTCTTAAGATAAATTGCATTCACTGCTGAAGGCCTTATTGACAATCATCACAATCTAACCAAATCAAGAGAGAAGTGGTACTCAGAGAGTGTTCCAAGGATCGTTGTGGGAAAGCGCTCAACTTCGTAAACGATGGGACAGGCAGCCAAGAGGTGTATTCACTTAACCGGATGGCAACTCAAACTATTGATAGTTTAAACGCCGGCCAACACTCTTGCAAAATCTACCTAACGTCTGATAATCAACACAACGATGGAATAACCCAGGCAAGGAGAAACCGGTGGACAGCACTGCGTCTTCTGAATCCGGTGTTTGGAACATCCAGAAGCAGAAGGACCCACTACGACCAAAGTAGTCCAAAAGAAACAAAATATCCTAACCACAATCAAGGAGGCTGTCGAACTACATGCCTCACTGGACAGCAGCGGCAAGGCGAGGAAAAGTACACTGCTGCGAAAATACGCTAACCTCCAGGTGAGGTAACTAGGGCGTCAGCGGCCACTAGGCAGAAACATACCGCTGGTTGAACTTCATCAATACACACAAGGAATTCAATGAGTAATAATAAAAGGCGTAGGATGCCTAGCTTTTGTATTAATTTCAGTGATAAATTCACAGCGTTTTACAAATATCTGGAGGCATGTGGAGCGTTTCCTTGTAACGCCGGAAATGCATATCCTCCTATTTCCATCTATTGTACTATAAATTGCCTTTCCTTATTTTTGTTACCTGAAGATATGACATTTCTGTGTCTTTACATATTGTAATTGTTTTACTATTTGTATATATATATTTATGCATTTATGTCGATGTATAATTGGTTTGTTTCGTAAATATTATTTGTATTTTTACGCTGGGTCTTGCCTAGGGAAAACTGCTATCGAACGATTACATCGATAGGTCGTGTGAAGAATCAAAGTGTGTAGGATCTTTGGTAGTGTTAACTCGGCCGCGTGGAGCGCGGGCTGAGCAGAGGGGGTCTGGCTGGAGTAGCGAGTGGAGCAGGTGTGTTGTGTGAAGCTCCCGCGAGTTGCCGCGCTTTCGGGGTTTGTCAGCATGTAATTGCGCTCGACTTGCGATGATAGTTTCTGACATGGTGTCGCGGACGGGAAACATTAGCTGGCGCACATCAAGAGCCCGTTTCGTCTGGTGACCGTGTCGAGAAGAAGGCGCGCCAACATCCAGCTTCTGCAACAGCGACGGCCGACAATGAGTGACTGTCGCCACCTCCTCGATCGACGGCTTCAAACCTTCAATCAACCAACAAGGAAGGCTGGGAGCACGTAAAGTTTTAGAACTGTATGGCAGACCTCAGCTTTTCAAACTGTACCTTTTTCGTAACTATAATTACAGCAACTTAGCATGAACGTTTGTTCCTCATTATCCCAATTGCATTACCAAGCAGGGTCCCTTCCTTTTCCGGAATGAACCCGAGTGTCGTTGAAATTCAAACGCCAGCATTAAAATAATAATATAGCATTTCACTGCTTTAATTTCAAAGTTCAGTTAAAGTATTCATAGCTGGCTACAATATTTAGATTACACAAGCACGAATTAAGAGTGCGAGTTTTGTTACCTGTGACTGCAGCTCAGCTTGGTACGTACTAAATTTTACTATTGTTAATTGTTCAGAATCATTTAATTCAAGTACAAAGTTAAATCTCTTATTTCTAAATTGCGTAGATTCAAGTAGCTTTTGAAATGATTGTTGAGGTAATCCAAGACTAACCGTGTTTTACTGAATTTCGATGTGCTTCAGAAAGAAAGCTCACTATTAACTTCAGTCACTAAATTAACTTTCGATTTTCCTGTTTTATTAATTCTTTTGCTAAATTAAGTCAGAGTGTGGCGAAATTTATTACTTCTGACAAACTTTCAGTTTTCACACTACACGTGTCAACCTTCAGTTGCCACACTTCTAGTGCTAATTATATGTGTAAGAACCTTTCTTCTTCAGTTACTATAGTAATTGTCCTTAGGAATGGCGACCGTAATTTCCCCCAAATCTCAAATATCTAATTAGCGCTAGTTAATTGTTAACGTAACGGCCGCACATTTACTTTCTTTATTAACTTTACCCCTTTTCAAAATTAATTTCCACCTGTTTCATTAGCATTTTTCCTTTCATTTAGATGTAACCCTTTCCTCCCTCTTTACCGACAGATTAACTTCGGTGACGATTGCTTTTCCCAAATTTCCATTAGGTACACGCGGTTTAATTTTTCACTGTCATTAAGGTCGATAAGTGAGGGGGAGGTTACACGTGGCGACCTGGTGACAGGACAATCTTCGGATTTGAGTTTGTTCTGGACACGAATTTTGCATTGTGCAAATCTCGTAAGAAAGTATTGGTTACGAAATGTTCGATACGTCAGCCAGAATATTAGTGTGAGGAATCCTAATTAGGTTTGAGATTTGGCATTTATATTGAAAATTATTAAAATGAGTGAAGGCAACAATTACCAAAATTTGGTAGGCCTGGATGAGGAACAATCGGTCGAACAGTGGGAAACGCGCACCGCGGTACCCATTGTTCAGGGGCAGGCGACTAGCATGGAAGACGCGACCGCCGAAACGCAACAAAGAGCAGAAATGGAATTCCACACTTTAGAAAATGTTTCGGAATCGGAAGTGAAAATCAAATGTGAATCCCTTGATGACGAATACGGGGGGACAATTAAAGAGGAAGCCGCTACGGAAGTAAAATCGGTAGTTTCCGGGAATTTAACTGATTTATTGAATGTTTTGATTAACGAAATCAAGAGTCAATGGGTCAAGCAAGAAGCTCAGTCTGAAAAAATTGAACGACAGCTAGACAGTCAGAACAAAGCGATTAATGTTGTTAACGACAATGTTGGAGTTGTTAACACAAAAGTTGATAAAATCAAAGAAGATATTGTTGTGATTAATACCGAAATCGGTAATCTTAAACAGGAAATGATAGGCGTTCAGGCGGAAATTGCGAGCATAAATACTCGTTTTTATTCCGAAATTAGCAGAATCGAGAAAAGTGTAGGAGAATCAGTTGCTCCGATCATCGAGAATAAGGTGACGGAACAAATTCAATTAGTGAAAAAAGAGGATCAAAAGAAGGTGGAAACTTTAAAGGCTTTAGTATCCGAAGTAGATACCAAAGTGACGAAGCAGGCTAATACCTGCGAAGAGAAAAAAAGGGAAGTAGAAACGCTTGCGACAACCACGTGCCAAGTTGGTTGGTTGGTTGGCTTGGGGAAGGAGACCAGACAGCGTGGTCATCGGTCTCATCGGAGTAGGGAAGGATTGGGAAGGAAGTCGGCCGTGCCCTTTCAGAGGAACCATCCCGGCATTTGCCTGGAGTGATTTAGGGAAATCACGGAAAACCTAAATCAGGATGGTCGGACGCGGGATTGAACCGTCGTCCTCCCGAATGCGAGTCCAGTGTCTAACCAACTTGCCAAGTAATTACGAGAGTGTCGGAATTAGAAAAGAAACTTGACGAAAAACAGAGCTATGTGCCAATCTATGCACATAGTTCGGAATTGTTGATGAAAGAGGAGCGGTTCGACCCCTTGAAAAAAGGCGGTATACACGCGACGGATTTCATTAAGAATTGTGAAAGAGTTTTACCCAGATCATGGACTAATGAGAGAAAAATTAATGCGATTATTGATGTGTTGGCTGGTGATGCCAAGCGTTGGGGCTTAAACCTCAACATTACGAACTTGACTTTTGACGAATTTAAAGATTTGTTTCTGGCTGAATACTGGTCAGAGCAAAAACAGCAAAGTGTCTGGCGCGAATTTGTCGTATCGAGGCCTTTCGATGCGAATTCTCGCGGTTCGATGAAGGAGTTTTGTGAGGGCAGGATCCGCAAGTTGGAATATTTGCGTGATCGCCGCACGGAATCCGAAATAGTCTGGGAACTCTACAAAAAGCTTCCAGATGATACAAAACGCTACGTAGGGAGCAATTACAGGACAATAAATGATTTCCTGGAAAGAGTGGAGGACGAGGATAATTGGCGCAATAATCGCGACAGTGGTAGAGGCCGTGGTAACAACAACGGGTACCACAGCAACCACAACAACGATAACCATGGGAATAATGCATACCGCAACCATGGCAGCAATAACAATAATGGTTCGGACCGTAATAACAATCGGTACAATGAAAATAATGACAGGAATGACGGAAACCAGTATCATACTAACGTGATATGGGCTTCACAGAATAGTAATAACGCCAGAGGGTGTGATCAGTCGCCTCAGCAGCATCCGGGGAGCGTATCTGCTGGGACGAGACAGGGAAACCATTAGCCGCGCCGGTGAGGGGCCGACCGGGCGTGGAGAAATTTTGGCGGCCCAATAACAGGAGAAAACCCAGGTGTCGTCGTTATGAAAATTCCTTTTGTAATAATCAACGGCGGGAGAGTGTGCCAGTGTTAGGAGAAAGGATTGCGCCCACAAGTAGTAGATCAGCTGTATACACGGCAGTAGGAAGTACATTCACTGTCAGTGAGAACAATTTAAGTAGTGTTCCGGAAATCGATTATAAAGTGGCAGCTGTAACACCCACAGCGGAAATGAAGATTGAGTTTAAGAATGATTCGCAATTGTCGAGAGAAGATCAGATGTCGGATAAAACGTCCGTCATCGAGCGAGGGGATGCAGAGAGGGATGAGGTCTGGTTAAGGCAGTTCGGTCGCTTATACGACGAACTAAGAGATTATAGGGGTCTGTATGGGAGAAGTGTTTATGGGAAGCGCGTGCAGGATTTGCCGCGTCTCGTCCCGCAGGAAGATAGTATTTGTGAAGTGATAGAAAGTTCTGGCCCTAACCGGCAGACTTTACTAGAAATAGTTGGTGTTAATGGAGAGCACGAGCAAGATTCGTCGTGTTCGTCCCGCAGGAGTTGGATGTTGAAGTAGTAACGGAAAGTTCTGGCCCTAACCGGCAGACTTTACCGAAAGTAAAGGCTATCAGTAATTCTAATGGAATGTTGTCTACTACCGGAGCCTTGTTTCGACTTAGATCTTTCAGTGCTCTGTCAAATTCTTCGCACAGTATCTATCTCCCATTTCATCTTCATTCACGTTATCTTCCATTTCCAAAATATTGCCCTCAAGTACATCGCCCTCTTATAGACGCTCTATGTACTCCTTCCACCTCTCCGCTTTCCCTTCTTTGCTTAGGACCGGTTTACCATCTGAGCTCTCGATATTCATACAGGCGGTTCTCTTTTCTCCAAAGGTCTCTTTTATTTTCCTGTAGGCAGCAACTACATTACCCATAGTGATACATGCTTCTACAGTCTTACATTTGTCCTCTAGCCATCCCTGCTTAGCCATTTTGCACATCCTGTCGATCTCATTTTTTTGGATTTTTGAATTCCTTTTCTCCTGCTTCATTTACTGCATTTTTATATTTTCTTCTTCCATCTATTAAATTCAATATCTCTTCTGTTATCCATAGATTTCTACTAGCCCTCTTATTTTTACCTACTTGACCCTCTGCTGCCTTCACTATTTCATCTCTCAAAGCAACCCATTCTTCTTCTACTGTACTTCTTCCCCTTGTTCCTGTCAATCGTTCCGTAATGTTCTCTCTGTAACTGTCTATAACCTCTGGTTCTTTCAGTTAATCCAGGTCCTATCTTCTTATTCCTACCTTTTTGGAGTTTCTTCAGTCTCAATCTACAGTTCGTAATCAATAAATTGTGTTCAGAGTCCACATCTGCTCCTGGAAATGTCTTACAATTTAAAACCTGGTTCCTAAATCTCTGTCTTACTATTATATGATCTACCTGAAACTTTCCAGTGTCTCCAGGCCTCTTTCACGTATACATCCTTCTTTTATGATACTTAAACCAAGTGTTAGCTATGATTAACGTATGCTCTGTGCAGAATTCTACCATCTACTTAGAAGATGAAACATATCTACCATTACCAGTTAACATGTTTCACTAACGCGAAATTTTGTCTACACTACGCTTTCCATCCTCTTCTGGAGTACTGCTGCGCTGTGTGGTATCCGTATCAGGTAGGATCGATGGAGGACATCGAAGAAGTTCAAAGAAGGGGCAGCTCGTTTTGTATTGTCGTGAAAGGGAGGGAGTGTCAGGATATGATACTCGATTTCGGGTGGCAATCAACAGAACAAATGCATTCATTCTTGCGGCTAGATCTTTGCACGAAATTTCAATCTCCAATATTGTCCTCCAAATACAAAAATATTTTGTTAACGACCACCTTCATAAGGAGAACTGGTCATCGTAATAAAATAGAACGAATCAGAGCTCTCACGGAAAGGTGTAAGTGTTCGTTTTCCCTGCGCAAGGGTGGGATTGTAGAGAAATAGCCGGAATGTAGTTCGGATGATTTTCTGCCATGCACTTAAGTGTGAACTGCCGAGTAGTTAAGTAGATGTAGAGCTTATAAGATGAAAATTAAGCAAGTAAAACAAAAAGAATAAAATATAGTCCAATTAAATCAATGAAAGCTGACGGAATTAGATTAAAAAATTAGTTAAAATTCTCCACTAAATCCAAATTATGTCTATTAAGGAACTACCAATGACTTTTTCCTTAGTCTGTTCTGTCTAATACTTCTTCATTTTGTATTTGGTCTGCCACAACATTTTAACCATTTTAGTAGAAAATTGTTTCAAATCAATTCCTACACGGTTACCATTTAACCACTATTGCATTCATGATGCAATTTGTTCTGCAAGAGTGCTTCTTCAGATCACAAAAGATTAACGTTTAACAATAATGGACCCAAAATGTAGACTGTTGACAGTGAAACCTCATGGAGACGTTTCAGAAAGATAAAGTAGTTCTTTATTAATTCTGTCAGTCCTTGACGACCTGTTTACAAATAAATCTGATATCCGCTTAAATATCGTGTAAATTATGGTTCATTCGGATCGCTGCCATCAGTCAGATAAACATATTTTGTGATGATACTCTGCTTGACAGAACTTAATACATAAGGGAATAACTTTCTTGGTACTAGAGGGATCTGTAGAGGGTAGAAAGTACAGGGGAAAACAGAGATCGGAATACGAGGTGCATTCAAGTTCTAAGGCCTCCGATTTTTTTTCTCCAGACTGGAAAGAGATAGAAACATGCGCATTGTTTTAAAATGAGGCCGCGTTCATTGTCAATACGTCCCAGAGATGGCAGCACCGTACGGCAGATGGAATTTTACCGCCAGCGGCGAGAATGAGAATTGTTTTAAATACTTAAAATGGCGACGTCTTCCTTACTTGAACAGCGTGCAATCATTCGTTTTCTGAATTTGCGTGGTGTGAAACCAATTGAAATTCATCGACAGTTGAAGGAGACATGTGGTGATGGAGTTATGGATGTGTCGAAAGTGCGTTCGTGGGTGCGACAGTTTAATGAAGGCAGAACATCATGTGACAACAAACCGAAACAACCTCGGGCTCGCACAAGCCGGTCTGACGACATGATCGAGAAAGTGGAGAGAATTGTTTTGGGGGATCGCCGAATGACTGTTGAACAGATCGCCTCCAGAGTTGGCATTTCTGTGGGTTCTGTGCACACAATCCTGCATGAAAATGCGAAAAGTGTCATCCAGGTGGGTGCCACGAATGCTGACGGACGACCACATGGCTGCCCATGTGGCATGTTGCCAAGCAATGTTGACGCGCAACGACAGCATGAATGGGACTTTATTTTCGTCGGTTGTGACAATGGATGAGACGTGGATGCCATTTTTCAATCCACAAACAAAGCGCCAGTCAGCTCAATGGAAGCACACAGATTCACCGCCACCAAAAAAATTTCGGGTAACCGCCAGTGCTGAAAAAATGATGGTGTCCATGTTCTGGGACAGCGAGGGCGTCATCCTTACCCATTGCGTTCCAAAGGGCACTACGGTAACAGGTGCATCCTACGAAAATGTTTTGAAGAACAAATTCCTTCCTGCACTGCAACAAAAACGTCCGGGAAGGGCTGCGCGTGTGCTGTTTCACCAAGACAATGCACCCGCACATCGAGCTAACGTTACACGACAGTTTCTTCGTGATAACAGCTTTGAAGTGATTCCTCATGCTCCCTACTCACCTGACCTGGCTCCTAGTGACTTTCGGCTTTTTCCAACAATGAAAGACACTCTCCGTGGCCGCACATTCACCAGCCGTGCTGCTATTGCCTCAGCGATTTTCCAGTGGTCAAAACAGACTCCTAAAGAAGCCTTCGCCGCTGCCATGGAATCATGGCGTCAGCGTTGTGAAAAATGTGTACGTCTGCAGGGCGATTACGTCGAGAAGTAACGCCAGTTTCATCGATTTCGGGTGAGTAGTTAATTAGAAAAAAAATCGGAGGCCTTAGAACTTGAATGCACCTCGTACATCCAACGAATAACTGACAATCTCGTTTCTGAGTGCTATCTGAGATGAAGGGATCGACACAAGAGGGGAATTCGCGGTGGGCCGCGATAAGCAATTCAGATGACTGCTAACCACCTCCCCCAAAATATTCTGAAAATTCGAATTAAAAACAGGCATTGGTATTCAGTACGCTGCAGCAAAGTGCAGCTACCAGCATTCAAGCTAGCAGTACAACAGACAATCATCTCGGGAAACAGAGTATTCTACTATAGGAGATACAGATCTCAACAGTTCTCTCACAGTAGTACGAGGGCTATCCACAAAGTACATTACGTTTTGGAATTAAAAATAAATAAAGTATTGGAAATTTTTTTTATTATATGCAGATGAAAGCCGCACTTAAATACTACTTTTCTACATAGTTGCCATTTAAATTAAGGCACTTATCGTAGCGATGGACGAGCTTGGAAATTCCTTCGTCGTAACATTCGGCCGCCTGCGCTTTCAACCACGTGGTTCATCACTAACCCGGTAGAAATACGATTTTTGTGGATTTCCTGGAAAGAGGCACTACAATAAACTCTCAAAGGTATTGGCAAACTCTGCACAACCTCAGAAGAACAGTACAAAACAAGCGCAGGGGAAAGTTGGGCTCAAAGATCTTGCTGATTCACGACAACGCCCGGGCCCACACGGCAAATGCCACTCGTGAAGTTCTCGAATCTTTTAAGTGGGAGTTGTTTCCTCTTCCGCCGTACAGTCCCGACCAGGCACCGAGCGACTTCCACTTATCCCCAGCAATGAAGAAGTGGTTGGCTATGCAGCGTTTTGATGACGACGCACAGCTTCAAGAAGAGGTAACCACGTGGTTGAAGGCGCAGGCGGCCGAATTTTACGACGAAGGAATTTCCAAGCTCGTCGATCGCTACGATAAGTGCTTAATTTATATGGCAACTATGTAGAAAAGTAGTATTGAAGTGTGGCTTTCATCTGTATATAATAAAAAAAATTCCAATACTTTATTTATTTTTAATTCCAAAACGTAATGTTCTTTGTGGATAGCCCTCGTATATGTCGCAGGTCTCTTCAACCTCTGGCCTTCTTTAGAGGTGTTGTGTGTTGGTTAATTACCCGCTTGCGTGCGTAATGCCCTTTCCATCTGAACTTCCGAGTAAGTGCGCCGCTCTTACAGGCTGCCAACTTCTATACTTATTCTGTAATTCCAATTCTCTTTCTACTTTCATACCGTTAAATTTTCAAAAATAATGTCCATTAACAGTGTCAGTGTGTACATAGTTTCCGCCACATCTCATTTTTTTATGCTGTACGAACGCGGCGCCATAGAGTATCAGCGCAGTCCTCAATATTGGCAGAGAAGTCGATCGTGGTGGCAATGAAACAACCATCCTGACACTCAAATGGAGTGGCTTATGGAAACTGCAAATAAAGTATACTGGGATGGTACAGTTTTGTTCATAATGAGTGGCTTTACCTTTAATATAATTATCACACAATAAGTAAACCCCGGAGGACGAAACCACAATGTTTGTTATGACATAGCGTCAATGGTACCGGACCTACAGTCCATTGCAGAGTGACTATTTCGTAGCTACATCTGCACCCTACCTTTCATCTGTACCCAGAAAACCTCCATGAAGTGGATGCAGAAGATACTTTGCATTGTATCACCTAGTATGGCTCCTTCCCTTTCCATCGCGTATGGAGTGCAGGAACAATTATTGCTTAAAATGTCTCTAACATGAATTATTCACAGAAGAATAGAAGAACTGGTAGAAACCGATCTCGGAGAAGATTAGTTCAGATTCCGGAGAAATGTGGGTACATGCAAGGCAGAACTGACCCTACGACTTATCTTAGAAGATAGGTAGACGTAGAGAAAGCTTTTGGCAATGTCGAGCAGACTGCTCTATTTGAAATTCTGAAGGCAGCTGGGGTAAAATGCAGGGACCGAAAGGCTATTTACAACTTGTACAGAAACCAGACGGCAGTTATAAGAGGCGAGAGGCACGAAAAGGAAGCAGTGATTCAGAAGGGAGTGAGACAAGGCTGTAGCCCATCCCCGACATTACCCAATCTGTACACTGAACAAGCAGTAAAGAAAACAAAAAAATTTGGGGAAGGTATTATAGTTCAGGTTCAAGAAATAAAAACTTTGAGCTTTGTCAGTGGCATTGTAATTCTGTCAGAGACTGAAAAAGACTTGGAAGAGCAGTTCAACGGAATGGACAGAGTCTTGAAAGGAGGATATCAGATGAACATCAACAACAGTGAAACAAGGATAATGGAACGTTGTCGAATTAAATCAGGTGATACTGAGTGAATCAGATTAGGGAACGAAAACTTAAAGGAGTAGATGAGTTTTGCTATTTGGGCAGCAAAATATCTGATGACGGCTGAAGTAGACAGGATATGAAATGTAGACTGGCAGTGGCAAAGAGAGCATTTCTGATGCAGAGAAATTTGTTACCATCGAATATAGATTTAAGTTTGGGAAGTCTTTTCTGAAAATATTTTTATAGAATGTAGCCATACATAGAAGTGAAACATGGCGTCGATGAAGAAACAATACCGCGTAATTGACAAATTGCCGATTTTTCGTTTTTCAGTCAGATGATGTCATTGACCGTACGCGCATCTGCTCTTAACTCAATAACGGCGAATTTTTAATTATTCACCATGAAAAAATTATCTAAAACAATACCACGTATGTGACACAGCAAATAAATAGATGGCAATACCGCGGAACTGTAGGGAATTAATTACCGCGTATCTACAATCTATGGATACTGTAAAGTTTACAGTGTAAACAATACCGCGTAAATAAAAAGCGCGAGCAGCCACAGCACATTTTTACTGCCTTATTACGTATTTAACAGAGCTCGAAAGTGGTTCCATGGTTGTAGCTTTATTCTTGATAATGGACAGCGATATTGATGACGATTTTTTTACTGAAGAAGAAATTGTTTCTCAGCTGAAATCAGCTTATGAAAGCGGAGAATCGTTTCTGAGAGTGACTGACAGCGGTAAAAAAATTGTTTTATTATTCACTTTTGAATGTTAGAAGCACCGCAAGTGTCTTATTGTGATATAAATCAGAACGTCCCCTCTTCACTCGTTCTGTGCTTTATTCTTTTCTGCCAAAGATTTCTAGACATTCCACTTTCTTGTAGGCTCTCCCGTAAATGCAGAACAAACAACAGGCGAGAAAAGTCGTAACGCTGAAGTTACATTTACCGAAGAAGACTTAATTTCGTATAAGGCGCTCTCGGTTACTATTCCTGCAACATCTAATGACGCAGGTAAATTTTCTTGGGATTATTGTTAATAGTATAACTGATGCCGTCGTTCTCATAAATACATGAATTTGAGCTTTATCTTTGACTGCTTAATTTAATTTACAAATATTTTTCCATCTATAAACTTCAGTGGCTGTATCCAACAATGCTCAAAATGAAACCACAGTCACAGGTTCCCCTAGAGACGGGAGTACTTCACACTCATTGCTATGCGATGATGCTCATTGTTTACCAAACACTCTGGATAAATTATCGGAATATCACGCGAGCAATAATGATGCTGACAGTGAAGGCCAAGAATTTTATGGTGACGTAAACAGTGACTCGAAAAGGAAATCTAAACCACATCCTTAAGATTGAAAGAAAAATGCCAATAAAATTCTGAGAATGCGTAGACAGGCGTATATTGGACACGAAATAAGTCGAATTGGTAAAATCACTCATGATACTCCAAGAGAGGCACGAAAATTAGGTACAACATGTGCTTCGAAGATGTGCCAGAAATCCGTTCAAAGGAAGTGTCATCAGTTTTCTGCTGATGACAGGCAGGCAGTATTTAACACATTTTGGGAAACGATGTCATGGGAGCAGAGGAAGGTTTACGTTATCAACCTTGTGGAGGTAATTCCAACCAAACGTCCAGGGAAGAACACTGGAGAATCCAGGAGAAAAGGGACGCTCATTTATCATTTGAAAAATGAGCTGGGGAAACATAAAGTATGCAAAGAGATGTTTCTCAATACTCTTGGGATTAAAGAATGGACTGTCTGATATTGGCTGGTTAATTCCACACATGGGATGAGTCCTGATACAGAATCGTCACGACCTCGAATCAAACAGCCGAAGAGGAAAGGTGAGAGAACCTTCATGAAAGAATTCCTGGTCTCTCTTCCGAAACTTCCGTCGCATTACTTCAGGAAATCTTCCTCGAAGTTGTACCTTGAGCCTATTCTACAATCCAAACTACAGCTGTATGGACTCTATGTGGAAAAATGTCACGCGGAGAAGCTTTCACCTTTAAGTCGGGCTACCTTTAACTTGAGTTTTGAAGATCATAATATTAGCTTATTTTCCCCCCAAGAAAGACCAGTGCGACTTGTGTTGTAGTTACTGGCTTGGTAAAGTGAGTAAAGACGTGTGGAAGCAACACACAGAACGGAAAAAGCAGGCAAGGATGCAAAAAGATGCTGACAAGAAAGAAGCCCAGCAGAAGCTCTGCTCAGTGTACACCATGGACTTAAAGGTCGTGAAAGTAGCTTCATTTTTAAGTGCAAGTGCAGTTTATTATAAAACAAAGTTGGCTGTTCATAACTTTACAATGTATAATTTATAAAGTCGTGATGCACTATGTTACTGGTTCGATGAAACGCAAGGTGATTTGGTTGCATTATGTTTTGCCTCATGCATCGTGGACACCGAATCCAGAACGATTAAGGAAAATCCCGTTCAAGTCATTCTGTATTCTGACGGCTGCACGTATCAGAACAGAAATTATGTGATATTATGAAATGCTCTTTTGAGATTAGCAATTGTTACTGGGCCGCGCGGGATTAGCCGAGCGGTTTAAGGCGCTGCAGTCATGGACTGTGTGGCTGGTCCCGGCGGATGTTCGAGTCCTCCCTCGAGCATGGGTGTGTGTTTTTGTCCTTAGGATAATTTAGGTTAAGTAGTGTGTAAGCTTAGGGACTGATGACCTTAGCAGTTTAAAGTCCAATAAGATTTCACACACATTTGAACATTTGAATTTATACTGGAGTATTGATTACACAAAGGTTATGGAGAAAAGCCATACTCAGTTTCAGTGTGGCTCTGTTCACAGTTCCATTGAGTGCAAGCTTAAAGGACGTGAAGTTACACTTCGTAGCCAATACGGTATGATATCTAAAGAAGCGAGAAAAAAGCCACAGTCATACGAAGTCTATTACCTACATTATTCCTTTTTCATCAACTACGCAGAGAAACGTTTGTGGCTGCAAGACTCAATTAGGCCTGGAAAAGCTGTAAAAATGAGCCTACAGTTACCGGTCTGAGGGCGCTACAGTACCGCCCGAAAGATGTTATTTACTGCAAGTGCTCTTTCAACGAGGTGTGGCAAGAATTACCGAGGCGTCCGAGGAAAATTCTTAGAGATGTTTGCTTCCCGAAAATATACAAGGAAAGACTGAAAATCAGGAAATCCAGATGGGATCATTTACAACAACTTAAATCTGTTCTTCCTAAAGATTGTCATAGTTATTATGACAACATTCCTTATGAATGAAAATTATCGCGGAGTGTGTGACGAGTATCAGTGCAGTGTAATTCTCTGTTGCTGCTTTGACTGACGTTTAGGATTTTTATTGAAGAAATGTTGTGCGACGTTATCGGAACTATGTAAACAGTATATTTATTTAAAATCTTTCTATGAAAGCTTTCAATAAAATATGATTAATGCTCCGAAATGTGTTCTTACTAGCTTTCTCAGCACCAAATACCAACGTAAATGTGTCAAGTCATGCCGGGGCACTAACAAACAAATACCGCGTAAGTAACAGATCATGGCATAAATACCGAGACAATTCCGTATATGTGCCGTAATTAAGCTTTCTAAAGCGTATTTTTTTGTTTCACATTTTTATTTGATCCAATATTTCCTTGTAGTACTACGATGCAAATTTAGCACCGCTGTGAAATGTATTAGGCATTTTAGACAGTTTTTTGTCTCTCGTGTAAAATTCTTATTTTGCTATTACGCGGTATTGTTTCTTCACCGACGATGGACGATAAACAGTTTAGACAAGAAGATAATAGAAGCTTTCGAAATGTGGGATCGTTTAATAGAACACACTCTGAGACATCAGGGGACCGCTAATTTTGTATTGTAGGAAAGTGTGTGTGATAAAAATCGTAGAGGGAGACAAAGATGAATAAAGTAAGCAGATTCAGAAGGATTTAAGTTGCAATAGTTATCCGGACATGAAGAGGCATGCACAGGCACAGGATTCAGTAGCGTGCAGAGCTCCATCAATCCAGTCTTCGGACTGAAGATAACAACAACAGCAGCAGCAACAACAACAACCACCTCTGTGTGGCCTGCGATTGGTCTAAGTCTCTCATGGTGGTCACTACTGGAGCAGTACATATGAATTTGTAGCATATTCCAAGACGTCTCCATTAATGCCTGTTGCTAAATGTAAATGTCGTGTGACTAGGACCTCCCGTCGGGTAGACCGTTCGCCGGGTGCAAGTCTTTCGATTTGACGCCAATTCGGCGACTTGCTCGTCGATGGGGATGAAATGATGATGATTAGGACAACACAACACCCAGTCCCTGAGCGGAGAAAATCTCCGACCGGGCCGGGAATCGAACCCGGGCCCTTAGGATTGACATTCTGTCGCGCTGACCACTCAACTACCGGGATCGGACTGCCTGTTACTGCATCTTTGCAAGTAAATTTTCGTGTGATAGTTGTAGTCATCTCCAAACGTCTACCATTTATTGTTTTCCAGTACCTCCTAGCCGTTCTCCCATTGGTCAAACGAACCAGCGATCAATCATGCTGGCCTTGTTTGTATACGTTCGTTATCCCCCATTAGCCCTATTTGGTATGGCTCCCCTACACGTGAGTATTATTGTGGGGTAGGTCGGGCGAATGGTTTGTAAGCTTTATAGACCCACTGCATTTTTCCAGTATCTTATGACTGAACCTATTTGTTCATTCCATTTTATATCCCTACAATCTGTTACACGCTGGTGTTTCCTGATTCCAGTTCTGGCTCATTGGTACTACAGTTATCAGATTATACGTCTTTTTTTTTGCGTGTTGTAAAGTACATAATTATGAACAGTTTACAGGTAGTTGACAATCTTTGCAACCCTTGTAAGCCTTATAAAGAACTGACTGAATTTTTGTGACACATTACTTCAGACAGAACGATGTTACGCAAACTGCGTCGTCTCCAGAAGCTTGAGGCTACAATTAATATTGCCTGCCAGCACTTGATATACAACACAAACAGCAAGGATCCCAACACACTTCCCTGAAGCACGCTTGAAGCTATTTCTTCATCTGTGGATGGCTCTGAGCTCAAGACTACATGTTACTAAGAAATTCACAAATTTGGTAACACATAAAATAGTGCTTTCATTGGGAAGCTTCGATGGGGTACTGAGTCTGTTCTGTTCTGTTCTAATCTATGGATTTCAGGATGTGATGTGAGAAAAACCCGATATGGATTTCGCATGACCTAAGTTTGGGGATCCATGGAGGTTGGCGTGGTGGTGTTCACTTTGTTCGAGATATCTCAGTATGTTTCAGCTCAGAATATCGTCTAGGATTCTAGAACAGATGGACATGAATGATAGTGGGCGGTAGTTTTGTGGATCACGTCTGTTACCGTTCCGGTAGACTGGTGATACTTTTACTTTCTTCCAGCTATAGGGAACAGGTTTTTTATCCCTAAGGGTCTACGGTATATTGTCGTTAAAAGAAGGGCTAACTCGGCCGAAAATTGAGTAGAGAATCTGACATAGAGTCCATCGGTCAGTGGTCCTTCATTCAATATTTGCGATTTCAGCTATTTCTCAGCGCCTCTGACTCTAATATCTATATCACTCCACTTTACAGTGCTGCGAAAATTAAACTCGAGCAGTACTACTGGAATTTCCCTTGTAATGGGACATTTGCAAATGAAGTTCAGTATTTCTGCTTTTATTTTGCTACCCTCAATTTTAGTTCGTATCTCATCCATGAGTGTCTGGACAGTAATTTTGGTGCCACTGGCAGCCTTTACGTATGATTAGATTTCTTCGTGTTTTGTGACAGGCGCTAGATAAGTCTCTTTTAGAAAACAATGATCTTATATCCTTCAAGCGTGAAAGGTTTGTGGAATGGTAAATTAGGATGTCGAGGTGGGGTTTTGAACCAATTTATCCTGAATACCACCCCTTGCTTTTCACACTGGTCCACGTCGTGGCATTTTCTATAAAAATAAAAACTCCGTTCTCCGAAACCATTCTCATCGTCTCAGCTCGTGTTCATAGTTGAATTATGACCGTGTTTGACGAAGGCACTAATCGTTTTCTAGTCATTAATCCACGACAGAATTAGTCGACAGAATTTTAGTGTAACAGAGCATCATTCCTTTGATAGTTCCGGGAAATCTCTGGGAAAATAAAGCTTTTGTACCAGTTCGTTTACCGCTCTGTCCAGTGATTAAGCCGACATACATTTGCATCCTCACATTGGCGTGCTGCCATGTTAGAAGTTTACAAACCTGGCCCAAAATACTGTTGAATATATTCATTGAGGTCACGCAGAATGTTTACACAAATCCAGCAATTAGTTGAAGGCTCATAAAGAAGTAAGTAAACAGACTCGAGTTGTACCCACTACTGCAGGATTCAGCGTACGTTATTTTATTCGAGAATTCGTAAACTTCTGTTGTGGTGTCCACCAGCAAAGTCCCGGTAAAATTAGACATAGCCAATGGCCATCATGCACTGACACCATTCGTTGTCTGTTCTGAAAATACTGCAAAAAGCTCGCATAATAACAAACATACAACATGCTGAGTCTCACTTTGATAGCGTTCGAGGTGTTGTTCATGGTGCAACGCTTTCGACTCCATCATTGAATTTGCTAGACGAAATTATACTTATGTTAGGATATTTTCTATAAAGTTTCTACCAGTTATGCTGTTTGGGTGTGAGACTCGGTCTCTCACTGTGCAAAATGAAAAGCCGTTTCAAATATTGAAAACAAAATTTTGGGGAAAATTTTCGGAGCAAAAAGGGATGACATTAGCGGAGAGTGGCGAAAACTGCATAACGAAGAGGTTCACGAACTCTATTCAAGCCCTGACATAATCAGTATTATTAAATCACGTAGGCTGCGATGGGCGGGTCACGTAGCTCGAATAGATGAGGGCAGGGCAGCGCGCAGAGTACTGGTAGGGCACCTAGAAGGAAAACGTGTTGTGGGGAGACCGAGGCGTAGATGGGAGGACAATGTGAAGGCTGATTTGAGAAGCCTTGGTATTGAAGGTGAATGGAAGGAAATAGCCCAAGACAGGGACAGATGGCGAAAATACGTTGCTGCGGTAATGGACTCTCGAGTCCGGTATGACCAGTTAGAGAGTGAGTGTATGTTAGGACATCGTGTGCCACCTCGAACGACCCCCTATGCTATTGAGTTTTCCTATGAAATGTGGGATGTCCACACATATTATTTGTTTTCCTTATGGTACACTGGTGTCCAAAATTCATGCAACGAACGGAGATTTTGCAAGGTTGCGTTTATTTTGCCACAAAATAGTATAAAGAGGTGACAGTAGAAACAGTGTAAGAAATAGAGAACATAAACAGTTGCAACATGCAGAAGGATAAACAAAAATGTTCTTCGTTTTTTACAACTTAACGGATTTGCACACACATTCCAACAAGTAATGTGCTTAGTATGGTGTGTGACTACCTCTGCAGCAATACAGGCCTGGCATCGACGGGGCATGCTGTGAATGATGTCATCAATTTCATGTTGAGACAATAACGTCCATTCTTAGTGCAGAGCTGTTCACAAGTCTTGGAGAATGGTTGGTAAATGCTGACGTGATGCAACCTATCTCCCTCCTGCATCCCAGACATATTCCATCGAATTCAGACCGGGAGAGTGATCATGCCACGCCGTGGGTGCAATATCTTTCGTTTCCAGGAACACAACAGCTACCTGTGCTCTACGAGATCGAGCATTATCGTCCATTAGTACGAAGTCTGGGCCCACAGCACTCCGCAACAACCACATATGATGTCCCGAGATCTCGTCACAATACCTGTCAGCATTTAAACCTTGCCAGTTCACCTGCACAATTTCATGACGAGCTGATCGTGTGGCCAACATAATGCTGCCCGCACCATTAGGGATCCTTCTCGATATCAGTCTCTTTCCATAATATCTGGGCCCCAAAATCATGTTCCAAGTTCCCTCCAGATACAAATTCATTGGGAACCACTCCCCACACCAAACTGGGACTCATCTGTGAAAAGAACATTTGCCCACTGATCAAACATTCACGTGGCATGTTGACGACTGCACTCTAGACGTTCTCTTCTGTGAAGAGGCGTCAGAGGTATTCCCACAGCAGGTCTCCGACAATAAAGCCCACTCTGCCGAAGCCTTCTGTACACCGTTTGCCTCGATACAACACGTCCAATGGATGCTGCGACGTCTGACGCCAGTTGCCGTGCAGTACTAAGGCAGTACTATCGTGCCCTTACAGCCAAATAACGGTCGTCTCTTTCTTATGTCACACGTGGTCGGCCTTACCCCGGTCTTTTGGATACCGTTCCGGTCACTATAAACTGTTCCCACATACCAGAAACAACAGAAAGATTCACATTAAGCCATCGAGCCAAATCAGTTTGCGACTGTTCTACTTTCATTCTTCCTATGGCCCTCCAGGGCAGAGAGACGGCATACGTCTTCTGTGCAGCGTGTTGCACCATTTGTGACTGTGTTTACAGTGATTCTGGATCTGAGACTTCCCAGCAAACACTACTCTGTTTGATATGTGCACTGACGTCATCGTTGACGCGGTTGTTCATTGACAGGAATGCCATCTTCCATGAACAACACCACGTACAGACATCTGTTTACAATTTGTATGATTATATCGTGAATTAGACACGGGACGGGGAAATGCCGGTTTGTTGCTTTAATGTTGGACACTAGTGTATATACTTAATTCAAAGCTGTTTCTTAAGTACAGTGGGCCAAATGCGACTCGGCACGTTAATTTTTAGTAATATACTCGTATTACGAGGTTCATTCCGGTTTTCGTGGGCAGAGACAGTGCAAAACAGCACATCGATTGCAGACCCACGATGTGGCGTTGTCACTGAATGTTTCACGTACCGCCCGATCAATGGTGCTGTCAAACCTACTTTGTCGAAATTAATAAACGATATTCAAGACTTCAAGCCTCATAGATGGCTGTGTTGAAACCTGTCTTTCACGCAAAGCGAACAACTACCTTTTAAAGCTACAGTGTCAAACTCTGTATCTATGTTATTTGGAAGCTCCGTGTCACTTACTGCTTATTTTAGTTCATTTTTTTTATTCCTATGTTCGGTTTGCGTCTCTGTGTAAAAGATGACACGCTCATTTACGCCATAACAATATGACATGTGATCTTCTGACGATTGCACGCGTTCATTATTTGTGTATGTACACTCCTGGAAATTGAAATAAGAACACCGTGAATTCATTGTCCCAGGAAGGGGAAACTTTATTGACACATTCCTGGGGTCAGATACATCACATGATCACACTGACAGAACCACAGGCACATAGACACAGGCAACAGAGCATTAACAATGTCGGCACTAGTACAGTGTATATCCACCTTTCGAAGCAATGCAGGCTGCTATTCTCCCATGGAGACGATCGTAGAGATGCTGGATGTAGTCCTGTGGAACGGCTTGCCATGCCATTTCCACCTGGCGCCTCAGTTGGACCAGCGTTCGTGCTGGACGTGCAGACCGCGTGAGACGACGCTTCATCCAGTCCCAAACATGCTCAATGGGGGACAGATCCGGAGATCTTGCTGGCCAGGGTAGTTGACTTACACCTTCTAGAGCACGTTGGGTGGCACGGGATACATGCGGACTTGCATTGTCCTGTTGGAACAGCAAGTTCCCTTGCCGGTCTAGGAATGGTAGAACGATGGGTTCGATGACGGTTTGGATGTACCGTGCACTATTCAGTGTCCCCTCAACGATCACCAGTGGTGTACGGCCAATGTAGGAGATCGCTCCCCACACCATGATGCCGGGTGTTGGCCCTGTGTGCCTCGGTCGTATGCAGTCCTGATTGTGGCGCTCACCTGCACGGCGCCAAACACGCATACGACCATCATTGGCACCAAGGCAGAAGCGACTCTCATCGCTGAAGACGACACGTCTCCATTCGTCCCTCCATTCACGCCTGTCGCGACACCACTGGAGGCGGGCTGCACGATGTTGGGGCGTGAGCGGAAGACGGCCTAACGGTGTGCGGGACCGTAGCCCAGCTTCATGGAGACGGTTGCGAATGGTCCTCGCCGATACCCCAGGAGCAACAGTGTCTCTAATTTGCTGGGAAGTGGCGGTGCGGTCCCCTACGGCACTGCGTAGGATCCTACGGTCTTGGCGTGCATCCGTGCGTCGCTGCGGTCCGGTCCCAGGTCGACGGGCACGTGCACCTTCCGCTGACCACTGTGGAGACCTCACGCCCCACGTGTTGAGCAATTCGGCGGTACGTCCACCCGGCCTCCCGCATGCCCACTATACGCCCTCGCTCAAGTCCGTCAACTGCACATACGGTTCACGTCCACGCTGTCGCGGCGTGCTACCAGTATTAAAGACTGCGATGGAGCTCCGTATGCCACGGCAAACTGGCTGACACTGTCGGCGGCGGTGCACAAATGCTGCGCAGCTAGCGCCATTCGACGGCCAACACCGCGGTTCCTGGTGTGTCCGCTGTGCCGTGCGTGTGATCATTGCTTGTACAGCCCTCTCGCAGTGTCCGGAGCAAGTATGGTGGGTCTGACACACCGGTGTCAATGTGTTCTTTTTTTCATTTCCAGGAGTGTATTATACTGCATATTTGTTATCGGTACACATTGAAAAGACCAACGGCTTTGCTGCAGTAGTACCACCGGTTCTCGTCAGATCACCGAAGCTAAGAGCTGTTGGGTTTGGCTAGCACTGGGATGGGTCACCGTCTGGGTCTGCCGAGTGCTGTTGGCAAGCGGTGCGCTTTCGGCCCTTTAAGAAGAATTGACGAGCTACTTGACTGAGAAGTAGCGGCTCCGGTCTCGTAAACTGACATACGAGCGGTGTGCTGAACACATGCCTCTCTGTAGTTGCATCTGGTGATGCATAAGGGCTGAGGATGACACGGCGGCCGGCCGGTACCGTTGGGCCTCCAAGGTCTGTTCGGACGGCGTTTGTCTTTTTTTGTTTTTTCACGCATTGAAATGCTGTTGTACGTATGGGTCGCATTTTAAAGCTTAAAGTCTACTTAATGTAAGATTTTAGCGTAGCATAATGAAACAGTTTATTGTTTCTTAAAGCTATTGGTTTTCTGTGTGGCACTGAATGCTGCAGGCTAACTCTGCATTGTCAGAGCGCTGATAATGGATGATACTCCCAAAATAATAACGGATAAAAAAGAGAACTTAACCGACGAATTAAATCAGTGCTTTACCGCAAGACGTTTCTTTCCTGGCGAGACAGAGCAGTTCGAAAACTGTAAAAAGAATAGTAAATAAAAACTGAATAAAACAAGACACCTGGTTACAATTTGTTTGAAAGCATTGTGGATTCAGTTTCTGTTGACAGATTTCTGTCTGGAATAACATGCTGTAAAAAGTCTGTAACATTATTGTTAGCTGATAATATTGTTCTCGGGTATTCAGCCGGATCATAACGTCATCTTGACACAGTATTTCCGCGGTACAACTAGCCGCATTCTTCAGGTGAGAGTGCTGGTACACGATCTCGCCGCAACTGACTTTTCAGCGCAAGCGGCGGCCCCTATATAGGCCGCAGAAGGCCCACGACGCGTGCGCGAGACGATGCCCTAACTCCCCTCGAGCACAAGTAAACATACCGCGTCGCCAGTGGTGGAAACAGGCGAAATCGAGATTTCGCTATCAAAAATTAAAAATTATTCCGACGATCGAAAGACAGACTGTTGGTTTTTAATGTCTGATAACACCGGGTTTCAAGTCTTACTTAAAAGGTAACCCTTGTCTCTGTTAATAAGATTGTCAGATAAACGAATCTCTATGGATACTTTTAAAACACAGTCCCAACAGCGAGACCGAGCGAGGTGGCGCAGTGGTTAGCACACTAGACTCGCATTCGGGAGGACGACGGTTCAATCCCGTCTCCAGCCATCCTGATTTAGGTTTTCCGTTATTTCCCTAAAATCGTTTCAGGCAAATGCCGGGATGGTTCCTTTGAAAGGGCACGGCCGATTTCCTTCCTCATCCTTCCCTAACCCGAGCTTGCGCTCCGTCTCTAATGACCTCGTTGTCGACGGGACGTTAAATACTAACCTCCTCCTCCAATAGCGAGATGAAGGGGCAACCATTTGTGTCTCGTCATACAGCATTGTATGTCTCTCGGTGAGACAGTGCTCAGCCACTGCAGATTTCTCAAGCTGAAGCAACCGTGTGTGCCACTGAAGCTCAACACATCGGTCCTGAATGGTCCGGACTGTCTGACCAATATAAGCCTTCCCACAGTGGCAAGGGATCTTGTACACACCGGGCTTCCTCAAACCCAAGTCATCCTTAACAGAGCCTAGAAACGCTCTAATCTTGGCTGGCGGACGAAAAATACTTTTGATATGATATCTTTTCAGAATCCTTCCTATCTTCGAGGAAATGCTCCCAGAAAAAGGTAGAAAAGCCACTGATTTGCAGGTATCTTCTGGTGGTTCAGGCGAAGGTCCAAACTGGAAAGCACGATGGATCTGTTTATCTGTATAGCCATTCTGCTTGAACACAACCTTAAGATGGTCTAATTCTTGTGTCAAGCTTTCTCCATCTGAAATGGCATAAGCTCTTCTCGCCAACGTCCGCAGGACCCCCGTACGCTGGAAGTATGGATGACAACTAGAAGCATGCAGGTAACGGTCCGTGTGCGTAGGCTTTCGAGAAACACTGTGTCCCAGTGTCCCATCATCCTTCCTGTACACCAGAACATCCAGAAACGGAAGCTTCTCATCACTTTCCACCTCCATAGTAAACTTGATGCTAGGATGCAGGGAATTAAAATGAACTAGGAGGCGGTCAAGGGAGAGAAGTCGTACAACCAGAACGTGTTTTCTTTACTAGCTTTTGAGAGTGAACAGCCCTGTACCCTTCACCATAATGGGAGCTGTAGCTGCGGAAGGACGATAGTTAGTTCCAATTTTATTTTTTCTGACTGAGCTGCCGGTTGTAAAATTGTGGGAAACGTGGAGCAAGACAGTGGCAATGAAAACCAGGTACAGGAGCTTCCCGAAAACGGACGCCAGCAGCTCGGCAGAGCACGTGTCGCCGCCTGCCGACTAACGAGCGCCATTCCCGGTGGTCAGTTCCACAGCGCTCCGTCCTCGGGCCGACGCTGCAGCAAGGAAGGAGGCACGCGCCAGCGCAGCGGACGTCTGCGGCTGTAAAACAGCCAACCACGGCGTCCGTGACCGAGCCCGCGTCCCGGACGTGTCCTCAGGGGCCCGGCTAGCCTCAGGGTAAGCCACGGGGTGTGCATGTCTACGCGCTCGCGGCCTGCACGCACTCCTCGCGCACGGACAGGGCGCTTCGTCACCTAGACGGGTAGCGCTATAGCGAATGGCGTCGTTATCTGCCGTGAAGCCACCGCGTATTGAGCGCGTCACACGCTGATTATTACAGTTACCAGGGTTTCGAAAGTACAGGAAGTGCGTCGACACTAAGTTCGCAGCCAAAATATCAGACACCTTGAATCGGCAACTTCTCGTAACTCATTATTCTGCCCGGAGTAACTTAAGAGACTTTCGGAAGGCGTTTGATACAGTTCCGCACTGTCGCCTGATAAAGTAAGAGCCTACGGAATATCAGACCAGCTGTGTGTCTGGATTGAAGAGTTTTTAGCAAACAGAACACAGCATGTTGTTCGCAATGGAGAGACGTCTACAGACGTTAAAGTAACCTCTGGCGTGCCACAGGGGAGTGTTATGGGACCATTGCTTTTCACAATATATATAAATGACTTAGCAGATAGTGTCGGAAGTTCCATGCCGCTTTTCACGGATGATGCTATTATATACAGAGAAGTTGCAGCATTCGAAAATTGTAGCGAAATGCAGGAAGATCTGCAGCGGATAGGCACTTGGTGCAGGGAGTGGCAACTGACCCTTATCATAGACAAATGTAATGTATTGCGAATACATAGAAAGAAGGATCCATTATTGTATGATTATATGATAGCGGAACAAACACTGGTAGCAATTACTTCTGCAAAATATCTGGGAGTATGCGTGCGGAACGATTTGAAGTGGAATGACCATATAAAATTAATTGTTGGTAAGGCAGGTACCAGGTTGAGATTCATTGGGAGAGTCCTTAGAAAATGTAGTCCATCAACAAAGGAGGTGGCTTACAAAACACTCGTTCTACCTATACTTGAGTATTGCTCATCAGTGTGGAATCAGTACCAAGTCGGGTTGACGGAGGAGATAGAGAAGATCCAAAGAAGAGCGGCGCGTTTCGTCACAGGGTTATTTGGTAAGCGTGATAGCGTTACGGAGATGTTTAGCAAACTCAAGTGGCAGACTCTGCAAGAGAGGCTCTCTGCATTGCGGTGTAGCTTGCTGTCCAGGTTTCGAGAGGGTGCGTTTCTGGATGAGGTATCGAATATATTGCTTCCCCCTACTTATACCTCCCGAGGAGATCACGAATGTAAAATTAGAGAGATTCGAGCGCGCACGGAGGCTTTCCGGCAGTCGTTCTTCCCGCGAACCATACGCGACTGGAACAGGAAGGGGAGGTAATGACAGTGGCACGTAAAGTGCCCTCCGCCACACACCGTTGGGTGGCTTGCGGAGTATAAATGTAGATGTAGATGTAGAAGAGAAACGAGAGAAATACGAGAAGCGTTTCTACAGCACACTGGACTAGCATTCGGGAGGACGATGGTTCAAACTGGACTCGCATTCGGGAGGACGACGGTTCAATCCCGCGACCGGCCATCCTGATTTAGCCTTTCCGTGATTTCCCTAAATCGCTCCAGGCAAATTCTGGGACGGTTCCTTTGAAAGGGCACGGCCGACTTCCTTCCCTAATCCGATGAGACCGATGACCTCGCTGTTTGGTCTCCTCGCCCAAACAACCCAACCCCAATTCTACAGCTATAATGGGTAAATCGTAGTAAGAACTTCAAAACTGTGTCTTAAATAAATCTTATTAGTACCGGAAAATAATCTTGACTTACATACCAGGTGTAGAATATGAAACCGGAATTTCCATACAGATGGTGTTACTCGTCAGTGTAGGGCCCTTGAGACCGCGTCCGCTGTGTTCTGTAATGGCTGACGATGAATGTCAACACACAGTAACCATAGTTCCATACATCGGTATCTGTTTCAGCCCCGTAAACATGTTGCGTTTTGTGCCTACGAACTACGATTTGCGAGCAGCACTGGCTTTCTGTAATCGTTTGAAGAAAACCCCTGCAGAATCTCATCGAATGCTTATCGAACCTTCCGGCGAACATGCTCTTGGGAAAACGCATTGTTTTGAGTGGTTCAAATAATTCAAAAGCGGTGATTTTGACGTGAGGAACGACGTGCGCGGGAACCCACCGAAAAAGTTCAAAGACTATGAATTGCAGGCCTTACTGGATAAATATGATACTCAAACTCAACAGGAACTCGTGGAACAATTGAATGTGACGCAGAAAGCCGTTTCTGTTGAAAACTTTGGGAAAGGTGGAGAAAGTGGGAAGGTGGGTTCCGCATGAACTGAATGAAAGACAGCAAGCAAATCGAAAGACCGCTTGTGAAATGCTTCTCAGCATAGTAACAGGTGATGACAAATGGATATATTGTGATAGTTCCAAATGTCATAAATCATGGGTGAATCCAGGCAAACCATCGACATCCATTGTAAGACCATATCGGTTTGGAAAGAAGACAACGCTCTGTGTTTGGTTGGATCAGAAGGGTGTTGTGGTGTCACCGCCAGACACCACACTTGCTGAGTGGTAGCCTTTAAATCGGCCGCGGTCCGTTAGTATACGTCGGACCCGCGTGTCGCCACTATCAGTGATTGCAGACCGAGCGCCGCCACACGGCAGGTCTAGAGAGACTTCCTAGCACTCGCCCCAGTTATACAGCCGACTTTGCTAGCGATGGTTCACTGACAAAATACGCTCTCATTTGCCGAGACGATAGTTAGCATAGCCTTCAGCTACGTCATTTGCTACGACCTAGCAAGGCGCCATTACCAGTTACTATTGATGCTGTAAAACATGTACCGTCAAGAGCGATGTTCACCAATTATGGATTAAAGTTAAGTATTCCTCAGCTATGTCCTTTTTTGCTAGTCTAATTTCCTTGACCTGTTCCAGACCTCACGCCAGCCTGCGTAAGCTAAAACGTGTGCCTTTCGGCTTCCTCTCATAACTGGTGTTGGCTCTCCTACCAACCCACAACAGGTGTCAAAAAATGGTTCAAATGGCTCTGAGCACTATGGGACTTAACAGCTGTGGTCATCAGTCCCCTAGAACTTAGAACTACTTAAACCTAACTAACCTAAGGACATCACACACATCCATGCCTGAGGCAGGATTCGAACCTGCGACCGTAGCAGTCGCGCGGTTCCGGACTGCGCGCCTAGAACCACGAGACCACCGCGGCCGGCCACAACAGGGGTCATCTGAGTTGGTAAAACCTGGTGAAACCGTTAACATTGATAGCTACCAAAAGCAAATGATCGATTTAAATTGAGCATTACGTGAAAAACGACCGGAATATGGAAAAAGGCAATCCAAAGTCATATTGCTCCGTGATAACGCCTCATCACACACATCAAAACGGTCAGGGCAACGATCGAGGCGCTCAGTTCGGAAACACTAGGGCATGCGGCTTATTCTCCAGGCTTGGTTCGTCCGATTATCGTCTATTTGCATCACTGGGACACTGGCTGGTTCGCTTGAAAAAAACTACTGTTTTTTTTTTTTTTTTTTTTTTTTTGACGTGGTATTAATAGCCTGCCGGAGAGGTGGGAGAAATGTATAAATAGCAATGGAGATTATTTTGAATAAAATATTGTTTATCAGTTGCAAACAACAGAAGTATAATTGTTGCAACCAAATCTCGGTTTCATACTTCTACACCTGGTAGCTCACGTGGATACTGCGTTTACACAGTTTCGAAACATGTACGATTGTCGTTCAAGAAGTAACGAAACAAATCTTTTTCTCGGCCAGTTTTGGTTGGAAAAATTCGGAATTTGCTGTGGGACATCATGGAATATTCCTGCTTTAACCCTTATAGTTTCATGAAGTTCCAAAAGGCTGCAGCGCTGCACAAAGCCTTGAAAATAGCGTCTGTAAAAGAGGTCCGTTCCAAGAAGAGAGCTATCTTTGAGTGTCTTTTGGCGAAAAACCAGAGCATCACTCATAGTCATAGGCACTTGCAGAATGCCTACGGAGATCTGAGAGTGAACAAAAGCGCGGTGAGTCGTTGGGCCAGGCGTCTGCCGCGTGCCGGCCGGTCGCACACAGCTGTGATTCCTGCTATGCTGGAACGTGCGGACACTCTCATTCGAGGTGATCGACGGATCACAAACACCTCTCTACTGAACTGGATGACTTCTAACAGGAAACAAATGGCAATCCATGAACTAACGCCACACCACATCTCCTCCGAAGAAAAATTTCAAAGGCCGCCGGTAAAGCCATGGCGACGGTCTTCTGAGACTCTGAAGGAGTTATCCTGTCTGATGTCCTCCCTCATAGTGCCATAATCAACTCGACAGTACGCCGTACTACTCTCAGGAAATTGAAAAAACTGTTCCAGCATGCTCGTCGCCACAAAAATGCAAATGAACTTCGCCTTCTCCAAGACAAAACAAGGCCGCACACAAGACTATGAACCCGAGAGGAGCTCAAAAAACTTCATTGGACTGTTCTTCCTCATCCACTCTATTGCCTGGATGTCCCACCTTTCGCTTTCTATCTGTTTGGTCCAATGGATGATTCACCCCGCGGGAAGCAGTGCGTAAATGATGGGGAAGGTGATGCAGCAAGACGCTGACTGCGACGTCGACCAGTAGAATGGTACCATGCGGACATAGAGATTCTCACAGTAAGGTGGCGTAAGGCCGACGCATTGAACGGAGATTATGCTGAAAAATAGTGTTTGTAGACAAAAGAGTGGGGAATAATATAGTGTATTGGATTCCCGCATAAAACCAACATGTTTTCAGAAAGACACATGTTGCGTTACTGATTTTAAAAAAGCCCCTCGTGTTTCTCTGATTCACTCGCCTGCGACATGACCACAGGGGCAGCGATGGACGCCCTTCAGTTGCTCAACCTCGCAATTGCTTAAGATGACTGTTTGCTCCTTGCCGCACAATATATCCTTAGGAAACATCATTTGATATTTATACTGAGCTTACGAATTTGTTGTATGTAGGCTGTTTACATGTTTGTATGTTGGCAGCGCTAGTAGCGCTTTGCATTAATAACTCTGACAGCGCTGTTCGCATTCTGTTAGAGACTCTGTGGCTGGTCGGACGCAGTTGCAGGTGAACAGCCAGCAGTGATGGAGGTTGGAAATGAGTAATTAGCATTGATGGATGTTAGAGGTTTGACGTGTTAGCGAAAGCGGACGATCTGAACGTGTCCGTTTTGGAGATTGAATATTATTCATGATTATATAATTTTTGGAACTGGATGTCATGCACGATTATATAATTTTTGAACTGGTTGTCACATTATTAAGGTAAAAAATATAGTCTTTGCTTTGCAAAAAAATCTTTCCTTTGCTAAGCATATGCCTATTAGTAGTTAGAGCCTGCAGTAGCTAGAATCTTTTATTTAGCTGGCTGTGTTGGCGCTTGCTGTATTGCAGTAGTTCGAGTAATGAAGATTTTTGTGAGATAAATGACTTATGTAATGTACAGGTTATTGTTAGGATTTCCTCTAATTCAGGGCCATTCTTTTGTATTAATTGTTTGAAGTCAGGTTATCTTTTTTGAGCAGTCAGATTGCGTTGTGCTGGGATATTTTGGGTCATTAATGAATAGGAAAAGTTTGAGTTCTGTTTGTCAGAGCAGATTCTGTAGGTCAGAAATGAATGGATTAAGTCAAGCAAAGAGACAGTACGTTCAGTTTCACTCAGCAGTTTAAGCAGGTCTACTTGCATTCAGTTTCACTCAGCAGTTTGAGAACACTGAGTAAGTGTTCAGCAGTTTAAGTAAAATCTTTTAAATAAAGAAGTTTCAACTGTACCGTACTGTTAAGTGATCGCTACTGCAAATGGGCTTCGTCTGGGTAGTGTTATATAGCTTGAAGAAGAACAGTGCACAAGAACCTTATAGAATAGTTGTTGCTATTTCCCCTCCATTATAAAACTTTATTAATGCTACTCGTAACATACCCCGAAATCTCATGTATAAGCCAAACCGAAGGTGTTTCTACATGCGAGTCTATTTAAGGATTACTAAATGAGTCAGTGTACTTGCGGGGACCTAACGTGAATAGTAATTATCAAAGTTTTGGGGCACAGCCTGAGATATAATTCTACTGAACTGACCAGTCATTCCGTAAATCCGAGACTGGTTGCGACAGCTTCGAATGAAAATTCGTTTGTAAACTATAACATAAAATTCTACATACTAAAAGGTGATTGTGGTGTACCTAATAGGCACTTTCGGCCACTTCATCAAACTGCTTGAAATTATCCGTCCCTTTCGATAGTTGTCTTATCGATCATTTTACTTGTATTTCTTTGATCAGCTTTTTCCATGTGTTTATAATTTTCATATTTAGTTTTCCTTTTAGAAGATATCGTCAGCTTTACTAGTATGTATAGGAAGTAAAATCGCCCCCCATTCGCCGTGCGTAATTGATTGTGGAGGAGGAGGAGGAGATTAGTGTTTAACGTCCCATCGACAACGAGGTCATTAGAGACGGAGCACAAGCTCGGGTTAGGGAAGGATGGGGAAGGAACTCGGCCGTGCCCTAGCAAAGGAACCATCCCGAAATTTGCCTGAAGCGATTTAGGGAAATCACGGAAAACCTAAATCAGGATGGCCGGACGCGGGATTGAACCGTCGTCCTTCCGAATGCGAGTCCAGTGTGCTAACCACTGCGCCACCTCGCTCGGTTAATAGATTGTGTGCGGCATAGCTCCCATGTACTACTCATTACCTGATAAGAGAACACTGTTCATCTTAACTTTGACTTTTGCTTGTAGAAGACATATTGAAGCAAGTGATTTATTTCAGTCAAAGCATGATGTCAAAATACCTCGATTATGACAACTAGATTTCCTTAACATTTAGAAGACGAAGTTTTAATTACGGTTAATTAAAACATCGATAACTCCCTTAACACTTCGTTTAGACGAACTCCAAATACAGTTTCGTAATCGCCTGACCAAACGGAACTGTATGATACACATCACAATAACATTCTTTGATTTCTATTTTGGCATTTTTTTCCGAATTTTCGATATTAGTAAATAATAGGCTTGTAACGCTGACTAAAAACGTACAAGATGTCTTTATTTCTGTGCTGAACAATAACAAACAAACTTTGTGCAAAGTTTTTGTTTGTTATTTATAAATTTAAAAAAAATTCTTCAGTCAAAACATAGTCAACGTAGTCACCCTGTTGACGAACACATTTCTTCCAACAAGAGACCAATTTGTTCATTCCGTCACCGTAGAATGTTCGACTTTGTTGGCGGAGCTACAACCTCCTCTCTGTTTACACAGCTTCATCACTATCAAAATGAAGTCCTCGAAGACGTTCTTTAAGTTTTGGAAACAGATGAGAATCGGATGGGGCCAAGTCGAGACAAATGGAGGATGATCGATGACAGTGAATACAAAGTGTCGGATTGTTGCACATTTCGCAAGGCTTGTGTGGGATGTGGCATTGTCATGCTGGAGTGGGTGCATTGTGTATTGAGCCTGAGACCTAGAAACGACGGAGAGGCTTCGTCCCGCCATAGCCCTCAGTGCTTCACATCCCCACAACAGGCCACAGCAGTCCACCCACCCCACCGCTGCCCACACCGAACCCAGGTTTATTGTGCCTTTCAGCCCCCAGTGGACCTCCCCCTCCCCCTCCCTGCCCCTCGGGAATGTCTCATACCAGAAAATTGTGCCCCAAATGTTTGCGTGGTAGAGTAATTATAGAGTCAGTGTTTGCGCAGCAATTGCCGACATAGTGTAACTGAAGTGGAATAAGGGGAACCAACCCGCATTCGTCGAGGCAGATGGAAAATCACCTAAAAACCATCCACAGGCTGGCCGGCACACCGGACCTCGACACTAATCCGCCGTAATCGAAACTCGTGGACCGACACAGCTACGTTACACATGGCCCATAGCCATGTTACACTCTGCAATTTGCAACCCACTAGTGGCAGAGGCCTACAAATATGTAGACATGACGAATAAAGATGTAAAACGTCAATAAGGTTTGTTTTATTTAAAAAGCTTTAAGACTTTTCGCACAAAAAATTCGGAAGCATTACATTCCATCACGCCCTCATATTTCTATTACCTTTCTAACATCGTTTCATATATTTCCTTATAGAGATGTTGAAAGCAACTGTTTCGTAAAAACCAATAACGCATAGTTCATTGTCATTATCTTCGGTTATTTGACATGAAACCCGTAAGTTATTGAACTTGCATCTCATGTCTCAAAGCCATATGCCAAAACTGACTCTCCATTGCAGACACATAAAAAAATTAGTTCTGAAAATTCTAATTTGTTTATCAAAAGCATTCCAAACAATTTTTACTCTTCTGCTCAGTCCTTCTGCTGTTCATCTAATAGTTGTCTTCATCTACTCAGCATACGAAAATCCTTCAAGTAGTGCTATGGTTTTGCTGTAAATTTTTCTTCTTGAAGTAAATTTTTCTTCTTGACGTGTTCATAATGCACTATTATGGTTTTATTGTGACTGATTTTTCACTACAACTGTTAAACAAACCATAGTACAATGTCATGAGGTAAATGAAACTGGTGTTCAGTTTCGATTACTTCTCTTAACGCAAAGTATCAGTTTTCGCTGTTACTAATACTTTTTGTGGATCTCATTTATCATTTGTTTACTTTAGCCATTATTTTTCTATCATTGTTGCTCATAAGTTATTCATTTTTATTTTAACGTTCAGAAATTGCTATTGTAAACTACCTCTCATATTTTATTATACGTTATCATCCAGGTATAGTCATTTTTGGGAATCGTTCTTAGTTACTAGGAAGATATTACTAAGAAACAGCATCTGTACAACATGAAGGCATATATTCCTTACTCACTATAGACAGAAGAGAAGGGAACTTGGAAATAAAGTTTCATCTAGCTGGGAACGCACAGTAACCAAACTGTGTATCCGCCAAAGTGTGGCAGACTCCCTACAGAATCTAATTACTATCAGTTTTGAAAGGCTTTGGATCTACAATATTTCGCAGACCTAGTTGTCCCTTAAATTTCGGGTCTTTCTTATTAGCTTCCTTTCCCGCAACATTTATCTGATAAGGTGCCTTGAAAAACACCTGCCCAGGATTTCATTCAGACGGCATTCATATCTTTTCACTTCACCGGGCATATTCGATAATACATTGTAAGGAGTTCTAAATACTTCCTTTAATTCTGTCCTTTGTTTTTCAGAAATTTGATCTGTTGTCTGTACCTTAGCCTCTATTTTTTCCAGGGTACAGTTCCTTTGTGCATTAGTATGTTGCACATTATTCCTGAATTCAGTATCTTCCTGCAAGTATCCCTTATTCCTCATTACTCTAATAGGCAGTCCCATGCGTCATTATTACTGCCCACATAATCTGATCAAAGTAAATGTTTCCTTGATATTTAGGTAAAAGTTCAGTGACAGTCACCATTTCGACACCTAATACGAACACGATTAAAGAAGGACCATCGATCATTATTTTGCCTGTGCCAGTTAGTATCAAAGTTTCCTGCTGTACTGGTCTAGAAACTTTTTCAGCAGCACCTATTATTCTTAAACCACTTACTTTCATGACAGTTAACTCATTCTTATTGGGAATAGACTCAAAGAAGCTTGGGACAAAGCACTTGCTTCGCTGCCACTATCAAGTAGGCAAGGCACTGTTATTACTGAGATGATAGTTTTTATAGTAGGGTGAGCTATTTAAGTTTGAACAGGGTCCTCATGAAAGTATTCTAACATACCATTCTGAGTCTGTCTCCAGCTAGTATAATTTTGTTCAGTCGCAAGTACATTTACACATAGATTGACGGGGTCACCAGCCTCTTCATCGACAGCTGCATTTTCCAACCTGTCTTCCAATTTTAAATCAAAGCACTTGATGACTTTCTCTACTTTCGTTTGCTGCATATCAGCTAAACTATTCTGTACCTCTGAGCAACTGTGTCGCTGCACAACATTGCTATCCATAATACAGTAGTCTGCTTTTACAGTTTGTGGCAAGGCAATATAGCTAACAGGTTCCCTGACTTCATTGTTCTTGCCACCCCCTTCATCTAACAACTACTCCTCCTTCTCAAATCCTTGCAAAACTGACCCTGTTTCCTCCATCGAAGCTCTGTTCTTTAGATTCGCATCAGTGTCGAAGACGTAAGCCCTTACTTCATCTTCTTCCTCATATGATCCAAACCACTTGCCCTACTATAGGCAAAGTTTTCTTTTTCCTTCTTGTCCTTATTTGTAGCGTTTTCTTTTTCCTTCTTGTCCTATTTTTCTAATATGTTCAGAATTCTGTCAACTAGGTAATGAGAGTGGTTTAGCACATTACTGGTATTGTCTTTTTCTATTTCATCATACTTGTTATCGGTTTGCATGTGCTGACTGACTGTGGTCTGTGTTTTTGTTACTGCCTCTGTTACTGCTCCCGCATGGCGAGCATCAGTTCCTCATAGACGGGACTTAGTTTTACACACGCGGGCTAAAGTGTTCAATTCTGAATCAGATCGGGTAGCATTATGCTCTCCGTCTTGTCTCAACGATACATTATTTATATTTCTTCCTTCGTCAAAGTAATTATTACGAAAACGTGGCTCTCTACTTCGTCTTCCTCTACCACAGCCTTGACAACGATAGTTAGATTGTGTATTCTGAACTTTCATATTTCTAACATTCACGCTCCCACTGTCATTATTTCGGTTGGTTATACACATATCAAAAAAAAGTTTTGCATCACCCCGGTTGCCAGAACTCCTGAAGAAAGACATTGACTGGCGATTCTGTATCACAGACATAGTCCCTTTCACTGTTCAGAGATGTCACTAAACTCGCCAAAAAACGTAAACAACCATGCTTGAGCAGCGCCTATTAGACAGAGGGTGTCTGACAGCCAATCAATTCCAGTCATCCCACCAGGAATGAGATACACGGCTCATGTTGTCCGTAGTTCAACCACGCCTAGACGGTCAATACCGCGGGTCGATCGCGTCCGCATTGTTATTTTGTGCCAGGAAGGGCTCTCGACAATAGGTGTCCAGGCGCATCGCTCAGGCCGCCCAAGGGCTACTACTGCAGTGGATGACTGCTACCTACGGATTATGGCTCGGAGGAACCATGACAGCACCGCCACTATGTTGAATAACGCTCTACGTGCTGCCACAGGACGTCGTGTTGCGACTCAAACTGTGCGCAATAGGCTGCATGATGCGTAACTTCACTCCCGACGTCCACGGCGAGGTCCATCTTTGCAACCACGACACTATGCAGCGCGGTACAGATGGGCCCAACAACATGCCGAATGGACCGCTTGAGATTGGCATCACGTTCTCTTCACCAATGAGTGTCGCATATGCCTTCAACCAGACAATCGTCGAAGACGTGTTTGGAGGCAACCCCGTCAGACTCAACGCCTTAGGCACACTGTCCAGCGAGTACAGCAAGGGTGAGGTTCCCTGCTGTTTTGGGGTGGCATTATGTTGGGCCGGCGTACGCCGCTGGTGGTCATGGAAGGCGCTGTAACGGCTGTACGATACGTGAATGCCATCCTCCGACCGATAGTGCAACCATATCGGCAGCATATTGGCGAGGCATTCGTCCTCATGAACGACAATTCGCGCCCACATCGTGCACATCTTGTGAATGACTTCCTTCAGGATAACATCTCTCAAATAGAGTGGTCAGCATGTTCTCCAGACATGAACACTATCGAACATGTCTGGGATGGATTGGAAAGGGCTGTTTATGGACGACGTGACTCTGAGGAACTTACGCGGAATCGCCGTTGAGGAATGAGACACTCTGGATCGACAGTGCCTTAATGAACTTGTGGATAGTATGCCACGACGAATACAGGCATACATCAATGCAAGAGGACGTGTTATTGGGTATTAGAGGTACCGGTGCGTACAGCAGTCTGGACCCCCACCTCTGAAAGTCTCTCTGTATGGTGGTATAACATGTAACATGTGATTTCATGAGCAACAAAAGGGGCGGCGGAAATTATGTTTATGTTGATCTCTATTCCAATTTTCTGCACAGGTTCAGGAACTCTCGGTAATGAGGTGATGCAAAACTTCTTTTGACGTGTTTATGAGTGTTAGAAGACCTATTATTTTCTACACCTGCTTCTCTACATCAGTTACTCTTTCCACTCGTCCAGATTCTCAGTGATTCTATCTAAATTATCTCCAGGTGCCGAAATGATTATTTTAGGCCCATACCAAGGCAGCATACCTTCTAGTCCCATGACCATCATTATCGGTTTCACCGTTTGTCAGAGGTGACAGCAGTGAAACTCACTTTCTAAAAACTCTTTAAGTGATTCACGATCTGCGGAAAACTTTTTACCACTCCAAAATTCTCTCAAAATATCATTTTGTTTGTTGTGTAACAAGTAGTCATTAAATAATGCAGTTCTAAATTCAGAAAAAGGTTTGCATCTAACCATTGCGTCAGCTGACCATTGAAAAGCATCTCCTGACAAATGATTTCTAACAAAAGAAATTTTCTCTCGTTCTGACCGTGCATTGGGTGAAACGTCTTCAAAATCATTCCAGAACTCCAACAGGTGAATTTATTTGTCTGGATCAAAGCGTAAATATTAACAACATCCGATAAAAGTTGCGTCAACTTGTAACCTCCTCCTTCCTAATCAGCCTATTGCATTGCGATGTTAATGACAATGCCTAATGAAATTTTACAGTGAGTAAGACCATCGTTATTGAAGGAAAATAATACCGGTTAGTAGGAAGAAAGTGTACAACAGACCCTTCTGAAGGAAGACTCTGTTCTAAACATTAACTAAATACTTATGATAATTTTGAAATGCGTGGAATTTGGTGCAATCGCTCATGAACTACACAGAGGAGACAAAAGGAACCAAGTAATACTTAATAAAAAAAATACTGATTAGCAAAAGAAGGACAATTAAATAGCCGCCAGCCTACTAGGGCAGTGAATATCCAAAATCCTAAGAAAGGTAATGGCAAAGAAAATTAAACAAATAATCACTGGTGTGGCAATGGAAAGTTGTCACGGTTTTGCGAAAAACACCAGTTCACGAGAAAATACACTCCGGGAAATGGAAAAAAGAACACATTGACACCGGTGTGTCAGACCCACCATACTTGCTCCGGACACTGCGAGAGGGCTGTACAAGCAATGATCACACGCACGGCACAGCGGACACACCAGGAACCGCGGTGTTGGCCGTCGAATGGCGCTAGCTGCGCAGCATTTGTGCACCGCCGCCGTCAGTGTCAGCCAGTTTGCCGTGGCATACGGAGCTCCATCGCAGTCTTTAACACTGGTAGCATGCCGCGACAGCGTGGACGTGAACCGTATGTGCAGTTGATGGACTTTGAGCGAGGGCGTATAGTGGGCATGCGGGAGGCCGGGTGGACGTACCGCCGAATTGCTCAACACGTGGGGCGTGAGGTCTCCACAGTACATCGATGTTGTCGCCAGTGGTCGGCGGAAGGTGCACGTGCCCGTCGACCTGGGACCGGACCGCAGCGACGCACGGATGCACGCCAAGACCGTAGGATCCTACGCAGTGCCGTAGGGGACCGCACCGCCACTTCCCAGCAAATTAGGGACACTGTTGCTCCTGGGGTATCGGCGAGGACCATTCGCAACCGTCTCCATGAAGCTGGGCTACGGTCCCGCACACCGTTAGGCCGTCTTCCGCTCACGCCCCAACATCGTGCAGCCCGCCTCCAGTGGTGTCGCGACAGGCGTGAATGGAGGGACGAATGGAGACGTGTCGTCTTCAGCGATGAGAGTCGCTTCTGCCTTGGTGCCAATGATGGTCGTATGCGTGTTTGGCGCCGTGCAGGTGAGCGCCACAATCAGGACTGCATACGACCGAGGCACACAGGGCCAACACCCGGCATCATGGTGTGGGGAGCGATCTCCTACACTGGCTGTACACCACTGGTGATCGTCGAGGGGACACTGAATAGTGCACGGTACATCCAAACCGTCATCGAACCCATCGTTCTACCATTCCTAGACCGGCAAGGGAACTTGCTGTTCCAACAGGACAATGCACGTCCACATGTATCCCGTGCCACCCAACGTGCTCTAGAAGGTGTAAGTCAACTACCCTGGCCAGCAAGATCTCCGGATCTGTCCCCCATTGAGCATGTTTGGGACTGGATGAAGCGTCGTCTCACGCGGTCTGCACGTCCAGCACGAACGCTGGTCCAACTGAGGCGCCAGGTGGAAATGGCATGGCAAGCCGTTCCACAGGACTACATCCAGCATCTCTACGATCGTCTCCATGGGAGAATAGCAGCCTGCATTGCTGCGAAAGGTGGATATACACTGTACTAGTGCCGACATTGTGCATGCTCTGTTGCCTGTGTCTATGTGCCTGTGGTTCTGTCAGTGTGATCATGTGATGTATCTGACCCCAGGAATGTGTCAATAAAGTTTCCCCTTCCTGGGACAATGAATTCACGGTGTTCTTATTTCAATTTCCAGGAGTGTAGATGAATCAGAAAGCACTGGTTTTGCATTTACTTAATGTGAAATACTAATTTTTGAAAGCAAAGTTAAATGAAGTTACTGCTTAAATAAATGACTTATTGTAACTGGAACTTAGTTATGAAAAATATTATCAGTGACCTCAGCGTACCTTAACGCAAAATTTGGAAAAGGCAAGCAATCTACTGCTAACTGTTGAAAGATTGAATTGAATTTAGTTTAAGCAAATAACAAACTGATTTAGTTTTAACATTAGAAAAATAGAATATGCACCAAGTCAATCAGTCACTCGCTAAGCTAAATACAGAATAAATGAAATTGCGAACTTTTAATTTGTGCTGTAGCTTTAGTTTTGTCATTGAAACTTTACGTTACTTTACGTAAGTGAAGTTAATACTCAAAATTACAAATCAGTTAAGCCTCTGTTATGAAATACAGGAATGAACGGTTATTGAGGCAACAAAAATTAAAATGAAACAGGTCATTATCAAACAAACTAAACTAGCAGCAAATAGTTGATTAGTTTTCCTACTTTTACAACACTTGGTGAATGCATGGAAAGGAAAGGGACCGTGTGTGGTAACAATGTCTGATGGCAGTGACAACATAGGTGCCCTACAAGTTTTAACTATTGCGGGAGATTATTCAAGATAATTACTCAACGTTTGTGAAAGAAATTTCACTGGGTAATGCTTGTACACTATTAGCTATACTTTGTCAGTTAACAGACTTACGGTGTTGTAGATGTGCGGACGATGAAGAATGTAGCCGACGACAACGCTGAAGTGCTGCTGTTGCTGCTGGTTGCGAACCTCGAGTCGTTCCCAGAGCCACAGATAATTATGTGACAGTCAATAGTTACAATTACTGCTCCCTCCGCCTGTCCACTCCAGCCATGTTCTCAATATTTGCCGGTTAACAAAATAGGTGAGCCTGCATTGGCCCGAGCACATCTGCACACCGCCTCTGGGGAGCGCCAACCACAATCTTCCGCACTCTTTCCGGACTGAAGCTGCTGTTTCCTCTATGCTCGCAGTACGACAGAGACTCTCCGTACGCAAAGATAAACAACGGCACAGCTACTGCAATTTCGTCGTTACTATCGATCCCTTTAAACAAAGTTCTCTTGCCAATTAGCAAGCAATTTACAGTATTTACAATATAACTGCAATCAATTGTACACTTCCAAAAATAAATACACTCTTACTTCCACCATGTACGAGGGTGAGTCAAATGAAAACCTTAAATATTTTTTAAAATATTATTTACTGTGCAGAAGTGGCACAAAGCTGTATCACTTTTCAACATAATCTCCCCCACGCTCTATGCAAGTCTCCAGCGCTTACAAAGTGCATAAATCCCTAAAAATAAAAAAAATAAATCTTTTGGTAGTCCGCGCAACCACTCATGCACTGTGGGGCGTACCTCTTCATCGGAACGGAATTTATTTCCTCCCATTGCGTCTCTGAGTGGGCCAAACATATGGAAATCACTTGGGGCAAGGTCTGGTGAGTAAGGCGGAAGACACTCAAAATGCAGGTCTGTGATTGTTGCAACTGTTGTACGGGCAGTGTGGGGCCTTGCACTGTCATGTTGCAAAAGGACACCTGCTGACGGCAATCCACGTCGCTTTGATTTGATTGAAGGCCACAGATGATTTTTTAGGAGATCTGTGTAACAACTCGTTGCGCCTGACCTGGACGAGGAGCATCTTCCACTGACGTCACACCATTTGCGAACTTCCTATTCCATTCGTAGACTTGCTGCTGTGACAAACATTCATCACCGTACTGAACCTTCAGTCGTCGATGAATTTCAATAGGTTTCACACCTTCACTACGCAAAAAGCGAGTAACGGAACGCTGTTCTTCCCTTGTGCAAGTCGCAAGTGCGGCGGCCATCTTTATACCGATACTGCGACGGTATGTGTGCATCTGCACTATGCTGCCACCTACAGGCCATTCTGCACACTGTTTGTAGCACGCTTACCGACTTGCAGGATAACAGCGCGAAATTTCGATTTGTTATTATAAATTTAAGTATTTAATTGGACTCACCCTCGTATTAAATATAGTTTCTGTAATAAAGCTTACACCTTACAGATTCAGGATTAGCAGTATATTACAAGTTATCACCAGATTTTAAACGACGAAAAATTATTGGATGGTGCAGAAAATATTTTATCTACATTTTCGTTGTTTCATGTGTCCCAGATCCCATGAGTTTTTTCCTGAAGGGAAACAGAATCAGGGAATGTCCGAAGACATACAAACGGAAATGCAGATCCATAACGGCATTCAGTTTTGTCTATATAAATTTTGTTAATCATTCATTAAACTTCTCATAAATTATCATTATCATGTGCAGGCACGTAATTAGTATCGCAACACAGTGTCGTTATAACTCGAAACATCGAAGTGTACCATAAGCTATTTTAAACAACAAAATTATGTTTTTCAAAACAATCATTATGTTTGAGATGGTTCATGTGTTACGAAAATTTTATGTCAGTGGTGTACAAGGAAATATAAGCAATATACTTAAAGGTATACAAAAGGATAAGTAAAAGGATAAGAGACAAGGTAACAAATACATCAAAGCTTTACAATGGATGTGCTGAAAAGAAAAACGTCGCAGTCCATAAGAGTATTTACAAAGGACGCCGCGGCGTTCTAAGAGCCCACTGCGACTCGGTTCAGAAATGGCGGTGATGCATGCGCCAGAGCGGCACGTTTGATCTATTTGTTTCTGCAGTGGCCTTCCAGACAGTTCACCTGCCTCGCCTTCATCGAAAACTCACTCCCAAATATTCTAAGGAGTCATCATATCTCGATCACAGCGGACAACACAACATACTCCATATTCACATGCACGCATACACCTGAAACTTATACATTGTCTTAGTGCATCGGTATTCACTTACATTATACATCATATAAAAGAATTTTTACATGTTATTTACAAAATTACAAATGACACATATACGAGGGTTGGAACTTAAATAGTGGTAACTATTCATTCACAACAGATACAAAAGAGTTACATGTTTGCACCTGTTACTGTCCTTCAAAGTACTCACCAGCGTTGTATAGAACCCGTTGCCAGTGATGTGGAAGGCGTAGTATACCGTTAGCAGAGCCTGTTCTGTTGATGGTGCGAATGGAGCGGTCTGCTGCCTGTCGAATCTCTGGAACAGTTCCAATGCCACGAACTGCTTCCTTCATCTTCGGAATCAAATCAAAGACAAAAGGATTTAAGTCCAGGGAGTATGGTGGATGGTACAGCACCTCCCAGTCTCATCGACCGAACAGAGCAGCCACAACTCGCGCTGTATGCGGCCGTGCATTATAGTGCAAAATGATGGGTGGCTTGCGCAGAAAGTGTGGCCGCTTCTTTCGCAAAGCTGGTCGCAGGTGATGATCCAAAAACGAACAGTAATAATGTGCATTGACGGTCTGCCGTGGAGAAACGTAATGCATTATGATAACACCATCACAGTCGTACATGAGAATCACCATCAATTTATACCGCTGCATTCATACCATCAACAGAACATGCTCTGCTAAGGGTATACTACGCCTTCCACATCGCTGGCAACGGGGTCTATACAACGCTGGTGACTACTTTGAAGGACAGTAACAGGTTCAAACATGTAACTCCTTTTTATCGGTTCTGAATAAATAGCTGCCCCTATTTAAGTTCCAACCCTCGTACTAGGGTCACGTTTGTACACATTGGTCATGGCTTGGGTTTTTGTTTCATTTCAGTTGATTTCAGAACATTTACTCTGTAATCTCAATTTCTCGTTCTAATTTTTGCAATTCGTTGATGATCGTCTCATTAAAGAAAGAAATTTTGAATAATTTTAGAATATTACAATCATAATTAAGTTTTTACTACAAATTATTTCTCAGATTAATTAATTCTTGACTGACACAATTTCAAGTCAACATACACTACTGGTCATTAAAATTGCTACACCAAGAAGAAATGCAGATGATAAATGGGTATTCATTGGACAAATATATTATACTAGAACTGACATGTGATTACATTTTCACGCAATTTGGATGCATAGATCTTGACAAATCAGTACCCCAAACAACCATCTCTGGCCGTAATAACGGCCTTGATACGCCTGGACATTGAGTCAAACAGAGCTTGGATGCCGTGTACAGGTACAGCTGCCCATGCAGCTTCAACACGATACCACAGTTCATCAAGAGTAGTGACTGGCGTATTGTGACGAGACAGTTGCTCGGCCACCATTAACGAGGCGTTTTCAGTTGGTGAGAGATCTGGAGAATGTGCTGGCCAGGGCAGCAGTGGAACATTTTCTGTATCCAGAAAGGTCCGTACAGGACCTGCAACATGCAGTCGTGCATTATCCTGCTGAAATGTAGGGTTTCGCAGGGATCGAATGAAGGGTAGAGCCAAGGGTCGAACACATCTGAAATGTAACGTCCACAGTCCAAAGTGGTTCAAATGGCTCTGAGCACTATGGGACTTAACTTCTGAGGTCATCAGTCCCCTAGCACTTAGAACTACTTAAACTTAACTAACCTAAGGACATCACACACATTCATGCCCGAGGCAGGATTCAAACCTGCGACCGTAGCACTGTTCAAAGTGCCGTCAATACGAACAAGAGTTGACCGAGACGTGTAACCAATGGCACCCCATACCTTCACGCCGGGTGATACGCCAGTATGGCGATAACGACTACACGCTTACAATGTGCGTTCACCACGATGTCGCCAAACACGGATGCGACCATCATGATGCTATAAACAGAACCTGGATTCATCCGAAAAAATGACGTTTTGCCATTCGTGCACCCAGGTTCGTCGTTGAGTACACCATCGCAGGCGCTCCTGCCTGTGATGCAGGGTAACCGCAGCCATGGTCTCCGGGCTGATAGTCCATGCTGCAAACGTCGTTGAACTGTTCGTGCAGATGGTTGTGCATGGGGGCTTAATTAAAATAAATATGAATGCAAATATTTTTAGTAGCTGTATGTCCGATTACGCTGTATCGTAAACGGCTGGCCCTGACTAGTTTTTGTACGCAATCTGACTGCATGTAACAACCACAAAGAATGAAATGAAAATTTTCGTTAACACAATTAATTAATTAAGCCCCCAGCAACTATAAAACCTACGAAACAACAAGCACAAGTGTAGCTGTTCTGTATGTGGTAGTATGACTCAACGCACATCTGGCACGGTTCTTCTTCAACAAGACAAGAATTTTTAAATATCATTTATACTGACGTGATAAAAGAAAATTAGAAATACTATAATTGTGCAAGAAACCCAGAATTACACTCTAATACAAGAACACACGCCAGATGCTTTGTTGACTGAACCTGTAATGAAGCATTATTCAGGACACACAAATAATAAGAAAATAAAGAACAGTAGTTAGTTACCTTAATTTATATTGACGAAAAGCACTCAGATCATTACAATATCTCCATTGGAACAACATCTGCTATCTCTCCCATCAAATAACTGCATAAACATGGAACAACACTCTCCACTACCGCATCTCACTCTGACTTCAGCTACAAGCAGTGTCCACCACAACTTCTCGGCAAGCACTGCTTGCCGCTACGTCTCAATAATCACTGCCAGTGGAGGCGGCGGAACAATACTCTCTGGCGCGATTTCTGGCGCTGTGGCTCAGTGTAGCCACCTTTCATATGCCCTTCCTCCACGGGCTAGAATTTGATGGTATTTTTGCCAGCATTGGTGGTGAAAATACCACCAAATTCGTAAAAAAAAATACAGACAAAAATAAAAGATAATATTAATACGTAAGTATCATATAACTAGATAAAATTTTGGCTTTGCACTGACCTTACAATAGCCTAATATATAAAATACAGTAAGGAATACAAATTCTTTCATACATATGACTTTACATAATAGTTTACAGAAATATCATGTGGTTAAATAATTCAATCGATAGCGTCAGCAATGACGAATATGAGCAGGTAAGAGTCTTATAACTTTTCACAAACAGTAATACACAAAAAATCAGTTTATACAAATATTCACATAAAATGTTTTCATAACAAGTGGTTGACAGTTCCCACCCAGCAATGTTGAGTAGGTGCAGACACCATCAGGTGACATCATTTCAGTAGAAGCAGTCCATCAGTGGCACCCAGCATTGTGGAACAGGTGCAGACTCCAACAGGTGACATCATTTCAGTAGAAGCAGTCCATCAGTGGCACCCAGCAATGTTGAGTAGGTGCAGACTCCAACAGGTGATATCATTTCAGTAGAAGCAGTTCATCAGTGGCACCCAGCAATGTTGAGTAGGTGCAGACAGCAAGAAGTAACATCATTTCAGTAGAAGCAGTTCCATCTGTGGTACCCAGCAATGTTGAAGAGGTACAGACAGCAAGAAGTAACATCATTTCAGTAGAAGCAGTTCCATTTGTGGTACCCAGCAATGTTGAAGAGGTACACACAGCAACAAGTCACATTTCTCAGTAGAAGCAGTTCATCAATGGCACCCAGCAATGTTGAGTAGGTGCAAACAGCAACAGGTGACATCATCTCAGTAGAATCAGTCCATCAGTGGCACCCAGCAATGTTGAGTAGGTGCAGACAGCAAGAAGTAACATCATTTCAGTAGAAGCAGTTCCATCTGTGGTACCCAGCAATGTTGAAGAGGTACAGACAGCAAGAAGTAACATCATTTCAGTAGAAGCAGTTCCATCTGTGGTACCCAGCAATGTTGAAGAGGTACACACAGCAACAAGTCACATTTCTCAGTAGAAGCAGTCCATCAGTGGCACCCAGCATTGTTGAGTAGGTGCAGACACCGACAAATGACATCATTTCCATAGAAGTAGCTCCATCTGTGCACCTGGTATTTTTGAGTAGGTGCAGAGAGCAACAAGTGACATCATTTCAATAAAAGCAGTTCCATCAGTTGCACCCAGCAATGTTGAACAGGTGCAGACACCAACAAGTGACATTATTTCAATAGATGCAGTCCATCAGTGGCACCCAGCAATGTTGAGCAGGTGCAGACATCAGTCCATAATATTCACTATCACTAATCACACTGTTGATCAGAGTTTATCAGCAGAAATGAAACATGTTCTAGTGGCACCAATCACGTAGAAAAAGTGCAAGTAACAGTCCATAATATTCACTATCACTAATTAGACAGTTCATCAGCAGTAATTAAACATTTCCAGGTGGCACCCATTATGTTGAACAAGTGCAGGTAACAGTCCATAATTTCACCATCACTAATCAGACAGTTCAAGCATGAACAATAGTTTGAATGCACATACAAGTGCTTTTACAATGCTCTTACACTAAACATACAAATCATAACAAACACACAAATGATATCAGATAATTGTCATATTACTATTACAAATACACAAACATCAGTAAACCTATAATATTTATGGGTGTCAGTGCAAGCCACTACAAACAAATAAAATCATATTTAGGAGATAGGTGGGTAGGATTAGGAAAGGAAAACACACAAAACACACTCACTCATCTTTCATCCACATTAAGTACTACTGTGTAATTGAATAGTGTTAACTGTGTGAATCCACTTCTGTCAAAATTTCATGTTCATCATGTGTATCAAGTAGTAGTGACAGCAATGTATAACAGTCAATAATAGTTAAGTCAACGTCATAGTCATCATGTCAAGACCAATGTTTGCCAAGCCAGATCAAAATGTACGGTTGCTGAACAACTGTCAGTGTGCCAAGATATGCAACTTCCTCTCTCCAAAAAAAAAGTACATACTGATTAGTGATTTAACAAAGTGTGTGTAGACAATCTTCCTTCCATTTTAGTGTTCTAGTCTGCTATCTTCATCCTCCTTGTTCCATATAGACCAACAAAAAAAAAAAAAAAAAAATGCACCTCACTTATTTTACCTCTTATACACCATAACTCCAATCAACTTCATATAATCTCAATACCTCCATAATACCTCTTCAATACGTCGATACATATAAACCTTATTGCCAGTATCATTTCACTTCCATAACAACTCTTTCCTCTAGTCAGTCTCCTCGATCGAGTACAGATAAAATCCTAATGCAAACCTCCTCATCCCATACAATCCGAAGACACACTGTCAACACACAACCTCTGTGTAATCCATCTGACCAAAATCTTCTACTCATTATGAATTATAAACAAAGAATGCATACATGACCTCTAACAAACTTGGTTCGAATAACTCTCAGTAATTAAGTACGATTACGGAGTGTGAATGATCCTAATATTTCACAGTGTGTACACCACTTCAAGAATTATGGCAAACAGAAGCAAACATGTGGAGTATTTCTTGTCTCAAGTGTCACTTCCTATTTCAATTGCTCACGAAAAATGCAGTGTAATAACTGTGTTGGTATGTCATGTCGTTAGCTTCCTTCCTATTGGCATACATTTATACAGCTTTCATAAAACCTCCAGCTCATGTGACTTCTATGAAGTTTCTTGTACTAAAGTCGCTCGTCGAATTACTGCAGTTCATTTTCTTATGTTAAAATATAAAGCACTGAGCGTAAGCAAAACAAGCAACAGCGAGTAAATATACCAGTAGTGAACAGAATGTCAACAAGTGGATGCAGCACAATTTCTATAACGAGGCTTCGCCAAGTGAACAATCTGTAACTAGTACCATAGTGTAACCTAAACTCTATGTTTGTACACTGTACATCAGCATTGCTATATACCAAATTAAAGTATAGTTATGACAACAAGCAGAAATGTGTAAATGTGCAATCCATACGCATAGCAGTAAACATATATCTTACGTACTAAACAGGTCATTAGCATCGTATCTTAATAAGTAAACATGAAGGCGCAAGCAGATAAATCACAAAGTATAACTTACATACCTAACCACATCAGCACAATTAATCAGGTGACAATTATAATTTAAATAAGTAGGCACATCAGGCACATAATTAAAAATATGAACTCAGTGAAAAAGCAGTGCAGCCAAGCGATGCATAATATACACAAGTAACAATCCAGTTCATTAATAATCATTGTCAAAATCAGTTAACGTACGCAAGCACGTCGCTTCACAAGTAATTTCATTGAACATGTAATTAGCACAAAGTATGAATCACGTAATCGCGAGCAGCAAATTACGTCTAAAGTACGTACCTAAGTGGAAATATGTTACCTGAAAAATAAACTCAATTAATAATTACCTTTTTAGTTTATTACTTTCTTCTTCGAAATGACATTTTTCCTGAAATTTTCTCGATAGCAAGTCGTCTTAACGTCGGACACGCACAGAATTTACCTGAAGTTCTTAAATATTTTATAGAACCGTATCCTGAAAAATACTGAATGTTAATAACAGAATTCATCAAGTCACTATAGCTTTATACTGAATTTAGTCGGAGAAATTAGACTGTGTATTTATTTACGGCTGTCAGTGCATTCGCACTGAGCACTCGATCAGCTGTAGGCGCGTGACGTAGGAAGTGATTGTTTGCGGTCAACGACTGCCTTGTGCGGCGCGCAGACTTGACTGTTGCTTTGAGTATATGCCGCCGCCAAAACACAGCGCGGTATCATTGTACTCTCCGTGTGTTTACATACAACTGTTAGTGTCTCAAAAGTATGTCATTCTTAAAAAAAATTTCAAAAGTATATCATTCCACAAAAATTTTAACGTTAGATATATGATGTATTCCCTTAGAGCGTCGTGATTTAAGAGTTTCTACTTCGACAGTGTTATCATGAATAATTTTGCGAATTCTATATGGACCGTTATAAAGCAGAAAAAATTTCCGACACAAGCTTTTTCCTTTGTGAGACAAACGATGAGCCTTAATTAACACCTTCTGACCAACTGACAAGATTTTTAAACGACCAGGACGCTTAGCTGATTTCTCTCTTCTAGCAGCCGCAGATGCAATATTTTGTAGAGCCAGGTTGACAACTTCAGAATGCCGCAGTTTCCGTGAAGCCGGAAAAGGAACGATTTCAGAAATGCGATTTGTCGGTGCTTTGTTTTTTAATATCAGTATAGGCGGTAAAGAAGTTGAGTCATTAGGAAGTTCATTCAGAATATTTTGAAAAATATGAAGATACTGATCCCAAGTTCTGTGATTCTGATGACAATAAAGACGACACAATTTATTGATTTCCTTCATCCATCTCTCTGAAGCGTTAGATTGAGGGTGAAAAAGTGAAATGAAAATTGGTTTAATTTTACGACGCCATAGAGTACGAAGCCAAATTTTAGAACGAAACTGTGATCCATTATCTGATATAACCTTATCAACATGACCCACTACTTTAAGAAAATGGTTAATGAAAGCATTAGATACTGAACGAGCTGTTGCTTTGCGTAACGGTGTAAAACACACATATTTTGATGTCAACTCCACTGCTACGAAAATGTACGCAAAACCATTAGTAGATCGAACCACTGGACCGAACAAATCATCTGCAGCCATGTCCTTTAATTTTGCTGGAATGATAGGAAACAACGGTGCTCTGTGAGAAACTGTCGGCGGCTTAGCCTTTTGACATAATTTGCATTTGGCAAGAACAAATCGAATACGTTTTTCCATATTATTGAAGTAGCAATTTTCTCGTAATTTATGAAAGCATTTTCTGGGACCAAAGTGTGCATAACTGAAATGCGTATACCAAATCAGCTTATTAACCCACTCATCAGGAATACAAACTAACCAGACAGAGTTGTCGACCGATTTTCGTTTAAAAAGAATGTCATTGCGAACTAAATAATGCTGTTTAATCGCTACGCTTTCCTTTCTCTTCCACTTCTCCTTAATGTCCTTCCAGATTGGATCCTTATTTTGCTCCTTAGCAATGTCCTGGAGCGAAGACGAAATAAAGTTCTCAAACGCAACACCTTGAATATACATCAAACAATAATTGTTTTCCTTGTAGTCCTCTTCAACACTTTGTTTCAAACCCATAGGTGCACGTGATAAAGCATCAGCAACAATATTTGAAGAACCCTGTACGTAAACAATACTAAAATCAAATTCCTGTAGGTACAACGCCCATCGTGACAATCTGCCGTGAGTTAATTTTGTTGACATAAGAAATTCCAGAGCTCGATGATCGGTGTAAACCTTAGTATGTCTGCCAAACAAGAATGTCCGAAATTTTGTAAAAGCCCAAACAACAGACAAAGCTTCAAGTTCCGTAATCGAATAATTCTTTTCTGATTTAGAGAGAACACGACTTCCAAATGCAATAGTCTTTTGTACTACAACGCCGTTTTCTTCTATCTCTTGAAATAAATGTGCACCTAGGCCTTTGTATGATGAGTCCGTCGCCAAACAAAAATCTTTAGATAAATCCGGGTGTGAAAGAAGTGGAGCAGCAACTAAAGCATCACGAAGTTGTTCAAATTCTGACTGAGCTTCCTCATCCCAACACCAATTAGATTTCTTTCCGGATAGTTCACATAAACGAGGTGTGGTCAAATTGACCAATCTAACAAAGCGTCTAAGAAAATTACAGACACCAAGGAAACTACGAACATCACGTTTTGTGGTAGGAACAGCATAATTACGAATAGCGTCTAGTTTTTCTGGATCAGGAAAAATACCTTCTGTAGAAATAATGTGACCGAGAAATTTCACCTGAGAACGACCAAATTCAGATTTTTCTAAGTTCACTGTAATGCCAACTCTTGCAAAAATACGTAATAATGAATCCAAAATTTTGTTGTGCTCACTCCAAGAACGTTTAGCAATAAGAATATCGTCAACATATGAAGTAATATTGTCACGAAGATAAACAGGTAAAATTTCATTTAAGCTACGAATGAATGCTGCCGAAGATACAGTAAGTCCAAACGGTAATTTCCGAAACTGGTAACAGTTACCAAAGGCTAAAAAGGCAGTATATTTTCTACAATCAGGGTGGAGTTCTATTTGCCAAAAACTTGCGCGCATATCAATCGTGGATAAAACTTTAATTCCATGAAAATGTTGAAGAAGTTCATCTAAATTTTGTGGACGGTCAGTTTCAGGAATGATGATATTATTTATCTGTCTGGAATCCAGAACCAAACGAATTGACCCATCCTTTTTAAGAACAACGTGTAATGGGCTAGTATAAGGACTGACTGCAGGCTCAATAATTCCCTGATCCAACATGTACTGAAGTTCATTCTTAACCTTGTCTCTGTAAGCCAAAGGAATAGCGTACGTTTTCCCGCGAAATGGTGTGTGTTCTTTTACTTTAAATAAATATTGTAAGCCTTGTATAGTTCCCGTGTGATGACTAAACACTGTAGCATGTGAAGCCAAAATTTGGTGCAGCTCTTCTCTTGCAACGTCATCTGGCACTTCAGCTTTCTTAACCTTTTCATTAATTAGTTCTTCGCTATTAATTATATCATCCATCGCGTCTCTGTATCTATTGTCATTGTCATGAATAAACACATTGTCGTCGTAATGCTCAACGAAAACATCCGAAGTAAGAAACCTTAAACATTTTGTATCTGACTCAGATCTTGTTAAACACTCGAAAAATTTCAAACATTTCGGCATTCCGGCAACAGTCAAATTCACATTTCCTTCTTTAAAGTTCAAAATTGCCTTATGTGCGTTAAGAAACTCCATACCTAATATAATTTGTGTACTGAGTAATGGAACAATAATAAAATTAGCAGAAAATTCGTATCCTTGACAATTGAAATTTAGGTTGGTCTGTTGTTTAACTTCTACACCCTTTCCAGAAATCGCTCCTCGAATTGTAGTTTTAGAAATAGGTAACACAGGACAGGCAATAGTTCTTTCACATATACGAAAAACTGATTCACTAATGACATTCAATGGGCTCCCAGAATCTAAAACTGCAGTGAACTTATTCTTACCCACACATACTTCAATAACAGGATGTAAAAATGCGTCTACATTATTTTCCTTTTCGTCTAACAAAATGTCTCTCATGTCTTCCAGGCGTACGTAGTGTAAAGCCGTAGTGTCATTACTTTCTGAACCGTCTATATTGCTGCCAGAAGCCGAAGCTGCTAGTCATCGTCGATTGTTTGCGTCACGTCTTTGATTATTCGCGTCATTTCGCGGATCCATTTCTACGATTTGCACTTGTCTCTCTGAAGTTCTTTCACGTGGAGGATGCTAATTAGGCCCCTCCTGTCTGTTAGATACAAATTCTTGGTTGTGTCTGTTATTAAAATTTCTGTTTTCCTGTCCGTCTGCATAACTACTTCTTGTGTAATTTCGACTGTCACTTCTGAAATTATTGTTGTATCTACTACCCTGATTATTTCTGTAGTAAGAATTTCTATTACTGTATGAATAATTTCTGTCTTGATGATGCCGATTACTGTTTCCATATGATTGATCATTCCGGTACGAATTACCGTTACTATAATTGTCTGTGTAATTTCTGTTAGAACGTCTGTTATTGTCATAAGGATGGTATCTATTGTCCTGTCTGTTACGTCTGTCATTGTCAAAATTACCCATATAACGCCCGTTCCGATCACTATCCCTTTTCTCTGAAAATCTATTGTAATTACTGTTACTGAAAAAATTACAAGAAGTCCCGTCGTCGTTGTCATACTCAAGTTCTTGCAACAAAGTCTTAAAAGTCTCGATGTCGTCTTTACATCTTCCAGCTAAAGCAATTTGTGTTATGGATTGTGGCAGCTTAGTTAAACCAATGCGAATTAATTCAGTCGGGCTATAAGGGTTGGAAAGGAACTGATTCTTTCGAATCATGTCTTCAAAATATTCCGCTGGCGTGCGGAACTCAGACTGTTTGAAATTACGCTGCATAATAAGACTGTGTTTGACTCTGTCTTGCGTGTTTTCGGACCAATATGCCGATAGAAATGCATGATAAAAATCATTCAGATTATTACAATCTCTAATGAGTGCGCGCATCCGCGTCGCCGGTTCGTTTTCTAAATATCCACACATAAATTCCAGTTTGTGACTTAGTGGCCAATTTGGTGGAAGTGCGTACATAAATTGATCTAACCATGAACATGGATGTATGTCATTCTTAGAATTGCGGAAGATCTTAAATTTCCGAACAGTCAAAAAGTGTTTATAGTCAAAGTTTTCGCCTCGTGGCGACAAAGACCTACCGCGTCTGTCCCAGTCCCAATGCCGATTATTGTCAAGTTCGCGCGCCTGGCGCTCTCTTGTTACATCCCGTAAATGAAACAAATTATTTTCTTCAAACCCCTCTGGTATCTGTGATTCTAAATTTCTTTTGCCGTCTTTTCCTACGATTTCGCCTTCAATTTGTTTGACTTGCTTTTTTAATGCCTCAAATTCCCTTTTCACGCGTTCATTAAATTTTCCCTGATTTTCAACATGTTTACTTATGCTCTGGTACTCTTCGGTTTCTGAAAATGGCAATGGAGCTGTGTCATCTGAATCTCTGTCCCCATTTAAACTAAGATTTGTCAATTTATCTGAAATCTCCTCCACTCTTTCCGATAAGTCACCAATTTGTTCTTTCTGTTTATTTACGTCTTCCGTAAGTGTCACGACTCGCGTTTCAGTATTAACGCATTTAGTAGTTAACTGTTCATACTGTTGTGTTAGGTTATTTAATCTGTCATTTGGTACGGATTCCTCGATTCTCTCAAATATTTCTTCCTTATCTTTTGCACGTTGTAAATTTAACTCTGAAAATTTCTGTACTACCACGCGATCTCTTTCTTCCTGTTCTCTATCCTGTTCCCTTTGTCTAATCTCTACTGCAACTAATCTATTATTGTGAGCATTCAAAATCGGTTGTACTTCTTCTCGAATTTCTTTCTTTAATTCATCTTTCATGTTTTTGAAACATGTCCCTATTCGTGAGTCTAACCGTGTTTCCATTGTTCCCATCTGTGTTTTTAATTCAGATCTAAACTGTGTTTCCATTGTTCCCATATCATTTTTTAATTCAGATCCCAAAGTTCCCATCTCAGTTTTAATTGTTCCTATCTCTGTTTTTAATTCAGATCTAAACCGTGTTTCCATTGTTCCCATATCTGTTTTAATTGTTCCTATTTGTGATTCTAACCGAGATCCCAAATTTAATATTGCACTCATCAACTGCTCCGTGTTAAGTTGTTCGAAATTCTTTTCGCCCCTAACATTTCCCACAAAACTAACTTCCTTCTGCATAGCTGTAAGGCTATCTGTGTTCGATACTATTTCAGAATCCTCTATCGTTAATCTCGTATTCTGTGAATTTTCTGATTGAGAAAAATTTTGAAATGGTTCTGGACTATTTTCCCGACTTATTACATTGTTTTCCACTTCATTATCCATCATACTGTTGTCCTGTGTTGGCGAGTTCGCCATGTCAACAATTTCGTTATTCTCACTATTCATCATTTTTGCCTTTTTCATTGATCACGTAATCATTTACAAAATATACAAAACTCGTCACTATATGAAATTTATACACAATGACACTTTATCACCAACAATATCAATCACACGAAATGCTTCCTTCAAACACGATTAACGAACAATAGAAGAATGACAATCACCAAATCTACACATGCAATACAAACTACAATTACTAAACTACAAATTACTACAACAATTCTACTGTCTACTATTTTTCCAATCAGAAGAATTCCAAGGGACGATCCGAAGCAGCGGTCGCCACGTGCATGGGGGCTTAATTAAAATAAATATGAATGCAAATATTTTTAGTAGCTGTATGTCCGATTACGCTGTATCGTAAACGGCTGGCCCTGACTAGTTTTTGTACGCAATCTGACTGCATGTAACAACCACAAAGAATGAAATGAAAATTTTCGTTAACACAATTAATTAATTAAGCCCCCAGCAACTATAAAACCTACGAAACAACAAGCACAAGTGTAGCTGTTCTGTATGTGGTAGTATGACTCAACGCACATCTGGCACGGTTCTTCTTCAACAAGACAAGAATTTTTAAATATCATTTATACTGACGTGATAAAAGAAAATTAGAAATACTATAATTGTGCAAGAAACCCAGAATTACACTCTAATACAAGAACACACGCCAGATGCTTTGTTGACTGAACCTGTAATGAAGCATTATTCAGGACACACAAATAATAAGAAAATAAAGAACAGTAGTTAGTTACCTTAATTTATATTGACGAAAAGCACTCAGATCATTACAATATCTCCATTGGAACAACATCTGCTATCTCTCCCATCAAATAACTGCATAAACATGGAACAACACTCTCCACTACCGCATCTCACTCTGACTTCAGCTACAAGCAGTGTCCACCACAACTTCTCGGCAAGCACTGCTTGCCGCTACGTCTCAATAATCACTGCCAGTGGAGGCGGCGGAACAATACTCTCTGGCGCGATTTCTGGCGCTGTGGCTCAGTGTAGCCACCTTTCAGTTGTTATCTTGCAAACGACCCAATATGTTGACTGAGGGATCGAGACGTGGCTGCACGATCCGTTACAGCCATGCGGATAAGATGCCTGTCATCTCGACTGCTAGTGATACGAGGCCGTTGGGATCCAGCACGGCTTTCCGTATTACCCTCCTGCACCCACCGATTCCATATTCTGCTAACAGTCATTGGATCTCGACCAACGCGAGCAGTAATGTCGCGATACGATAAACCGCAATTGCGATAGGCTACAATCCGACCTTTATCAAAGTCGGAAACGTGATTGTACGCATTTCTCCTCCTTACACGATGCATCACAACAACGTTCCGCCAGGCAACGCCGGTAAACTGCTGTTTGTGTATAAGAAATCGGTTGGAAACTTTCCTCATATCTGCACGTTGTAGGTGTCGCTCCCGGCGCCAACCTTGTGTGAATGCTCTGAAATGCTAATCATTTGATAACACAGCATCTTCTTCCTGTCGGTTAAATTTCGCGTCTGTAGCACGTCGTCTTCGTGGTGTAGCAATTGTAATGGCCAGTAGTGTATAACGTAGCCAATTATTACGATTTGTTATCTGGAATTTAAAGCGTAGCTTACCTTGCAGCCCGGATGAGAGCAGCTTATGGTTCTCCCGCTGTGGCGTTTTTCGTTGCGACGGAATCTTCTCACGAAATTCCAGTCACCAACATTCTCTTACGAGTGCGAAAATATTTTGTTGACACCGAGATACATAGGTAGGAACGATCACCACGATAAAATAAGGGAAATCGAAGCTCGTACGGAAATATATAGGTGTTCATTCTTTCCGCGCGCTATACGAGATTGGAATAATAGAGAATTGTGAAATTGGTTCGATGAACAGGCACTTAAATGTGATTTGCAGAGTATCCATGTAGATGTAGATGTAGCTGTACTCAAATCCCGCACGACGGTAAATTCATGTTCAAATTGTTCCCATTGAATTTCGAAACAGTCAAAAATTTGATGGGTTGCTACTCTTTCCGGTAGCACTGATTATTTTAATTCCCATTACTACTATTCGTGGTCTTTCTTTTAGCAAATCGAAAATTTTTCCAGACAAAGAACTTAGCTTTGCCACGGTATCCATTAAAACATGCATTTTTAGGCCGTGCATGTCGACGGGCACTTGTAATGTCCCCACAGAAAATACCCTCTACCACGCACCAATTAATCATTTTCAATCAAACCATCCACATTCATTCACTTTGGAAAAGTTATCTGATCTGATTTTCTCGTAATATATGCGGCGACAGCTCGACGACGCCAAATTATTTTCTAGTGCGTTCATTCTTTGAAATAACAAGAGATGCATATATGCATTCTCCATGGTTGTTAGAGTGTTTACTAGGACAGCTTCTGGAGTATCTGTTGAGGGATTGACGGGTTTATGAGAGATACATATTCTGCTTTTCTTCTCGCTAAAGCGAGCCAATTAACATTTGTGCCGCTAGCGGTTTGTTTGAAGAGAAAGAGACTGTAAAAGGAAAATAATTAAGGCGTGGAATCACCGGAGATCTGGACATGTAATGGAGATGGATTTAATACACGATTTGCTTCATAAATAAGGTCTGGGACTTTTTTGTTCTGGAGTGAATGAACGAATGAGTTTTTTCTGAATCATTTGATGATCACGTTGGCCCTGTAATTAGTGGGGAAGCTTCAGCTGTGTCGAAGAGAGCCTGCAATCACTGAGTCTGTGTTAAATCGTCCAAAAAGGCTTCGTACACATCTGGAATTCGCAGTCTTTCGTAAAAGGAACAAATTGTCCAAACGATTGATTCTCCCGACTGACTGCAGTGTTTGACAGTAATAATAAATGTAAAGATCTCTTACAGCAAGCCAGCCGCTGATTACCAAGACGAAGGACTCCACCAAAGATCCTATTTGGCTGATTTCACGTAATGAAATATTATATTAAAAACTGTACATAGATAAAGGAGAGAAAGAGAGAGAGCGAATGAAAATAGAGATAATACTAATAATCCTCCATTAATCTAATTTTTCGCCTGTCTTATCACGGATCTGCCAAGAGGCCTTACTTTACTGTATAGATTTATGTGTGATGGTGAAGGGATCTTAAAGACAACAGATACATGTCTATACAGACAAGACATTACACAGAGATAGTGGCTAGCTGCATTCATCATCTATTCTTAGATAAAGAGACGGTAACTTATTATCCGAACATTAAAATGTTACACACTGTTATTTATCTGCACTAATCTGTGTCTAGTTTTTGGTTTTCCCATAACAAGTCCTCATCCACATCAAGATCATTCCAGAAAAATTCGTCTTTCTCTGATACCGATAGCAGTTCTGGCGATATTTTAATTTTCTTCTCTTGGTCATTCTTAATATCTGTCTGCCTGTTCTGCGGTTGCCGAAGCCCTTTTGAATCCAACGATGTAGCCTTTTTATCAGTTTCTTCGATTAATGAAGCTTGTATTATCAACAATTTGCTAACTACCAAGTCAGGTAAATTTTCTTCGTAAAGATGGCTGTCGTCTTCCACGTTGCTTGGAGGAATGTGATCTGTTTCTGCTTCTAATTCTTCTCCCGAGCTCAAGCAATCCAAACCACTCTCGTCCTATTGTATATCAGCCTTAACCTTGTAGATGTAATCTATGTGGTTTTCGATTAGTCGTACTCTATCATCCTCGGAAAACTCGTCCTACTTCTCTACAGAGATTTCGCCTCGGTTTTCTTTAGCATGGTTGGGGTCGGCTACTTCAGTTAGTACAACATTTGGGTAAGCTTGCCTCTTCGGCTACAGAGCTTTCGTTTCTTCACAAACCCTAATTTCATGCTGGTTGAGAAGCGTCGAATATTGTCCGCTCTCCCCATTAGCAAACCTCCCATACAATCCCCTATAATTCTTCAGTTCGTCGTATATCTGACGGAACTGACCTGCCCACTACTACTGCGCGATAACGGAATTTTATCCTATATCGGCTTCTTTAATTCCGCCAGCGAATCACGTAGAGCTGGAGCCAGCGGTACCATTGTTGCTTTAACATCGGTCGCCTCTTCCTCATTGACCGGTACTCTATTTTCATCGTTATTATGGACAGTGATCGCTTTGTCGACTACCGTTTCCACTTCAGCTGTTGTTAACGCGGGTTCGTTATTCACTCTGCCTTCTTGCACACTCTGCCATCGAGGATGTCTCTATTCGGATCTGTCACAGCGACGTTGCCTTTGCTTTCTTCTTGGCCACCTAGGTCTTCCCACACCTGGTGGGCCCCACCCCGGTGTGGCTAATTGTTTCCCCAATTAAGTACGACAGGCCTGCTTCCATCCGGTTGTCGCAATTGCTGATTTTGCTCCTGCCTACAATGATTCTGCTGAGAACCACGTACAATGTTCACTTGATAATGGCCTCTGTCATTACTACTATTATGATACCCACTATGACTGTTATTCTTACGATGGTGTGAGTTGTTCTTAGCATGGTGGCGGTTACCATTATTGCCACGATTATTGTTATTGCCGACCGTTGTGGCCGAGCGGTTCTAGGCGCTCCAGTCTGGAACCGCGCGACCGCTATGTCGCAGGTTCGAATCCTGCCTTGGTCTTGGATGCGTGTGATGTCCTTAGGTTAGTTAGGTTTAAGTAGTTCTAAGTTCTAGGGGACTGATGACCTCAGATGTTAAGTCCCATAGTGCTCAGAGCCATTTGAACCATTATTGTTATTATGGTTGTTGCTGTTGTTGTAATTGTTGCTATTACCACAACCTTTAACATTTTCGCTGTTATTTCGTCAATTATCTTCATCTTCAATCTTCTCTAAGAAATCAGAAATTTTTCTGTAACTACTGTAACTGTTTTCTGTTTTCTGTAACTTCAGAACATGATGACCAAATTGTAGAGGAAACGTACAATGTAATAGAGAGAATAATGGACGAAAATAAAAAATGCTGCAAAATAGTAATGGGAGACTGGAACGCCATTGTGGGAGAAGGGAAAGAAGGAAACATAGTTGGCACTCATGGTCTTGGAAAGAGAAATGACAGAGGTGAATGGTTAATTGACTTCTGCAGGGAAAGGCAGCTGATAGCGGCAAACACATGGTTAAAGAACCATAAGAGGAGGCTCTACACTTGGAAATCACCAGGGGATAAATACAGAAACCAAATAGATTTTATACTGGTAGAAGAAAGATACAGGAATGGAATCAAGAAGGTGCACACATTACCAGGTGCAGATATTAATAGTGACCACAACAAATAGAAATAAGAATGAAAAAACTGAAAAAGGCGACAATGGTGAAGAAGTGGGATCTAGAGAAGATAAGGTCCAACAAAGAACAAATTACAGAAATGCTGTCTCGGGACTTTCTAAACACATTACGAGACAAAGAAGCACCTGATAATGCCAACGAGTACTGGAATATGCTGAAAGAAGGAATCATTAAAGCAGGACAGCAAAATATAGGATATGTAAAAGGGAAAAGGTCAAAAAAACCATGGGTCACACAAGAAATGATTTCCAAGATGGAGGAGAGAAGAAAATTGAAAAACAGGAACACTGAAGATGCAAGAAAGATATACCGAAGGTTAAATAACGAACTGCGTAGAGAAACAGAGCAGGCTAGGAAAAAAATGGCTAAAAGAGGAATGTGATGAAATTGAAGAACTGGACAGGAAGGGAAGATACGACTTACTATACAACAGAGTAAAGACTATGACATGGGAACAAAACAGAGCAGGAAGTGCTACTATGGACATTTTGAGTAAAGACGAAGAGGTAGTGTACAAAGATCGTGACGATGTCCTCCAGAGATGGGAAGAATATATAAAAGAGCTGTATGACACAAATATCAAACCAGAAACTCTCGAACTTGAATCACACAACAGTGTAAGTGATGAAGAGAAAGGACCGACCATCATAATGGAAGAAGTAAAGTCTGCCATTGCTGCAATGAAAAATGGTAAAGCAGTAGTACAGATACAATACCGGGAGAAATACTAAAATGCTTGAACCACAATGGAATAAGAGAAATATTGAGGTTATGTAATAAAATATATGACAGTGGTGAATGGCCTGAGGACTTTTTGACAACAGTAATGATTCCATTACCGAAAAAACAAGGAACCAAGAAATGCAGCGAGCACAGGACAATCAGCATCATTTCACATGCAGCCAAAGTGATGTTAAGAATAATTAATAAAAGACTTGAAAAGGTAATAGAGGAGAATCTCGGCGAGGAGCAGTTTGGCTTTAGACGGAATACGGGCACCAGAGATGCAATAGGGCTCCTACGAATCTTGGGAGAACGGTTTATTGAAAAAGGAAGAGACCTATATTTGTGCTTCATCGATTTAGAAAAGGCATTTGACAATGTGGTTTGGGACAAGCTGGCGACTATTATGAGGGAGAAGAGAGTGGACTGGAAAACCAGAAGACTTATAAACTCATTATACCTTAATCAAAACGTTTCAGTAAAAGTGAGAGGAGAAAGTACAAACTGGATCAGACTAGGGAAAGGAGTAAGACAAGGATGCTGTTTATCACCTACTCTTTTCAACCTGTACTTGGAAAATATGATTGACCAATGCTCATTAGATGACAAAGGAGTAGAAATTGGAGGAAGAAGAGTAGGGTCTTGAGATTTGCTGATGACATGGTCCTTCTAGCCACAGGGGAAAAAGAATTACAGGATTTGGTGGACACCATTGCAACTAACGGAAAAAAATATGGAATGAAAATTAACACAAATAAAACAAAAGTATTGGCAATAGGAGGAAATAAGGAAATAAAATTGTGCTGAATGGAGAAACACTAGAACAGGTGCAAAATTTTAAGTATCTTGGAAGCAGGATAGACACCGACTGGAAGTGCACCACAGAAATTAAAACAAGGATAGCAATGGCAAAAGAGGCGTTTTATAAGAAAAGGAGAATGTTCTGCAGCGGTCTGGACAGAGAACTCAGAAAGAGACTCATAAAATGTCTTGTATGGAGTGTTATTCTATATGGCGCTGAAACATGGACTATGAGGAAAAAAGACAGAGAAAGGTTGGAGGCTTTTGAGATCTGGACATGGCGGAAGATGGAAAGAATAAGTTGGATGGACAGAGAAAAAAATAAAGAGGTACTGAGAAGAGTGGGAGAGAAAAGACAGTTACTAGATGTAGTAAAGAGAAGAAAAAGAAATTGGATTGGGCATATATTAAGAAAGAATGACGGACTGATAAAAACAGTTTTAGAAGGTTATGTAGAAGGGAAAAGGAAGCGAGGAAGGAAGAGATTCCAGATACTGGATGACATGATGGACGGTACAACATACAGCAGCCTTAAGAAGGAAGCAATGGATCGCAGAAAATGGAGAGGCAAAGGACCTGCCAATATAGCAGATAACTGATGATGATGACTGCCTATGTACCTCTAGGAATCACGTGCAATCTTCTTCCACGACTCCCGGACAATCTCCGATTCAGTCCGTCGATCACGCAAGTATACATTTTGCTGATCCAGTTTTTGCAAAACTCTTTCATCAAACCGCGCGAGTTTGCGTCGTCGTATTTCGACACTATGAAAACGCGCAACACGCTCTCCTGCTTCGCTCTGACCAATACTCTGTCAAGAATGCATACTTAAATTATTAAAAATGTTGTGTGACCTGGGCCTCCCGTCGTGTAGACCGTTCGCCTGGTGCAAGTCTTTCGATTTGATGCCACTTCGGCGACTTGCGCGTCGATGGGGATGAAATGATGATGATTAGGACAACACAACACCCAGTCCCTGAGCGAAGAAAATCTCCGACCCACCCAGGAATCGAACCCGGGCCCTTAGGATTGACATTCTGTCACGCTGACCACTTTTTTTTATCATTTCTTTATTGGTATTCTATTTGGATACAAAATTAGGCAGTTCACAAACACTAAATGAAATGCATCCTCTGCCCCCCCCCCCCCCCCAAAAAAAATGTAAAACAAATCACAAATTTAAAGTTACAGGGATGTTGTTTTATTTATTTATTTGTTTATTTTCAATAAAGATCACTCTGTTAAAAGGAACATGTAGATCATTTCATGGTATAATATGTGCATTACATATTGAGTGGTGAGAGAAGCGTGAGGTTCATTATCAGCTGTCAAATGTGCACACCGACTGCACCCGGCACATCCCAACTGCGTGGGGGGTCGAGGAAGACTGCCTGAAGATAGTTGGCAAAGGTTTTCCGATAGTGTGACCATCTATGAACCTCATTGTGGGCTTTCTGCAAGAAATACCAAAAGTCAAGTCGCGACTTGGCAGCATCCCCATAGAGGTACGCGATCGTCCAACCTTTGACCCAGATGATCGACTGTGATTTAGTCGCCGGAAAGTAGTCACTCTCCGGATGTAAGAAGGAAGCAGGTGTAATATGTTGCGGGGTCACACGGAGGTAGCAAGCCACCATCTGTCTTCCTAGGAGCCAGACGTCCTCCACCGCGATACAAGTTAAGCGGTGATGGTCGTCATCCACCTGGCGACATTTCGGGCATAGTGGAATGTCCACTAGTCCAATTTCATGGAGCCGTTGGTTGGTGTTGAACTTGCCACAGGCGACAGAGAACCATTGCCCGAACGAAGATAGGAAGGAATTTTTGGTGCACATGTCTCCAAATCTTCGGCCAGTGCAACCTGGGGTGTTTGAGTTCAATGACATTACGACTTATCCGTCGTAGCAGCCAAACATAAAAATCCTTCGCGCATGGCGGTCTCGTGCGCGGAAGCTCGTCTCTGATATAACTAAGGTCCACGATAAATGTTGATACATGCGCAAAATGTGGTCAATGTTGCCCACCGCCACCGGAGGTGTGAGGGATGCTGGAACCAGGAGATCCAGTAGGCGGGATGTAAGGGAATCACGCTCGTTACGCCCTTGCTTGTACATCTTGGCTAGAAGGAGCGCCGTCGCTCGGCAGTGAACATTCGTAAGTCCGAGTCCCCCCTTGTCCGTAGGGAGCGTGAGCGTTGCGTATCGCACCTTGAGGGCCGATCAAATCATCACAAAATAGCCTAGTGCTGATTGAAGTCGACGTCCGAGCATGAGTGGTAGGGGCAGGATCTGCGAAATATGCACCATTCGAGAAACCACATAAGTGTTCAGATACTCGACTCGCTGCAAAGGATGAAGGCGCCGTAGGAGATGTTGTCGGACCATCGTACGTGTTGTCTGTAAAATACGTCGGTAGTTAACTGCCGCAGTATGTTTTGCAGATGAGGTAATGTCTATGCCGAGATAGCGGAATCGTTGCACAGAAGGAAACTGACTTATTTCTTCCGGCGTAAGGCCCCTTCCAACCGGCATTGCCGCCGATTTGTTCATGTTCACTGCACTACCCGCCGTCACACTGTGGTCCAACAACAGTTCAAGGACCGTCTTCACCTCTTCCTCAGAACGAACGAGCAGCAGGAGGTCGTCCGCATAGGCACGACATTTGAAGGTGTAGCTCCGTAGTTCCATCCCAGAAAAAGAATTTTTAAGCCTCATAATTAATAGTTCGAACGCTATCGCGAACAGCAGCATCGAAAGAGGGCAGCCCTGGCGAATGGATCGTCGAATTTGAATGGGCCCTGCTATAAGCCCATTAACCTGTACCAAGGATTGTGCGCCCCCATAAATCCTTCTAATGAGACCAGTAAAACGGTCCGGAAATCCCATTTGTTCCAGTACAGCGTACAGATAGTTGTGGCGCACCTTATCAAAAGCACTGTCAAAATCAACCGCCACCATCGCCGCTTTAAGCCGGCACTCCTCCGCCAGCGCTATCACATCACGGCATTCGCCAGCAGCTGTTTTCACAATCAACGATCCACCCGGTGTCGTCTGTTCTGGAGAGAGAACGCTACGAATTACCATACGACATCGGGACGCTAGCAACCGTGCAAAGATCTTATAGTCGGCATTAAGCACGGTGATGGGGCGATAATGTGTGACCGTAATTCCTGGCTTCGGTTTATGTACTGGCACCAAGAGGCCTTCCATAAAAGCCGGTGGAATACGCGCATCGGAATTTAACATCTCGTTGTACATTTCCGTCCATCGCGGTGCCATTTCGTTGCGCGAAATTCTCGATAAAATTCAGCAGGAAGCCCATCAATGCCTGGGAACCGATTCAGCGCACCTTGTGCGATCGCATCATGTACGTCCTCACAGCTAATGGTTTCCAGTAAGGTTCCCGCGGCTTCCACCATCAGTGTACGGGAGACGTACGTGGCTATACGGTCGAGGTCATCGACAGGGGTTGCTTCTTCCCGATAGATGTGTTGGAAATGGTCGACGAATGCAGAGAGAATGTCCGCTTGACGCGTCACTCTTCGGTCTTTGCGGGTAATTAATTCCCGTACCAAAACGCGTCGTCGGTGCTTTCGTTAATTCACGACGTGGTGCATGGAAGGAATCTCGTGCCTTATCGTATCGTGACATCTGGCGCGCACCATGGTTCCCTGAAGATGTTTGCTAGCTAAAGCCACTAGTTTAGCTTTTGCCTTCGATCCAGACGTCCTGTCCCGACGGACCATCATCCAGGTCGCGCAGTGCTGCAAAATAAAAGTCGGTCGTACGGCGGCGCCATTCTGCCATCTCCCTGCTATATGAGATGAACGTACGGCGAAGCGCCGGTTTAACACAAGTCAGCCACCAATCAAGTATCGTCGCATACCTTCCAACCCTTCGCTCGCACATCGTCCATGTCTCAAGGATCCGTTGACGGCATTCAGGATCATGTAGATTTGAATGTTTAGTTTCCACGGGGCCTTACAGTTCCACACCTCTCTACGGGGAAGAAGCACCGTACAGATGTAAGCGCTGTGATCGGAAAATGCCAATGGCCAGCTTTCCGCGTCCTGGACAACTTTTGAATGAGCCCGTGAGATATAAATGCGATTTAATCCCGGTGCATCTCCATGTCGTAATTCCCACGTGTCACTAAGTACAAGGTCGTTGATAACGATTCGCAACTCCTGGCTGATGTTTGCTTGCGGCCATTGGTGTTTCTGGCTGAGAACACAGTTGAAATCTCCACCAATTGTCACACATTCATAACGTCCATGGAATAGTGGGGCGATGTCTTCTACGTAAAATCGCGCCCTTTCCCGCCGCCGATTATTTCCCGACGGTGCATAAAGATTGATGATGCGTGTCCCAAACGTCGTGTAAGCCATTCCCTTGGCCGACGCAAGATAACACACGTTTTCCACTGGGAAGCCATCTCGCACGTAAACTGCCACCCCACTCCCATTGTGATCTCCATGTGACGAATAGGACTGGTAGCCTGCGATGTATGGGAGTGCAGCTATGTGGACTTCCTGCAGCAAAGCAATATCCGCATCAGATGCCCAAATCGTTGCCTTTAGTGGGTGTATTTTGGCCGGTGAACGCACGTCATTTATATTTAATGTCGCAATACGGTTGGTATGGCGTTGAATCTCACTCTGTCGAGGCGCAACAACATCTCCCTGCATCGGCGCTGGGAGCTGAGTTAGGAGACGTTATTTCGCCCTTCTCCCTTCACCTTCACCAATTATTAGGCCGTCTTCGTGATTACCGGCTGCCTCTGTATGACGTCCGGCGCTCCTCAATATCGTCATACCACATCTTTTCAGGCAGTGATATATTCGTGTCCATAGCCACGGCATCTGCGTCTGAAGAGTCAACTGGCTGTGATTCCTCTTCAGCATCACCACGTCCCGGTACCGTCAATGTGACAGACCGCAATGGGTCTGATCGAACAGTTTCCATTGCCTCATCCTGTTTCGTAGAGGCTGTTGTATCGTCTTGGTCCACAGGCACATCGTCGTCGGGGCAAGGGGAGTCATCCCGAGGAGATGTCGTGCGACGCCGCCGTTTCCTCCTTTTCGAGGAACGTTGTTTCCGTGATCTTCCTTCCGTGTCCTCAGATTGTAGGGAATCACGGCTGCCCGACAGAAAAGCATCCGTAGGGACTGGAAGTGTTTCGAGTCCCATCGTTGTACTTGGCGGGAGTTTGGTCGAAACTTGTGTTGTCGTCACAGAGTCCGTTCCAGACGGAACAGCATCCATAGTGTCTGGAACTGCTTCGTGTACCATCGGTGTGCTTGGAGGGAGTTCGGTCTCATCTGATGTTGTCGCCGTAGATTGTATGCTAGATGGAGCAGCATCCTCTGTCATCCCGACGTCTGCTACAAGGTTTCGGAGAGTGCCATCTTGATCTTCCACCGGGCGCGTGTCCTTTCGGTCATCAGCGGACGCATTGAGGGCTTTGGCATAGGTGCTCGGTAGTACTGTCATCGCCGGCGACGGCTCCCGCACATCTGAAGGCAGTTGCGTAATCCGCCGTTGCATACAGTTCGACCTGAGGTGTCCCTCCTGGCCACAGCCAGAACACGTACGTGGTTGACCATCGTAAATCACCACCGTCCGACAACCACCAATTGTCAGATAGGACGGTACATGCTTCTGAAGATCAATAGTGATCTGTCGCACTCCGTTAAGAACGGGGTACGTGGCGAATTGTGTCCAGCGTTCTGCCATGTGACCATGTACCGTGCCGTATGGCTTAAAAGCCTCGATAACTTCGTCAGCCGGGAGCTCAAATGGCAGCTCAAAAACACGTATTGTCCGTACACCCAGGTCAGCATGTTCTACAGTTACCGTGCCGACATTCCCGTCACTATGGCAAAATCGGAAACCTGCTTTTGTCGCCTGTAGAATTCTCTCACACGCCGCGTCATTTACCATCTTAACATACACTGTGGGACTAATGATGAACAGATGAATTCCGACAATATCGTTTGGCGGTATCTTGACCTCCTCTCGAATGAATCGTTCCACTGCTAAAGCCTTTGGTCGTTCGTAGTCTTTGCAGAAATTATATCGTAATGTAGTTTTCCTGTACTTGTTCGCCATGATCGTTGTTACTAGCCCGCGCGCAGACCAAGTCCACAAGTAAACAAACTCTCGCACACGCCGCACAGGCGGAAGTATCGGACCTCCGCTTCGCACGGCCGCTAGCGCCGAACTGTACACTCAGCTACCGGGGGCGGACTCTTAAATTATTGAAAGCTCGTGGTCACAACATCGAGGTTTAAGCCCCGTCGCTTAGCCTCGCCTGTTAGTACGTCGATTACAGCGTTAATTTTTCCCCTGTCCATCCACGAATCAAGCAATGCCCTTTCGCAATTTTTAATGAAGTCGGTAGCGTGCATCCACGCTGCTTTTTGAGGAGATAGAAACGTTCTTCCTCTGCTAAGATTTCAGTATTACGTGCATGGCATGGCACATAGAGCAGCTTTTCGTCTAATATCTTTTCTAGTTCAGTCACTTTCGTAACTAAGTGGCACGTGGTCATTGTTGACGTTTTCACTTTGCTCTTTTTCTCATCATAAGTAGTCAATTGTTTCTTCACTCTAGTATCTATGTCTGATACTAAAGTTTGTAAATTTGTAACCTTTATCCTATAGTCTTTTCCTGCTAATTCTACCTTCCCAATTACTTTATTTTCAATAAATGGGATCAACAGTCTGTTCCAGTTTCTCTTCGATCCTCTCTACTTTTGTCTAAAAACGACTATGTATACTTCCTGTTTTTGACTATACCTCGTCATGTCCTGCTAAAATTACAGTTATCTATGTCTTGTTACATCTACTTTCCTGTTAACAACTCCAATATTATTGGTAACAATCTTGATCGCTTTGTTCTGATAATCAATTTTACTTAATTGTGCAACAGTTTTATTGTTAACTGATTCAGAGTCAGCATTAATTTTAGCATTAATTGATTCTGGTGAGCTTTTATTGATTTGGACTGAGCATTAATTTTATTCAACAACATGCTTAACAAACTTTTCATATCTCCAGATATCACTAGTTTTGATTTTAACACTGTTTCTTTCTTAATGATTTCCTCGTATCCAGCGTCAATGGATTCGGTTTTCACATGTATTCTGCATTCCGTAGCATCTGCAAATGCCAAGAATTTCATCTTTGTCAGTTCCGGTGTTTCAAAAAAATGGTTCAAATGACTCTGAGCACTATGCGACTTAATTTCTGAGGTCATCAGTCGCCTAGAACTTACAACTAATTAAACCTAACTAACCTAAGGACATCACATACATCCATGCCTGAGGCAGGATTCGAACCTGCGACCGTAGCGGTCGCTCGGTTCCAGACTGAAGGGCCTAGAACCGCAAAGCCACTCCGGCCTGCTTCCGGTGTTTCAGTGGTAGCGTCTGTGATGCTAGCTGCCAGCGTTCCCCATATTTCTATCGATTGTTCCCGGTTAAGTACAAGCAAATTACCCTTTTCATATACACTCCTGGAAATGGAAAAAAGGACACATTGACACCGGTGTGTCAGACCCACCATACTTGCTCCGGACACTGCGAGAGGGCTGTACAAGCAATGATCACACGCACGGCACAGCGGACACACCAGGAACCGCGGTGTTGGCCGTCGAATGGCGCTAGCTGCGCAGCATTTGTGCACCGCCGCCGTCAGTGTCAGCCAGTTTGCCGTGGCATACGGAGCTCCATCGCAGTCTTTAACACTGGTAGCATGCCGCGACAGCGTGGACGTGAACCGTATGTGCAGTTGACGGACTTTGAGCGAGGGCGTATAGTGGGCATGCGGGAGGCCGGGTGGACGTACCGCCGAATTGCTCAACACGTGGGGCGTGAGGTCTCCACAGTACATCGATGTTGTCGCCAGTGGTCGGCGGAAGGTGCACGTGCCCGTCGACCTGGCACCGGACCGCAGCGACGCACGGATGCACGCCAAGACCGTAGGATCCTACGCAGTGCCGTAGGGGACCGCACCGCCACTTCCCAGCAAATTAGGGACACTGTTGCTCCTGGGGTATCGGCGAGGACCATTCGCAACCGTCTCCATGAAGCTGGGCTACGGTCCCGCACACCGTTAGGCCGTCTTCCGCTCACGCCCCAACATCGTGCAGCCCGCCTCCGGTGGTGTCGCGACAGGCGTGAATGGAGGGACGAATGGAGACGTGTCGTCTTCAGCGATGAGAGTCGCTTCTGCCTTGGTGCCAATGATGGTCGTATGCGTGTTTGGCGCCGTGCAGGTGAGCGCCACAATCAGGACTGCATACGACCGAGGCACACAGGGCCAACACCCGGCATCATGGTGTGGGGAGCGATCTCCTACACTGGCCGTACACCACTGGTGATCGTCGAGGGGACACTGAATAGTGCACGGTACATCCAAACCGTCATCGAACCCATCGTTCTACCATTCCTAGACCGGCAAGGGAACTTGCTGTTCCAACAGGACAATGCACGTCCGCATGTATCCCGTGCCACCCAACGTGCTCTAGAAGGTGTAAGTCAACTACCCTGGCCAGCAAGATCTCCGGATCTGTCCCCCATTGAGCATGTTTGGGACTGGATGAAGCGTCGTCTCACGTGGTCTGCACGTCCAGCACGAACGCTGGTCCAACTGAGGCGCCAGGTGGAAATGGCATGGCAAGCCGTTCCACAGGACTACATCCAGCATCTCTACGATCGTCTCCATGGGAGAATAGCAGCCTGCATTGCTGCGAAAGGTGGATATACACTGTACTAGTGCCGACATTGTGCATGCTCTGTTGCCTGTGTCTATGTGCCTGTGGTTCTGTCAGTGTGATCATGTGATGTATCTGACCCCAGGAATGTGTCAATAAAGTTTCCCCTTCCTGGGACAATGAATTCACGGTGTTCTTATTTCAATTTCCAGGAGTGTATGTTCATCATGTTGCCCGTTTCACTGAGTAGTACAAATTCAAAAATTTTGTGGCTTGTGTCCGTCTCTTAACTACTTTCGTATCTGAGTGACTTTATTCGTAGCGAAAGGATTTAATTCGCTACGAATCTGCACAATGCAAAATACTTGCCAAGAACAATACCAGATTGATACTGGCCTGTCACTAACTTCGCCACGTGTTCCTCCAGTCCTAATCGGGCTATTGGTTTGCGATATAAATGGTCGTGATTGCACATGCCCAACAAAATTTTACAGAGATTAAGGCTATCATTACCGAAGGAAAATAATGCCAGTTAGCAGGAGGAAAGTGTACAATGGGCGCTTCTGAAGAAAGAATCTATTCTAAACCTAATCTAAACACTGATAACCACTTTGAAATTGGTGGAATTTTGTTTAATTGCCCACGAACCACCCGGGGGGGGGGGGGGGAGGGTACCAAGTAATATTTAATACAAAAAATACTAATCAGCAAAATAAGGAAATTAAACGATCGCCAGCCTACTGGGGCAATGAATATCCAAAACCCTAAGAAAAGCAATGGCAAAGAAAATTAAGGAGATAATCACTGGCGTGGCAACAGAAGGTTGTCACGCTTTTCCACAACACAACAGTCGACGAGAAAGGAAGTGAATCAGAAAGCGCTGAGTTTGCAGTTACTTAATCTGAAATACTAAATTTTGAAAGCAAAGTTAAATGAAGTTACTGGTTAAACAAATGACTGTAACTGAAACTTTGTTACGCAAAGGTAAGCAATTTACTTCTAATTATTCAAAGGCTGAATTGAATTTACTATAAGCAAATGAGCAATTGTTTACTTTTAACATAATAAAAATAAAGTACATATCAACCCAGCAGATGTCACTCGCAAAGTTATACACAGAATAAATTAAATTAGGCATCTTTAGTTTTAGTTGTGCCAGTGAAATTTTACATTACTTTAAGCGAGTGAAGTTAATACTCAAAATTGCAAATTAGTTAAGCCTCTGTTACGGAATATAAGAATGAACAGGTACTGAGGCAACTAAATTTAGACTTAAACCGGTCTTTAGCAAACAAACAAAACTGCCAGTTTTCATATTTTTACAACACTCCGTGATTACATGGAAAGGAAAGAGACCCAGCGTGGTAACAATTCTGAGGACAATGACAACGCAAGTACTCTGTAAGTTTCAACTACTGCAGATTATTATTCGAGGAAGTTATTTATTAAAATTTGTGGAAGGAACACCGCTGGGTAACGCCAGTACAATATTAGTTATACTTCGTCAGTTAGTTCGTCCGATGTTGTAGCTGTGCGGACGACGGAGAATATGGCCGACGACAACGCTGAGCTGGTGCTGTTGTTGCTGGTTGCTAACCACGAGTCGTTTCGGGAGCCACGGATAATTATAGGACAGGTAAAAGGATATCACCTCCCTCCGCCCGCCCGCCGCAGCCGTGCTCACAATACTCGGGGGTTAACCAAGTAGGTGCGCCTACACTGGCGCGGTCATAGCTGGTGTAAGTAGGCTGTTTATGTTTTCTTATTGGCAACGTTACGTAGCGCTCTATATGAAAATCACTGGCTGTGCTGTGTGCAGTCTGTGGCTAGTTTGCATTGTTGTCTGCCATTGTAGAGGGGCAGCTGGATGTTAACAGCGCGTAGCGTTGCCAGTGTTGCCAATTTAGCGACTTTGTCGCTAGAAATGGCGACTTTTGCCTTCGTCTTAGCGACCAAAAAAAATTTTTAGCGACAAAAATTATTTAGCGACTTACTTGGCGACGTTTGGAGTACTGACGACTTTTGAAGTACGAATCAAAACTATTTTGGGCCAGTATCTTCATCAACAAAACTAAGATTTTAACTATAGAATGGGTACTACACTGACTTTGTTCTAGATTTACTAAGCTAAATCAAGTTCTTAGCAGATCATGTAGCATTGTTCAGCATTTAGTACATTTGTGACGACTCAAATCATCTTTACATGTGTTACCTTAAACATGCTTTAAAAGACGTACAAATAGCAATAAAAGGTTTTGAAGGAGAAGACAATGACACCACTAAATTACTAGCTACACTTCTATTTCTCATGCAGTCACTCGGACAAAACATAGTTTTTCCAACTGTTGATTTGTTGACAAGCGAATGTATGTTCACAAATCCGAACCTTGGTTTTACGTTTGAACAGAAATTGTCCGAGTCAAGTTTGTCTGAAGAAAATAAAGTTTATTTGAAGAAGAGATGCATTCAGTTTAGTCTGAAACTCATAAAAGAAATTCAACAAAGACTGCCAAGTAACGCTACGATCCTGAAAAAAAGTCAATGCTGGATGTTGAAGAAACACTACAAGTGAATAAAAATAATGCTGTAGCGGATGTAGCCAAAGAATTGGGTTTTAGTGGCGATTTCATAGATGGTATGCTGCAAGAATGGCATAATATCAACTTCATTGGGTGGAATAACACTACTAACACTGTTCGATTTTGGAGTGAGGTTTTGCAGTATAAAAATGCCGCAGGAGAGAATCCTTTTTCTTTGATTTCACAGCTAGCAATGACTGTTCTATGCCTACCGCATTCAAATGCAGAAGTGGAAAGAATATTCAGTTCCATGAACATTATAAAAACTAAACAACGTAACAGATTATCGTTAAAGTCAATTAATGCTTTGATCATATTGAGAGACCAGATGAAGGAACAAAATAAAGATTGTGCATCTTTTGACATATCGTCAGACGTATTGGAGCTTATTGGAACAAAGAAAAGTTACTCTTTTGCGACAAAACCAGTCGAACTGCATCATCACCTTTTGAGCGACGTTCAACACTCTACATCAACTACAGTTCTGTTAGAGCATGAAGCAGAAGAGTTATTCGATCTTCTGAGTGACAACGATGAATAGTTCACATACTGGTATGTGTATATTTTGTAACCTAATTTGAGTTCTTGCTTTCTTTTGTTACAAATATAGTTGTATATTTCTAGTATATTTGACTACTGTGATTGAAACAACAATTTATGTGTTGCGTCAATTATGATAACATGTTTAATTAAACGTTAGCGTATTTTATATGTATGTTGTTGCAAGCGATGCGTCATTTAATTAAGACAACTCCCGCTCTCCCCCATCCGTCCCCCCCCCCCCCCCCCCCAATGGCTTACTGCGCCATTCACAGCACTAAATTTTTCAGTACACCCATAGTAAAATCAGTTTTAGCGACTTTCTAGCGACTTTTGATATTGAATCTAGCGACTCGGGTTTTTTCGAGTTGGCAACACTGAGCGTTGCGCAGTTCGAGGTGAGCCGCCAGCAGTGGTGGATGTGGGGAGAGAGATGGCGGAGTTTTGAAATTTGTCATGAACTGCTATATATATTATGACTATTAAGGTAAATATATTGTTTGTTCTCTATTAAAATCTTTCTTTTGCTAACTATGCCTATCAGTAGTTAGTGCCTTCAGTAGTTTGAATCTTTTATTTAGCTGGCAGTAGTGGCGCTCGCTGTATTGCAGTAGTTCGAGTAACAAAGATTTTTGTGAGGTAAGTGATTTGTGAAAGGTATAGGTTAATGTTAGTCCGGGCCATTCTTTTGTAGGGATTATTAAAAGTCAAATTGCGTTGCGCTAAAAATATTGTGTGTCAGTTTAAGCACAGTCTCGTATACAATTGTTCTAAGGGGACGTTTCATACTGGGCATCGCGCCTGCGGGAGCGCCCCCACAAACTCTTCCACGCTCTTGGAGGACTCAAGCTGCTGCCTCCTCTCTGCTCGCAGCGCGACAGAGACTCTCCATATGCAAAGATAAAACAACGGCGCTGCTACTGCCATTCCGTCGTTGCTATCAATATATTTAAACAAAAATTCCTTGGCGATTACCCAGCAATTTACATTATAATTGCAATCAATACATGAAGTGTGGTATTTAAACCGATAGGACCATCAAAGTCGGTGGAGAAAACCTAAAGGAAGTGGAACAATTCAAACATCTCGGCTCACTCATATGCAGTGATGGTGAAAGTCCACCGGATGTCCGTGCCCTTTTTAGCACAGTCTGGATGAAATGGCGCTAGATGACGCCTTCTGTGTGATCGCCTTATACCTTTGTGCCTTAAGTCAACAGTTTATAGGTCTGTAGTATGCCCATTCGCACTTTATGGGTCGGAGTGTTGGCCAATGACAACGAAGCGTAAGCAGACTCTGGCCGACGACCATTTGGCAGACCCAAGACACGATGCATGGACCGTTTCAGGAAGGATATGAAATTCATAAATGACACCCCTGAAGATGCCTTTGACAGTCTCAATAGGATGCAGATGTGTCAACAACTGACCCTGATACCTTGGGATAAACGCTAAGAATGTAAGACGTGTATATTTCTATTGTCTATTGTCAAACCACAACTTATGAAATATGTTTATATTTTATTAATTATTATTATTAATTATTATTGCTGAAAGCAAGGGGAAACTACAGCCGTAATTTTTCCCGAGGGCATGCAGCTTTACTGTATGATTAAATGATGATGGCGTCCTCTTCGCTAAAATATTCCGGAAGTAAAATAGTCCCCCATTCGGAACTCCGGGCGGGGACTACTCAAGAGGACATCGTTATCAGGAGAAAGAAAGCTGGCATTCTACAGATCGGAGTGTGAAATGTCAGATCCCTTAATCGGGCAGGGTGGTTAGAAAATTTAAAAAGGGAAATGGATAGGTTAAAGTTAGATATAGTGGGAATTAGTGAAGTTCGGTGGCAGGAGGAACAAGACTTTTGGTCAGGTGAATACAGGGTTATAAATACAAAATCAAATAGGGGTAATGCAGGAGTAGGTTTAATAAAGAATAAAAAAATAGGAGGGCGGATAAGCTACTACACACAGCATAGTGAACGCATTATTGTGGCCAAGATAGACACGAAGCCCACGCCTACTACAGTAGTACAAGTTTATATGCCAACTAGCTCTGCAGATGATGAAGTAGTTGATGAAATGTATGATGACATAAAAGAAATTATTCAGGTAGTAAAGGGAGATGTAAATTTAATAGTCTTGGGTGACTGGAATTCGACAGTAGGAAAAGGAAGAGAAGGAAACGTAGTAGGTGATTATGGATTGGGGGAGAAAAATGAAAGAGGAAGCCACCTGGTAGAATTTTACACAGAGCATAACTTAATCATAGCTAACACTTGGTTCAAGAATCATCAAAGAAGGTTGTATACGTGGAAGAACCCTGTAGATACTAAAAGGTTTCAGATAGATTATATAATGGTAAGACAGAGATTTAGGAACCAGATTTTAAATCGTAAGACATTTCCAGGGGCAGATGTGGACTCTGACCACGATCTATTCGTTATGAACTGTATATTAAAACTGAAGAAACTGCAAAAACGTGGGAATTTAAGGAGATGGGACCTGGATAAACTGAAAGAACCAGAGGTTGTACAGAGTTTCAAGGAGAGCATAAGGGAACAATTGGCAGGAATGGGGGGAAAAATACAGTAGAAGAAGAATGGGTAGCCTCGAGGAATGAAATAGTGAAGGCAGCAGAGGATCAAGTAGGTAAAAAGACGAGGGCTAGTAGAAATCCTTGGGTAACAGAAGAGATACTGAATTTAATTGATGAAAGGAGAAAATACAAAAATGCAGCAAGTGAAGCAGACAAAAAGGAATACAAATGTCTCAAAAATGAGATCGACAGGAAGTGCAAAATGGCTAAGCAGGGATGGCTAGAGGAGAAATTTAAGGATGTAGAGGCTTATCTCATGAGGGGTAAGATACATACAGCCTACAGGAAAATTAAACAGATCTTTGGAGAAAAGAGACTCACTTGCATGAATATCAAGAGCTCAGATGGAAACCAAGTTCTAAGCAAACAAGGGAAAGCAGAAAGGTGTAAGGAGTATATAGAGGGTCTATAACAGGGCTATGTACTTGAGGACAATATTCTGCAAATGGAAAAGGGAGGTAGATGAAGATGAAATGGGAGATGTGATACTTCGTGAAGAGTTTGACAGAGCACTGAAAGACCTAAGTCGAAACAAGGCCCCGGGAGTAGACAACATTCCATTAGAACTACTGACAGCCTTGGGAGAGCCAGTCCTGACAAAACTATACCATCTGGTAAGCAAGATCTATGAGACAGGCGAAATACCCTCAGACTTCAAGAAGAATATAATAATTCCAATCCCAAAGAAAGCAGGTGTTGACAGATGTGAAAATTACCGAACTACCATTTAATAAGTCACAGCTCTAAAATACTAATGCGAATTCTTTACAGACGAATGGAAAAACTGGTAGAAGCCGACCTCGGGGAAGATCAGTTTGGATTCCGTAGAAATGTTGGAACACGTGAGGCAATACTGACCCTACGACTTATCTTAGAAGAAAGATTAAGGAAAGGCAAACCAACGTTTCTAGCATTTGTAGACTTAGAGAAAGCTTTTGACAATGTTGACTGGAATAATCTCTTTCAAATTCTGAAGATGGCAGGGGTAAAATACAGGGAGCGAAAGGCTATTTACAATTTGTACAGAAAGCAGATGGCAGTTATTAGAGTCGAGGGACATGAAAGGGAAGCAGTGGTTGGGAAGGGAGTGAGACAGGGTTGTAACCTCTCCCCGATGTTATTCAATCTGTATATTGAGCAAGCAGTAAAGGAAACTAAAGAAAAGTTCGGAGTAGGAATTTAAATCCATGGAGAAGAAATAAAAACTTTGAGGTTCGCCGATGACATTGTAATTCTGTCAGAGACAGCAAAGGACCTGGAGGAGCTGTTGAACGGAATGGACAGTGTCTTGAAAGGAGGGTATAAGATGAACATCAACAAAAGCAAAACGAGGATAATGGAATGTAGTCGAATTAAGTCGGGTGATGCTGAGGGAATTAGATTAGGAAATGAGACTCTTAAAGTAGTAAAGGAGTTTTGCTATTTGGGGAAGAAAATAACTGATGATGGGCGAAGTAGAGAGGATATAAAATGTAGACTGGCAATGGGAAGGAAAGCGTTTCTGAAGAAGAGAAATTTGTTAACATCGAGTATAGATTTAAGTGTCAGGAAGTCGTTTCTGAAAGTATTTGTATGGAGTGTAGCCATGTATGGAAGTGAAACATGGACGATAAATAGTTTGGACAGGAAGAGAATAAAAGCTTCCGAAATGTGGTGCTACAGAAGAATGATGAAGACTAGATGGGTAGATCACATAACTAATGAGGAGGTATTGAATAGAACTGGGGAGAAGAGGAGTTTGTGGCACAACTTGACTAGAAGAAGGGATCGGTTGGTAGGACATGTTCTGAGGCTTCAAGGGATCACCAATTTAGTACTGGAGGGCAGCGTGGAGGGTAAAAATCGTAGAGGGAGAGCAAGAGATGAATACACTAAGCAGATTCAGAAGGATGTAGGCTGCAGTAGGTACTGGCAGATGAAGAGGCTTGCACAGGATAGAGTAGCATGGAGAGCTGCATCAAACCAGTCTCAGGACTGAAGACCAGAACAACAACAATAGGGTTAAGTAGGAATAATTAACTTTTTTCATGATGGAAATAATTGTGGTAGTAGGGAATGTCTGCACCAAAGTATTATTGCCAAGAGAGACCGCACATTGACATAATTTTAAAAAGGGCGGGAGTGACAGCGTATGGATACATTTTAAGAAAATAGCGGGAAAGACCGCGCATTGATACATTTTGTAATGGTAGCAGGGATTGTCTGCACCAGAAAGCATTGTTGGCAAGAAAGACAGTACTTTTGCGTTCGTAGGAAGTCAGTAGTAAGCGTGATGTGAAGCGAGTCGGTAGCAGGTCTGAAGCGAGAGATTGAGAGGAGCCGTGTGCCTGCCAGCCACTAGCTATGATTTACAAGAGATTATAAAAGGATGTACAGAGACATCAGCTAACTATTATAATAAGAGGAACTAATATTATTGAATTAATTTTTTGATAAACTCAAGACTACTGAAGGTATGTTTGCGCATTGCTAGTTGTAAGATTATTGTAAAAAGTAAGTCCCATTTGAACGTTTGTAAAATCATTTCATTCAGAATATAATTAATTTTTGCCAGCATTATAGCATTACTGGTTATAAACCATCTCAAAAACCATCAACGTAAAACTTTACAAAATTTTATTGTTGTCTAGAAAAAGTTTAACAATGAATTACGTAACTTCAGGCAAATTAATTAAAGAATAACGTCAGCTTTGCTATTAAAGAATAGCGTCAGCTTTGGTAATAAATACAGCCACTTATTATGACAGCCCACCAGCAGCTAATAGAGTATAGTCAAACAGAGTAAGTATATTCATGTCGCAGTTCGATGTAGCAGTCAGTTGGCGATCCAGTAACAGTAAAAAAAGGTAAGGAACAGTTTTGGGTTATTGCAGGTAACGACTGAGGGCCACGACGACGACACATTCTATGTTTCGTCGAAATAATAAGAAAATAACTTTTAATAAGCAGCATTTAAATTTATATGCGAAGACTGAGAAACAGAATAAATTTCAAAGGGAAGATTTCATTTGTTATTATTAAGCAGGAGATAGAAATCCTAAGGGAAGGTTTCATAGGTTATTGTAAAAGGGGAGGTTGCGTAACAGAAGAGATATAGAGGAGACGGGAAGGTTTCAAGAAGAAGAAGAAGAAGAAGAAGAAGAAGAAGAATTATAATCAGTTATATACAGTCACAAATAAAAACACTAGTACATCTACACTGTAGAGCCAAAGAACCTGGTATACCCGCCTAATGTCGTGTAGGGCCCCCGCGAGCGTGCAGCAGTGCCGCAGCACGACGTGGCATGGACTCGACTAATGTCTGAAGTAGTGCTGGGGGGAACTGACATCACGAATGCAGCTGGCTGTCCCTAAATCCGTAAGAGTGCTAGTCGGTGCACATCTCTTCTGAACAGCACGTTGCAAGGCATCCCAGACATGCTCAATAATGTTCATGTCTGGGAAATCTGGTGGCAAGCGGAAGTGTTTATACTCCGAAGAGTGTTCCTGGAGCCACTTTGTAGTAATTCTGGACGATATCGCATTGTCCTGCTGGAATTGGCCGAGTCCGTCGGAATGCACAATGCACGTGAATGGACGCAGGTGATTAGACAGGATGCTTACCTACGTGTCACCTGTCAGGGTCGTATCTAGACGTATCAGGGGTCCCATATCACTCCAACTGCAGACGCCCCACACCATTACATGGCCTCCACCAGCTTGAACAGTCCCCTGCTGACATGCAGGGTCCATCGATTCATGAGGTTGTCTCCATATCCGTACGCGTCCACCCGCTCGATGCAATTTGAGACGAGAATCGTTCGACCAGGCAACATGTTTCCAGTCATGAAGAGTACAATGTCGGTGTTGACGGGCCCAAGCTAGACGTAAATCTTTGTGTCATGCAGTCATCAAGGGTACACGAGTGAGCCTTTGGCTGCGAAAGCCCATATCGATGGTTCGCACGCTGACAGTTGTTGATGGCCCAGCACTGAAATCTGCAGCTATTTGCGGAAGGGTTGAACTTCTGTCACGTTGGATGGTTCTCTTCAGTAGCCGCTGCTCCCGGTCTTGCGGGATCTTTTTCCAGCCACAGCGATGTCGGAGATTTGATGTTTTACCGGATTCCTGATATTCACGGTACACTCGTGAAATGGTCGTACGGGAAAATCCCGATTTCATTGCTACCGCGGAGATACTGTGCGCCATCGCTCGTGCGCCGACTACAACATCACATTCAAAACTACCTTACATTTAGATAACCTGCCATTGTAGTACCAGTAACCGATGTAACAACTGCGCCAGGCATTTGTTGTCTTATAAAGGCGTTGCCGACCGCCGCGCCGTATCTGCGTGTTTACATATCTCTGTATTTGAATATGTGTGCCTATACCAGTTTCTTCACCGCTTTACTGTATTAGATATTAAATATAGTTTCTGTAATAAAGCTTAAAGATTCAGAATTAGCAGTATATTACAAGTTATCATCACATATTAACCGGCGAAAATTTTTTGGACGCTGCAGAAGGTATTTTATGTGCATTTTCGATATTACAAACTGAGCAACATGTTGCACAGTAGTATTAAATAGCTACCGGAGGCTACTCTGTTTTCTACGTTAGTAATACTAGTATTTTGTTGTCCTACTTGCTGTTCTACTGCCTGTACTACGCCAGAAAAAATTTTTTGTACATCTTCACGTAATTTCACACAGTCAGATTTTAGTTTCTCAATGTCCTTCTGATAAACATTAACTTCATCAGTCACTTCCTCATTACAGCAAAGTTTGGATACAATGCCTATTCTTTATGACAATCTCCCTTCCACAAGATCACCTGCGCCTTTAAAATCTTTACGAACTTTACCACTTTCAGCTTTGAAAATACTGCGCAATTTAGCTAGCTGTTCCCCTACTTTGACTAGGAGATCATCGTGGTTACAATCACTTTTATAATTTCAGCTATTCAGTTGTGAGTTCATTTCATTGTTCAGTTCTTTGTGATGACATTCAAATTTAGTAAACGCTAATTGCACCCAATTAGGTGCCACTACCTTGCCACTTGTCGTTTCAACCTGTTGTAAAGGAGTTTCTAGCATTCCGGTGGCTTGGCCGAATTTCAGAGATACTGTACCCAGTCTCACTATCTGATAACTCTATTAATTCTATCTTTTTCTTTTCTAACTTCAACTTCAATTACATCGTAATCAGATATTTGTTCTAACTTCGCAGTAACATTGAAATTTACCTGCGGTTCTAGTGTTGACAAATCACCTTCAGATTTTGGATTTATTACTTTGACACAACCATCTTCGTTAATCTCAAATTCTAGTTCTGAAGAGTCATCGTCAGAGACTGGTTCCATCTTAGCTTTTACATGATGCTTATCAGTAGATTCCATTTTTAATAGGATGTTAGAAGGAGTTAACAAATGCATTAAATATTCTTGACTTAACGCAACTGATTGACCCGACAAAGGATGTCGGCGTGGTGTACCAGCGAACGTAATGAGACGCGTTGCGACGTAATCTAGGCAGCAGCGGCAGCAGCCCTGGCGGTGAGGATGGCGGCGTGTACCGGCTACTGCAGTATCTCCGTGGAGGCTTGGGCGCTAGTGAGCGCTCGCAGCAGCTCGCAAGTAACTTGCAAGCGACTTACAGGTCCATTCATCGCTGCGGAGACGAACCGTCTTCTTCTAACTCCAGCCCGGCCGTAGCAGCGATGTAGTGTCGACTTCTTACCTCCTTGCGTCACGTTCAAGGTTGCTGCGACTAACATCTACAGTTAAGTTTCCACACTCGTGAGCGAAGCTTAACACTGTTCTCGCAATGGTTTCGGCACATTTCACTTCGGTATACTGTTAGTGCCAACGTAGTTCCCTGTTTTGTACCGATGACTTTCATAGTTCAGTTTCCCAGCCGATGCATCATATGTGGGTGGTGGGTAATAACTAAATAGTCTTTGTTTTTCGTTACGTCGTTATGAAAGTACTTTTAAATTGTCTGTAGGTGCTTTACACCTATCTTTGCCGTTTATCAGACACTGAAAACTATTTTTGCGGTCGGACAGAAAGCGATGGAGAAAATACTGACCATAATTTCCAATCTGCAAATCCACATTACTCTTTGTGCTCACTGAAAGATAATGTTTCTACTTTCAGTTCACTCAGCGGTATTAGGAACAACTTGTATGACTGCAAATAAAAGTTTTGCATTCTGACTGACTGACGTATTCTGTAAAAGTTCACCTGCACAAAATCTAAATCTTAATATTGTACGGTTCTAGGCGCTACAGTCTGGAACCGCGCGACCGCTACAGTCGCTGGTTCGAATCCTGCCTTGGGCATCGATGTGTGTGATGTCCTTAGGTTAGTTAGGTTTAAGTAGTTCTAAGTTCTAGGGGACTGATGACCTCAGCAGTTAAGTCCCATAGTGCTCAGAGCTATTTTCTTAGTATTGTAAATAATATTACTATCGGAAACACCATTATTAACAGTTCAGAGGCGACCTCTGCAGGAAGTTCCAAGTAATATTGTACATCACCCTGACTTACCAAAAGTTAATTACTCGCCTTAAAAGTGGCAAATAATCTCGCCACTCGCCAAACGGTTTTTTCAACATTACAGGCGGCCCACAAACGGCTACTTCCGTGAAAAGTAAGTGATCCAGGACGGTGAACAGGCCTCACGAGTTCTCTTCCTACTTTTACCGAAAACGCACTCAAGTCTGCCCAATTCTGACGTCAACTGAGGCACAACGCACGCGGGCGTCTGACTGGCGCGGACAATTTGATATCTCGGTGCGGAGTGTCTCTACCCACTGCCCCTATAGCTATATTTACAGGGTGAGAATTATTGAACTATATGAAATAAAATCGTCTTAACTTCTGAACGGTTTGCGTTAGAACGTTCAAATTGCACTGTTGGCCACGGGGCATGATGGGAATCAGTACGCACATGCGCACGCTTTTGCTGTTGTCGGCCACTTGCACGTAGAAAATGTCACGGTACAACGCACATTAGCGTATAGCGCTTTTGAATTCCTCCTATGCGACCGGTAACAGCCGAACTGCGGCTCAAAGAAAGTTTGCGACAGAGCTCAAGACGAAGACAACCGGTCCAAGAGCGCCAGCAATCAAGAATTTGATTCGCAAGTTTGAGAGAACGGGTAGTGTTCGTGATGATGGTTTTGGCAATGTTGGTCGTCCAAAGAGGGTGAAAACGCTTGAAAACATCGAGAAGACACAAGCCCCAGGCAATCGATCAGACGAGCTGCACAACAGATGGGAATCAAGCGGCAGACACAGCTACAAATTGGTGTTAAAGACCTCCATCTCTTCCCATACAAAATTCAAACCCATCAGCGATTATCCCTAGGGCCATGAAACAGCGGCTGTGTCCACAGAATTGAAGAATAGGATTTTGATGTGAATATGGTTCGGTTTTTGCTACGAAGCCCACTTCCATTTGGATGGGTTCGTCAGTAAGAAACATTGGCGCATTTGGGGGACTGAGAGTCTGTATTTCGCGATCGAGAAGTCTCTTCACTCTCAGCACGTGACTGTGTGATGTGCAATGTCCAGTCACCGAATAACCGGTGCGATATACTTTGATGGCATGGTGACTACCGAACGACATTCTATGATAACAGGAAGAAGATTTCATTTCCATTATCCAAAGTGACCCGTATTTCGACAAGATGTAGTTCATGCAAGATGGAGCTCGACCTCATCGAAACAGGAGAGTGTCTTATGTCCTGGAGGAGCACTTTGGGGACCGCAGTCAAGGTATACAGCAATAACCCAAAAACCATTGCTGAGCTGAAAACAGCCGTTCTGGAGGTCATCGACAGCATCTATATTTCGACACTTCAGCGGGTCATGCAGAATTTCGCTATTCGTCTGCGCTACACCATCGCCAATGATGGCAGGCATATAAAACATGTCATAACCTAAATCTGATTGTCTGTAGTGACGCTTACATGTTGAATTAACTCGTGTGCGCGCTTAATTTGTAACTAATTTACGTTTTTCTTCATATAGTATTAACATGGCGTATTTTACAGGTGTGATTCTTATGCTTGCTACAACCAATACTGTACCGACAGACCTCACCTCACGTAGTGTAGTCTTATGCTTTAAACCGAATACTATAGTGGCAACTGTGTAAACAGCGGATACAGTACTAAAATCAATGAAATCGTCAGCTAAATAAATGTAAACTCACTGTCATGGTATCAACTTACGTTTTCTACAATGAATACTGAACCGAGAACATTGAATCTTGTGTTGAATGTACTACAAAATAAGCACTTAACAACATCCAAGAGTCCTGGTTCAAATGGCTCTGAGCACTATGGGACTTAACATCTGAGTTCATCAGTCCCCCACAACTTAGAACTACTTAAACCTAACTAACCTAAGGACATTACACACATCCATGCTCGTGGCAGGATTCGAATCTGCGATCGTAGCGGTCGCGCGGTTCCAGACTGAAGCGCGTAGAACCGCTCGGCCACACCGGCTGAGTTCTTAAACATACATTCAGCTAGCAATTTCCACAATCTATGATGAGTCTGTGACATCATCAATAACGTAATGCTGGTAGGAACAAACAACAACACGATAACCAATATTGAGCGAACATTCCGGGATGGATAGACGCGTTTATTTTGTGAGTGGCACCATAGTGTCTTAGGGGGAGAAGAGACGTAATCTTCGTTTAAGCGTGCAGCTATTTAAAAAAAAAAAAAACACACACACACAATAGCAACGACTGTGTTACGCTAAGAGTGCTCTACAGGAAGACGGCACACTGTAATAACATCACACAAGTATCGGAAGAAAAGCCTTCCACCTGAACAGTACATGTGCCTTCATCTCGATGTGTAGATACAGACTAAGCTGCTTAGAACCAGTCTCACCTCCCCTACCACACCCCCTCCCTCTCCCTCCCTTTCCATGATACGTAGGGATACTGGTTTTCCAGGTTTGTTCTAAGCTGTCGCTGATGGTACACGAATAGGTCCATCCACTGCAGGTGCTCTGCTTTGGTTACTGTTGGGTTGACAATGATATACTGTTTCCGGTCTGCAGCTGGATCCGTATATAGGTAGGGATACTGCTTTTCCAGGCCTGTTCTAACCCCTCGCTGATAGTACACGAAGAGACCAATCTGCTGGTGATGCACTGATTTGATTGGTGTTGGACTGACAGTGAAACACTGTTTCAAGTCAGAGGAAATCAACCGAATTTTGAGGAATTGCCGACCCGTGGAACAATAGCAAAATACTTGACTGTTCGTCACAAGTTGGGCAAAGACAACTGTCCAGAATAACAGCATGCTTTGGCCATTGGCTGCATCTCACCGTAGGGGCTCTACGGGCTGCAGTCGCCAGAGACGCAGGAGCCGTGAGCAACGGCCACTGAGGTCGCTGAAGGCAGTCGCTATTCAGATGCCCTGGCAACCACCCGCCACCCCTCCCACACCCGCTGCCACCAGCGGCTTCTCGCAGCCTCCTAGCCCCTCAGCACTCAGAATTACTGTCTGTGGAAGCCTTGTAAAAAAATGTCATGCTTATGTGTATTACATACATTTCAGATGCACAATATCAGTACAGGAGAGTGGCATTCACATTATTTGTGTGCCAGGTTAAGAAGTACAATCATTTTTACACACAACAGCAAGTTATAGTTCGCATTCCCCTCTCCTCGTTATTTCGTAACATCCAGCTGAGTGGAACTACGAACTCGGTCTGCGATACTGTAGTCAATGATGTACGAGCAAATTGCTGACGTTGGAGCTTTTTAACAGTACATCTGACAAATGCATTTACCTGTTACACATCTCTTGCACATGTCTACCATGTACAAAATCGATAACGTAGCCTAAATGACTCTAAAACTTCCACCATGTTTGTGTGAAAACTACCAATCACAACAGAACGTCCTTGTTGTTTTGGAACATGTATCTGAGTAGAAGTGAGTTAATCTCTGAAAACATGAAGTGTACCGAAACATCTAGGCCATAAGCTGTCGTGTGATGGAAATTTTCAGTGGAACAGTTGTATCTAAAGGCAACTTACCACAGCGACCAGAGGACAAAACTTTATACGGATCTTAGATACGTGTATGGAAACGACTTCAACCACAGACGTGTTCATGCACACGATACGTAAAATCTCAAGCAGTTATTCTCTGAACTGACACATGTCCACAGCAATCTAACTATAAATTCACATATTCCACAAGAACATATCGCAACAGAATTTTACTGATTCTGTGAAGTTTTATGCTTTAGATATTTATCTGTATGTATATACACTCCTTGCTTACTCGATGTGGCGTCCTCTTTCTGTTAATACCGCCAAACTCTGATCATAGCCCCCCCCCCCCACCCACCCCAAACCAGTCATGGTATCTACAACTATCGCAAAAACATATGCACATAAATGCATTACTGTTCTGCAGTACTGCTGACTTTATTCTGATGTAAACACACATGTAGCAGAGCACGGTTACGCTATTTCACGTGTTGGTTTTCCAAGCACAGACCTCCCAAAGCCTCTCTGCATTACTTCACTGACGCCTAAGGTGTCGTCGTCATTGGCGGTGGTGGATCTTGGAACATCAGATCTAAAGTAAATGGATCTGCCTTACAGACAGTACCTCACATCATACGTGGGGTACATCTATACTAAACGTTGTCCACGAATTGTTATGCAGATGAATCTACAACTTCCGTTACCCGGGAGTATAGGCAGCTGGAACGGTTTTGATAAATGTTTCTGAACGCATAATGGTGGTGGATACATCTTTTGGCTGATGTCTCGGATCACACACTAGGAGCATCAACAGTAAACATTATCTGCAAATTACACTGAAGAGCCAAAGAAACTGGTACACCTGCCTAATGTTGTGTAGGGCCCCTGAGAGCACGCAGAAGTGCCGCAACACAATATGGCATGGACTCCACTAATGTCTGAAGTAGTGCTGGAGGGAACTGGCACCATGAATCCTGCAGAGCTGTCCATAAATCCGGAATACTACGACTGGGTGGAGATCCCTTCTCAGCAGCACGTAGCATGGCATCCCAGATATGCTCAATAATGTTCATGTCTGGGAAGTTTGGTGGCCACCAGAAGTGTTTAAACTCAGAAGAATTTTCAAGATGTCCCCAATGATGTATATCAACATCTGTTTGCAGCTAGGGTGTCGATATAATTATCATTTCATTTCAGAAGAATGTTCCTGGAGCCACACTCTAGCAGTTCTGGTCGTATGGGGTGTTGCATTGCCCTGCTAGAATTGTCCATCGGAATGCACAATGGGCATGAATGGATGTAGGTGATCAGACAGGATGCTTACACACGTATCACCTGTCAGAGTTGTATCTAGACATATCTGGGGCCCCATATCACTCCAACTGCACATACCCCACACCATTACAGATCTCCACCAGCTTGAACAGTCCCCTGCCGACATGCAGGGTCCATGGATTCATGAGGTTATCTCCATAACCATACACGCCCATCTGCTCGATACAATTTGAAACGAAACTCGTCCGACCAGGCAACATGTTTCCATTCATCAAAAGTCCAATGTCAGTGTTGACGGGCCCAGGCAGGGATAAAGTTTTGTGCCTTGCAGTCATGAGGGGTACACGAGTGGGCTATTGGCTCCTAAAGCTGATGTCAATGACGTTTCATTGAACGGTTAGCACGCTGACACTTGTTGATGGCCCAGCACTGAAATCTGCAGCAATTTTCGGAAGAGTTGCAGTTCTGTCACATTGAACGATTCTCCTTAGTCATCGTTGGTCCTGTTCTTGCAGGATCCTTTTCCAGCCCCAGTGATTTCGGAGATTTGGTATTTTACCGGATTCCTGATATTCACGGTACATTCATGAAATGATCGTATGGGAAAATCCCCACTTCATGGATACCTTAGGGATGCTGTGTTCCATCGCTCGTGCGCCGACTATAATACCACACTCAAATTCACTTAAATCTTGATAACCTACCATTGTAGGAGCACTAAACGATACAACTACTGTGCCAGACATTTGTTGTCTTATATAGGCGGTGCTGGCGGCAGCGCCGAATTGTGCTGGTTTACATGTCTCTGTATTTGTATAACCATGCCTGTATCAGTTTCTTTGGCACTTCAGTGTATTATACAGATGGAACCAGCCCAACCATACCTCGGAGTATATGCAGGTAGATCTGTCAAATCAATGTTTCCGGAGGCATAATGCTGGTGGATCCACCTTTCGGATGCACTTCGGTACTCACCCGCGAGCTGCAAGCACGGCAACCGACGACGACGATGGCTAGTCAGATGTCAGTGGAGAGAGGGAGAGAGGCTGTGGGAACTGAAGGGCGTGACGCCGTACCTGAGCTGTACGATCTTCTCTTCTAGACGGCGATTATTGATGCAGTCATGAATGCAAGTACTGTACAAATGAGAAAAAAATGCTTTAAGTGAAGCGAGTGGTGAAACAAGGCCTCATGTGACAGTGGCATGTGGTAACCCAGCAGTGCATAGGTGTGCAGCTGAGTCGCGTGGGCTGAGGCACGAGCGACGGCCGTATGTGGGGGAGGGGAGGGGGGGGAGGGAAGGGGGGGTATTTCGGTACGCCTACTGGCCTGTGGCGGCTCTGACGTCGGACTGGCGCATCCGTGCCATTACTGTCTGACCGTCGCTGGCGCTGGTCATCGGCAGGCGTAATGTCTCACGGCGCGGCCAGTAATTACCCCTCTGATGCAATTAGCATCGCGTCCATCCACCCCCGTCCCATCCTGTCCCGTCCAGCTATTTCCAAAGCTGCCGCCCATAGGTCAGAGGCTAAAGAATACTCAATCTCACCTGCATTCGGCTCTCTGCCTACCCCAGTTGATCGTCTCTAGAGCGGACTGTTGCGTCCGGCTCACAGGTACAAACTACACTCGTTACTGGTACGTCAGCTCAGGTAAATAATTAAAACCTATTTTTCTTTTTTAGAACCAGTGGACAACATTTCTTAAAATTTAAAGTCATAAGGGTTTAGAAAGAAAAAATTGGCTCAATTGTAATTACGCTGGCTAAGTATAAATGCCACAAATGCCGTGAAATAGTTTTCCGCAGACAGCGCTCGTAATGGAACTGGCCTGTGCAGCTCCTTCTTTTTCGTTACACAGCACTTCACAGCATGATCCAATGAGATCAAAATTGTAATTCTGCATCTACTGTAATTTCGATTGTATGAGTAAAGTGGTCTTATATTTTCCTTTTCCAAACACAATTAACACATGAAATGAACTTAAGATTTAGTTTTAGAAAAAAACAATTATTTTTCTTAATTCCAAAATTAATTGGAAACTATAATCTCACTACAAATTGTCATTAGTAGGGGACAACAAGGACGCCACCCCACATTCCACTGTTGCCAGATGTATCCAAGATGGCGGCGATGACGTCATCCAAGATGGCGTCGTGTAGACTTATTAACAGTGCATGACGTCAATCAAGATGGCTGCCGTGACGTCAATCAAGATGGCGGATTTTGGTGGGAAGGAGGTCAATTGGGCTACCTCCAGTAACCTAAAGCCTCCCAGAAGAAAAATGGCGCTAAGTTCAAATTCCAGCAGGATAATGCACCACACCCCTGTTATCTCTACTTACCAAAGAAAATGGCGGGGAAAAGTAACTTGTCTTCATTATTTAACCAGTTTCAAGCAGGAGTGTTCTCCACTGGGATTGGACTCCAACTGGCTTAGTTCATATCGTTGGCACCAGAGGACGCCACTGTGACATCAGGTGATGAGGCGGGTAGCGTTATTCAAGATGGCGGTACCCAGTGTGCTCACCACGAGCTTCAGAGCCCAACTGACGTAGCTCATATCGTCGTCACCAGAGAGCACTCTCCTGACGTCAGATCATGACGCAAGTACCGGTATTCAGATGGTGCCACCCTGTGTGTTCACAGCGAGCTCCAGAGCCCAACTGACTTAGTTCATATTGTGGCCACCAGAGGGCGCTACCGTGCAGTCGGGTGATGACACAAGATTGTCTGCTCTCTCTCTCTCTCTCTCTCTCTCTCTCTCTCGCGTGTGTTAGAACCAGACACGTGGCATGTCAGCGGCCCATGAGCAAGCAACAGCAGACCTCACAGCCTCAAACCCGCACCTTTATAACTGCGCCGGGCATAGTCTTCTGTAAATATGCCAACGAGTTTAACTGAACAAAAGTGACACCAACATCACTAATCTAACCTATGAATTACCTAAGTACTTAATTCCATTTCATTTTAATCATATTGAATAAGTTAATTTACAATTTCAATATTCAATGATCAAATGAGAAGTTGCACAATTTCCCACTATCAGTGCGGTGTTCATTCATGACCTAACTCCCCAACCCTAGAATGCTGCACTCCTATTGGCTAGTGCATTAATCACGTGATTCGACTTCATGGAACCTAGGACTTGCAATCAATTTTCGTGATGCCACACCCACCTGGACTTGGAATCAAATAGCTAAAGTCTCCACCACGATCCTCAAGCCAGCAACACGCCCCCTTACCGACCCATATTGGCCGGCTAACGTGTACTAACGTGCACTAACGGGCACTAACCTGTACTAACGTGCACAGCGCCTGACGTCATCCAAGTTGGTGATGTGAAATGGCGGGAAAACAGATCTGAACACAAGTCTTTATTTTGCAGGCAGTGTCTCCACCACAGGATGTAGTGTCCAACTGACCTAGTACACATTACTGCCACCAAATCATACTTTCATCCCTCCTATGACTTAATCCCAGATGGTGATCTGTAGGGGCGAGAATGGTGCCATAATGACTCAGGCTAGGCTGCTGGGAAGAGTGAAGAAGGAGTGCACTCTATTCATTTTCGAACATTTTATTCACTTATGGAATATATTTATCACACTGACGCAAAACACTCGATATCTTATGCTTGGGCTAACAATCCAGTCTGGAGACACGTAAACAACTCCTAATTTACGCAAATAATTTTAAGCACAGGCATTCACATTGCTCCTAAATAATTCACCACAGTTATGTCTAGACACGTTCAGTACTCGTAAACTGTCCTAATAACTCATAGCAAAGCCTACACACCTGCTCGTAAAATAATTCAATCAACACCCACAAGCACCCTCCGCCAACCCCTGTCCAGTAGAGCACACAGGCAGCCCCAACGACGTGGCGCGGCCGTCAGCTGTCAAAGCACGCACAGGCCCCCGCCCGCAAGCGGCGACATCTCATTCATACTTCATTTCTGAGAAATTCCTATCCAAATACGTGTTCACCTAGACACACGTGCTGACGTGATTGGGCAGGAGCACAGCCACAAGCTGCACCCGAACGCAGGAGAAAGTTGCGTCTATTCAGTTGCCCTTATACACACGTCACAGAACTCCGAGGCGCAGCCCCATACTCGAGACACCTCAGGCCAGCACCAACTTTACCGTGGATAGCAGAATAGCGCAGCCTGCTTCCATCTAACAGAATATACGTGATGTGCATACCCACCCCCTGCATGGCTCACGCCGCGTCTCCCGGCGAAACGACTGCGTGGCGTCTAGGCATGTAAAAACGTTCCCAGTGTTATTCTTACGTCACATAGCTTTGTAAAAAAAAAAAAAATTAAAAAAATAATAGCCAACTCGGCCTCTCCAGAATTGTATAGTCTTCTGGAAATAGTTAACACTGGCTTTCTATATGTCCCAGCTTGTATTCACGGAAATTCCGACTCTAACAGAATCTTCTTACGAAAATAACATTTTATGCACTCATCCCAGTGATCCTAACGTCTTTCCCCTCCAGATTTCAACATACGCAAACGTTCCCTCCACTATGTACAGACTCCTATATCCCAGCACAAACGATGGAGCATTCTTATTCGCTCTTATTGAATTTACACGCCGAATTACTTATGCCGCCGGTATCGAAGCACCAGCTACCAATGCTTTCTGGTGCTTTCAGCTGTTATATTACACAGATCGCTAAATTGCATCACAGTTAAATCCGCAAAATTGTCTCCACATTATCAGATACATACAAGACTCACAAGCATATTGGCAAACCAGGAACATATTTACCACTGTAGCCACAATTAAATATTACTATTGCTGCTACAGTCTGTCACCAATAAATGTACAGTTAATCTCTCCTCTTTTCGACTGTACTTCAGTATTTATAGCGAATACAATTTTCCACTTAAGAATTGTCATATGCCTACACTCACACCGTCTATATGTTACGATGCTCCCCAGTCCTAGTGAGGCACCATCAGCCTTTTCTTTCTTTCTAGAGACCCGACATTCAGCTGTAATAAACTACTTTACACTGATCACCACTTCGCACCAACAAACAAATCTCACAAAATGCCATACATATCGTCAAATACGTAAACACACCTACTCATTTATATTCTCCTCCCACTAGGGCCAGGAGTTTGAATATTAGTGTGTGAAATCGATCTCCAACTCAGAAATATTACAACGTGTACTGTATCGATCTAGTAAACACAAAAGTTATATCCTACACCATACAAAATCACCCATTTTACATCAGAAAACCCTCAGTGAAACGAAGTCACTCTCAGAACTGATGTACAAAGACACACTTGTCTCCCCATCGGTACCTACGCATTACACTTTCTGGTCTGGACCTGCCTGCTTGCTTGCATGCATTTCTACAGGCATCTCCAGACTGTGTGATTACATGAACAGACATATTTTCACCATAATATTATATCATTTCCGCCATACTTATCGATATCAAGCACACAGCAGTAACCTATCGATAGCGCAACATAATTCTGAAGATACACACTGGAAATTATTTCTCTACAAACCCGAACCTTAAGTTACTTGGAGCGTGCTCTAGATCCATGAGTAACTAGAAACAAACACATTAAAAATCATATCTCCACCTGAGAATACCGATCTTGCTGATGTAACACATTCCAAATCATCCCTATAATTTACAAGCCAACTAAGGTCTTTCTCATGTCTACAGAACAGGCAACCATGTCTTCCACATGCCAGATGCACACACCACAATCGATCTTCTCTCAACTAAATAAAGGCACCAAATGTGCAGATGGAGTGAACGGAACAATTTACATGGGAGCGAATAACGCTCCACCGCAAACGCACCATCTCTAATTTCCACTTGCTCACGAAAGCAGCTCAACACATACTAAGTATTAGTTCGCTATTCAGTCGTGTAGAGGACTGCAAAGTTAACTCTTACACATTCCATGGGAGAGAATAAAACTCCAACAGGCTGCTGCATTCGGAAGACTGCTGTCATTAATGGCGAACGTCAATCAATACCACCACAGACTTTACATACACCGAAACATTCTAGAAAACCAGCCACATATATCTTCTATCATTATACTTACAATTAAATGTTACGAGAGCGGTCTAATTTGAATCCCATTCGGCAATGAGTGAGGTATCAGAAATACACGCCGCTGAAGGCTGTTGCTCTGGAAATGGAAATATTTGTTCCTTCCTTACTACCTGACATTTTCCTCCCTTTGCCATCACAGTACCCCAAGTCAAATCCATACCCACCTTACGGTTGAACATAGTGATTTCCTTTACACAAAAACAAACTTTATAAAACTTATAACACTCCTGTTTGCTACTGCTATACCATAACCTCGAAGCTGGAGGCAGGTTGTGAAATAAAACTGTCTAGTTAGTACAATTATGGTATAAAGCAACAGAGCAGTGTTACCCTCTGAGAGGAATTTTGTTGTGTTGACCGTGCTGTACCTAACGGGAATGGCTTATCGGAAATGAAAGTCAGAATTACGTAAATATTCGAACAGTAACAAACAAAATTTTGCCTATCTGCACTGTTCAACGGATAAAGAAAACGGTCGCCAGCCTTACTACGCAAGAGAATGATTAACATTCTCGTTCAAGAAAATAGTTGTTAGTAACTTTAATGGATAAACACAACCTATACTTTGTCACACGCGAGTGCAGAGAACTCTGACACATACATATGTTTACGGTAAGATTGAAACTAACAGTTAGAGCAGCAGAAACTATTTGCAAAATTATAAGAGATACCGAAACACACTATTACTTTCAGGCTTTAAAGAAATTATGGTTTTTGTAATTAGTGGTCTTTCCGTTACTTGTTACCAAGCATTAACAAAATAGACAAACTGTGGATCCTTTTATACTATTAATATGCACTTCTAATACACAAGAGAGGCAAACACTTAGCAAACATGAGTATATAACATTTCACAACTGCAGCTTTCTACTTTTACTACAGTGAGACACCAAATTAACATATATGTAAGATACTGACTCACCTTCTGCGATTTACAACAAGCAGTAATGTGATCATTTACTAAGCAAAACTTTATAAGCCTCAGTCTTAAGAACTTTTAATTTGAAGTTGGCAACAACACATTAATAAGAAGTTTTACTAGGAAAATTATTTTCAGCAATCATCATTAACTTTAACTCACTCTCTTGCCACATTAACTTTAACTTTCTCTTTACTATGTTCAAGAGGCATTAATTAGAAAAAAAACTGGTCTTTAATGTTCTTTCAGTAGGGACACTCGGTAATCACTTCAGTTCAAAAATGGCTCTGAGCACTATGGGACTCAACATCTGTGGTCATCAGTCTCCTAGAACTTAGAACTACTTAAACCTAACTAACCTAAGGACACCACACACATCCATGCCCGATGCAGGATTCGAACCTGCGACTGTAGCGGTCACGCGGTTCCAGACTGACGCGCCTAGAACCGCACGGCCACACCGGCGGGCATCACTTTAGTTCAAACGGAGAGGAACCTGAGAGGTGTTATGATAAGGAAAAAATCAAGGTAGGTACTTAAATTCAGATATAAATTACCTTATATTTGAGCACACTAACACATCCATTAAGCTGATCCTTCACTGTACATCATTGTAGTATTCCGATGCAATGACTGCGCAATGTGGTGGCAACTGCATGTTGGTAGGTGGAATTGCAGGTAGAATTGCTGGACTCTGTCATTTCTTGGTGGCGATGATAGATACAAATTCCAGAATAGTTCCAGCTATTTATCCATCCATCCGAGGCATTGGAAAATAGCAGAAAAAGCCTCTCTCGGAACCAGCACAATATGCATCTTTTACACGGCAGTGCACAGTTTAGTAGCTTGTCCCCGCCTCGTAGCTTGTCCCCGACTCCTAGCTCGTCCCCGACTCGTAGCTTATCCCCGACTGACTATCAGTTCCACCTTTTCTACCTAGGCCAACCACAATTTGCGCGCGCTACACAGTTCCGTTCCCGAGGGGAACTACTACACCATTTACATACAAATTAACTAAGAACCCTAAGTGAAGGTCAGCAGTTTACATAACAGCAAACAAACACATTAAATAAAACAGAACATTTGCACATATTGACATTTCTACAAAAAATTATTCACACAAAATTACAATTATATACAGTAAGTTTTGTTCCCTCCAAATGGGACAAAGAATTTAAATGACAGATACACTACTTTGCATAGAATCAAATCATGACATCAAAGTTTTAACAAAGGAAGGAGTATACAGTTTTGTGTTATCAATTCAATCAAACAATATTTACAGAAGCTCAACGATGTAACATTAAATAAAACAAAAGCAAAATAAATCCATACAGCATAAGAGCTAAGGTGTTACAAACTCACGCTCAAATGCAAACATATCACGCACCCAGCACTAATAATGTTTATAATACTTCGTCAATAACTGTTCGCCTACGATACAAAATAATACTGACTGAAAATCAACGATCCATGTGCATGTCTCTTACGTTCTTCCTGCGAGTCCTACCACCCTGTCATAGAAGTAATCAACCAGATGTTAAAGAAAAAATACGATCCCAACAACTACTGCATGTAACTGTCACAAGCGGTCTTTGTTCTACATGTGCGCACAAGTATCCATGTTAAATGCTATACCCTCTTTACAAATCGAGGTACGACATTACCTCTGAATGAGGCGGTGTTTTCTGGACAAATACCGTGATGTTTATCGTACGTATTATCAGCCAACGATGCAACTTCGCCAGAAAATCAGTGAACTTTGAAAGTGATTCTGCTAAGGAACTTCGTATGTAAGAGGTGTTTGCGACTCACTCACACCGCCCCAACTAGAAAATTCTTTAGTATTTGCAACGCATTCTTTCCCGAGACCATATCAGAGGTTCCGCGATATATACGCCGAATTGTAGGCGATGACTGATTGAGAAGGAGCACCAACAGTAGCAGTAATAGTAGATGATGTGCCAATTGAGGTCCTAAGGAGAAAAAATGTACACTAGCTTCCCAGATCTCTGGTGTTACGCTATATGTTAGAAATTATGTCCATCATTTGGAATCAGGTCATTCCACTGAAGCACATACATGCATAGGCTTACACCCACAAGTGAATCATATTTCTTTCGCTCTCATATCTCTGAACGAGGCACCTTCATCGAACCTGTCTACTACAGTAAAATTACAATCTGCTTTTAGTCACACCCTACACATCTTGCAGTCGCACCCATTTCTACAGCTTTCCACAAGTCAGAGAAGCAGAAGTCAGAGAAAGACATATCCACCACCCTCTGCAACCCGTGTACAAACAGAACGACCTGAGTTACGGCAATAGGACCGTGTTTTGAACATTTGGTGAAAATTTGCGCAATGTGGTACGTCTCCAAACTAGATAAAAGTACTACAGATCCCTGTCCATTCAAATCAATCAGCCCAACATGCTATAATCGTTATTCTCTACCCTCCCAACACAGAAAGATTACGCACTATAAAAGCTCATACTATTTACAAGCCATCTAGGTATCGATGGGGATGCAATGACGCATAACTGCGGCGGACCTCCAGCAAGGAGAAACAGATTTTACAACACTTCCCCAGAATAACGCAGAGTGCAGCTATCCAAGCATTCCTAACGGCGCTCCCAATCCCTCATCTCACACTGCTACTGCTACTGCAGATACCTATGTGGACACGATCCTATTAAATATATACAGGCAATGCAGAGTCCACTTTAAAGGCTGATCACCTATACTCTAGGCGAATCATCGTATGAGACCCTCCCAAACTCAAACAAACCAATGCACGGATGGGATGGAAAAGACACCACGGATGCACTGTAATATTAAGAACCACACTTGATAGCGCGAAGAATTTTACAGTAACTCCAACACCGGCCAATTATGTGACAGCATGTTTTCCCAATTACAGTATCATAGCTAAACCATTCTTTCTCTACTTCGCGAGTATCATTGCGAACATGGATAAAACTACTCAGTTCGCCAATTGACAGTTAATTCTCGAACACATTTTTACGAAGCTATCATCTCTAAATTATTGTTCTAGAGTCTAGGATCTGTACCTGGAAGGTATTGGTAAGAGAGAGAACATAAACACATTCACTCCTAAGACTACAACGTTCTGCACTTAAAAACGAGCTATAATGTTAGATCGAAAACATTACTGGCCCATCAGACATCCATCCTTCTTCACAGTTTCTCTACGCTGAACTACCTTATCGAATCGAAAAACGAAAAAACTACTTCCCTAAAACATTTGCTTTACATCATACGATCACAATACAGCTTTGCGGAGATGTGTAGGGTCCACTGTTCACATCCGATCACAGTTCAGAAATTATACGATGCCTGTATCAGGTCTATCTAAAATGATAGTTAGCAGCGGTGGATACATCCTACAAGAAAACAGATAAACGCATAGCAGCAGCGTCCGACATGAGAAAATTACAAGTCATTCCGCCACTAACTCTGTAAACACAACATCTGTCGGGCAAATGTGTACACGGGGATTGTAGCGCGTCATAAGATCATACCGCTAACTTAGTTATGACGCTGAAGTCTCGATTTTACACACAAGATGCGACAGGACGACCGCATAAATCAAAGCTCGTTTAAAGGAGTGTGTCAAGTTTCTTCACACATGAAATGGAAGTCCTCTGATGACACACAGGTTTACCGTTAACGATCGCAAGTAGACAGTGCTTTAAAGCACATACGGAACACGTAGCTGTATACGAGTAGAACGCAGGCTATGTCACGTGACTGATGCATCTGGACAGAAGACTAGAAAAAAAATTGGCCCCCATCAACTTATCCTTCTCTACAATGAATCTTTCTGCCGTTGAATCGTACCTCGTTACAACTGCATCTCAATCGATCACCTGGTCCACTCTCTGTTATCCTTTAACGCAGATGGAAGTAAGTTTAGAAGTGAATCGTTCTCTGTCATCCCAAAAAGCATCAAATACAGTAGTCAACTCGCGTGTATCACTGGTACCTCAATAGACATACTGTATAATACTGCCTCAATGGGAAAAAGTTGACTACCTCGCTTATTCCCTTCATTTCGATGTTCACGTTTTCCAGGATTCCTCCTGTTCTGCATACTTGGTCGCATACACAAATTGTTCGACAATAACCAGAAGATAGCAAAGTACTTCCTCAATTTCACCGCATTTGGGTCTATATTCAGTCAATTTATTCCTATTAGCTTCTCATTTTTCGCAATTCAGTCGATTTTAGGTCAGATCTATCCATACGATCATGACATAACATATAGTTCTGTATTCTAAAATTGCTTGTAAATGTAGCACAGCTGCCAACACATAACCCAAATGCATTGATCAGGGGATTTGATATAGCACTGTACTCGAATGTATCCCGCCACCTCCACGTTTGGAGAGCGTTTTCTCTGTTTTGTGTTTGTCTGAGGATTTCTGATTTTGTATGGTGTAGGTTATAACTTTTGTGTTTACTAGATCGATACGGTACACGTTGTAATATTTCTGGGATGGAGATCGATTTAGTGTGGTCAGGAACTGAATTATGTGTTTACTAGATCGATACGATACACATTGTAATATTTCTGACTTGGATATCGGTTTCACGATATAACATTCAAGCTCCTGGCCCTAGTGGGAGGAGAGTGTAAATGAGTAGGTGTGTTCACGTATTTGACGATATGTATGTCACTTTGCGAGGTTTAGTTGTCGGTGCGAAGTGGTGATCAGTGTAAAGTAGTTTATTACCGCTGAATGTCGCGTCTGTAGAAAGAAAGAAAAGGCTAATGATGCTTTGCTAGGACTGGGGAGCATCGTAAAAAATAGCCGGTGTCAGTGTAGGCATATGACAATTCTTAAGTGGAAAATTATATTCGCTATAAATACTGATGTACAGTGGTCAAGAGGAGAGATAACCTGTACATTGATTGGTTCAAAAATTGTTCAAATGGCTCTGAGCACTATGGGACTTAACTGCTGTGGTCATCAGTCCCCTAGAACTTAGAACTACTTAAACCTACCTAACCTAAAGACATCACACACATCCATGCCGGAGGCAGGATTCGAACCTGCGACCGCAGCGGCCGCGCGGTTCCAGACTGTAGCGCCTAGAACCGCTCGACCACCCCGGCCATAGATTGGTGTCAGACTGTAGCAGCAATAGTAATATTTAATTGTGGCTACAGTGGTAAATATGTTCCAGGCTTGCCAGTATTCTTTTGAGTCTTGTATGTATCTGATAATGTGGAGACAATTTTGCGGATTTAACTGTGATGCAATTTAGCGATCTGTGTAATAACAGCTGAAAGCACCAGAAAGAATTGGTGGCTGGTGCTTCGATACCGGCGGCATAAGTAATTCGGTATGTAAATTCGATAAGAGCAAACAAGAATGCTCCATCGTTTGTGCTGGGATATAGGAGTCTGTACGTAGCGGAGGGAACGTTTGTGTATGTTGAAATCGTTAGGATCGCTGGGATGAGTGCATTTGATGTTATTTTCCTAAGGAGGTTCTGTTAGAGTAGGAATTTCCATGTATACGAGATGGGACATATAGAAAGCTAGTGTTTACTATTTCTGGGAGAATATACAATTCTGGAGAGGTCGAGATGACTATTCTTTTTTTTTACAAAGCATTGTGACGTATCAATAACATTGGGAACATTGTTACATGGCTAGCCATCATGCGCACGTTTCGCAGGGAGATGCATCGTGTGCCATGCGTGGGGGGGGGGGGGGGGGAGGGCGAGTACTCACAGCTGAACACATCTCGTATGTTCTGTTCGATGGAAGCAGGCTGCGCTATTCTGCTATCCACGGTAAAGTTGGTGCTGGCCTGAGGTGTCTCGAGTATGGGGCTGCGCCTTGGAGTTCGGTGACGTGGGTACCATGGAAACTGAATAGACGCAACTTTCGCCTGCGTTCGGGGCAGCTCGCGGCCTCGCTCCCGCCCGATCACGTCAGCACGTGTGTCTAGGTGAACACGTATTTGGATAGGAATTTCTCAGAAATGTAGTATGAATGAGATGTCGCTGATTACGGGACCCAAAGGGGGGGGGGGGCTGTGCATAGTCTGACAGCTGACGGCCGCACCACGTCGTGGGGGCTACCTGTGTGCTCTACTGGACAGGGGTTGGCGGAGGGTGCTTGCGGGAGTTGATTGAATTATTTTGCGAGCAGGTGTGTAGGCTTTGCTATGAGTTATTTGGACAGTTTACGAGTACTGAGCGTGTCTGGACATAACTGTGCTGAATTATTTAGGAGGAGTGTGAATGCCTCTGCTTAAATTATTTGCGTAAATTAGGAGTTGTTTGCGTGTCTGCAGACTGTGGATTTTGAGCCCAAGGATAAGATGGCGAATGTTTTGCGTCAGTATGATAAATACAGGGTGTTTCAAAAATGACCGGTATATTTGAAACGGCAATAAAAACTAAACGAGCAGCGATAGAAATACACCGTTTGTTGCAATATGCTTGGGACAACAGTACATTTTCAGACAGACAAACTTTCGAAATTACTGTAGTTACAAATTTCAACAACAGATGGCGCTGCGGTCTGGGAAACTCTATAGTACGATATTTTCCACATATCCACCATGCGTAGCAATAATATGGCGTAGTGTCTGAATGAAATTACCCGAAACCTTTGACAACGTGTCTGGCGGAATGGCTTCACATGCAGATGAGATGTACTGCTTCAGCTGTTCAATTGTTTCTGGATTCTGGCGGTACACCTGGTCTTTCAAGTGTCCCCACAGAAAGAAGTCACAGGGGTTCATGTCTGGCGAATAGGGAGGCCAATCCACGCTGCCTCCTGTATGTTTCGGATAGCCCAAAGCAATCACACGATCATCGAAATATTCATTCAGGAAATTAAAGACGTCGGCCGTGCGATGTGGCCGGGCACCATCTTGCATAAACCACGAGGTGTTCGCAGTGTCGTCTAAGGCAGTTTGTACCGCCACAAATTCACGAAGAATGTCCTGATAGCGTGATGCAGTAATCGTTTCGGATCTGAAAAATGGGCCAATGATTCCTTTGGAAGAAATGGCGGCCCAGACCAGTACTTTCTGAGGATGCAGGGACGATGGGACTGCAACATGGGGCTTTTCGGTTCCCCATATGCGCCAGTTCTGTTTATTGACGAAGCCGTCCAGGTAAAAATAAGCTTCGTCAGTAAACCAAATGCTGCCCACATGCATATCGCCGTCATCAATCCTGTGCACTATATCGTTAGCGAATGTCTCTCGTGCAGCAATGGTAGCGGCGCTGAGGGGTTGCCGCGTTTGAATTTTGTATGGATAGAGGTGTAAACTCTGGCGCATGAGACGATACGTGGACGTTGGCGTCATTTGGACCGCAGCTGCAACACGGCGAACGGAAACCCGAGGCCGCTGTCGGATCACCTGCTGCACTAGCTGCACGTTGCCCTCTGTGGTTGCCGTACGCGGTCGCCCTACCTTTCCAGCACGTTCATCCGTCACGTTCCCAGTCCGTTGAAATTTTTCAAACAGATCCTTTATTGTATCGCTTTTCGGTCCTTTGGTTACATTAAACCTCCGTTGAAAACTTCGTCTTGTTGCAACAACACTGTGTTCTAGGCGGTGGAATTCCAACACCAGAAAAATCCTCTGTTTTAAGGAATAAACCATGCTGTCTACAGCACACTTGCACGTTGTGAACAGCACACGCTTACAGCAGAAAGACGACGTACAGAATGGCGCACCCACAGACTGCGTTGTCTTCTATATCTTTCACATCACTTGCAGCGCCATCTGTTGTTGAAAATTGTAACTACTGTAATTTCGAAAGTTTGTCCGCCTGAAAATGTACTGTTGTCCCAAGCATATTGCAACAAACGGTGTATTTCTATCGCTGCTCGTTTAGTTTTTATTGCCGTTTCAAATATACCGGTCATTTTTGAAACACCCTGTATATTCCATAAGTGAATAAAATGTTCGAAAATGAATACTCTCACCAGCAGCCTAGGGCAGCCTGAGTCATTTTGGCACCATTCTCGCCCCTACAGACCACCATCTGGGGTTAGGTCATAGGTGGGATGAAAGAACGATCTGGTGGCAGTAATGTGTACTAGGTCAGTTGGACACTACATCCTGTGGTGGAGACACTGCCTGCAAAATAAAGACTTGTGTTCAGATCTGTTTCCCTGCCATTTCGCCCCGCCATCTCGGATGACGCCATGCGCTGTGCACATTAGTACAGGTTAGTGCGCGTTAGTGCATGTCAGTATACGTTAGCCCACCAACATGGGTCGGTAAGGGGGCGTGTTGCTGGGTTGAGGATCGTGGTGGAGACTTTAACTATTTGATTCCAAGTGTGCAGCATACGAGAAAATTGATTCCATGTCCTAGGTTCTATGAAGTCGAATCACGTGACTAATGCAGTAGTCCATAGGAGTGCTGCATTCTAGGGGTGGGGGTGTTATGTAATGAATGAACACCCGAGTTCGAGTCTCGGTCCGGCACACCGTTTTAATCTGCAAGGAAGTTTCATATCAGCACACACTTTGCTGCAGAGTGGAAATATCACTCCGCCAGCGTTAGCTTGTTGCTACCTTTACGTTGGGTGCCAAAAATACTTGGTAAATACAACAGTTACTACTGCAACGAAGCACTGACTGTGCACCACTTTATAACCCAGTGTTGCTTGTTTAACCCATTACGCTCAAATGTGCGTTTAGCATCTGAGCTATCATAGGCTTTAGCAGATACAGTATAGGCTGTAGTACGACCTTCACTCTTTACTCGCCGTAGTTAAATGGCAAAGGACATTTAGTTTTCAACAATGGGCACCGGTTCTTCTGAGAACTGTTACCCAACAATCTCTTAGGTATATGAGAATCGTTGTAATTATTCTTTTTACCTTCCTACTATGTTCATTACATTCCAAATAGCATTTCAATTTCACTGTCATTATTAATTATATTCTTACCCAGCTACTAATGTCATTTCCACTGGGGGGCACCGGGGGAAAATGCTCAGGTATGGAACGGAAAATAAAACATATATACTAACACACACAAACAATCTTCTGCAACAGCAGTTAGTCTAAAACTCAGTACTTAAAAATAAGTCATTTCCTGAATAGTGAGAGAGCAATGATAATATCTGAAGGCTGAAGGCCTGAAAGTTCAAAAATTCAATGCTCACAAACACACATGCTCAGAAAAAACAGAACACCATGACGACTAGAGATAGGACATTCATATTCACAGGACACGTACATTAGTATGCTCTGCATGAATGATTAGCATTTGAACCATGTCGGCCTGCAGATTCATTGTCAACATCGACAGCTCGGCGCAACGCCACCTGCCGGTAAACTGTTCCTGCGGTTCTCGTTGTCGCTATGAACCGAACGTAACGGATCTGTGTGATTTGAACAGACGTGCAGGATGCCAAGCAGACATGCGCGAACCGTACCATCAGATCAGTCACTTTGAAAGACCATGAGAAAATGTGATGCATCCATCCGGGAAAATGCTGCTCGAGCCTTTTGACAGATCAACGGGTGTATGTAGAATGGTTCATAGACCGTTCACTGCTTAGATTAGATTAGTACTTGTTCCACAGATCATGAATAGGACTCTTCGTAATGATGTGGCACGTGTCAGGTTAATAAAAGGTGTCTATACAAGATATTACATTACATAAAATATAACATGACACTTAATATTATTATTTTTTTGTGGGGGTTGGGGAAATTACCCACTTACTATATCCAAAAATTCATCTAATGAGTAGAAGCAGTTGCCATTAAGAAATTCTTGTAATTTACTTTTAAATGCTATATGGCTATCTGTCAGACTTTTGATGCTATTAGGTAAGTGACCAAAGACTTTTGTGGCAGCATAATTTACCCCCTTCTGAGCCAAAGTTAGATTTAACCTTGAGTAGTGAAGACCATCCTTTCTCCTAGTGTTGTAGCCATGTACACTGCTACTACTTTTGAATCCGTTCGGATTGTTAATAACAAATTTCATAAGTGAATATATATATATATATATATATATATATATATATATATATATATATATATATATATATATATATTGTGAGGCTACAGTGAAGATCTCTAGCTCTTTAAATAAGTGTCTGCAGGATGATCTTGGATGTGCTCCATCAATTATTCTGATTACATGCTTTTGCGCAATGAACACTCTTTTACTCAATGATGATTTACCCCAGAATATGATGCCATACGAAAGCAGAGAATGAAAATAGGCGTGGTAAGCTAATTTACTGAGATGTATATCGCCAAAATTTGCAATGTCCCTAATAGCATAAGTAGCTGAACTCAAACGTGTCAGCAGATCCTCAGTATGTTTTTTTCCAGTTCAACCCCTCATCAATGCATACACCTAGAAATTTTGAATATTCTACCTTATCTACCGATTTCTGATAGAAGTCTATAGTTATTAACGGTGTCATTCCATTTACTGTGTGGATCTGTATATACTGTGTTTTGTCAAACTTTAATGAGAGCCCATTTGCAGAGAACCACATAATGATTTTCTGAAAAATCGTTTACAATTTCACCTGTTAATTCTGTTGGGTGTGATAGCTATACTTGTATCATCGGCAAAAAGTACCAGGTTTGCATCTTCGTGAATATAGAATGGCAAGTCATTAATATATATTAAGAACAGCAGAGGACCCAAGACTGAACCTTGCGGCACCCCATTCTTGATTGTTCCCCAGTTTGAGAAATCACCAGTTTTTTGCATATTATTTGAACTGCTTATTTCAACTTTCTGCACTCTTCCAGTTAGGTATGATTTTAAATCATACCTAACTGGCGACATTGGAGCACTGTCCCATTCATACCACAGTACTTGAGCTTATCTAGATGTATTCCATGATTTACACAATAAAAAGCCTTTGATAGATCACAAAAAATCCCAACGGGTAACTTCCGGTTACTCAGAGTATTTAATGTTTCATTAGTGAAAGTACGTATATATAGCATTTTCCGATGAAAAACCCTTTTGGAAACCAAACTGACATTTTGTTAAAACTTTATTGTAACAAAGGTGTGACGCTACTCTACAATAAATTACTTTTTCAAAAATTTTGGATAAGGCAGTCAGAAGAGAGATTGGGCGGTAGTTGTTGACATCAGACGTATCCCCTTTTATATGCAGTGGTTTAACAATGGCATACTTCAGTCTATCTGGGAAAATAGCCTGCTTCAGAGAGTTATTACATATGTGGCTAAGAATCCCACTTATTTCTTGGGAACAAGCTTTTATTATCCTGCTGGAAATACCATCAATTTCATGTGAGCTTTTATTCTTGAGAGAGTTTATTATCTTCCTAATTTGAGAAGGAGAGGTGGGTGGAATTTCAATTGTATCAAATGGTGTGGTTAAGGCCACTTCCATTAACTGCCTTGCTTCTTCTAATGAACATTTAGATCATATTTTCTCTACAACATTTAAAAAATGATTATTCAAAATGTTTTCGACTTCCGGCTTGTTGTTTATCAAATTTCCATTCGCTTTGATGGTGATGTCGTCATCCTGTACTCTTGGTTGCCCTGTCTCCCTTGTAAGTATATTCCAAATTGTTTTGATTTTGTTATCAGAGGTATTAATCTCAGACATGATGCACATGCTTCTGGACTTTTTAAGAACCTTTCTTAATGTAGCACAGTAGTTTTTATAATATTTGGCTGTTTCTGGGTCATTACTCTTTCTTGTTGTTAGATACAATTACCTTTTGTGGTTACAAGATATTTTTATTCCTTTAGTAAGCCAAGGTTTTTTGCACGGTTTCTTATAATTAGATTTAACTACCTTCTTGGAGAAACAGTTTTTCAATTCTACTTTGCTTCTTCTTTCACAGTTCAGTACCCCATCTTCCTGTTTTCATGTTTGAGCTGTGTTCAGTTTTGACGGGCTGTCCACCGAGCCGTTTACCACCAAATCTGAGGAGGATGTGATGGGGAGTTTTCACTGTCAGTGAAGTCGCTACAAGCTACCATGCGGCAGAGAGACCTAACCAGTGTGCATGCGGCGCGAACTGCGGGCACGCGCTTGCGTGGCGCGTGGATCTCCCTGCGACGTCCAGAGAGGCCGCCGCCGCTGGTGCAGGGTCGGTCATCCGTGGGTCCTGGGTTCGTCCCAGGCCGGGGCAACGGCCGGTCGTGGCCGTAAGCCACACAATTTCCGGTTATCACCCCCTACCAGCTCTACGGCATCATCGATTCGGTAGACCGCCGGACGAGGGTCCGTTCCGAGGCTCTGCGCTGATGTCGTTCCCTGTTCTGTTTCGCCTTTTCTTTCTCCTGTCAGTTATCAGACGGCGCGATGTTTTCGCTCACCTCGTCGAAGAACAGCGGCGGTATTCTGCAGTCGCGATACGCCAGCTTTTCTCTCTTCGGTCGCGCAGATATCTGTCTAATAGACAGTTGAATGTAGCGAGCGTTTGTTGGAATGGGAACTTATCGCATTTTCCAATTCCGTTTATTTACACAGCCGTCAAAATAAAGAATTCAGATTTCTATGAAGCTAAAACTGATAATAAAACAAACAGGCTGTATTCATCAACACGAGAAGCATACAGTGATACCGAAGGAAACACGATAAATGGCCTGGGTGGTTCAACATTCCAAATTGTTAAAAACCATTCAAAATCCAAGAACGCACAAAATATTTTGATTCAAAACAACCGATTTCAACAGTCATTGATATCATCTTCAGGTCTTTAACATCCTTTTGTTGTAAAACTTGTTCATTTTAAATGGTTCGGCTCTGAGCACTATCGGACTTAACATCTGAGGTCATTAGTCCCCTAGAACTTAGAACTACTTGAACCTAACTAACCTAAGGACATCACACACATCGATGCCCGAGGCAGGATTCGAACCTGCGGCCGTAGCGGTCACGCGGTTCCAGACTGAAGCGCCTAGAACCGCTCGGCCACCACGGCCGGCTGTTCATTTTACGCTGACTTCATGTGCGAGATGTCAAGTGGATAAAAGTCAGAACTCTACAAACGTTTGTCATCGCTAAAATATTTAAAAACACACAGCACCTTGTTCTAAACGCCACGTTCATATACATATTGTTCGCAGATGTTTGTGACATGATACAAATACGTCACAAAGTGACACATCAGTTTACATATGCTGCACACATACTAAACAGTTCCAATACATTTTATATGGCATACGTCGTACCTCCATGTTTGGAAAAGGAAGGTGACACTGACCTATACCAAAAATCTGATCTTTACCAATTCCCTTGTAACGACTGCGATGCTCTCTACTTAGGGCAGACTAGCAGAACATCTGAAACAATATATAAAGAACATAAATGATCTCAGATGGATGGCACCAGCCAGTCAACATTTTTGGATTACCTCCGACGAGAAAATCATCATGAACTGCAATAGAAACAGGTATGCAAAAAGTCAAATGCAGCAGCAAAAACATCTCCTAATACTACAAGAAAACTTTCAAATTCGACAGGTAATGACAGAAAAGATCACATAGAACAGCCGAATATATATCAGCAACCAAAGGTCATTTAAATTAATAGAACATAACACCATCTGTCTAGCCACCACAAAAACTGTATCACATTAAACAGTTAACAAACCCCCTCGGGTTCACCCGCCACATCACCTCAGTAAAGTACCTTTAACGAAGTAATAATATGTGTACACAGAAGTTAGGACATATATCTCTCCTGAGCACACACACACACACACACACACACACACACGCACACACACACCACCACCACCACCCCCATCTCACACACCCAGACTAGTCGAGAAATATAAACATATACGCACGAAGGAATAGTAGATAGATGCTTCCGCACCCACAGATAACAAAATAAACGACGATCGCATTTCGCAACAGGAAAACAAACTTAAATATATATTGTCAGTGAAGTATAGTGGTATAGCGTTCTAAAACTCTGGAAGAACATTAGGAAAGTAGAAGGAAGCAAACATCATTAGTTATAAGTCTAGTTTAATACTGCTTAATAGTAGTAACTGTTACGATGTAGATAAGCAGATATGCAAGAAATATTGTTACAGTGACTATTGAAGGTGCTTGGAAATGCGACTAAAGTGAAAAGCGTACGCCCTAAATCCTATATTACATGAAAAACTAAGAGTTTACTTTCAGTAGCACATGGTGTGCGTTTTGAAATAAACGTTACATAACATGCAACAAACGAGACACTAGAAAAATGTTGTTTTTATGTAAGTTTTTTATGTTTAAAATATACTCTGAACGTAATAAGGATATGTCATGTAACAGCTTAAAATGTATATCTTTCCAAGTTTAGTTTCAGAACTAAATTTATGGATGTATAATGATATTTAATAACGCGGCAGTGGAAACAGAAGTTGGTATTACTTGCCTGACACGCCGCATCTTGTGGACATTTTCTCTGAGGGACAAAGAAAATCCTCTCTCGAGTTCCGCCTCGGCAAAGTTTCGAAGCTTCCTTGCTCTATTCTGTCGGGTAATTTAAACTTCGCAGTTGTCACGACTGGCTAGTAAGAGAATGAATTTGGTACGATGTAACGCCTTAATGAAACTTCTTCGTGTCGGTTCTTGGGTTTACTCTGCGAAAGGTAATATTTTACGCGTGCGTTTTGACTATGAAACATATACATGACTGTTAGATTGGTGAACCATTTGTGTATATTCCTGGATTGATGGCATTTCAGAACATCATATTTTATGCTAGCTCAGTGCAGTTGTAAGTTTCTTTCTGCAATTTTCAGTCTGACTGCCAAGAGGCGAGAACCTAAATTGATAAACATAATATTGTACACTGTCCAGTCACAGTAATGTGATCACCTGTCGAAAGCCTGAATAGCCATCTTTTGCAGCGCAAACCGCTGCGACATTGCGGGGGGAGGGTCAATGATATTCCAGAAGGTACCAACAGGGATCTGGAGCCATGCCAACCCCAATGTCATGCCCAGCTGCGCGAGGTTTCTGTATCCATGGCGCGAACAGCCCGATTGAGGTGGTCCCACAGATTCTTAATTGGGTTTAAATCCTTCTACTTTGGTGACAGACTCATTCTGGTGCTCCTCAAACAATACACGAGCACTGCAAGCTGTGTGACACGTTGCATTGTCCTGGTGGTAGATGCCATGGCGCCGAGGAAAAACAAAAGCATGGATGGGTGGACACCGTCCGCAAGGACAGATACACACTTGTGTCGATCCACTGAGCCTTCCAGAATGACGAGATCACCCAGGGAATGCCAACCTGCCGGGGATTTTCCGACGATTGTTGCACGGTGTCTGCTTTCAAACGTTTCACGCCCTAAACGCTCGTAGAATTCCGTCCGATGCAGCATAAAACGTGATTCATCTGGAAAACCCACATGTCGGCGCTCATTGAACGTCCAGTTGAGGTGCAGGCGTGCATAGAAGTAGATATCCTCGGTGTAACAAAGCAGCTTAAATCACTTAATAAAGGCAATCAGAGTATGCTGATAAAATAGTTCCATATTTAGCTATTATATACAACCACTCGCTCACAGTAAGATCCGTAGCTAAAGACTGGAAAATTGCTCAAGTCACGCCAATACCCAAACAGGGAAGTAGGAGTAATCCGTTGAATTACAGGCCTATATCACTAACGTCGATTTGCAGTAGGGTTTTAGAACATATACTGTATTCGAACATTATGAAGTACCTCGAAGAAAATGATTTATTGACATATTATTTAGTCAGCACGGATTCAGAAAATATCGTTCTTGTGAAAGAGAACTCGCTCTTTATACTCATGAAGTAATAAGTGCTTGCGACAGGGGATGTCAAATTGATTCCATATTTTTAGATTTCCAGAAGGCTTTCGTCACCGTTCCTCACAAGCGTCTTCTAACCAAACTGCGTGCTTACGGAGTATCGCCTCAGTTGTGCGACTGGATTCGTGTTTTCCTGTCAGAAAAGTTACAGTCCGTAGTAGCAGACGGAAAGTCATCGAGTAAAACGGAAGTAATATTCGGCGTTCCCCAAGGAAGTGTTATAGGCCCTCTATTGTTCCTGATCTACAGGGTTATTACAAATGATTGAAGCGATTTCACAGCTCTACAATAACTTTATTATTTGAGATATTTTCACAATGCTTTGCACACACATACAAAAACTCAAAAAGTTTTTTTAGGCATTCACAAATGTTCGATATGTGCCCCTTTAGTGATTCGGCAGACATCAAGCCGACAATCAAGTTCCTCCCACACTCGGCGCAGCACGTCCCCATCAATGAGTTCGAAAGCATCGTTGATGCGAGCTCGCAGTTCTGGCACGTTTCTTGGTAGAGGAGGTTTAAACACTGAATCTTTCACATAACCCCACAGAAAGAAATCGCATGGGGTTAAGTCGGGAGAGCGTGGAGGCCATGACATGAATTGCTGATCATGATCTCCACCACGACCGATCCATCGGATTTCCAATCTCCTGTTTAAGAAATGCCGAACATCATGATGGAAGTGCGGTGGAGCACCATCCTGTTGAAAGATGAAGTCGGCGCTGTCGGTCTCCAGTTGTGGCATGAGCCAATTTTCCAGCATGTCCAGATACACGTGTCCTGTAACGTTTTTTTCGCAGAAGAAAAAGGGGCAGTAAACTTTAAACTGTGAGATTGCACAAAACACGTTAACTTTTGGTGAATTGCGAATTTGCTGCACGAATGCGTGAGGATTCTCTACCACAAAGATTCGCACATTGTGTCTGTTCACTTCACCATTAAGAAAAAATGTTGCTTCATCACTGAAAACAAGTTTCGCACTGAACGCATCCTCTTCCATGAGCTGTTGCAACCGCGCCGAAAATTCAAAGCGTTTGGCTTTGTCATCGGTTGTCAGGGCTTGTAGCAATTGTAAACGGTAAGGCTTCTGCTTTAGCCTTTTCCGTAAGATTTTCCAAACCGTCGGCTGTGGTACGTTTAGCTCCCTGCTTGCTTTATTCGTCGACTTCCGCGGGCTACGCGTGAAACTTGCCCGCACGCGTTCAACCGTTTCTTCGCTCACTGCAGGCCGACCCAATGATTTCCCCTTACAGAGGCATCCAGAAGCTTTAAACTGCGCATACCATCGCCGAATGGAGTTAGCAGTTGGTGGATCTTTGTTGAACTTCGTCCTGAAGTGTCGTTGCACTGTTATGACTGACTGATGTGAGTGCATTTCAAGCACGACATACGCTTTCTCGGCTTCTGTCGCCATTTTGTCTCACTGCGCTCTCGAACGCTCTGGCGGCAAAAACCTGAAGTGCGGCTTCAGCCGAACAAAACTTCATGAGTTTTTCTACGTATCTGTAGTGTGCCGTGACCATATGTCAATGAATGGAGCTACAGTGAATTTATGAAATCGCTTCAATCATTTGTAATCGCCCTGTATATTAACGACCTAGGAGACAATTTGAGTAGTCGTCTTAGATTGTTTGCAGATGATGGTGTCATTTACCGTCTTGTAAAGTCATGAGATGATCAAAACGACTTGCAAAATGATTTAGATAAGATATCTGTATGGTGCGAAAAGTGGCAATTGACCCTGAATAAGGAAATGTGCGAAGTTATTCACATGGGTACTAAAAGAAATCAGCTACATTTTGATTACGCGATAAGTCACACAAATTTGAGACCTGTAATTTCAACTAAATTCTTAGGGATTACAATTACATATAACCTAAATTGGAACGATGACATAGATAATACTGTGGGTAAAGCAAACCAAAGACTGCGATTCATTAGTAGAACACTTAGAAGGTGCAACAGGTCTACCAAAGAGACTGCTTACACTACGCTTGTCCGCCCTATTCTGGAGTATTGCTGTGCGGTGTGGGATCCGCATCATGTGGGACTGACGGATGACATCGAAAAAGTTCAAAGAAGGGCAGCTCGTTTCGTATTATCGAGAAATACGGGAGATAGTGTCACAGGCATGATACGTGAATTGGAGTGGCAATCATTAAAACAAAGGCGTTTTTCGTTGCGACGGGATCTTCTCAGGAAATTTCAGTCACCAGTTTTCTCCTCCGATTGCGAAAACATTCTTCTGGCGCCCACCTACTGTAAGTAGGCTGTATAGGTTCTTATATTGGTAACGCCACCGCCACGTAGCGCTCTGTATGAAAATCACTGGCTGTGCTATGTGCAGTCTGTGGCTGGTTTGCATTGTTGGAATATTCGCTATTGTAGTGTTGGACAGTTGGCTGTCAACAGAGCGTAGCGTTGCGCAATTGGAGGTGAGCCGCCAGCAGTGGTGGACGTGGGGAGAGAAATGGCGGAGTTTTGAGAGTGGATGATCTGGACGTGTGTCCATCAGAGACTGTAAATTTGTAAGACTGGATGTCATGAACTGATATATATATATATATATATATATATATATATATATATATATATATATATATATATATTATGACTTTTGAACACTATTAAGGTAAATACATTGTTTGTTCTCTATCAAAATCTTTCATTTGCTAACTATGCCTATCACTAGTTAGTGCCTTCAGTAGTTAGAATCTTTTATTTAGCTGGCAGAAGTGGCGCTCGCTGTATTGCAGTAGTTCGAGTAACGAAGATTTTTGGTGAAGTAAGTGATTCATGAAAGGTATAGGTTATTGTTAGTCAGCGCCATTCTTTTGTAAGGATTATTGAAAATTAGATTGCGTTGCGCTAAAAATATTGTGTGTCAGTTTAGTGTTGATCAGAATAGGTAAAGAGCGAAATGTCTGAGTACGTTCAGTTCTGCTCAGCTGTTTGAAAATCAAATAATGTAAGAGGTTTATCAGCACAGTAAATCAATAATTTTTCTAAGGGGACGTTTCACTACATAGGAAGAAATGATCATGATAAAATAAGAGAAATCAGGTCTCGCACAGAAAAATTTAAGTGCTCTTTTTTCCCGCGTGCCGTTCGAAAGTGGAACGGTAGAGAGACAGCATGAAGGTGGTACATTGAAGTCTCTGCCAGGCACTTTATTGTGAATAGCAGAGTAATCACGTAGATGTAGATGTAGACATATTCCAGCCTTCGTCGCCTGTGAACGACAGTCATCCTGGGTGCATGAACCAGACGCCTGCTGCGGAGGCCCATACGCAGCAACGGTCGCCGAACGGCGGTTGAGAAGACAGTCTTCGAAGCCCCTTGGTTCATCTGGGTGGTCAGCTGGTCAACAGCTGCGCGTCTGTTCGCCCGCACGCATCTCCGCAGCCGTTGTTCACCACTGTCACCTATGGCCTGTCGTGAGCCATAGTTGCTTCAGCGCCGCTTCTGAATTTTGGCACGCACGGTATACTTCAATATCAGCAGCACGCGAACAGTTTACAAACTTAGCAGTTTCTAAAATGCTTCCACCCTTGGCGCGAAAGCCACTGATCACCCCCTTTTGGACGTCAGATAAATCACTCCGTTTCCGCATTACGACAACGACTGCACTGTTTTCCCCGTCTCCCCGCACGCTTTATATACCCTCCACTGATAGTGCTGCCATCTGCGAGTGGTTATTCCGCGTTGACAACGAAAATAGGCGCTCCTCACGTTAATGTGATTGGATCGTGTAAACAGACTTGGATCTGCTGTTTGTCGTCATAGAATCTAAGTCCTGACACCATTGCACTGTTTGTATTTGCTGTCATCTGCTAGTCAAAGAACCTATTGGCTCGCCTTACCTGCTAAATCCACTCTAGTTCAGCACTCTTATATTACAGGAAATACGCTGGTGAATCAAACCATTACTACCACCCACTTGTAGCGCGTTGACTCCTTGGTAAATTTCTGGAGGGATGTAGCACCAGACGTCCACGGACAGGTCAGGTAAATGTAAATGTCGTGTGACTAGGGCCTCCGGACGGTGAGACCGTTCGCCAGGTGCAAGTCTTTCGATTTGACGCTACTTCGGCTTCTTGCGCGTCAATGGGGATGAAATAATAATGATTAGGACACCACAACACCCAGTCCCTGAGCGGAGAAAATCTCCGACCCGGCCGGGAATCGAACCCGGCCTTGACGATTCACATTCTGTCGCGCTAACCACTCAGCTACTGGAGACAGGTCCGGTAACTCGCGTTAATTACGGGACGGTGATTTATGGACGCGGAACTGGTACCAAATAGTGTCCCTGGTGTGTTCCATCGCGTCATTTAGATGAGTTTCGCACTAAGATATCACCTTCTGAGATGTGTAGTTCTCGTTCTGGAAGATCCCTTCGCCGCCCAGGAAGACATGAAACGTGAGGGCATGCAGTTGGTCCGAAATAATTTTCCCATATTTTCCAGCTGACATGATGCTTTCGCTTATTACCACAGGATCCATGGAAGCCGAGGTGTATGAATTCCATAGCATAACACTGGCCACATGAGCCTGCGCCCGTAGAGCGGGCCGGCCGGTGTGACCGAGCGGTTCTAGCTGCTTCAGTCTGGAACCGCACGACCGCTACGGTCGCAGGTTCTAATCCTGCCTCTGACATGGATGTGTGTGATGTCCTTAGGTTAGTTAGGTTTAAGTAGTTCTAAGTTCTAGGGGACTGATAAACTCAGATGTTAAGAAGTCCCGTAGTGCTCAGAACTGTTTGAACCATTTTGAACCGAAGCACGGTAAATCATTTGAGCAGCCATTCACGTGGATGACGGCGTGTCCGAACACGATCAGCGACCTGGTGTAACAATAAACATCATTCATTCGACCGCGAGACAGGTTTCCGTTCATCCACAGTCTATGTTGGCGATGCTGTGTCCAGCGCAATCGTAACTGACGATATCACTGCATCAGTACGCTAATACGAGGGTCGTACAATAACTAATGCCCCACTTTTTTTTCTCAGAACATATTTATTATCAAGAGTCAGAATTTGGTGACAGTATACATCAACATGTCTTGTCCGTTCCTATTCTCCATCACGTTCTATGGCCGTACGCAAACGTTGTGGAAGAGCATGTATTTTCTGCTGCTAAAAGCTCTTGTCCTGAAGGCGTAGCCATGTTTTCACTGCATGACTGACACTCTCGTCATCTTCAAAGTGTGCTCATCGTAGAGAATCTTTAAGCGGCCCAAAGAGACGAAAGTCCGAGGTTGCCAGGTCTAGACTGTAGGGTCTGCGGCGGGGCGGGGTTTTGTTCTCTCCTTTCGTCGTACTGCTCACTTTCCATAGTTCCACCTACCTCAGTACGACGTCAGTTCACCATTCCGTTTCTCTGCAAACTTAGGTACTATTAGTACGTCGAAAAAGCAGCGTTGGCCTATACTTGCATTGCAAAATCTGCGTAACTCTAGTAGCCAGCTGTCCTGTAAATATCTTATAATAATTTTCGGGCGGAAGGTGGTTGCTACATTCCTTTAGTAAAATGTCAAAATTCTAATACAAGTCTTTTTATTTCCTTTAGCTCAAATGAAAAAGTGCAAATGTACTTAACTAAGATGACCACTGTTCTCAGTTAACAGTTCATGCAATCCAGATCACACGTAAAGCAGCCAGAAATGTATAAGTCCGACCCGAATAATTACGCGATTTCACAGTTACATTTCCGCTACTAACAGTGAGTTTCGCTCTCGATGCTTTTCAGTGGATTCCTTTAATAAAAACTGCTCGCCAAATATTCCATATGTGGATACTAAACATGCCACGCGGAATTTACACACAGGCCGATAGTTCTCACGCGGGTAACTTTCCATCAAAACAATTACAAAACTTCCATCTTTCAACAAACTGTTCGAAAATGCAACTGCTTTCATGGCAACACAATCTAGACGCGAGAAACCAGTTACTTCTTCATTTTACACATAATGAAGACTGAAACGTTCAACATGATCGGCACGTCCAATAGCTGACTAGCGTCTGCCTTGGTTGTTGCTTCTGCCACCGCATATCTATGTAACAGTGCGCGGGAACTGCTTAACTCTCATTGGCCGATGATTTTGGCTGAACATTCAGAAGAATTGTCCGAGATCACTCTCGCACCAAAACTGGCCTGCGCCAATCACTATTCACAGATGCATTTACGTCATTCGAACATGCAAATACTAATATAAGATTTAATAAAACCAAACGAAAGGAAAATTAATGTTGCAATAAATTTAGAATGTAATTTTACTTTCAACTGTTATTCTGGCTGCGTCCTTACAAAATAAGTACACTTAGACATATGTCATCAGCAAAGTGGGCACAAACCTTTTTCCCACGCTATGATACGTAATGTACTACATAAATTTAATCTTGAAATTCAACGTTTGTCCAACATACACACTCTCACTTACTCTCATTTACTGCCACAGCAATATTAGACACAAATAATAATTTTGTCTGATTTTTATATTACGAAAATGTAAAGCAGTTAAAGATTTTTAATTAAATCTTACTTAAATAATTCTGCCCATTAAGAGTTCTGGTTATGTTTTCAAATGATAAAAGGTAAACTGTTATAATTCCTAACTGAATTTAATTCCCTAAGTGTCGTTTTTTGACTTTTTAAGTAATTTTCTCGATCTCCGAAACAATGATAGTTAAAACGTTGAAAATTTTATACAATCTTCTCCTTACTAACAAAAACTAGTGTACCGATTTTGAAAATGATTGAATAATATTTAATATAGTTTATTTAGATTCATAGGTGTCATGAATATAAAGTCGCTCGAAGTGACACAGATACCGTATCTCACGGCTAGCATTAGCGACAGGTGCAAATGACTCGTCGCTAAGACACAACTTTCTGTCTCCTTCACAGCCAACGGCTCCAATACTGCAGGTTATACTGCAGTGTAGCTTACTGCATTAACTGTTTTCGCATAATAACTCGCGACGTCATATGTGGATAATACAATGATGTCCAACTGAATTTTGCGATATGTTCCCAGTTTCTCAGATTTGTGTGTGGGCGTGCATTATCGTGCTAGAGCAAGGTTTCTGCTGCATTCTTGTCCGATCGAACACGTCGGAAACGGTTCTTGAGTTTATTCAGTCTTCTCGTACGCCTCTGAGTTGATGGTTGACCCTCTTGGCATCACATCCGCGAGAATGACGTCATCACAATCCGAGAAGACTGTCGCCATGACTTTTCCGGCAGAGGGGTTCTTTTGCGGTAAATGAGGATGATGCCACTCCATTGACTGCATTTTTGTTTCGGGAGCGAAGTGGTGGGCCCAGCTTTCGTCCTCCGTAACGATCATCGATCTCAAAACGCACCATCAACTGAGATGAAATGTCCTTTCTTTGAATCTTGTGGCCCGCTGTGAGCATTCGCGGGACCCATCGTGAGCACCTCTTCGAATATCCGAGAGTCTCGATCATCGCAGACGAACTTCCAATGCTGACCGACAACTTCGGAGCCAGTCGCCGAGTTGTGATGCGTCGGTCGGCATGAGTAATGGCATCCGCACGATTCAGCACATCTGGAGCAGTGGCTGTGACAGGATGTTCCGAGCGTGGCTGATGATGGGGCTCTGTTTCTGCATCTCCTGAGGTTGTAACTTTCGTTACCCGTAGCCCAACTGTACTCCAATCAACTGCAGCGTCGCCATACACGGCACACAAACGTTTATGGATGTTCAGCGCGGTTTCTTTTTCTGCACACAAAAATTCAATAACAGCACGCTGCTTGTAACGTGAGTCGTATGGAGACGCCATTATTACGCTGTACTACGGCTCTTTTATCTGCCAGAACGGTTCGAAACTTCACCGGCGCACAGAACAAACACCAAACTGAAGCACCAACAAGGACGTTTCTCTATATATATTAATAGCTTTTTTAAACAATGAGAGGCATTACTTATTGAACGACCCTCGACACTCGGATGGTCTGCTGCGGGGCTCCGTGTTCAACAATGTGCACTAAACGGTTCACTTCGAAACAGCATTGTACCCTGTCGTCAAATGGGCCACAGACAGCCGCTTAGCCAGCTTTACACAATGGGCAAGCCTCCGACCTCCACGTTTTGTGGTGGGGAGTGGACATCCAGAACCTTGTCGACTAACAGCCCTTCCGAGATGATAGTTTCCGGGCGCCGGACTATTACGATCAACCCTTTCTAGAAGTCGCTCACATCAGTGGATTTCCCCACTCGTAACTCATATCGTCGCTAGAACGATTCCCCCTCCTTTTATTATTTTATTCTTGTTTTGGCCCAGTTTCCATGTAACTATGGTAGCAAAGCTACTCGTCATGGAAGGACTCAGTTCATAATTCACAGGAACCACAAAAAAAAAATGTAAATCTAGAAAAAAACTGCAACACTTGAAACAAAATAACAATTAATAATGCGTAACAAAGAAAAACTCCAGTTTATAAAAAAAAGAGTATCCCAGAAAAGAAAAAAAAAACATGAAACATTTTGGAGATTATAGTTACAGTGCGGAAGCAAGGTTTGAACGACGAACTGAAGCGGGCACCCAAGCAAATTGGGCGAATCGATTAATTGTTTTAGCAAAAGATTTTAATTGGAGTAAAATTAATGCACAGTTAATGGCACCTGATCATCGTTCGAATGTTGCATGCAAAAAGAGTCACCCTCGTTCGGATTTTACGTGCAAAAACAATCACCCTCACATAACTTCGGAGTGGAGCGCGACTGATGGTTCAGATTTGGTCCACCAGTGTATCGGAGCTTCGTCTAAGATAAGCTTTAGCTGTTGGAAAGAATCTCACTGAGTTTGACATGCAAAAGCCACGTTCTTCTGCAAGGTTTTTGAAGCGCGCCACTTTTGTACTTTAAATTTGTACGAAGCGGTTCAAACTTTGCACAAAGGTAGATAAGTAGATAACCCGAAACCGAACTTTTTTGTCCAAAAATGTTTATCCGTTGTCGAGTACGATGGTTTAAAGTCGAACTAAACGTAGCACGGAATATTCGTTCTTACGTGAATGGAATGCGCAGAAACGGTTTAAAGTGAATCAGATAAATAAAAAATGTATTCTTACGGTAAAATTGAAAACTCGCTTTCAAAGATGTAGCTTATTTTGGATTTTACTGAAAAATCCCGTTTTTGTGCGTTTTTTTAAGCGCACCATTTCTTCGTTTCAAACTTAAGCGAATCGGTTAACATTGTATGAGAAGGTAGACAAATACCTGTAATTAATGTTCGTCCTGTTGTTTTGTGAAAAATTTATCCGTTGCCATGAGCCAGCGGTCAAACCGCATATGCTGATAGGGTTTCAAGTTACACAGATATATTCTTACGTTAATTATAAGAAACGGTTTCAAAATTTTTCTTCGTTCGAGTTTTACGCGAGTAAAATCACGTGTTTGGACATGAAACTGTGTTTCGTATAAATGTGTTGCATTTTAATTAAAAATAGTGGTTATTACAGTTGATTATCGTTTCGTTGTTTACAGCTTCAATATTTCATTCATCAATGGCTCAAAATTCACAGAAAAATCTTTGGACGTGCAAAATAGCCCATGTGCCAAAACAGAATTATGGCCGGCACTGTATAAAATCATATACTGTTAGATCTAGCGTTTAAAGCTTTCTCGATGACCACGCAAAAAATTAAACCGATGCGAAAATTTCTATAAAGATAATTGTCAGGAAAAACGCTACCTTATTTGAAATCTACTGAGTTACCTCTTTTTTTGGACGAAAGAAACTTAAAGTTCCATTAATGTTCGTACAGGATTGAAAAGCTATAGTATTTTGACGTGCATGCCTTGTTTCACATTTCTTCTGCTTATTTCCGCCGATCATACTCATACTTAGTTCGGACTGATTATTGCGTCATTTTGCGCCTAAATTACTTTCTAGCGGCGGTATCTTAATTTTCAGTTTCTATTGTTTCTTACCTTAAATAAACAATGACATAAATTTTAAGATAAGAGGGTATAATAACAAGATGTGTGGTTTTCAGTAGTTTATCATTTGTTGCGCCAATTGTTCAGCTTGCGATATAGTAAGCTTTAAGTAGGTGTAATAAAATAATCGTTAAGACAGCGTTTATTTAATTTTTTGTGGAGGAATTTAGAAGACCTTCTATTACGCAAACTCCCTGTCGACATCGACAGCTAATCAACAGCTGCCACAATCTGATATTTTGCAGCCGGTGATAATCGAATGCGTCGTTCGGTCTATTTCAGTGGCAGTACTGCCCCTATGGCTTTGAGCAGCCTGAGTGAATTTTGAGAAATTTTAATTTGTTGTTGTTGTGATCTTCAGTCCAAAGTTTGGTTTGACGTAGCTCTCCATGCCACTCTACCCTGTGCGAGCCTCATCTCCATGTAACTACTGCAACCTACATCCTTCTGAATCTGCTTACTACTGCTTGCTACATATTCATCTCTTGGCTCTTTGTCTCCCTCTACGATTTTTACCTCCGCCCCCCCCCCCCTCTCCCCACACACACACTACCCTCTAGTATTACCAAATTGGTGATCCCTTGATGTCAGTTTTAATTTATGTTCCCGTAAAATTTTTGTACACCATGTCAGAAGGCACCCCCTAACGTTTTGCTGTTATTGGGTGGGTTTATATGAATAAAACGTTTGTAGCTATAAAACAGAAAATAAAAAAATAGAAAATTAAACAAAATTTTAAAGAATGAAAAACATAAAACAAAATAATAAAAACTGTAAAAAATATGATAAAAATAAAGCTATAAAACAAAAACTTCCCTTGAGCATGTGATCGTGACGTGTTACTGAGGATTATGTGTGCTGACGACACAGTACTGTGCACTGGACACGTTCAACCATCCAGGTAGGTAACCATAGAGGTGCCAGGCTAACGATGCACAGTTCAAGCCACATGATTCGAAAGACAGTTTAAAAACCCAATACCGGGTCTGTCGTCGCCCGAGTCAGCAAAGATCTACACCGGTAGCCAAGCTATGGCAGTCTAATTTCAAAATTACGCTAGAATAAAAGTTAGGAACCAGAATGAAAAATGCTCCTGTCGTACCACAAAAAAGGCGAATATGTCCTGGGCAGAGTCAGGGATGTAAAAGAAAGGAGTTAGCTTTCCGACTTGTCTGGCAGCTTCAAAGAGATTTAAATCAAAACCATTTTGTCATGATCTTTTTACGAGTTAACCCTATTTCCCCATGGAATTGAGTTCTCTTAGCTGCAAGGTGCATACCTATATCTTGTAATCCTGATCCTGTATCCAAAATCCAGAAAATTTGTCAACCACAGGAAGCAATACATAATATCATATGGCTGAAGAGCATACAAGTAACCCCTAAAAGGTTTGAAGGTCCCCTTTTTTGAACAATTATACATGACTGTGCTTAAACTGACACACAATATTTTTTAGCGCAACGCAATCTGACTTTCAATAATCCCTACAAAAGAATGGCCCTGACTAACATTAACCTATACCTTTCACAAATCACTTACTTCACAAAAATCTTCGTTACTCGAACTACTGCAATACAGCGAGCGCCACTACTGCCAGCTAAATAAAAGATTCAAACTACTAAAGCCACTAACTACTGATAGGCATAGTTAGCAAATGAAAGATTTTGATAGAGAACAAACAATGTATTTACCTTAATAGTGTTCAAAAGTCATATATATATAGCAGTTCATGACACCCATTCTTACAAATGTACTGTTTCTGATGGCCACACGTCCAGATTATCCGCTCTCAAAAATCCGCCATCTCACTTCTCCACATCCACCACTGCTGGCGGCTCACCTCCAACTGCGCAACACTACGCGCTGTTAACATCGAACTGCCCAACGCTACAAAAGCGACTATTGCAACAATGCCGACCAGCCTCAGACTGCACACAGCACAGCCAGTGATTTTCATACAGAGCGCTACGTGGCGTTACCAATATAAAAACCTAAACAGCCTACTTACAGGTTTTCTGGGGAAATAAAATTTCTGTGGGTGGATTTGTTACTAGAAGGACGCTAAAGCAATTTTGTATTTCTGAGTGAGGGCGGAGTCTATTTTTTCCCCGAAACCAACCCCTCTTACGTGATTGGTGAGGGGTGTAAGAACAAATGGCCACAATTTAAGGTACTTGTAGAGAGTGGAACGCATCTACAATAGGAAGTATCCGAAAGTGGGTATGTATCTATGACAGGACGTATCCCAGAGTGGGGATGCATGCATCCTTAAACTTAAATCACACGTTGTCTTATACTGCAAGACATGACAAATGCCATGTTGAATGACATGTTTGCATGTGTTATGTCATACTACATCACATCATGTATAATGAGACTTTACTTGACACGACGCATTATATCACATGACTTTGGCAGTAATACTGACAGTAAAAAACCAGGATATGTCAAGATGTTTTGATGTAAATATCTTTAAAGCAGCCAGATAAGTCGAAAAGCTTCCCTTCTTTTTGCATCCCTAACACTGCCCAGGACATATTCGCCTTTTTTGTGCTATGGTAGAAGCATTTTCCATTCTGGTATTATATTAAACAAGAAAGACTTTTAAGTTGGACTTGGATTTATCAAACAAATTTTTCCGGTCTGCTGGTAGGTATTTCGAAACTGCAGCTTGAGAATAATAGACACGTTCTTGTGAAATGGGAAGGAAATGTTATACAACAGGTGAAAATCATACGTTCGCGGAATGTTCACTGAGATAATGTCGATGTTCCTTTCGAATGAGACCATATTATTAATCAAAAATCCCATGGGGCAGTATTTGGACTGGGATGACACAACTGAAATAACGAAGCGTTGAAACAACGCACTGAACGGAATTCACGAACTGACATTACAATCATTTTGACCACCCTTTTCGGAGCTTCGAATATTCGTTGTGTCGACAAAGAATTACCCTAAAACATGACAATGGAAGATATTTTGAGAGAAAATGTGGATAGCACGTAAGCATTAGAGTTTTCTGGTCAGTGATAGTATATAAGGGCACACAGCAAAACCAGTCATAGATGATTAAATGTGAAAGCTATATAGTTACGGAGATGTTGGATCACGAGTTGTGACATAGGCGCAGAAAAAAATCTACAATGATCAAGGAAGGATTTTTAAATATATTCCGGTTGCGAACCACAATATAGTACGCCAAGTTATTAATTTCTATTTATGATGATAATCATCAAGAGTATAACAGTTATGTCCAACCTCATCTCACGTAAATATGGTAGAGTCAGAAAGTAATAAAAACTTTGTTTGTACTCAGGACTCAAGATGGTCATCATAGGGTGAAATTAATTAACTGGTGAAAAATATTGTGCTCCATAACTGTAATAAATATTAAAGAGAGATGTTGGATGTTACATTTCATCCGCTGTTCAAACACAGCACACAATATTTTCTACGCATTTAAGGTCGGGATCATTAGCCGGGCACTCGAGATGCAACAGTCAGCTAGAGAGTTCGTCAAAGCAGAAAGTACGTGCGCAACACTGCGACAATGGCTGTTATCTTGGAAGGCAGGTGTGTCCACAGCATATTCATGTAGAAGATGTTCACTCATGTTCAGAAAAAACAGAAAACCTTGAACGACTAGAGATAGGACGTTCATATTCATAGGACGCATACATTAGTATGTTCTGTAGAAATTATCAACATTTCAGCCACCTCAGTTCATCATGTGTCCTGTTTCTAGTAGGCATAAGGTCCTCCCTGGGCCCTGATAACTTGTTCCATGCGTGATGGCATCGACATGTAACGCGAATGGCGTCCTGTGATATAGCCATCCACGATCCATTCACGTGATTCCAAAGTCCATCTGTGGTGGTTGGCATTGGGTCACAGAGTTGACCCATAGTTTCACTATGTCTCACCCGTTTTAGATTGGCGGTAAGTTTGATCTGGATGGTTAGGACGAAAGACTGTCATTCTGTGACACCAAGAAAGTTCGTGTTCGTGCGGCAGTATGTGGTCACTCATTGTCTTGCTGAAAAATAGGGTCTGGGGTGTTGTGCAGGACGGTTATGGCTACGGGTCGCAGAACGTCATTCACGTAGGCTGCACTGGTCATAGTGCCCTGGACACCCACCAACTGTGGTTGTACCCAATAGATCCCCACTCCATAAGGCCTTGAGTTGGTGATCCCCTCTCCCCCTGTTTGCGGCGAACCAAAATGCGACCATCTTTTTCGAACAAACATAATCTTGACCCGTCCGAAAACACTATCTGATGCCATTCCTGTCGCCAGTGACGTCGTTGCGGACACCTTTGTCGTCTACCATGGTTCTGTACATTCGTCAAATGTAGACGGAGAAGTTGACGACGCGCATGTAACCCATGCCGTAATAAACGGCGACGGACTGTCACCCCTGATAGTGTACGATGTGTTACACTTTTGCGCCAGAGTGAGGAGGATGCAGATCTGTCCGGCAGTGCCATTCGGATCAGGTGTCGATCTTCTCGGGGGTTAGTCTGGATGGTGCGATCTGACCCATCTTGTCGTGTTCTACGGCCTTCCGTGAACGATTCGACAAACACCGGTTGCACTGCCGAAACACCTCGTCCAACACGTTTAGCAATTTCCCGGATGGATGTCTCAGGTTATCTCATGCCAATAATGAGCCCTCTTTCAAACTCACTGATTTGACGGTACGGTTCACGCATACGTCTGCGAGGCATCCTGCACAGCTGCTGAAGTCACACTGATCCATTACCTTCGGCTTATGGCGACAATGAGATCCGCAGGCATATTTTAGCGGTAGGGGGCGTTGCGCCGCAATATTGATGTTGATCAAGAACCCGCCGGCCGATTTGGTTCAAATGCCAATCATTTCTGCAGAGCAATCTATTATGCATGTTTTGTTAATATGAACGTCCTATCGGTAGTCCTTCAAACTGTTCTGTTTTTTTTTCTGTCCATGAGTGTAGAAATGTTTCAAATGGCTTTGAGCACTACGGGACTTACCATCTGAGGTCATCAGTCCCCTAGAACTTAGAACTACTTAAACCTAGCTAACCTAAGGATATCACACACATCCATGTCCGAGGCAGGATTCGATCCTGCGACCGTAGTGGTCGCGCGGTTCCAGACTGAAGCGTCTAGAACCGCACGACCACATCGGCCGGCCTGAGTGTAGAAGAAAGGGGAATATTTGCTCAGCGAGAAACCTGAAATAAAACTTCGGGTTCATGTTCATTGGCTCAAGTCATGGAGGGAAAAACACTAAAACATTGTAGAACAACCTCCGTTCTGAAATTCATCCCTCCACACAGTGCTAGTTAAGCATCTCGTTGAGCCGTCGGTACATTCAGCGGCTTCCACCGTTTGAAAAGACAGAAAGTCATAACTTAGAGGGCCACAGCACATGCCAATAGTCTGGTACTGTCCAGTTTCCACTTTCAACATTATCTGGTCCACTGAAGAGGCTCAGCTTTTTGTGTAGCAGTGAGCGTTGACCTTTTGCGGGATAGCGAACGCATATGGCCATTTCGTGCAGTTTTCACAAGGGTCGATAGGAGACTAGTCGAGAACGACCAACGCTCATCGACAGCAGCAATTCCCACAGGATTTGGAACCACTCGTCATTGACAGGGCGAGACATTTGTCTGCGGTCCCTGCCGCTTACGATATTTTTGTGACCATTGTTCGAATACCGTGCTACATGGCTACGCTTCCTTCTAACCACGTTGAGCAGACCGCAATGATAAACCAACAAATCGGTCAGTTTCATTCACGATGTGGCCATGGGGAAGTTGAAACACGATAGCTGCTTTCTGCCATTCTGTCACGTCTCAAAGTCGATTCATCTCACATCTCCACACATCTACACAGATACTCCGCAAGCCACCATACGGTGCGTGGTGTACCACTACTAGTCATTCCCTTCCCTGTTCCACTCGCAAACAGAGCGAGGGAAAAACGACTGACTATATCCCTCCGTATGAGTCCTACTTTCTCGTATTTATCTTCGTGGTCCTTACGTATGATGTATGTTGGCGGGAGACTGAGTCGACAGTCAGCTTCAAATGCCGATTCTCTAAATTTCTCAATAGCGTAACTCGAAAAAAAAAAACAACATTGCTTTCCCTGTAGGGATTCCCATTTGATGTCCCGAAGCACGTCGTAACACTTACGAGTTGTTCGAACGTACCGGTAACAAACCTAGCAGCCCGCCTCTGAACTGCCTCGATGTCCTCCTTCAATCCGACCTGGCACTGTTCCCAAACGCGCGAGCAGTACTCAGGAATAGGTCGCACCAGCGTTCTATATGCAGTTACCTTTACGTGTGAACCACACTTTCGTAAAATACTCCCAATAAACCGAAGTCGACCACTCGCCTCCCCTACCATAGTCCTTGCGTGCTCGTTCCATTTCATATCGATTTGCAGCTCTACGTCCAGATATTTAAACGAAGTGACTGTCAAGCAGGACACAACTAATACTGTATACAAACATTACAGGTTTGTTCCACCTACCCATCCGCATTAACTTACATTTTTCGACATTTAGAGCTAGATAACATTCATCACACCAACTAGAAATTTTTCTAAGTCGTCTTGTATCTTTCTACAGCTACTTAACTTCGACATCTTACCGTACACCACAGCATCATCACCAAACAACCTCAAACTACTGCCTATCCTGTCCACCAAATCATTAGTGTATATAGAGAGCAAGTGCGATCCTATTACACTTCCCTGCGACACTCCAGACGATAGGCCTGTCTCTGAACACTCGCCGTCAAGGACAGCATGCTGGGTTACCTTACTTAAGAAGTCTTCAAGCCACTCACATATCTCTGAACTTATTCCATATGCTCGTACCTTCTTTAACAGCTTGTAATGGGGCACCGTGTCAAATGCCTTCCGGAAATCTGGAAATATCTTGTCAGCTGTTGCTCTTCATTCGTAGTTCTCAGTATACCATGTGAGAAAAGGGTGAGCTGAGTTTCGCGTGAGTGATGCTTTCTAAAACCATGCTGATTCATGGACATAAGCTTCTTAGTTTCAACAAAGTCTATTCAATTCGAAATGAGAACATGTTCAAGTATTCTGCAGCAAACCGAAGCGTCCAATCGCTTGGAAACCACTGCGCTGATTCCTTACTACCAACTGGCTGATTCCTTACTACCAACTGTTAAATACACACCACTCCACTGCTGTGAGTAAAGTCAGTAGTGAAGGGTCGCATGAACGCCTTGTATCAGTTCCACACCGTCTACAGCGCTTCAAAGCTGCCAGTGAACTCTTTTAATGGAGAAATTAATGTCTGGGCCGCTTAGCACACAGTTCTCCGTGCCGTTTTGCATATTTTTCAGGCCAAGGAGCCGCTACTGCCCCGTAAAGCAGATCATTAGTTTGGATCACGGAGTTAAGTGCATCCCGTACCAGTCCTCCCAACAAATGAAGATCCTTGGCAGTGCCGGGGTTCGAATCTGGGCCCTCCGCACGGCAGCCATCTAAGCTGACCACTGAGCTACAGTGGCGCACCCGGACGCGTCTTAGCCCACCCTTCGCCTTTCTCACGGCATGAACGCCGCTGGGGCCACGAAGAATAAAGTGTCAGAATGTTTGTGGAAGAATGGTAGCCCGTACTTCCTGAAGAGTCGAAACCAGAGTAGGTCGTGATGTTGGAAGCTTGGGTATGGAGCGAAGTCGACGGTCTAACTCATCCCAAAGGCTTTACACTGGTTTCATGTTGGTACTCGGGGTAGGCCAGAAGATTTCAGGAATGTTTTGTCCACAAACCATTGCTCCACAGATACTGTTTTGTTACAGGATGCACTGTCATGCTCATACAATCAATCATCATCTCTGGACTGCTCCTCTAGTGTGCACAGTATACGATACTGTGAAATGTGTCCATACCCTCCCGTATTCAGAATTTTCTTAAGCGAAATAGAGAGACAGCCCGCTGAGGTCCACACCATAACACCACCAGTACCAGTCGGACACATCAAGCACCATCTGACGCACATTTCTGATTTCATCGTCGACTTCAGTTATGCTCACACACACTTACCGACCACGCGTTCTCCTCGACCTAAAGATTTTTACACCCCACTCCTTCGTTCCATATCCAGCAACAATATCGAACTGAGACATCCGTCCACGCGGTGGCCAACGGTTTGGCGTCACATCCACCAGCCTTTTCTTCCCTCCAACGTCCGGGCAACATGGTACCAAGTCGCAAATGAAAAATTCGCCACAAATCATCGTCTTCACGCCATCGGACTATAGGACTCTCCACTTTGTTCCATTTGCCACCTCGTGGATGACGATGTCCATCAACTGACTTGTGCTGCCACCAGTGACGTCTGGAAACATGGTCGACAGTTCGTTGCCTGTTACCTCCGCGTTCCGCCGGACTCGATTGACCCGTGGACTTTTATCCATCCTGAGAATACTTATTTCCCCGCCTCCAAAAATCATGCGATTGTATGGGTCAGGGGATGGACGATCACCTACATGTATAATGATGGCGACAAATCACGCCTTGATTTCTGGCAGTACTTACAAACCGCCCACAGTGAAGTCGAATACCGACCGCGCTACCGCGCCTTCTTCGCCAATTACCTACATGCGATCTTTACTTCACCCCCGCTCAGTTGGATGGTGCCACACGCCGACAGCACTCCCCCCCCCCCCCCCCCCCCCGCTGACATCTGAGACTCCCCGCGCTACTTTCTACATTGTAACCCACAGTGGAGTAGGCGCATGGACACGCGCCTCCTTTCTTTAATGCACTACCCCAGGAACCACTGGTCTTTCCCTCACTCCACTGTATATTGCTTCACACCTCTTAGCTTACATCAGAATTATTATTCTTTTTTTTCCTACACCTTGTTCATAAAAAAAAATTGCTCGCCTTGTACGAGTATAATGTCTTGTGTTATTTTCGCCGGAAGGATGGCATTTCTGTTGTATTTAAGTTTGTACCAATATTGATCTTTTTTCCATTTACCCTTTTCCTGGTGAAAAAAAAATTTAAAAAAATAAAATAAAAAAATGGACAGCGCGACGAAATGTCATGCTAAGGGGCCCGGGTTCGATTCCCGACTGGGTCGGAGATTTTTCTCCACTCAGGGATTGGATGTTGTGTTGTCCTAATCATCATCATTTCATCCTCATCGATACGCAGGTCGCCGAAGTGGCGACAACTCAAAAGAGTTGTACCATGCGAACGGTCTACCCGACGGGAGGCCCTAGCCACACGACATTTCATATCATGTCAGCACCCTGAGCACGAGAACCCTCCTCAACCCGCAACACAATCTCTTACTGTGCCCTACCACTTTACTGTTGACAATGCACATGTTGGCAGGTTGTGTTGTCCAGTCACTTGCCTAACCAAAACTCTTCCATCGGGCTGCCACAAGCCATGGCGTGACTCATCAATCCAAATCACTCGTTTCCAGTCATCTGCTGTCCAGTGGCGTCGCAATTGACACCACTTCAAGCGTTGCTTAGCATTGAATACAGAAATGCGCTGCTTATGAGGAACTGTCCGGCCATTGTATTATATAGTGTTGAATTTAATGGACGGCAATGTGCCGAAAGTAGCTTAACAGCATCATAAAAATTGTGGATGAAACTTGCCTAGGAGATAATGGACTGTCATGGAGTATTCTAGCAGAAATGATAGACCATAAGTTAAAAAAAAATTATCAGCAACATAAAGGTGCAGAATAATGCTTCTTTGAAAATCCTTACTGTTTAAAGAATAATGTAATTAGCGAAAGGAGTGTGTCAGAACTCTCCATTACAGTAATTAAATATTAAGCAATTCTATTCATTGCATTGTATAAGATTGGAAACAAGTAAGCACTCAGATATCGATAGTAACAATGTGAGGACGAAACATGGGAGCGCGAGTCGAAGCATTGTTGTGAGACGAGTCGGTAGTGTTGTTCGAGAGCTCGGAGGCAGAAGACATGTCACGTTGCCCTTACGTCGGTGATGGCAGATCTTGCCACACAGAAGGCCTGATTTCATTTATATGGCCAGGAGACATTTAGATGGAATTCAAGGTAAAATACGCAAGCATAGCGTAAAGCGCAATTGCAGGGCTAGGCTCGTGATTGTTAGTGCGAGTCTGCATTAATCCCATGTTTTGCTTGTAAGTTAGCGGGCCGCTGTGGCCGAGCGGTTCTAGGCGTTTCAGTCCGGAACCGCGCTGCTGCTACGGTCGCAGGTTCGAATCCTGACTCGGGCATGGATGTGTGTGATGTCCTTAGGTAAGCTAGATTTAAGTAGTTCTAAGTCTGATGACCTCATATGTTAAGTCCCATAGTGCTCAGAGCCATTTGAACCACTTTTGCTTGTCAGTTAAAGAAGCCTCCTTATCCTCCAAATAAATATGCTGTGGTTATTAACTGTTAATGTACCTGTGCAATTGAAATAATTTGTTAACCTTTCACTCAGCCGCTATTGATAATTATAAAATCATTGTCAGGCATTTCTCCATTATTAACACTTGCCAAACTATTATTGGTCATGATGATTTCTGAAGTTTTTAAATAGACTTAATTTATGAAATTCCTTCTCACAAGTTATTTAGTAATTAACAGGACCCAAACAAACTCCTTTTTATTAAAGCCATTCTTATTAACAATTAGCTTTAGCCGCTGCTGCTGCATGCTGCTGCGAATTGCTGTAAACTACTTGGGCAAAAAATGGAAATGACCGTAGGGCATTGTTGGCCGGGAGGCCCCACCGGAGGAGTTCGGCCGCCATATGCAACTCATTTTTAGGTGACGCCACATCGGTGATTTGCGAGTCAATGATGGACACACAACACCCCGTCCCCTGACGGGAATCTAACCCAGATCCCTGCATAGTAGTCTGTAACACTATCGCTACGCTATGTAGGCGAACAACTACTTGGAAAAAGGCAGTCGTCTAAAGAGCTGAGTGCAAAATGTAGGGCAAAAACAGAGACACTGACACACCACAACATTCCATGTACTCTAATCCTGTAAATTCCGTTGCACAAATTAGATTCTGTATCACTCCAAAATTTGTATTAAAAAACGCTGTCAGATAGTTTAGGTATTGATTGTTACAGGTTCATTCGTTCCTGTAGTTTTTCGTATTCAAATACGCATGCAGATAACTTATCCAAATGTTAGTTTTAAGTTTTTCATGTAACTATCTGTTGAGGGCTTAAATGACAGTGAAAATGACACTCATACAGCAGGCATACAGTGTTACGCAGGTCACGTTCCGATTACTCATAGCTCAGGTTGCTTATCGAGTCCATTTTCACAGACGAACATAGGCAATATTTGTTGTAGGTAACTTACATAGCCGGCCGGTGTGGCAGAGCGGTTCCATGCGCTTCAGTCTGGAACGGCGCGACCGCTACGGTCGCAGGTTCGAATCCTGCCTTGGGCATGGATGTGTGTGATGTCCTTAGGTTAGTTAAGCATAAGTAGTTCTAAGTTCTAGGGGACTGATGACATCTTATGTCCTATAGTACTCAGAGACATTTGAACCATTTAAGTTACATGTTTATTTTAGGTACGTTGCATTAGTACAGACAGTATTACAAAAGATTAAAAATTTTGGGATATAAGTTTACACACGAATTTATTGAGGGTAACTATCAGCTTTTTCTCGTTACAAACTAATTAGTCCTACGATTATATAAGTAAATTAATAATCCTAGAATAAAAAATTATAGAGTGGATTCAACTTTTGAAAAACTGTAATAAATTAGAAGTACAGTGAAATGACAGGGCGTGAGTCGTGCTTCGGTAGCTCAGATGGTAGAGCACTTGCCCGCGAAAGGAAAAGGTCCCGAGTTCGAGTCTCGGTCGGGCACACAGTTTTAATCTGCCAGGAAGTTTCATATCAGCGCACACTCCGCTGCAGAGTGAAAATCTCATTCTGGATACAGTGAAATGGTTTGGCTGTTGAGAGATAATAGCTGAAAAATTTATAAAAATTAGAATAAAACTTTATTTCCAAAATTGATTGTTGTCTGCGAGAACATCCCATTTTTGGAAATATCAGAAGGAGGGGGATGCGTAATATTTCTGGCTTGACAGCCATCATATTCAGGTACAAGAAGCTCTTCTTGGAGTAGTTATGAAGGCAGCAGTGGGAAGATGACGTAATGTGGTATGAGGTACCGATGAACGATGGGTTGTTTGGTAGGGCATCGTGAAAAAGAACGCCTAAATTGCTTTTCAAATTAAAGCATCTCTCAATAGCGTGCCATCATTCCATTATTTCACAATTACTAGTAAACAGCAGAATAATAAACAACTGCTAAACGAAACGGCAGACGAATCACTTCAGTGGTCTTCGGATCTCACCTGACTTGGATCGCGGGCGAATTGGTTCGGCTGTAAGACCAGAGCTGGTTCGGCAGTGTCGGAGGACAGACAAGTTGTCTGCCACGAGCCATGTACCTCCTTCTTGATGGAATGACTGGATATGATCGGCTGTCGGACCCCTCCTTCTAATAGGCACTGCTCATGCATGTTTGCTTACATGTTTGGCCGGGTTTAGTAACGTCTCTGAACAGTCTATGATATAATATCCACAGTCAACGTCTATCTTCAGGAGTTCTGGGAACTGGGGTGATGCAAAACTTTTTTTGATGTGTGTATATCAATCCCTCTCTCTCTGTTTTCAACTTGCTGTAATCAGTATGCACATTTTTCTATAGAAAGATTATTATTAAACAGTGCCAAATTCATGCTGTATTCTCGCAGGCAGTTATACGAGTATTTGGTTTCTCTCGCAGTTGAAAATGCATATTCATCTAAAGCTAAATAACAGAAAAGTTACAGTTAAGCCAGTTGTTGTTGTTGTTGTCTTCAGTCCTGAGACTGGTTTGATGCAGCTCTCCATGCTACTCTATCCTGTGCAAGCTTCTTCATCTCCCAGTACCTACTGCAACCTACACCCTTCTGAATCTGCTTAGTGTATTCATCTCTTGGTCTCCCCCTACGATTTTTACCCTCCACGCTGCCTTCCAATACTAAATTGGTGATCCCTTGATGCCTCAAAACATGTCCTACCAACCGATCCCTTCTTCTGGTCAAGTTGTGCCACAAACATCTCTTCCCCCCAATTCTATTCAATACTTCCTCATTAGTTATGTGATCTACCCATCTAATCTTCAGCATTCTTCTGTAGCACCACATTTCAAAAGCTTCTATTCTCTTCTTGTCCAAACTATTTACCGTCCATGTTTCACTTCCATACATGGCTACACTCCATACAAATACTTTCAGAAATGACTTCCTGACACTTAAATCTATACTCGATGTTAACAAATTTCTCTTCTTCAGAAACGCTTTCCTTGCCATTGCCAGTCTACATTTTATATCTTCTCTACTTCGACCATCATCAGTTATTTTGCTCCCCAAATAGCAAAACTCCTTTACTACTTTAAGTGTCTCATTTCCTAATCTAATACCCTCAGCATCACCCGACTTAATTCGACTACATTCCATTATCCTCGTTTTGCTTTTGTTGATGTTCATCTTATATCCTCCCTTCAAGACACCATCCATTCCGTTCAACTGCTCTTCCAAGTCCTTTGCTGTCTCTGACAGAATTACAATGTCATCGGCGAACCTCAAAGTTTTTATTTCTTCTCCATGGGTTTTAATACCTACTCCAAATTTTTCTTTTGTTTCCTTTACTGCTTGCTCAATATACAGATTGAATAACATTGGGGAGAGGTTGCAACCCTGTCTCACTCCCTTCCCAACCGCTGCATCCCTCTCATGCTCCTCGACTCTTATAACTGCCATCTGGTTTCTGTACAAATTGTAAATAGCCTTTCGCTACCTGTATTTTACCCCTGCCACCTTTAGAATTTGAAAGAGAGTATTCCAGTCAACATTGTCAAAAGCTTTCTCTAAGTCTACAAAAGCTAGAAACGTAGGTTTGCCTTTCCTTAATCTTTCTTCTAAGATAAGTCGTAAGGTCAGTATTGCCTCACGTGTTCCAGTATTTCTACGGAATCCAAACTGATCTTCCCCGAGGTCGGCTTCTACTAGTTTTTCCATTCGTCTGTAAATAACTCGTGTTAGTATTTTGCAGCTGTGGCTTATTAAACTCATTGTTCGGTAATTTTCACATCTGTCAACACCTGCTTTCTTTGGTATTGGAATGATTATATTCTTCTTGAAGTCTGAGGGTATTTCGCCTGTTTCATACATCTTGCTCACCAGATGGTAGAGTTTTGACAGGACTGGCTCTCCCAAGGCCGTCAGTAGTTCCACTGGAATGTTGTCTACTCCGGGGGCCTTGTTTCGACTCAGGTCTTTCAGTGCTCTGTCAAACTCTTCACGCAGTATCGTATCTTCCATTTGATCTTCATCTACATACTCTTCCATTTCCATAATATTGTCCTCAAGTACATCGCCCTTGTATAGACCCTCTATATACTCCTTCCACCTTTCTGCTTTCCCTTCTTTGCTTAGAACTGGGTTTCCATCTGAGCTCTTGATGTTCATACAAGTGGTTCTCTTCTCTCCAAAAGTCTCTTTAATTTTCCTGTAGGCAGTATCTATCTTACCCCTAGTGAGATACGCCTCTACATCCTTACATTTGTCCTCTAGCCATCCCTGCTTAGCCATTCTGCACTTCCCGTCGATCTCATTTTTGAGACGTTTGTATTCCTTTTTTCCTGCTTCATTTACTGCATTTTTATATTTTCTCCTTTCATCAATTAAATTCAATATTTCTTCTGTTACCCAAGGATTTCTACTAGCCCTCGTCTTTTTACCTACTTGATCCTCTGCTGCCTTCACTACTTCATCCCTCAAAGCTACCCATTCTTCTTCTACTGTATTTCTTTCCCGCATTCCTGTCAATTGTTCCCTTATGCTCTCCCTGAAACTCTCTACAACCTCTGGTTCTTTCAGTTTATCCAGGTCCCATCTCCTTAAATTCCCACCTTTTTGCAGTTTCTTCAGTTTTAATCTACACGTCATAACCAATAGATTGTGGTCAGAGTCCACATCTGCCCCTGGAAATGTCTTACAATTTAAAACCTGGTTCCTAAATCTCTGTCTTACCATTATATAATCTATCTGATACCTTTTAGTATCTCCAGGGTTCTTCCATGTATACAACCTTCTATCATGATTCTTAAACCAAGTGTTAGCTATGATTAAGTTGTGCTCTGTGCAAAATTCTACCAGGCGGCTTCCTCTTTCATTTCTTAGTCCCAATCCATATTCACCTACTATGTTTCCTTCTCTCCCTTTTCCTACACTCGAATTCCAGTCACCCATGACTATTAAATTTTCGTCTCCATTCACTATCTGAATAATTTCTTTTATTTCATCATACATTTCTTCAATTTCTTCGTCATCTGCAGAGCTAGTTGGCATATAAACTTGTACTACTGTAGTATGTGTGGGCTTCGTATCCATCTTGGCCACAATAATGCGTTCACTATGCTGTTTGTAGTAGCTTACCCGCATTCCTATTTTCCTATTCATTATTAAACCTACTCCTGCATTACCCCTATTTGACTTTGTGTTTATAACCCTGTAGTCACCTGACCAGAAGTCTTGTTCCTCCTGCCACCGAACTTCACTAATTCCCACTATATCTAACTTTAACCTATCCATTTCCCTTTTTAAATTTTCTAACCTACCTGCCCGATTAAGGGATCTGACATTCCACGCTCCGATCCGTAGAACGCCAGTTTTCTTTCTACTGATAACGACATCCTCTTCAGTAGTCCCCGCCCGGAGATCCGAATGGGGGACTATTTTACCTCCGGAATATTTTACCCAAGAAGACGACATCATCATTTAATCATACAGTAAAGCTGCATGCCCTCGGGGAAAAAAAAAAATTACCGAGCGAGGTGGCGCAGTGGTTAGCACACTGGACTCGCATTCGGGAGGACGACGGTTCAATCCCGTCTCCAGCCATCCTGATTTAGGTTTTCCGTGGTTTCCCTAAATCGTTTCAGGCAAATGCCGGGATGGTTCCTTTGAAAGGGCACGGCCGGTTTCCTTCCCAATCCTTCCCTAACCCGAGCTTGCGCTCCGTCTCTAATGACCTCGTTGTCGACGGGACGTTAAACACTAACCACCACCACCACCATCGGGAAAAATTACGGCCGTAGTTTCCCCTTGCTTTCAGCCGTTCGCAGTACCAGCACAGCAAGGCCGTTTTGGTTATTGTTACAAGGCCAGATCAGTCAATCATCCAGACTGTTGCCCCTGCAACTACTGAAAAGGCTGCTGCCCCTCTTCAGGAACCACACGTTTGTCTGGCCTCTCAACAGATACCCCTCCGTTGTGGTTGTACCTACGGTACGGCTATCTGTATCGCTGAGGCACGCAAGCCTCCCCACCAACGGCAAGCTCCATGGTTCATGGGGGGGGCCAGTACGAGTTCAAAATCAAATCAAAGGGAACAAATTTTTCAAAGGAAATTTTCAGCAGATTTAGAATTATGTAATGTCTCGGATGTACTTGCTACTCAGGTGATACCTAATAACTATGCTGTGCTCGAACTGACTCGATCGGATAGTGTATTCAGCCAATGTCTGACATTTCAAACGTAAATGAGAAACATTGTATCCGATTTATTAGGATATCTCGAACAATTAAGCGCAATGTGTGGAGTAGGCAAATTATTTGAAAACAAGAAAAATTGCATAAGGTAGGAAAGGCAGCATACAATACCACTGTTGAGCCGTGGTAAAAATTTCTGTTTTGTAGAGCGCGCCGCAGATCATAGTGTGAAGCACTCGCTCTCCGTTTCTGGCGGTGGCGCCGCTGTGGCAATCGCATCTTTAGTGTCTCCCTCTGGTGGGAAAGGGGAAAGGGGAAAGGTTGCCTGTTCACGTGCATTTAAGGGGCGCTATGGGCTCTCCAGTCGGTCAGTCTGGGTCAATCTCTCGTCCCCAGCTTGTAGTCTGTCTGTCGTCCGCATTTGTTAGGCTGTTAGTGTCTGTCTGTCGTTCGCAGTGCTAGTATGCCCGTCGTTCGGATCAACCTTTAAAGCCGGCAAAATAAGAGTCTTTCCACTTCGCCCGTAAGAGAACTCAGCGAGTGGTAAGCCGGTCGGGGCTTACTTAGTTCCTGCATTTGAGTCTGCGCGTTAGGCCGCCAGTCTGCTCGAGTTTGCTCAGGCAATGGTCATCGGATCGATCGGTTGGTCGGTCGCGCACTGAGACACAAGCTGACTTGTCCGTCTTGAGCGTCGGCGCATGTGAGGTCGCCACGTGAGCGCAGTGGGCCGCTGCGTATAGCGAGTGGTAGTGACTTCGCGGTCGACACGAGAGCAACAGGAGTCAACCCACGACATCAGTCTGGCTGGTGCGAGCTGAGACGCCGTGAGACGGGAGATCGGCGCGCCTTCCTGCGTCCGTTGAAGCGGCTGGCAGCGGACGGTTCGGGAGAGCGATTTGGGGGTGCTGCGCCAGGTCTTCTCGAGAAATCGCAGTTTATTAGAAGTTGAGTGATTGGTGTTATGTTGTTTGATTTACTCTTCTTAAATTCTACTTGTTTTCTTGGTGAGGTCACCAGCCGTTTTGCTTTGGGGTCGTCCCACCATTCTTCTCTGTTTGCCCTCCCGCGGGAAGGTGGATGTTTATAAATTGGGTGGTCCGTTTATTCCCTTGAGGAGTAGGGGCGGGTTAGAGCAACCTGCGGTTCAGGTTGTTCGGTTATCTCCCTATCAATCTACCGTACGTTAGTAGCTGCCTCTGTCATGTTTGTCGGATTTGGTGTGTTAACGAATTTATTGCTTGGAGTGTAACGGACTGATACCTGAAATATGTTTTGAGCTTTGGAAACTTTGATATTATTGCCTATGATCTTGAGAGGCGGTATCTGTGTACTGTAGAGCATCTTAACTATTGTTTGGCCAACCTTGTAGAATTTTATATAAGATTGCGTTTTATGGACTTTTATTTAAATGATCATTTTAGTATATAAAGTTGACACCCTTTCACCGTAAGACATTTTTTAGAAGTTAAAATCAAGTTGCACCTTCGGTGGCAAGGTTAATATTTTAATTGTTAGTGTTTTGTACCATTTCCATCCCTCCTACGGGCGGTGCGTAGTTTGTGTGCCTATGTAAATTGTTAAAACTCTTAGTTTAAAGTTATCTGGTCCGTTGCAGATTTGCACCCGTGTAGTCTTTCAGAGGCTGTTGTGAGCGATCGTAACTACGGCCGTGTCAAAAGGGAGCGGCAAGGTTCTCTGCCCAAAAGCTCATAGAGTCAAAACTTGTTTCTTTCTGCCTCTGAATAAATTGTAACTTTGATATTTAGAGGGTGCTTTCTGATTATAATTTTAAATCTGTTTCTTTTAAAAAAATGCTTATAGGCACTATTACAGTGAATAAAATTCCCATTTGTTAAAAGGAATTTGGTTATGATTTCATCAGTTGCTCCCTGGCAACTACTTCCATGCTTACATAGTGTGATTAAATGTGTTAATTTCTTGATGAATCACTAGTAAATAAAATAAATTCTTAAGAATATTCTTTGAAAATAAATCACGCCTCAACTGTGATAACCTAGCAAAAGATCTTGCAGTGAACCCGAGAAAATTATGGTCGTATGCAAAAACGCTAACCGGCTTCCATTCAGTCCCTTTGTTGACCAGCTTGGTGCGGCAGTTGAAGATAGGAAAACGAATGTCGAACTTTTAAATTCCATGTTCAAGAAATTGCTCACACAGTCATTTGACCATCGGACGGATTCCCGTATGGACGACATACTAATAGCCATCCCTGGCGTAGAGAAACAACTGAAATATTTGAAAGCAAATAAATCACCAGGTCCGGATGGAGTCCCAATTCCGTTTTAAAACGAGTACTCTACGCCGTTGGTCCCTTACCTAGGTAGCTTGCATTTATCGTGAATCTCTCGCAAGGCAGAAAGTTCCCAGCGCCTGAAAAAAAAAAAAAAAAAAAAAGCACAGGTGATTTCTGTATATAAGAATAATATTCTTATATACAGGAGTCACCTGTGCGGATCCACAAAATTACAGACCAGTATCCATAACTTGGGTTTGCTGCAGAATCCTTGAACATATTCTCAGTTCGAATATGCTCGTAATAAACTTTCTTCATACTGAGAAGCTTATGTACACGAATCAGCATGGTTTTAGAAAGCATCGCTCGTGCTTGCTCCTTGCTCACGTGATATTCTGCGAACTATGGTTGAAGGACAACAGGCTGATTCCATATTTCTAGATTTCCGGAAAGGATTTGACGCGCTGCCCCATTGCAGACTGCTAACGAAGGTACGAGCATACGGAATAAGTCCACAGATATGTGAGTGGCTCGAAGACATCTTAAGTAAGATAACTTAGTATGTTGTCCTCAACGGCGAGTATTTATCAGAGACAAACGTATCGTCAGGAGTGACCCAGGGAAGTCTGATAGGACCGCTGTTGTTCTCTCTATATACATAAATGATTTGGTGGGCAGCAATCTGCGGCTGTTTCGTGATGATGCCGTGATGTACCGCAAGGTGTCGAAGTTGAGTGACTAAAGGAAGATGCAAGACGATTTAGACAAAATTTCCAGTTGATAGTTGATTTGACGAATGACAGCTAGATCTAAACGCGGAAAAGTGTAAGTTAATATGGATGGGTAGGAAGAACAAACATGTAATGTTTGGATACAGTATTAGTAGTGTCCTGCTTGACACAGTCAAGTCGTTGAAATATATGGGCGTAAAGTTGCAAACCTATATGAAATGGAACGAATATATAAGAACTGTAGTAGGAAAGGCAAATGATTTATTGGGAGAATTTTAGGAAAGCGTGGTTCACATGTAAAGGTGACCGCATATACGACGCCAGTGCGACCTATTCTTAAGTGTTGTTCGAGTGTTTTGGGGTCAGTATCAGGTCGGACTGAAGGAAGACATCGAAGCAATTCAGAGGCCGGCTGCTAGATATTTTACCGGTGGGTTCGAACAACACATGTTACGAAGATGCTTCGGGAACTCAAATGGGAATCCCTGGAAGGAAGTCCACGTTATTTTCGAGGAACACGATTGAGAAAATTTAGAGAGCCGGCATTTGAAGCGGACTGCCGAAATACTCTATTGTAGCCAATAAACATTGCGCATAAGGACAGCGAAGATAGGATACGAGAAGTTTAGACTCATACGGAGGTGTAAATGGTTTTCCCTCGCTGTATTTGCGAGTGGAACAGAGGAGAGAATGACTACTAGCGGTGCATGGTACCCTCCACACGCACTGCACGGTGGCTTGCGTAGTATCTTCGTAGATGCAGATGTAGATGCAGAAAGTGCGTATGGTGGTATCAAATTGGTTGAAAGATTGATGACAGTAAGACGGGAAAAATGTTACTCCGTCTTTCGACACGAACTCGCTTCAGTGCCGTTATACCGCTGTCGTTGCAAGGCCGTTTGACAGGCGCGACGTGCTGCATTTGACGACCTGTGAGTCGCCGCCGTGCCTTGTCGTTGTTTATCGTCCGCTGAGACAGCCGTCAGCTCACCTCGCAGCAGTCACGCAATCACAGCAGTTCGCAACTGCCCCGAAATGGCACGCCACTATTGATGACCTCTCATAAAGGGCACTCCTTAACAGCTCGCGACTGCCAAAGTTTACAGTGTGCCGGCCACATAAAGGATTTAATTGGCCTTAGGCGAGAGTCCCTTCTAACCTCTGGCATTATTCGCTCCGGCTCGTAATTTCACGCGGGCCACCGTTGTAAGGACACGCTTCCGTGGCTGCAGTCGAAAATGTTACGGTCACAGTTAACACCTGCAACGGTCGCCATCGCCAGAGGTCGCCCGATGCCATCGCCCGATACCTTGGTCACAGTCTACCCGATTTCCTTCGTCAGTTTTCTGGGGGAATCAAAGTGGTTACAATTCTAATGCAACGACGCCTCTGTGCTTCGAGATGAGTGCTGCATTGTGACTTTTTCTATGAAAACGACGCCGAATGGATGTGGATGAGCTGTATCTGGCTCGAAAGGGACTTGTCGAATCCCGCACATTCTTTCAACTGTTACTGGAATAACCAGACAAGTTTAACGGAAATATGAGATGAAGACAGAAACGTTGTATTACATACAGGAGATGATCCGCCATGTCAATCGAAAGCAAGATTACAAACACTCTTCATTATTTCACATAAAATTAGAAGACCAGACGTATTGAGAGGCACCCACATACTGTGGCATCAAGCAGTCAGGCTTGCAATATGAGTGGGCTGCCAAGCGAGTGAATTCATTCTTATTTATCAAGTGACATGAGCTCTAGTACTCACAATTAAGTTACGAATTGTTCTCCTGTTTGAATATTACACAACGGATAACGCACATTTGACTATTAGTAATTTACACAAGTCTGACTGTTCACTACACACTGGTAATACCACATTTTCTTTCTCACCCAACGGCTTTGATCAACACGTGGCCATCGCACTGAATATGAATGGCGCACACATTATAAATTCTGGATATCACGACAACATACTATTCGAAGAAAAAGGCCACCAATCTTTTTCTTTTCACTATCTTTTTTATTCCGATAAATTCTATAACCTAAGCACAACATTACATTTTCTACAACAATTTCACATGAGAAACTCCGCCCAGTAGGCATGGCTTTACATTGGTGATTCTCTATCTTTTGGTCTCGTAATTATCTAATACTACAGTGCACTTTCTGGATAGGATGGTGGATCTTTTGCTATATCTCACACTTCGACTCTCACACCTATCATCACGAAAATTTCCTCCAGACCGAGTGGTACAAAAAGGAACATGCATAACCCAATGCCTCTGAAACTATCTTGTTACTCTCCCATGCCAACCACACATACTTAAATTTCATGAAATACATCACACTGGCAACATACAATACAAAGAATAGTCCAACGTTATAATCACATCACTTTCACCTTTCCCACTTCAATTAGTATTCATCCCAGTTTCACACGACACTGCCCCACTTCATAACTTTTCTTTCCTACTATGAACTCTGGAGGATATATGCACGTCTTCCTGTGCAATGCAAGCCAAGTGGCGTTGCTAGATAGACGGCTGATTCACCTTGCTTCACTCTCAGAGTATTATAGTTTGAATCAAGCGTCACACGGAAACATAACACGCAAAGTAATATTAAGAACATATTCATCACACACGCGAGTCCTCAACTGATACCATGGACGAGTACTTCTCCTTATCCTTTTGTCTCACACACAGATTGAGACTCACACAGTACTCACCACGTGGAAGTACTCGTCTCTAATTTTAAGTCCTGCATACCCCATTTCTAAAATATTTCCAACTTATAGTGCACACGCCAGTAATTCAGCTTAACTTATGCACTCGGAAGTATTTCAACTTATTGCTACATGTGGTTTCATTGTGAACGTTGGTCACTTCCGAAGATTACTACGATCCCCTTAATATTACCTGCCTGACATTTAATTCTCCCCACAAAAGTGTCTGAAATAGAGAAATTATTATTCCAAACTACTCTTAAGTATTCCACATGCATACCATTCTATCCACTCTTTTGTCTTTACGGAGCACACCTAAGACAGGTCTTACCAACACTAGATCCAGCGGCAGAGTGCTGAAACATGGCCGATCTCGAACCTCCGCCAAGGTGGGGGAGCACCTTGCTACCGTATTGGTCAGCCGCATTTCAGGCGCTCAAAGCTCAGATAAATTTCATCTCTTTGGTTCCACCAAAGGTGACCAAAGGACCGTCTCAAAGATGATCATATATTCCACATTCACTATCTGTGGTTAGCAGACGACCATACATTCATTCATTTTGCAGATCTCACCAAATTGGATGTAGGGATTTATTTTCTGGGAGTGCACATGTAATCAATTAAATAAATAAATAGTCATTCTTTCCTACACTGGCATCCGGCTTCGGTGTATTAAGTGAAATTGAGTTATTATTACAAACAATATGTTGTTCTGACAAGAATAACGAAGAATGTTGTACCTATTTTCAATGTCGGGTGGTACTGTACCCTTTCAGTATGTCAAGTGAATTTTACCCATACCAGATGCAATTGAATTCCGTAACCGTTAGTTTCTAGGGTGTAGAGTAAACACCGCTACCAGTCACAATTGAAAGTGATTTTGTTTAACGCACGACCGGTTTCGGGCATGCTCCTATCTTCAGGTGGTTAACATTGACGTACATGCTCTCATACTCAATTCTTGAGTTCACTGTTCAACTGAAATAACTGGGAATAGCTAAGCTTAGTCGCTTAGCCACTTATAGTTGTTTCAGTTGTGTGTATTTAGTCATCATCACATTATCTGATTTTTATTTGAAGAGAGATTTCCAGCTTCAGTATGAAAACGTGCATATGGATGTAAACCACCTGTAGCTGTGCAAAAGCCCGAAATCGGTCATGTGTTAAGTAAAATCACCTTCTGTTATGAGTGGTAGCACTTATTACTCTACGCCCTGGACATATGCTGCTTAGTCTTCAATGACTATCATTCAGTATATGTTTGAAAGACCAACATAAATTTTAGAAAATTTGGAAATTTGTGGTAAGCACTATGGGACCAAACTGCTGAGGTCATCGGTCCCTAGGCATACACACTACTTAACCTAATTTAAACTAACTTTCGCTATGGACAACACACACACCCATGCCCGAAGGAGGACTCGAACTTCCGACGGGGGGAGCCGTGCGAACCGATAAATTTCAGAATGAGATACTCTGAACATCTAGAGCACTAAAAAGTGGAAACACATACACCTAATCTGCAAACCACCTCATTTAGCAAAATCACAACCCTACTGGCATAAGAACACCATAAGCAGAAATAATACTTGGTTGACAGTTAACGTCCATCTCCCACGACCCAATGTGATCGACTATAGTATCTTAAAGCATCGAAATTGACATACACCACCTTTCTCACTTGAACGCACAATTTCTTCCAGGTTATAATGTTGACGTAATACTTGCGATACAGATTGTGCCTGTGCTGCAGACGACATGCTGCATTAAGTACAGACATGAAGCTGAAATGACTAGACAGCGAAAGACAAGACGTAATGCAATATAAGGTAAACTTCCATTAATTATTATTAAATTTTTAAATTATTCGAAACTCGCGGTTTCCAATAAAGTAGCAATTTTAGACCATATCTCTGATAGATAGTCCTGCTATAGTATTTTTCATCCTCAGCATACCACAAACTCGTTCTGTGTCGTCCTAAATCAAAACATTTCTTACAGTTCATGTTTTGCATGTGGGCACGCTAATCGATTCGACCGCAGAAAACAGACTGGAGTTCTGCCGACCTCTGTCCGAAGTGTATACGTTCAGGCATTGAGATCGGTTGCACCAAGAGAGCTCACGTGCTGGCTAGAATCTGTGAGTTAAAATCTGTCTGACTTAATCTTCTGATCTTTTCGTGAAATATACTTGGCAGGACGGAATATACTGGTTGACTCTTCTAGGAACTTAAGCTCTCGGAACTTTTATCAGTCAGCTACACTGAGGCGGGGAACGGATCTCCTGCGACTTCTGCCACTAGTGTTGGCTGACCGTCTACATGCTTACTAAATGAACGCATAACGAAACGTGCTGCTCTTCTCTAGACCCTCTTTATTTTCTGTACTAGTCCTACCTCGTATGGATTCAAGTCTGACGAGCAACATTCAAGAGTCGGCCGAACGAGTGTTACGTAAGCTACCTCCTTTGAAGGTGTACTGCATTTCCTGAGGATTCAACCGATGAATTACTTGCGATTACTTTTATGTGATCGTCGCACTTCAAAGCGCTTCGTGCGCCCATTCCTCGATATTTTATGGAAGTAACTGCCTCCAACTACTGTTCTGCAATCGTGTAATCACACAATAATGGGTCTAGTGCCTATTAATGCGCAAAACGTTACATTTCTTTATGTTGAAGGTCAACTGCCAAACATTGCTCCAAACGTCGATCATCTGCAAATATTCTTCAATTAGCCATGATTTTCTACCTTTAAGACTCCTCTGACTTCAGTAGCTTCATCCAGGAAAAGCATCATGGAACTTCTGAAGGTATTCTGGCCCCGTGGGTTCCGCCCAAAGTTTCTTTTACTTCTGAAGATTCTAATTCTTATTTATTTATTTAGTTATTTCTTATTTTATATTTTTAGTTCCGTAGGACGAAATTGCGGAGTGCCGCGCGGGGTAGCCGTGCGATCTGGGGCGACTTGCCACGGTTCGCGCGTCTCCCACGTCGGAGGTTCGAGTTCTCCCTCGGGCATGAGTGTGTGTGTGTTATCCTTAGCGTAAGTTAGTTTAAGTTAGGTTAAGTTGTGTGTGTATGTCTAGAGATCGATGGCCTGAGCAGTTTGGTCCCATAGGAACTTACCAAGAATTTCCAAATTTTCAAAAATTGCGGAGGAAGTCTCCAGTATACGGAATTACAACAGAAAAGTAACAGCAGATAAAATAAAATGTTTATGAACCCTAAAAAGATGTCAAGTTATAAGTGTACGTAAACGCAATCAACAATACAGGGTGGAGAAAAACAGTGGCATGGATAGCTATTGTCAGTAGGAACCAAATTTACTAATGTTGTGTAGGTCGACAAAGCACCATTTTTAAACTACGGGAACTTGCGCCACGTGCTCCGATTGGCCGCGGGATTTCCCTGTGCCGGATGCTCTGGACAACGCATGACCGTGAATGCTTTGCCTGCCGGAGATCGCGATGTATCCAGGGCGGACCACACGCTTGGTAGTAGCGCGCCAGCCTTCCAATCTGGGAGCCTTGAGGGCGAATCCGCCAGGGTCCCGTCACATACACTGTAGTTTTCATGATAAGATTCCCGGCGGGGTCAGGGATTTTGACCTTCCTCGAGATGACTGGGTGTTTGTGTTGTCCTCATCATTACATCATCATTCATGAAAGTGGCAGGTCTGGACTGAGCAAAGGTTGGGAATTTGTGCGGACGCTGATAACCGAGCAGTTGAGCGCCCCACAAACCAAACATCATCATCATCATGATAAGACGTACCGGCAACAAACCCGTCAACAGCTGTTAGATCGCGTACAGAAAGTCTTTTACAAACTGTGTCGGTCCTGAAAAGGGCCTTTTTTTTTTTTGTAGCTAGGACATTGTTTACTTAAAACAGGTGCTCGAACTGGCGACCCTCTGACGCGACACAAGCTTGGTAACCTATTCGACACGTTTGCGTATCACGTTGAGGCAGTGACGGGGCGGGGGACGTTTGAATGTGTGAACCGACAACCCTAGCTCTGGCCGTCAACCGATGAATGGCAACAGGGCAATCCCGTGGCGAATCGGAGCGCTTAGCGCTAACTTTCCGTAGTTTAAAAATGGTACGTTGTCGACCTAGACAGCATTAGTAATTTTGGTTCCTACTGGAATCAGTTATCCAGGGTTAAAATTTTCGTGACATAATTTCCCCCCCCCCCCCCCCCCCTGTATAACGCAGAAATCAGCTTAATTTTTCAGAAACACCTCGACAGAATAGGAGTGACCCATGAGGAAACTCTTCAGTTTAGATTTGAAAGCTCGTGGATTACAGCTAAGATTTTTGATTTCTAGTGGTAGCGTATTGAAAGTGTTTGCAGCAGAGTACTGTACGCCTTTTTGCAACCCGCCAGATTAGCCGAGCGCGCTAACTCGCTGCTTCCTGGACCCGGGTAGGAGCGCCGGCCCCTGATCGAATCCGCCCGGCGGATTAACGACAAGGGTCGGTGTGCCGGCCAGCCTGGATGTGGTTTTTAGGCGGTTTTCCATATCCGACAACACGTCAGCAAGCACCACCAACATCAGTGAAAAACGTGTGAAGGCAAAAAGCATTGAAGAAGCGTGTGACAAAACGAAAAGTAACCGTGTGACATCCCAAAGAGGTCTTAAAATGTCTCCCAATCAGCGGCCAACACCAAGCCACAATCCGTCTAGTACCACCTCAGAGACCGCAACAGAAACCAGCACCAACAGCAAGTCAGCTACACCTAATTATGATCATTTAGAATTTAACTTACTTTTAAGTAGGCTAGAGAAAAAGAGATACTGCAGACAGCGCAGCGGATGCTACTTAGATTGTGCCATCCAAAGGGAGATTCTCCCTGTTTTCCAGTAACTGAGCAAACAGACAGAATCATCCTAAGGACAGAAAATATTCCTACATCAGCAGAGCCGCTGCTCGGTCTCATGCTCCAGGTCTGCCCGCGCAGGTCAGAATCATTCGACTTGGACAAAATATATATAGGCCATGTAACAGCACACGGACGAACATATTTCGATTACTCACAGACAGGCAGTAAATGTTTTGTACCCGTAAGACACCCAGAACACATAGACAAAAAATGAATATCTTACAACATAATACAAAAAACAGTACGACAGTCAGCGCGGAAATCCTTAAAATAGCACAAGACTTGCAGGCAGACATCATCTGCTTACAAGAACCTTATAATAGAAATGTGCAACTGGTATGTCTACCAAAACGTGCTACCACAATAACAGGCAGCAATGACTGTAAGGATGCAATAGTAATTCTAAATAGAAGTTATAACATAATTAAGGTAACACAGTTATGCAATCAACACTTGGTTACCATAGAGATAACTAACGGGAACGTCAAATGGGTTATTGCATCCATGTACTCCCAATACAGCCATCTAATACAGCCGCACGCAGACTACATCAGAGACCTAGTAATGTATGCCAGAAGCAAAAAATTAGTGATAAGTGCTGACATTAATTCCAGATCGACCCTCTGGAACTCAGACAGAACAGATGACAGAGGACGCATAATCACCGGTCTAATACAAGAAACACAATTACATGTAATGAATACGGAAGGACCTATACCAACATGTGCAGGGTTCGATTGTATGAGCAGTAATATCGACTTTACGCTAGCAAATAATGCAGCAATGGCGTACGCAACAAACTGGACTGTACACGACAACATAACCAGTAGTGATCATAATGCCAGCACATACACACTAACTCACACTCAGAACACAATGACCAAATCACACACCAGACACTTGCTGTTGCACAAAGCAGACTGGAACAAATTTACGGAAATTATCCAACGACACGATCTAGAAAACATCATTGGAAGTATCGATTATAGAGCACACAAGTTAACACAGGTAATACAACATGCACAGAACACTTCAATGCCGACAGCAAAGAACACAAAATGCTCACCAGTACCATGGACCAACGAACTCACGAGACTCTAACAAGAAGCAAAACGCAAACGAAAATTATATCAAAGGGCGATAGCAGATAGGGACAGACTAATAAGACTTGAAGCATATAGGCATCACAAGACTTATATAGACAGACCCTGTACAACAGGCGTAGACAACAATGGGAGCTATTTGTAACAACACAAACAGAGCAAAATATGTGGGGGAACCATACAAAATACTGACAGAGAAGATAAAAACCTCACTAGTTCTGGGAACGCTAAGGCAGGATGACGGCACGATGACGAGGAACCATACAAAATACTTACAGAGAAGATAAAAACCCCACTAGTTCTGGGAACGCTAAGGCAGGATGACGGCACGATGACGAGGGGATGGAGGAATACAGCGGAGTTTCTGCTGTATAAACTGCTCTCTGAAGACGTTATCGATACAGACACACAATATCATTCAGCACTAAGAGAAAACCTACACACACCATACAACAGTGCAACTGTCACCTGTCCTTTTGCGCAAGAAGAGGTTGCGCTAGCAATCTCAGTGCTGAAAAACAAAAAAGCACCTAGACCAGATGGCATCTTCTCGGAAACACTGAAAACACTAGCACCGCATATCACCCCGTTCCTAACAACGTTACTGAACGATGCCTTACGGCTGGGTTAGGGTACCTACAGTATGGAAAACCTCCAAAGCAGTTATTATTAAGAAATCAGCGGACAGGGATCCTTCAGATCCAAAGACTTACAGGCCAATATGCGTAATAAACATCCTAGCAATGATTCAGGAGAAGCTACTGTGTAAGCGCCTGCAAACACACAGAGCTCTCGGGGGTATGAGCCAACACCAGTTCGGCTTCAGAACTGGCAGATCAATAGATGATGCCATCAACCAAGCCCTGCACATAGTTAACACCACAAAACAGAAATACGCCATGGCAATAATGATAGACATTGCCGCAGCATTTGATAATCTTTGGTGGCCCGCACTGTTTCAGAGGCTAAGACATCTGGAGGTACCGCAGTCACTGTACAACAGTTTTCTAGACTACTGTGAAGACCGAGTAGTCGAATGGCAATTGGACAGCCGGAAAGTAATTTAAAGAATTACCAAAGGCTGTCCTCAAGGGTCGATCTGCGGCCCCATCTTCTGGGACATAACAATCGAAACCCTCCTTCAACTTCTGGATGGGGATGACAGGTCAGACGGAATTGTCACCTACGCAGATGACCTATTAGTTGTAGTCACTGCAAACAACAGAGCCCAGTTAGAAGAGAAAGCCAGTGGAATTCTACAAACAATTACTCTGTGGTGTCACAACAACAAACTCAGGATGCCGAAAGCAAAACAAAACCTCAAACCACACACACACAAAACAACATACACTCTACTGAAAGGATCACACCAATGGAATCCTTCGGTTAAAATTGGGGACACAAACATCAAACGAGCACACATTACGCGCTGTCCTGGGGTACACATAGATGAAAAATTGAATTTCCACGGACATATAATGCTAACAACAGACGAAGCAGAAAAAATACTACACAAACTGGTGAGGCTAAATTCAAAACAGTACAGACTACCTCTACTAGTCACACGTACGTACCACTGTGCGCTCTTCGAATCAGTACTCAGCTTCGCTGCTAGCACGTGGGCACATAGACTGAACGCGGTCATCAACAAAACATCGATCAGACGAGGGCAGAGAAGTGTCCTAGTTAGGCTGTCTGGAGCCTTCGGTACCACCTCAGCGGATGCACTGTGTGTGGTGCTCGGAATATGCCCCATAGATATCACGATCAAATACAGAGCTGCAAGGTACTGGTTAAAGGTGGGGAGACTAGATAAAGTACACACAATAACCGGTGTGCAGATAGAGACGATACGCCACCTTAAAAGTTGGCGTTTGGATACATAGCAAGGTGAGTGGGATGTAAGTGATAAGGGGCTTAGACTGCACGACTTCCTCCCTGACATAAGGGAGCGGTTGAGAATGAGACATATCGATTCCAGCCGCAGTATGGTACATTTCTTAACCAGACACGGACCTTATCGCACGCACTTAAACCGCGTGAGTCTGAGGCAGACACCTACATGCACATCCGGGGAAGAAGGTTCCCCAGAACACTGTCTTTTTCTGCGGGCAATACGCGAACAATAGACATGCACTACACTTAGACCACACAGATACAGACATAGATATATACACAGCAATAAGAGACGAAGAACAATGGGCACAATTAAACGCACTGACAAACAGTATTTCAAAAACACATGAAGAGTGCATGCGGACACGACATTACAGACATGCCTATGTGTAGGATGGACAGCGATACCCACAGTGACAGCAAAAATAGTGACAATGAGGACGAATAGGAGGAGGAAGATGAGATGTGACAGTAAATAAGCAAAAGTGCTGGCGATCTAGCCAAGAAAACACCAAATACTGTACATGGATGGGCACCTACAGTAGTTAATACATAGGATTAGTAATAAATAGCATAAGCAACATTATTTCTCTACTAATAACCATTTCTGTGTGTGTGTGTGTGAGTGTGTGACTGGCGGTAAACGGCTCGAAGAAACCATTGCGAGGCTTTCATCGTCAGTCACATTCGGTGATGGTACTAACAAATCTCTCCTCTATCCTATCTTCTTTTTAAATTCTTCTTAAAAAGCAAAAAAACTTTATTTATATTTCAACCTTAAATTATTGTTATTTTGAAAAGTATCATTGTTTGTAAATGTTGTAGATAAAACAAAAGAAAAGAAAACTGAAAAAGATGAAAAACGAAAATTGTAAGGTGTACGACCTGTTCTAAACATCAGGAAACAGGTCTATAATTTGGCAATAAATAAATAAATATCTCCCTAGGTGAATACCGGACTGGTCCCCACGTCCCGCCTCAGTTACACGGCTCGCAGACATCTGTACACTTTCGCACTACTCCATGGATTACACTAGTCGCAGACAGTTGGGGTACGGCGTGGCGGCAGGAAGGGCATTCGGCCACCCTTTCAACTAACATTGCCCCATCCGATTAACCATGCCGATTAACCAAGCCAGTGTACACCTTTCTGCACAAGAGTCAAGGAAGTACGATCCAAATGTAGACTGCATTCCTCTGTTGCTTGCTAGAAACTCTTCAGTCCAGTCACACAGCTGGTACGATATTCTGAACGCTCGTATTTTGTTCCTTTGGTGGCAGTGCGGAACAGCATAGAACACCTTCCAGAAGTCAAAGAACACGGTATCGACCGGAGCGCCTGTATCTACTGTTGCCTGTATCTCGTCAGCGGATAGAGACAGCTGTGTTGCACACGATCGACGTATCCAGAGCCCATCTTGGTCCTAAAGGGGAGATTTTCAACCCCAAATGGTACATGAAACATGGTCCAAAATTCTACAACAGATCGACGTCAGAGATATGGGTTCATAGTTCTGTGCGTCTGCTCGACGACCATTCTTGAAAACTAGAATGACCTCTGCATTTTCCAGTCACTGTGGACGCTTAGTTCCTCCAGCGACCTACGGTATATTGCTGCTAGAAGAGGAGAAAGATCTTCCGAATACTCTGAGTGGAATCGTACTGGTATCAAGTCAGGTCCAGCGGCCTCTGTTCTGTGGAGCGATTTCAGTGACTTTTCTATTCCGTGTTCACTCGTTTCGATATCTGTCACTCTGTTTGGCCATGGATCATTGTCGGTTTCTGTATGTTAGTTTGTTGTGTACTGTTGCGAGCGTGCAATAAACTCGCGTTGAAATACAGAAGGCACAGTGTTCCTTCGCGGCTTTGCCGAGCTCTGCAAGTCGGTCACACTGCCGAATTGCACGGCGCTGCCTTGGCGGGAGTGTGCTACTGTACTGTGCCGGAGGAACACGGCGCGGCGGGGGAGGGGAAGGCCGCGGTTTATGGCGGCTGTTTGAGCAGTGCGTGACGGCGGGCTTCTGCGGCCTCGCAGATCCTCAGTGCCGCCGCGACCCGCATGTCCGACCCTGGCCGACTCTGCGCCGTCACTGGTGAACATCTCAGCAAACATTCACTCATCTGTCGCGAAGAGAAACCTCCAGGGCTGTGGAACGAGTCAAGGTGCACATTACCCGAGAGAAGCAGCTGCGAGCAACTGCTTATAACCAATGAACTGTCATTAAAATGCAATGTACTGTGTTACGCAAGCTATAAACGAACATGATGAGGCTAGTGAGAAATATGCGGTCAAGAATTCTGCTTCCACCATTCAGCTATGCAGTCGCTGTTAACGTGCTGCTGCAAGCTAAACTTCTACATGAGTCCACTAATAACAACAAGAGAACAAAAAGCAGTAATCTACAAACTGTAAAAATAGAGGCTTGTTTATCATCGTCATTTTTTAAAGAAATGTTTATTTTCACATTCTCAAATATGCCTTCTTTAGGATGATGATGATGATGTTTGGTTTGTGGGGCGCTCAACTGCGCGGTTATCAGCGCCCGTACAAATTCCCAACCTTTGCTCAGCCCAAACGCGCCACACTCATGAATAATCATGAAATGATGAGGGCCGGCCGGTGTGGCGCTTCAGTCTGGAACCGCGTGACCGCTACGGTCGCAGGTTCGAATCCTGCCTCGGGCATGGATGTGTGTGATGTCGTTAGGTTAGTTAGGTTTAAGTAGTTCTAAGTTCTGGGGGACTGATGACCACAGATGTTAAGTCCCATAGTGCTCAGAGCCAAATGATGAGGACAACACAAACACCCAGTCTTCTCGAGGCAGGTGAAAATCGCTGACCCCGCCGGGAATCGAACCCGGGATCCCGTACTCGGGAAGCGAAAACTCAACCGAGAAACCAGGAACTGCGGACCCTTTCGTAGGAACGGACATTTTTATTAAGAAAATTTTATTATCACGGGCTCTGTTGCATGGCATAAATGACTGATGAGTATTTTCGATCGTACACAGTGCGTTTGTTTCATCACAAGACAACTAAACGTCACGACACCGACGTACCGTACGTGAAACAATTTTCTAGGTGAAAAGTTTACGTTAAAAAAGGGTCACCTGTCTGTGTTACAACTGGCCAGAGCACGGGGTCCCGGGTTCGATTCCCGGCGGGGTCAGGGATTTTCACCTGCCTCGAGATGACTGGGTGTTTGTGTTGTCCTCATCATTTCATCATCATCCAGGAAAGTGGCGACATTGGAGTGAGCAAAGGTTGGGAAATTGTACGGGCGCTGATAACCGCGCAGTTGAGCGCCCCACAAACCAAACATCATCATCATCATCATCACAACTGGCCACTTCCTACACAGCCCTCTTGCGTGGGCGGGGTCAACTTTTAATTTCAAAATAGGAGCCCCCTCCCCCCGCCCCATTTTTATTGTATATTCAGACTGTACGCCAAAAAATACTTACAGTTTACTTAAACCAATGTTTCGCACTCGTGGTAGGTGGAGCTGTAATCGACAGATATCAAGTGTGCCTGTTTCTGCAGTTAAGAATCGACTCATTTGATTCTACGTTTCATTTACGGTGTAAACCTTTGTGTTGTAAGAGTTGATATTAACACTGAAGCGCCAAAGAAACTGGTATAGTCATGCGTATTCAAATACAGAGATATGTCAACAGGCATGATACGGTGCTGCAGTAGGCAACGCCTATGTAAGACAGCAAGTGTCTGGCGCAGTTGTTAGTTGGGGTACTGCTCCTACAATGGCTTATCAAGATTTAAGGAAGTCTGGACGTGGTGTTATAGTCGGCGCTCGAGCTTTTGGACACAGCATCTCGGAGGCAGCGGTGAAGTGGGGATTTTCCCGTACGACCATTTCACGACTGTATCGTGATCATCAGGAATCCGGTAAAACATTAAATCTCCGACACTGCTGCGGCCAATAAAAGATCCCCCAACAACGAGAACAACGACGACTGAAGAGGATCGTTCAACGTAACAGAAGTGCAATCCTTCCGAAAAATGGTGCAGATTTCTATGCATAGTCATCAACAAGACAGCGTGCAAAACATTCAACGAATCATCGATATGGGCTTTCGGAGCTGAAGGATCACTCATGTACCCTTGATGAATACACTGCACAAAGCTTTGCACCTTGCCTTGGCCCACCGACACCGATATTGGACTGTTGATGACTGGAAACATGTTGCCTGGTTGGACAAGTCTCATTTCAAATTGCATCGAGCAGATAGACGTATAAGGGTATGGAGACATGGAACCTACATGTCAGCAAGAGACTTTTCAAGCTGTCGAGGGTCTGTAATGGTGTGGGGCATGTGCAGTTGGAGTGATATGGGACACCTGATAGTATTGGAACAAAGTTCGTTCTTCACCACTCTCCATTGTTTCCAGATGTATCCAAGAGGGATGGCTCTGAGCACTATGGGACTTAACTTCTAAGGTCATCAGTCCCCTAGAACTTAGAACTACTTAAACCTAACTAACCTAAGGACATCACACACATCCATGCCCGAGGCAGGATTCGAACCTGCGACCTTAGCGGTCTTGCGGTTCCAGACTGCAGCGCCTTTAACCGCACGGCCACTTCGGCCGGCAGATGTATCCAAGATGGCGACGATGACGTCATAAAGGTGGCGGTATGTAGACTTGGCAACAGCGCATGACGTAATCCAAGATGGCGGCCACGACATAATCCAAGACAGTTGATTTTGGTGCGAAGTTTGAATTTTCGCAGGGAAGTGCCACGCCCCCCTCCCCTCCCCACTCAATAGGCTACTTGGGCTAACCTCAGTCATCTGACTGCCACTTCTTCCTATGAACTTGCACCAAGCATGAATTTTTGCAGTAGAAGATGGTCAATTCGCGTATCTCTACTAAGCAAAGAAAATGGCGTGAAAGATTGTTGTACTAACTTCAGTCACTCAACAGCCACCTCCTCCTAAGGATTCATGGGAAAAGGACTTGGACATAAGTTTTTATTTAAACAATTTCAAGCAGTACGGCCATCCAGTGTGTTCACCACAAGGTCCGGATTCCAACTGACTTAGTACACAGTACCAGCACCAGAGGGCACTGTCGTCCATGATGTCATCTGATGACGTGCCTACCGTTATTCAAGATGGTGGCATACATTATGCTCACCACGAGGTGTAGTAAATATTGACACCACCAGAGTGTGCTACTGTGGACTTGGAATGTATTTTCGCGAATGCCACACCCACATTGACTTGGAAGGAAATAGTTTAAGTCTCCACCACGATCCTCAACCGACCGCCACGTCCCCTTACCAACCCATGTTGTCAGGCTAACGTACACTAACATGCACTAACGTTTACTAAATGGTTCAAATGGCTCTGAGCACTATGAGACTTAACTGCTGAGGTCAGCAGTGCCCTAGAACTTAGAACTACTTAAACCTAACTAACCTAGGGACATCACACACATCCATGCCCGAGGCAGGATTCGAACCTGCGACCGTAGCAGTCGCGCAGTTCCAGACTGTAGCGCCTAGAACCACTCGGCCACTCCGGCCGGCAACGTTTACTAACATGTACTAAAGTGTACTAACGTGCACAGTGCATGACCTAATCCAAGATGGTGGGTAGAAATGGTGGGAAAACGACGCTGCTTACGCCAAACATAAGTTGTTATTTTGCAAGCAATGACTCCACCACGAGATCTAGACTCCAACTGACCTACTACACATTACTGCCACCACAGGGTACTGTCATCCCTCCTGTGACCTAATCCCAGATGGTGGTCTGTAGGGGAAATGGCATGAAAATGACTCAGGCTGTGCTGGGCTGCTGGGGATAAACGTAAATTGTCCAAATAATGCATAGCACAGCCTTCACACACACTCGCAAAATAATGCAATCAACATGCACGAACACCGTCCGCCAATCCCTGTCCACTAGAGCGCACAGGAGGATAGCGGCAACCCCCGCCATGTGACACGACCGTCAGCTGTCAAACCACACACAGACGCCCGTTAATGTGCCGCACATATGAGGCGATGGCGCCGTTTCATACTTAACACCAGAGAAATTCCTACCTTAATACATGTTCACCTAGGGGCAAGTGATGGCGCGGCCAGTATTTAACTCTTTCGTGAGCCATGGGAAACATGCTTCCCACTACAATGAACTCGCTCCTAGTCCTGTGGGATTCACAGTTCCCACCTCTGTACGGTGCTACCACCTAGTGAACAGTATAGGGTACTACTTCCAATCGGAAGTTCCCGCCGTGTTTGCTATACTTTCGCGCAGATGCATTGTGTAGCTGAGTGTTGCTCGAGTAACCTTTCAGTGCTGTTTGCGTGACATTTTGTGATTTTTCCTCAAAGCTATAGTATAAGGTAAATACTTTTGATTTACCCAAATTTATGAAGGTAAACGTAAAATTGGAACGAGGAGAATTCCAGTTTGAAACAAAAGGAGCCATTTCTGTAGTAAAATGGATGGATAACCGTCCAGTCACTTTCCTGTCCTCAATTCATGACCCATGAGAAACAGTCACAGTGGAAAGGAAAAACAAGGATGGTACTAGTACAGAGATTTCTTGTCCTGAAGTTGTGGCAGAATACAGCAAAATAATGGGTGGTGCCGATAAGTTTGATTAATTACGAGAAAGGTTTGCTACTGGCAGACGTTCTGTAAAATGGTGGCACAAAATATTTTATTTCCTGGTGGAAACAGTGAACAGTTTTATCCTGTGGAAAATAAGTGAAAGAGAAAGTGGACAGCACGATCAGCTCACATACAGGATCCATCTAGCCAGACAATTGATCGCTGGCTTCTCATCTCAAGAAAGGCGTGGACAAAAACCTGTTTTTCTGGCAAAAAGGGGTACCTGAAGATTTTCGTCATGTGGCTGTAGGGGAGCATCAATCCATTTTCGGAGAAACCTACTGGACGTGCCGTCATTGTAGTACCAAAGCTGCGTAAAAGAGCACTCGCTGTGTTTGTACATATTGTCAAATACCACTTTGCATAAACCCATGTTTCAGAAAATTTCATGACAAGTAATTGTGAACAATCATTGTAACAACAGAAGTAAATTTATCAAATAAATATGACATATATTGAAAAAGTTGTTTTCGTCATTTAACTCCAAGGAAGGGCAGTGGGAAGAATACTTCCCACCTTGTTGTGTGACCTCACTTTCACAGTTGGAGCAAATTTGATATTCTGTATGATAAATACACCTATCTGTTAACAACTATATGCGCTCCATTCATTAAAAAAATTGCTCAATAATTTTGCCCACGAGAGGGTTAAGACTGCGCTCTGGACGTCCACGCCAATTGGTCCATCTGCTGAAGTCTAGTGTTTATCTCCAAAGTTGTCCTTGCTGCCGGCATTGCTGCCGCCCTGTCCACACGCTTTCGACGTCGCGCTTCTGTGGACCAGCCCTGCTCAGCACAATTTCGGACCTGGAGAAGTTTTCACTGGTGACTATTCAGACAAATTTTTATATCCCGTGCTGGATGTGGACTTTGGCTGAGAACCGAGGCAGGACATAATAGGCGCCCGCCTGGGTACTGACTTTACCTGTTCTTTTTCCCTCAACTTTTCCTTGAGTTTTCTGCCAGGAACTGAAAAAAATTTTGCTCTTTGAACATGGACACTTCAAGAAGAAGTTAACCTTTTGCTGAATATTGAGAAGAGATTTGTTTCCTTTTTCGGTTCAAGCATCAGGTCAATTTTGTTCGAAGTCCTTTCAAACTGCGTGTTAATAAACGTGCTAAACGACAGCGTTTCCTGTTGTCAGTCTTTGAGAGAATTTTCACATACCATTTCCAGAACGCTGCAACATGATTTTGAATATATCGTTCAAAAGACATTCGTTCGAGAACTGGTAAGACCAATTCCAAGATGCTTGACGGTATAGGTGTTAGAAATCTTCAGTTTTTCCTAGTAGTGATTCATACAGAAGATTTAAAGCAACCCATTGGTGGGACGACCCAAGGAATTCGTTAAGGTAGTTTGAAATAACAATCAAATGTTTACGTTAATACTTCCTTGACATTCACCACTACAGTGAGATTACTGTTAATTTCGTGAACGCGACGCATCTACGACCAGAGTTTTGGGGTGTGCAAAGTACTATAGAAAGTTGTATAGAGGCATCGCAATAAAAAAATTGGGAAACTGCTGCCCATGAACACACGTGATGAATCATTTGTACTGGCTTTTCCGTCTGAAACTAAAGGCAATCGGTTTAATTTACAAAACATCTTTTGTAGTCTTTTTCTTTTTGCCACATCTTTACATATTTTTCAAACCATTGTTTTTTTTCCTTTTTTGCAGTAAGCTTAAGGCGGAAAAGCCAATAATTTATTATAACAGCGGCTATGGGAGATGGGCACGCAAACAAACGTTACACATGTGAAGCTTCAAAAAAGTTTAGATATTTCAAGAACCTATACAGGAAAAAAATTTGGCTCACTACTCCGACAGTAGCAGTGAGATCGTCCTTTTTCGGATTTCGGTCTTTGAATGTATTATTTTATTATCTATATTACATGTGGCCCGACTCTTAGCAACACTACCATCTACTGCAGAGACGTACCCGTCACACATTGTCGTAAAACATGGATCGTCTCAGCGTTAAGAGCTCTCGACTCTTCTATGTGTTATCCAAGTTGCAGAGATCGGACAGGGGGATTAGCGGACCTTTCCTCGACCTCTTTTGGGCGAAAATTTCACTCGACACACTTCACAGAAGACAGCGGACAGGGCCTGAGCCCACAGCCAGAGATTACACTGAGGTCACAAACGTCATTGGACACGTCTTCATACCGTGTCAGACCGCCTTTTGCCCGCCGTAGTGCAGCAACTCGACATGACATGGACTCAAAGAGTCGTTGGAACAACCTGCAGAAATACTGAGCCACGCTGCCTCGATAGCCGTCCTTTGTGCGCGTGCTGACCTCTCGATTATGCCCCAAAAATGTACGATGGGATTCATGTCGGGCAATCTGGTTGGCCAAACCATACCCTCGAACTGTCCAGAATGTTCCTCAAACGAATCACGAGCAATTCTGGCCCAGCGATATGATGCACTGTGTAATATTTCTGGCTTAGTCAGCTATCATATTAGGCTCCAAGAAGCTGTTCGCAGAGCAGTGGAGATGCAAAAAGCATATAGATGACGAAATGTGGTGTGAGGTACCTGTGACAGATGTTAGATTCGGTACCATTCCCGCGAGAAAGACCGCCTGCATAATGCTACTGCCCTGTGATTGGCTGCTGTGTTCGGAGCAAGGGCGCCAAAACGTTAAAGTATAGTTATTATTATTAGTTAAACTACTCATTGGAATGACTTCACTTTTTTATATAAATATCTCTCAACAGCTGACTATCAATCAGTCATTTTAGAAGTATTAAAAACAACTTAAATGAAAGACAAAAGACTGACGAAATTGCAGACGAAGCACTTCGGAAGCGTTCAGGTTACGCCTTTTCTGGTGTAACCAATGGCACCCCATACCATCACGCCGGGTGATACGTCGGTATGGCGATGACGAATACACGCTTCCAATGTGCGTTCACCACGATGTCGCCAAACACGGATGCGACCATCATGATGCTGTAAACAGAACCTGGATTCATCCGAAAAAATGACGTTTTGCCATTCGTGCACTCAGGTTCGTCGTTGAGTACACCATCGCAGGCGCTCCTGTCTGTGATGTAGCGTCAAGGGTAACCGCAGCCATGGTCTCCGAACTGATAGTCCATGCTGCTGCAAACGTCGTCGAACTGCTCGTGCAGGTGGTTGTTGTCTTGCAAACGTCCCCATCTGTTGACTCAGGGATCGAGACGTGGCTGCACGATCCGTTACAGCCATGTGGATAAGATGCCTGTCATCTCGACTGCTAGTGATACGAGGCCATTGGAATCCAGCACGGCGTTCCGTATTACCCTGCTGAACCCAGCGATACCATATACTGCTAACAGTCATTGGATCTCGACCAACGCGAGCAGCAATGTCGCGATACGATAAACCGCAATCCCATAGGCTATAATCAGACCTTTATCAAAGTCGGAAACGTGATGGTACGCATTTATCCTCCTTACACGAGGCATGACAACAACGTTTTAACAGGCAACGTCGGTCAACTGCTGTTTGTGTATGAGAAATCGGTTGGATACGTTCCTCATGTCAGCACGCTGCAGGTGTCGCCACCTTGGCCAGCCTTACATGAATGCTCTGAAAAGCTAATCATTTGCATATCAGAGCATCTTCTTCCTGTCGGTTAAATTTCGCGTCTGTAGCACGTCATCTTCGTGTTGTAGCAATTTTAATGGCCAGTAGTGTATTAAGATCATGTAGTCTTCTCGTGTGGCTATATTAAAATACGAGAGTGGCATCCGAAAGAAGTGGCACATTATTTCAGAACAGAACCTCGCTAAAAGTCAGTTTCAGCCTCAAGATACAGGACCTCCGACCTGCGTGCTGTTTTCTGCGCTGGGGACATCAACTTGAAGACTGCAGGTTAGTGAACTATAACAGAACCTTAGTATTCCACACAGTGCAGTGGAAACAACTAGGCGCCTCACGTGTACTGCATGCACAGAACAAATGTGCTCAGTGGCACGTCATCTACAGTAATGCAGAGGAGGTAAAGGAGGATGATCGTTACTAACACCAACAATCAATTCATTCTTCCTTTCTTGCCGCACATGGCAGCCCTGGTGGAGAAATCTTCGATGTTTGAGTGCTTTGGAGATATGAGGCTTGATTATCAGCGAGAACTGTGCACGGGGGAAAATTTTCGTAAAAATTCATAACATCGAAAGTGACTAATTTGCTACTAAATTACGACAGAACTGTGTAAGAACTGTGTCAAATGTCTTTGAACTGTATTTGAATTCTCTTTTGAACTTTGATTAATGATGCCACAGACAATTTTTTTTATTCACGAGAACATAACGTTTGTTGAGAGTGAAACTGGATGTGTTGATGTGCAATAGTCAAAAAACCAAATACGTGTGCGTTCTCCATGGGATTACGTTATTATTTCATCGAGAAGTTTGCGTTGTACTACGAGGCGACGCAACGCAGCCCGGGGAGGCAGCAGTAGCAGTGTGAGCGGGCGCAGTTCACCGCGGCAGATGCACGCCTTGGCAGCCAGCAGCAGCGCCGAGACTCAGCTGTAGCAGCGTTGCTGAACTGGGTGTTTCAGCAGTCCGGAAAGCAGTACGTCACGCCAGCATCAGTACATGGGGGCGGAGAAGGAACTTCTCGACGGCAGCACACAGAATAGCATCTAGGAGTAAGTGTTACTGTGGTACGACAATTTAATCTATGTAACGGACTGTTCAATAGTTGTAAAATCTCAAAGTGTAGTCCTAAATTGATTCATTTAAACATATTTGGCTAAAATTCATAAATTTTATAAAGTATAAAATGTTTGACGAAAGAGAAAAGAGATACCTTCTTAGATGTAAGGAAAGAGATCAAGTAAATATTGATGGCAATGATCCTTCAGATCAGCCACAAGACTTGCAAATAAATAACATTGTAGATGATTTAGCAGACCAGTTGCAAAGTTCCGATAATAATGAGATTAATGATGTTTCTGAAAAACGTTGATTCTATGTTAAATGATTGCACTGAGAACGTAGATATTGTCTCTCCTGACCACAATGACGTGGTAAATTCGGATGACGACGTCAGAGACACAGAATCTGACGTCGACATTACAAATGAGCCGACAGTGGAGTCAGAATAAGTCACAGAACTGATTCTGCTGACACCTTGCCAACTGAGAGTAATAGTCAGGATAAAGGAGTCGAGCAAGGTCAAAATCAATCTATAATGTCAATGTTTCAATCATTTATAGCAGAGCAAACATTACTTTTAAAAGAACAAAAAGAGGAAATTATAGCAGGGCAAAACGAAACTGAAAGGAAAATAGAAGTATTGGAGAGGAAAATAGATAATGGGTAAAAAGAAAATACAGAGGAATTAGGAAAGAAAATAGAGAAAGCATATGCAGGAATAACTCAAATCAATAGCAATTTCAAGGTTTTAGAACAAAAGGTATCAAAACTTGAAGCTAAAACAGAAGCTTGTTCCAGTAAAATAGACAGGGAAACAAATGAATGGGCTAAGAAATTAGAATTATGTAAGCTTAAAATAAATCAGAAGTTTGATAGTAAAGTTAAAAAGCTGAGTCATGATATGGAGGCTCAGGATTGTATAATATCAACAGTTAATAGTAATGTTAGTCAAGTAATAAAGGAGCAGGTCAAGGCTGCTAAAGAATGTAGTGATGAACATGACCAGCAGTTAAGTGAGTTAGAAAACATCAAAGAAGAGAAGCAAGTACTTAGTCATAAGGTTTCACAAAGAGGTGCTCATTGTAAACGTACCACAGATGCGATTCAAGGTGAAATGAAAGAAATTAGGAAGTAGTGAATCGACTTCCAGATAAAAGCAACGATCAAGTGTGTGTGCATGTTAGTGATGTAACATATCCCACTACTTTTTCTAGTAGTGATAACATACATCCAGTTGATTTTATTAAACAGTTCGAGGGTGCACTTCCTGAAAACCTAACAGAACAACAAAAATAAAACCTGTGGCAAGCAGATTTCAAGGAGACGTAATATCATGGGGAACAGGGGTCCGTAACACATTACTGCATACAAGGAATTTGTACAAGTATTCTTAAATCAATATTCGTCTACTAGCACACAAAACAGTGCCAGGAGTAGAATTTTTGAGGGAAGGGGTTTTGCTAGTAGTGGTTGTAATAGCTATAAAGAGTTTTTTCAGCACTACTGGGAAAAGAACCAACACTTAACTGACCTGTTAAGAGAATCAGACCTTATACAAATAATCAGACTTAAATTTCCAGTGTCTGTACAAGAGAAGTTAATCAACACAAACATAAGCGATGTCAAAAACCTACTGCACTTCCTTGAGCAGTTAGATCCGTTGTCCTGCAACAAGAAAGTGCAGGAGGGCTGAAGAAGGAACAGGTGGCGAGCAGACCGCCGTAATGACCGTGAGTCAAACCGGAGCAGAGGTACAGACAGAGGTAACGAGCGTCGCAATCGAGAGGAAGATAGGGCACCTCGTTACAGTCGTAGTCCTTCAAGAAGAAGGAGAGGTGCTTTTCAGTGGGGTATGAATAGGGGAGGATATTGTGATAGAAATAGAGAATATCATAATATAATAATGGAAGGGATCATGCTCCTGAAAGAGACAGGGATCAGGAGGAGCCGGAAAACTAGTGGGTGGTTCGACCTGGTCCACTGGCGAACGGCAGAATGTAATGGACCATTAGTAAGATTCTTGGGCTATGACGAAAGGGATGAGATAAAAAATGCACTCATGGACGAAGATAGGCAGGAAATAAAGGAGGTTTACCAACCAGCTATAGAAATTGAAATACAGAACATGAAAATAGTTGCGATTTTAGATTCTGGTAGCGAGATCAGTGCTGCCTCAAGTAATTTGTATGAGAAGATAAAGAAAGATACTGACGTTCCAGAGTTATCAGTTCAAGGGGTCAAAGCAGTTACTGTGTATGGGTCTAGAAGTAAAGTTATAAAGAAACAGATTTTATTAGAGTTTATAATTCAAGGTAGGGAGTTTTCAGTGAATGCAATGGTAGTTCCCAGGCTCTGCTTCAATTTAATTTTGGGAACAGATTGGTTAATTGCTAATAGAGTAATGATAGATTTTGCAAAAGGTGTAATGAGGATAAAAGAAGAACAGCAGGAACAAGAATTTAAGTTCGAGGGAAATGAGGCCACACAAAGAAACTGTAATGATGCTAGACTGCAGATTATAAGGGAACAAATGTATTGGAACATAGAAGCAGAAGAGAGTATATGTGTGTTTGTGGGAGTGACATCAAATGAAGAGGTAGACATAGAGGTCAGAATCCGGGAAAAAGTCGCAAATATTGAAGGGTTAAACGAAGAACAGGCATATGAGCTGGAGGAAGTATTGTTGCAACATCGAAAAGCTTTCTCAAAGAAACCTGGGTGCATGAAAGATTACGAATATGGTTTCCAGGTAAAGCCACATGGTCATTCAGATTTAAGCCTTATTCCATTCCACTTTGAAAAAGGGAAGCAGTAGATAAAGAAATCAAGAAAATGTTAGAGGAGGATTATTGGGCGCTCTCAAAGTAATTATTGTAGCCCTCTGTCACTGTCCCAAAGAAAGATAGATCGGTGCGCATAATATTAGACGCCAGAGCACCAAATAAAGTTATTTTACCACAGATGGATGGGCCTAAGGTACTAGAGGAGCTTGTACACAAGTTTTATGGCATCAAGATATTAACAAGCATTGACTTGACCACCAGCTTTTGGCAGGTTCCGCTAGTAGAAAATTGTAGAAAATACACTGCATTTGTTTATGGTGGACGAAGCGACCAATTTAGAGTGTTACCTTTTGGTCTAAAAATATCTACTTCTACTTTTATATGTATGTTAGACAAGGTTCTGGGTGAGCAGTTGTTGGACAAAATTACAGTATACATTGACGACATTTCGATTGCTGCAAAAAGTTGGAAGGAACACAATGACATTTTAAAACAGGTTCTATCGAAATTTGAGAGGAACAATATAAGTGCAAACCCGGAGAAGTCCGAATTCGGAAAGAGGGAGATCAAATTTTTAGGGCATGTAATATCTGCTGAAGGCATCAAACCAGACCCAGAAAAGATATAAGCCATCAGAAATTTCCCCAGACCTAAGAACAAGAAGCAGATGGAAGCTTTTTTCGGTCTCACCGGATTCTATCGCAAATTTGCGAAGAATCTAGCAGTTAATGCGAAGGCTTTACTAGAATTGACTAAGAAAAATGCCACATGGATTTTGACAAAAGACTGTAAGCAAGAATTTCAAACAATGAAGGATGAGTTATGTAACGCTATTGTTTTGTCCCACCCTGATTTAAATGTACCTTTTTGTATTTTCACTGACAGCTCAGAATACGGGCTTGGGGCTCATCTTTGTCAATTTGTAGAAAATGGGGACACTGTAGAAAGAAATTCTGTTGGATTTGTTTGTCGTGTACTCAACAAATGGGAGAGAAGATATTCTGTAACGGAAAAAGAGGCGCTAGCAGTAGTATCGGCGTTTAAGAAATTCAGATATTACGTCATGGGAAGGAAAGTTGAAGTGTTCACAGACCATAAGGCACTGCCATTTCTGATGGAGTGTAGGCTAAGTCATAATCGGCTAACACGATGGGCTTTGGCGCTGCAAGTGTATGATTTTTCAATAGAATACCTACCAGGGGAAAATAATACGGTAGCAGATGCATTATCCAGATCGCCATTGGCTATGGATAAAGCAGATTTTAATGATTCAGGGCAGAAAGAGGTTTCCATACTGTACTTAACAAAGGTAAAGCATGAAGAACAAATAAAGGATATACTGAAAAATTTGAGAAGGGAACAGAATAGAGATGACACAATAAAAATGATCAAAGCAGAGTGGTGTAGGAAAACTAGTGACAAAGTGAGGAAATACTATATCATACACAAGGGAATATTATACCGTAGGGCTGATCCACAGAAACAACAGTGGAAAATCTATTGGCCAGAGCATGAGACTGAGAGGCTTGTTTGGGTTACACATTTTGCGTATGCTCATTTTGGTGCTAAAAATGTGCAGAGAAAATTAAGGAGAGTTGTTACTTTAATAACTTAGAAAAGAGGGTATACAAAATTCTTAGAATCTGCAGTGTACGTCAGAAAACTAAAGCACCAAATGCTAGTAACAAAACAAAGATGCATAGTATGATCCCTACAAAGGTGTTAGAAAAGGTATACGTCGATCTCTATGGTGCCCTCCCCACTTCAAAAGGAGGTTATAAATATTTGTTTGTTGTGTTGGACATGTTATCAAAACACGTAAAACTGTATGCACTAAGATGAGCAACAGGTAAGTCAGTCTCAGATAAAATCAGGAATGATTATGTAATAAAGGTGGGAAAACCAGGTAGGATAATTAGTGATGATGGCTCACAATTTACATCAGAGTGTTGGAAAAAATGTTGCGTGATCTCGACATAAACCCTATTTACATATCCAAATACCATCATCAATCAAATATGAGTGAACGGATGACGAGGGAAATAAACAGACTGTTTAGGGCTTACTGTTCTAAAAAGCATCACACGTGGGTAGATTATGTGGAAGAGTTTGAGAGAGTTATAAATGAGTTGCCTCACTCTACCACAGAAATACCTCCTCAGAAACTATTGACAGGAGAGAAAGTACCTAGTATTATTGAACAGCAGGTAAGTTTTCCACCGAGAGATGACCTCTCAATTACTGAAAAAAGGGACCTAGTTCTAATCAGGATTAAAGAGAAAGCAGATAAACGACAAGGCACATACAACAGGCAGGTTAAGAAGAGGAAATATAAATTTGACAAATTGGTATTGATCAAGACAAGAACCAGGTCTTCTAAGATAAACTCAGAAATTAAGAAGTTTCATGAATTGTATGAAGGGCCATACAAAATAATTAGGATACCACACCCCAATGCTGAGGAAGTAGCTAACACAAAAACGGGAGTAAACAAAGGACCCTACAGTATTGTAGACATCAAAAAATACTTTGAACATTAGTTTCCCTCAGGGGGCAATAGCGTTCTTTGCATTGCTAGGTAGATGACGACTACCAGGTATCCAAGTTAACTAACAGCATTACTTCATTTCCTTTCATGCTGTTCATTCTTCCTCTTCTTTCATTCTGAGCTGTATTCTGTCTTCTTCAACATTCTTCTCTACCCACGGCTATGACAAAAGTTTTACAAGAACTGTGACAGCAAACCCAATTATTGACAGCATAGTAACCCAGCAGGATAAACATATGCATTGCACGGGTGAAAAACAGGAATTGACGGAATATATGTGAACAGGAAGTTTTACACCACGAAAGCATAGAATCACAGATGTACAAGCTAGAGAACACGGTATTGGGTTGCATTAAGAAACACCAGAATAGCTTTAAATGACATTTGAAACATCTATCACAAAGTACACAGTGGAACGATTCATTTTTGAATTTTAAAGAACCAGCAAGAATAATATTACGCATTGTGTTTGAAAAATCTGGCAAAAGGAGCAGATAAGTGAAACAAGGGCTTTAATTATATCAGACATGAAATAGAATAAGTTTTCTAAAGATAAGCTAGCAGTCGCAGAAAAAGAGGACGACGCCAAACCAGGTAAGTGAATATGACGAAAATTACGAAAGAATAAGATTTGGTGGCAGAAAAGAGCTCAAGAGATTACTACTGCAAAGGTTGTGTTAAGCTTTATGGAGTAAATAATATATTCTGACTTAAGTATGAATTGCCGGCTATGTATTTTCCACTGAGGTAATTGAGTATGTGTTTATAGGTAAGGGATGGTCCTGCCAAAGAGGTTTATGTTGTGGAGAAGTATTATTTTTAGGCGACAGGTAAGTTGGCCAATTGTAGATGAGAAGCGAGGCAAGGAGAATTATTCGGTGACGTGTAAGTCGGCCCATTATAATGTAGTGTGAGGAAGTGGAGGTTTAAGGCGACATGTGAGTCGGCCCATTACTCAGGAGGTATTCATTGGCGAAGCGGATTCATCCAACTGTTTATGAAGTACAAGGGAATAGACGCATTATCATTGACATGAGCAAGACACGACACTAACACGAAAATCTCAAGGGACACAGACAATACATTTACGTTTTAAAGATAAGGCCACATTATACAAGGTATGGAGAGTAGTTCACTGGTTTCTAGTATGGAGTATGAAGAGTAGAATGCTAGCTATGAACAGTTCAGTCAGCCCCTACGAAATGAAGTCAGATAATGCTTAACATACGAATATTGACGCGATAATGTTATGAAATGATTAAAGATGTGTACACATGAATACAGTTCCACTGAGTGTGTAAGTAGTAACAAGATTTATGATAAGAGAAAGGTATGGTAAGTCTTACTGTTGAGTGACGCAACGTTTCTGGTAGCCGAAATTTTCTTTAAGAGATTTATTCTGAAATGTTCTCTCAGTATCTATGAATTGCAACTGTGTGCCTATTAATGATTACGAAACTGTTGAAGTAACAACTAAAATGAGATTGTATTAACAAAATGTAGATATAACATTAAAGAATATGAGAGGTGTAGCAGTCAAATAAGTCTGCGTAACGAAACAGTTATACGGTGCAGCGCCTTCTGCTAGATTTAATGCGCGCAGACACCAGCTGTCGTCTGTATGAATGAATCGGCGAGTACGTCACATGTAGTGAATGGACACTGACCTTACCTTGCTACGGGCAACGCCCTAGCCATATATTAGCAGTCACTGTTTACAAACAGTGGCATTGCATGTAAACAAAGAATAATGTTTACTTTTTAAGTCTATTTAGGTACATATTCATTGTATGGTATAACCAAAAGTTTATTTCAGGGTTTATTTAAGTTCTATTAGAAATCTAATATAAGGCATTTTGTATTGTTCATGAATTTAATGGTTCAGTACGCTGGAGTTGGAGACTGAGAATGGACAGTCACTTGTCAAACCCAGCACCAATTTAGACTGAATTACGCAATGTAAGACCATGGCATTGACAACAGAATCTCAAGTTGCTGTTGTGGATCGCATGTGTTTGTTCCTGTAATGGTGAGAGTGAAGTGCTATTTCAAAATGTACGTCAAATAGTGAATTGCAGTTCTTTCTTTTCATTCTTTGTCTTTCTAAAGTGGACGTCAGTTTGACGAAGTGCTAATAAAGTGTCCTTTAAAAGACGGTAATGAGCCGATAATATATATATATATATATATATATATATATATATATATATATATATATATATATAAACTTTTATGTAATTTATCTAACAATGTAATTTTCTTTGTGTCTCTTAAAGGACGGCAATGAGCCGATAATAGGTGATTATTTTTTGAGATGCTATGTGTTTAGGTAACTTCATAACTTTCTTTGGTGAATTTGAAAGACAGCTATGAGCTGACTTTTATTCTGTTTTATGTGATTCCCTTTGGAAATTCTATTATTTCTCATATGTTTTGTGTAATCATATAATGATATGCTGTTTGTAAAATGTTTACTTCTTTTCAAATTATTGTGTGATCAGTAGATGTAACTTCATATTGATAATGTTTGTGATCTAGGGTGTTACTGTTTTGCAGTCATCATATAATTTTCTTATTCTCAGATTTTGGAAGAGTTTACTAATAATGATAGAGAAAATATGTAAAAGCCATCTCCATGTTTACGTGTTGATTTAAAGTAGGGATAGTGTGTGATAGCTTGGCTCTTGAGAGATTACCTATTAGTTTACAGTTCTCTCAAAATTTGGTTCAATTTATTTATATATTTCCAAAATTGTGTGTTGTCTTCGAGAACATCCCAATTTTTGGAAATCTCAGAAGCAAGGGGATGTGTAATATTTCTGGCTTAGTCAGCCATCATATTAGGCTCCAAGAAGCTGTTCCCAGAGCAGTGGAGATGCAAGAAGTATATAGATGACGAAATGTGATGTGAGGTACCTGTGACATGTTAGATTCGATACCATTCCCGTGAGAAAGACCGCCTGCATAATGCTACTGCCCTGTGACTGGCTGCTGCGTTCGGAGCAAGGGCGCCAAAACGTTAAAAGTATAGTTATTATTATTAGTTAAACTGCTCATTGGAATGACTTCACTTTTTAATATAAATATCTTTCAACAGCTGACTATCAATCAGTCACTTTGAATTATTAAAAACAATTTAAATCAAAAACAAAAGATGATGAAATTGCAGACGAAGCACTTCGGAAGCGTTCGGGTCACGCCTTTTCTGCCAAGGCGCGCGAAGTGTTTCAGGCTGTTCGTCACTCTGCATTAGGCAGTCGAAAAGAACAGACATGTTGTCTGTCGCAGGATGTGTTTGCCAGTATTCAGTATTAAAAGATTCACTCCGGTAGTCATGAGGCACAGACACATGAGTAGAGGGACAACCTCCGCGTCAGCTCACGTTGCATTGTCGCCAAATTTATTCAAGATGGTGGCAATAACGTAATCCAAGATGGTGGCATTTAGACTTGGCAACATCGCATGACGTCATCCAAGATGGCGGATTTTGGCGGGAGAATAGTCCAATTGTGCTACCTCCACTAATTTAACCTCAAGAAAAAATGGCGGGAAGTTTGAATTTTGGCGGGAAAATAGGCCAATTGTACTACGTACACTCACCTAAGCCTCCAGAAGAAAAAATGGCAGGAAGTTTGAATTCCAACAGGGTAATGCATGCAAAGACCGCACTTGTCTTTTTATTATCATTGATTATCATTCATTAACATTCATCATCATTTATTATTATTTATTATCATTTATTATTATTTATTATCATTTATTATTATTTATTATTATTGACCTGTCTCCACTAGAAAATTCCTCCAAAATCAAATTCCAACACGGTAATAGCTGCAACACCTTACTTTTGTTTATTATTATTCATTATTATTCATTATCAATTATTAAAATTCATCGTCATTCGTTGTCATTTATTATCATTCATTATCATTTATTAACTTTCATTATCATTTATTATTATTATAGGCCTACCTGCAGAAGGCAATGGAAACCACTGCATTAAAGACACATAACGTGTATCCACAGGACATGTGGCCTGTAATTGAAGAAGTGTCATGATGATCTCTCCACTGGCAAAAGATTCCGGAATAGTCCCTCATTCGGATCGCCGGGAGGGAACTGCCAAGGGGGAGGTTACCATGAGAAAAAGATTGAATAATCAACGAAAGGATAACGTTCTACGAGTCGGGGCGTGGAATGTCAGAAGCTTGAACGTGGTAGGGAAACTATAAAATCTGAAAAGGTGAATGCAAAGGCTCAATCTAGATATAGTAGGGGTCAGTGAAGTGAAGTGGAAGGAAGACAAGGATTTATGGTCAGATGAGTATCGGGTAATATCAACAGCAGCAGAAAATGGTATAACAGGTGTAGGATTCGTTATGAATAGGAAGGTAGGGCAGAGGGTGTGTTACTGTGAACAGTTCAGTGACCGGGTTGTCCTAATCAGAATCGACCGCAGACGAACACCGACAACGATAGTTCAGGTATACATGCCGACGTCGCAAGTTGAAGATGAACAGATAGAGAAAGTGTATGAGGATATTGAAAGGGTAATGCAGTATGTAAAGTGGGACGAAAATCTAATAGTCATGGGCGACTGGAATGCAGTTGTAGGGGAAGGAGTAGAAGAAAAGGTTACAGGAAGGGACAAGGAATGAAAGAGGAGAAAGACTAATTGAGTTCTGTAACAAGTTTCAGCTAGTAATAGCGAATACCCTGTTCAAGAATCACAAGAGGAGGAGGTATACTTGGAAAAGGCCGGGAGATACGGGAAGATTTCAATTAGATTACATCATGGTCAGACAGAGATTCCGAAATCAGATACTGGATTGTAAGGCGTACCCAGGAGCAGATATAGACTCAGATCACAATATAGTAGTGATGAAGAGTAGGCTGAAGTTCAAGACATTAGTTAGGAAGAATCAATACGCAAAGAAGTGGGATACGGAAGTACTAAGGAATGACGAGATACGTCTGAAGTTCTCTAACGCTATAGATACAGCAATAAGGAATAGCGCAGTAGGCAGTACAGTTGAAGAGGAATGGACATCTCTAAAAAGGGCCATCACAGAAGTTGGGAAGGAAAACATAGGTACAAAGAAGGTAGCAGCGAAGAAACCATGGGTAACAGAAGAAATACTTCAGTTGATTGATGAAAGGAGGAAGTACAAACATGTTCCGGGAAAATCAGGAATACAGAAATACAAGCTGCTGAGGAATGAAATAAATAGGAAGTGCAGGGAAGCTAAGGCGAAATGACTGCAGGAAAAATGTGAAGACATAGAAAAAAATATGATTGTCGGAAGGACAGACTCAGCATACAGGAAAGTCAAAACAACTTTTGGTGACATTAAAAGCAACGGTGGTAACATTAAGAGTGCAACGGGAATTCCACTGTTAAATGCAGAGGAGAGAGCAGATAGGTGGAAAGAATACATTGAAAGCCTCTATGAGGGTGAAGATTTGTCTGATGTGATAGAAGAAAAAACAGGAGTCGATTTAGAAGAGATAGGGGATCCAGTATTAGAATCGGAATTTAAAAGAGCTTTGGAGGACTTACAGTCAAATAAGGCAGAAGGGATAGATAACATTCCATCATAATTTCTAAAATCATTGGGGGAAGTGGCAACAAAACGACTATTCACGTTAGTGTGTAGAATATATGAGTCTGGCGACATACCATCTGACTTTCGGAAAAGCATCATCCACACAATTCCGAAGACGGCAAGAGCTGACAAGTGCGAGAATTATCGCACAATCAGCTTAATAACTCATGCATCGAAGCTGCTTACAAGAATAATATACAGAAGAATGGAAAAGAAAATTGAAAATGCGCTAGGTGACGATCAGGTTGGCTTTAGGAAAAGTAAAGGGACGAGAGAGGCAATTCTGACGTTACGGCTAATAATGGAAGCAAGGCTAAAGAAAAATCAAGACACTTTCATAGGATTTGTCGACCTGGAAAAAGCGTTCGATAATATAAAATGGTGAAAGCTGTTCCAGATTCTGAAAAAAGTAGGGGTAAGCTATAGGGAGAGACGGGTCATATACATTATGTACAACAACCAAGAGGGAATAATAAGAGTGGACGATCAAGAACGAAGTGCTCGTATTAAGAAGGGTGTAAGACAAGGCTGTAGCCTTTCGCCCCTACTCTTCAATCTGTACATCGAGGAAGCAATGATGGAAATAAAAGAAAGGTTCAGGAGTGGAATTAAAATACAAGGTGAAAGGATATCAATGATACGATTCACTGATGACATTGCTATCCTAAGTGAAGAAGAATTAAATGATCTGCTGAACGGAATGAACAGTCTAATGAGTAAACAGTATGGTTTGAGAGTAAATCGGAGAAAGACGAAGGTAATGAGAAGTAGTAGAAATGAGAACAGCGAGAAACTTAACATCAGGATTGATGGTCACGAAGTCAATGAAGTTAAGGAATTCTGCTACCTAGGCAGTAAAATAACCAATGACGGACGAAGCAAGGAGGACATCAAAAGCAGACTCGCTATGGCAAAAAAGGCATTTCTGGCCAAGAGAAGTCTAATAATATCAAATACCGGCCTTAATTTGAGGAAGAAATTTCTGAGGATGTATGTCTGGAGTACAGCATTGTATGGTAGTGAAACATGGACTGTGGGAAAACCGGAACAGAAGAGAATCGAAGCATTTGATGTGTGGTGCTATAGACGAATGTTGAAAATTAGGTGGACTGATAAGGTAAGGAATGAGAAGGTTCTATGCAGAATCGGAGAGGAAAGGAATGTGTGGAAAACAGTGATAAGGAGAAGGGACAGGATGATAGGACATTTGCTAAGACATGAGGGAATGACTTCCATGGTACTAGAGGGAGCGGTAGAGGGCAAAAACTGTAGAGGAAGACAGAGATTGGAATATGTCAAGCAAATAATTGAGGACGTAGGTTGCAAGTGCTACTCTGAGATGAATAGGTTGGCACAGGAAAGGAATTCGTGGCGGGCCGCATCAAACCAGTAAGTAGACTGATGACCAAAAAAAAAAAAAAAGGCCTACCTCCACTAGAAAATTGCCCCAAATTCAAATTCCAACACGATAATGTCTCGAAAACTGTACTTCTATTTATTATTACCATTTATTAGTTATTCAAGATGTCCGATTTTCTTGGCAAGAAAGCCATTTTCCTTACATCCATAACAAAAATCTATCACAAGTTCAAATCCCAACACCATAATTGATCACACCTACGAACTTTCTCCGTCACTTATCTTTTTTCACTGGTAGCCTATCATAATCGCGTCAAATAATAAACTGCTCTTATAATAACTCATGTCCCTTGATTTTGCAGGGGGGAAGGGACTAAAGACTTTATTTCAAGCAGAGCGGTCATCACTTGTTCTCCAACACAGTCAGCACACACATCTTTGATATCGCAGTGCTGTCACCACGACGTCCGCGCTCCAACTGAATTAGTTCAAATCGTCGCCACCCCCTGGGCAGCGTGCGGAGACACTGCCAACGCCTGTCACGTGAGGCGGCCGACTGCGCAGGACTGGCGGTACGCTGAGGGCGAGCCCAGCGATCGCTCCCACGTCGTAAACATGTTTTTGCTGGACACGCTGGAACTTGCCGAATTTGACGTCACAGCAGTCCCTTGTCCGCTCACCACAAGTATTCGTCGCCTCCGCGCGTTCCCGCCAAAATTGTTTGCCTCGGAGATGAATCACACAACGGTCGGCTGTTCCCTGCTACACTTTTGGCGCCAAAGTTGTTTTCCTGGGCACGTTCAAACCTGTCGATGCCGACCGCTCACCACCCACCACGTGTCCTTGCGCGATCGAGAACGCAGTGCTACACTTTTGGTGGCAAAGTTTGCTCGACAATGGAATCCGCCATTACTATATAACAGCACGTTTGGTGCGCACTAGAACGCTCGCTAATTGACACGCTCTCGCGCGCGCGTAATTATTGAACAATCGCTGCGCTGCCCCCCCTCGCTTACGTCACACACCCTCCATGCACTCGACGGACATAGTCTTCTGTAAAAACCTGGAACATTACTCTTTATTTCAGACATTACGGCCATGCAGGTGGGTCCCAACTGACTTCTCCATGCTCAGACAGCGAAACTTCAGAGCGCGGCTGGCTGAGCCCGCCCCTTCGGCAGCTCCCTGGCCAGGTGACGTCAAGCGGCCAGCGGTGCCTGCACAGCCCCCACGGCCAGTGCGACAGGTCGGCGGCGAGCGGCGCCTCAGGGTCCAGCCACAAACAGTCAGCCGCACTCGCCTCAGAGTCCGACTACGTAAACATCTTTCCGCGCCCGCGAGCGCTTAACGCTGCTCAGGATGGAACTTGTCGACCATGTGCTGGACAAAGGACACGTTCCACCCCCAAATTTATTTTTCTGAACAGGTTCGAACCTGCCGATACCTACCTCACACAACTGCCCGAGATGATTGGAAATTTCTATCACGTGACACGCTAAAAGCTATATCGGTCCTAAAGTTCACAAATTCTCAGCACTGACAGCCAGGAACCGAGACGCTTGCTTTGTCCAAACCACCCTCACGCAACATACCAACCCACCAGCACGCGCGATGCAGCACAAAGGACGCCCTCATCCTCATAAACTTTGCAATTCAAGACCGATAGACAGGTACCGACACGCTCGAACTGGAATGTTTTTTCTACCGAGTTGGAAACTTCCTTCACGTCACAACGCGCGATCGACCACGTGGCTCTGTCGGACAAAGAACGCTCTCACTAAGTTAACTGATCACATGATTCTCATTATTCAGCCCACATGCTTCATTTATCTAATCCAAGATCTTGGCGAAAACACACGTCCGTACACATGAGCCATCGCGAGCAACCAGCTTAGTACCTACGCAAGTGAATGTAACAAAGTCTGCATGACTCTTTAATTAAACTGATCAATTAATTAACCTCTCTGATGCGGAAAACTCCCACGTTCACCTAGACTTGGAATCAATTTTCGCCACTGCCACACCCACCTGGACTTGAAATGAAATACTTAAAGTCCCTACCGACCACCACGTCCTTTTACCGACCCATGTTCGTTGGCTAACATGTACTAATGCTTGCTTCCATTTACTAACGTGCACTAACGTGTGCTAACCTACATTAACTTATATCACATTATGTCTATACAAAAAGCCAAGCTTCAGTTCTGATGGTCAGTTCGTGTTTCGCTACCAAACACAAGAAAATTGTGGCAAACGAAGCCACTAACCTAAGTCACCTGTGATGACTCAAAATCGTCTGCTTTGCCTCTCTCACACACCACGAGCGCGAGACCGCCCACATCATGGTCTGGACCTTCATACTGACGTCGGACATACTCCTCTATAAATATTCTAGCTCAACTATGACCCTAATACTGTTGTTCAATCCACACGGTCTAGCACATGGCCAGAGCACACCCCCAGTACCTAAGCCGAGAACATTGCTCGCCTCATCTTTAGTTAACCGCTGAGAGGCGGAGATATGCTGCAATCACATCCCTCGTGCTTTCGTAGCTACTCACCTCAGCAATTCGCTCTAACAAACCCTCCAAGTAGAAAAAATAACAACCAACTCGAACTCTCTCATATTCTATATCGTCCCACAAATACTTAACTTACCTTTTCTTTACGCATCGAGTATACCTATCACTCTCAATCAAAAAACATTCTCCCTGATATACCTGGTGTCATGTTGCACAGTCGGTAGACACGCAAACCGCTCCTAATTTCAGTGCACAATATCAAACTGCTCCTAAATAATGTAGTACACATCACTGTAAACACCATCAGTACTCGTAATCTGCCCAAATAACGCACAGCAAAGTGACTCAACAGACGTGTGCAGTCAACCTGTGCCACACTAAGTCGCACGTCCGACAGCTCTCAATTCACTCAAAGGCCTGTGTTCGACCCTTCAAACACGACTTGATGACAGCCGCTTTCACACCTAACACCTGAGAAATTCATATCACCTACACGCCGAACATGACTATCCAAGCCAGGCCACGCGAGTCGTCTGTCACCGTCCAAACTCAGTGCGGTCCAACACACATGTTAAGGCCGCATTCCATTGCTTGCCGGCCTATATGCGACACATCTCCACCTTCACGTCTGTTGTCAGAATAGCTGAGAGCAAGTTCACACATACACCATCCGCACACATCCCAGCGCTTCACTCCCCTCACAATCTAAAACGATCATTTGAAAATTTACAAAAAAAAAAAAGAAGGAAATAAGAGCCCAGTCATCCTCTCCGAAATTGTATAGTCCCCTCAAAAACATAACAGAGAGTGTACGGGATGATCGATTGAGACAGAGCTGTAACTAGGTAGGATTTAAACGTCGACTCATTTATTCTGGAGAAAGACAAGTTGCTGAAGGTCGATTTTTTTCCAGTGTTCTATCTGGATGCTTTAGTCACGTGATATAGCTTGCGTTCTAGCCATATGCAGCTACAGTGCTTTACACGTGATAGATTGGATGATTTACGAAAATATGTGTCGAACTACATTGTGTATAAATATCACTCCTTTCTCGTTCTTCTTAACTATATGCTATTAAATTAAGGCACTTTCAGATCTGTTACTATAGATTGATATGGTGTGCTAAGCTCCAATACTTGGGTACATCTCGAGAAATGTGGTGCACTTGGAGGGCTTAGGCCTAGGAAAGCTCTATTCAGACAAGAAAGGTGAAGTGTAGCTATATTCCTCTGCTCGGTTGAGGGTTAATTGGGTAGCGACGTTGCGGGGTAGAGTGGTCAGTGCCGAAGTCAGGATGGTCTTTTAACGTAAGAGGGCAAAATTACTCTGTGGCCGCCATAGGCAGAGAGATTGATTGAGTACTATGCGCGAGGTCTTAGAAATATGTATATCGTTGTCTGGTATACTTTGATCGTTTTTATGTGTTCGAGAATTATGTGTGAATGGGCGTACTGAGCAGTCATCTATCAATCCTCGCAAAGATACTTGCAAAGTAGAGGAGGTATGGTTTGGCTATGACATTGAAATTAGGAAAACATGCTGTCACATGATTGGCCAGTGTGCTTTATTACGAGGACAAGGTGCGCGTCGGAATATGGTTATCATTGGTTTGTGTTTAGGTATATAATATTAAATTCCCTATCCTCAGTGAGAGGGGTGTGTATGTCGGTAAAACTATTTGCTTATTTGACTACATGTATGCGACATTAAGTACATTTAAGTGTTCACCGAATATGGCTGTCTGTGGAAAAAGAGATTATTATGTTCTATTGAGCTGGGTTGTATGTGGGGGCGTAAATGCTTGTTCAAATTTATTCTAACAGGGTGGGTGGCATATATATAGAACAAAACCTGTGAAAGCGTGTGTGGAAGGAGTGAGCGAGTGTATGACATGACTCATCTACAACTGTATCATTAGGACATGTAAATAAACGTCGGATAATCTAAATTGATCTCATTTTTTTTCTTTTTAATCCTATGTATGACTTCTGCTTGGAGTTATGTTTGCCTATTTGTTCTAAATGAATACTCATCTTTACTTCGAAAGTGGGTTTTGACAGAATTGTCGGCGAAGCGTGAATGACGACGGGTTCGCTGGCTGGGGGAGACACTGTTTACATGTCGAGTTGGAGATGCAGGGGAGGATAGATATCTGTGCTATTCAGGACTCCATTTGTGCAGTGTATATCGTTAGACAATAGCTGGAGAGCTGGTATAGAGAGAGAGCTCACTACGGCATGCTGGTCCTGGGGCTTCGTGGATGGCTGTTTAAATGGACAGGTATGTAGCTTTGACATGCCGCCGGCGGCGCTTGCATTTCAGGCGAATGGTCAAGACAAGGTCCTGTTGCAGTAACTGAGGTCATTTAGCTTGTAGACAGGCTGCAGAAGGTAATTGATATGTCTTTCCCCGACTTAAATTGCATATATCAGATGCGCAAAGATCTGGAAATGGGATCAGCCGAACGATGTGTAGGGTGTGACTAAAGCCAAGCTGGAATTTTAATGTAGCATGCAGATTCGGGAAAGGTGATACGTTTTGCACTGGGTGCAGCCGTCTTGAATAATGGTAATTGCGTAATCAACTGACGTGATGACAGAGCGCTCTGGTGGTTGTCATAGGAGCTAAACGCAGTTGAACTTGGAGCCATTTTTGTTAGGTAACATGATATAAACAATAATAAATAATAATAAATTATCATAAATGATAATAAATAACTGGAGCAGCTGTCCGAATTCAGAGACCTGTTGGAGTGTATGGATCTGTGAGAGTTAGCTTTGATGTCCTCTAGACAACCGAATAGCGAAGTAATAGTATGTATTGGGCGGCTTTGGTGATCAAGTCAGAAGTTGAGAAGATGATTGATTTGGGTTGGAGTGTTATTAGATGGGATGTAGATTGTTCCGTTGACTACTTCTGCACATTTGCTTCCTTTATTTAGCTGAGTGAAGATCGATTGTGATGTGTTGGATACATGCTTGTCTGGTCTCCAGACCTGGGACAGACCTTATTTGAAGTGTAAATTATAGGCAAGATCTCGAAAATGTTACATCACTGAGACCGGTATTCGAGAGTGGAAATATCATTTTGCGTATGTTTGTTTCTAGTTAGTCAGTGGTCTACAGCATCCTGCACATAGATAAAGTTCGGCGTTTGTAGAGAATTAATTTGAAGTCTATATCTTGGGAATTATGATGAACTAGTAATCGGTAGGGTGTAGCCAAGTGCATGACATTGAGAATTAGAGCTAAAATGGTGTAATATTATGGAGAAAGTACATGTGTTCATGCAGTCTATGAGTCTGAGGATGTTTGTAGAAAAGCGAACAGATAAGGAAGGAGAGACAGTAAGGCGTTTGTGCTGGGGGTGTGGTGGGGTGGGGGGTGGGGGGAACGGTACCGAATTTGTAAAAAGAGTTCTGAGGGTGACTTATGTCCTCTGATGTAAGAGGGAAGATTAGCTCTGAGTGTCAGGTCTGTAGAGAGAACAGGTTGACGGTGCTTTCCTAGAATTGGGCAGCATGGCTGTATATAGATGCTGTAGGAATAAGATATTTTTTTCGCATGCTGTAGAGATATACTGCATAAGTGCACTGTTTTGTGTCAAATGTGTATATACTGTATTGTGAAGTTAATGTGGTTTACATTGTGTAGCGTTTGTATATACTGCACTGTAAAGTTAATATTGATTATGTTATGTGACGAGTAGGGAGGAAGTCGTAAGGTCGGTAGAGATATTTCCAGAGTAACAGCGGTCAAGAGAGTGTATTTCCGATACTTAGCTCATTGTGGAATGCCAATCAAATGAGACCGCGATCGTAAGATTTAACTGTGTAAGTATAATGAGATCAACGACTTCGGTATTCGAGAGTGCGAATATAATTTTTTGGTCTGTTTGCTGCTAGTTATTCAGTGGTTTAAAGTATGCTGTACTTAGAAAAAAAATTGGTGGGTTCTTGTAGTCTATGAGTCTGGATACGTTTGCAGAAAAAAAGCGAGCAGGAAAGGGAGAAGAAGAGAGTGTAACGTATTTGTGTTGAGGGGGAGCGATCGCCGAATTTGTGGAACAGTTCTGAGAGGGACTTCCGTCCGTTGATGCAGAAGGGCTGATTACCTCTGAGTGTTGCGTGTGTAGAAAGAAAGAGTAGGTTCACAGTGCTTCCTTAGGAGTTGAGACAATTGGGGCATGGAGAGGGTATTGTAAAGTTAGTGTGGCTTAAATTGTGTAGGGTTTGTATATAATGGATTGTGAAGATACTGTTGCTTATGTTATGGGATGAGTAGAAAGGATGACCATGTGTGTGTGTGTGTGTGTGTGTGTGTGTGTGTGTGTGTGTGTGTATGTGTATGTGTGTGTGTAGATTGAAGGGGGCTGTGGAGGTAATTTAGCGATCTCTGTAAAAGTAAGTACAGGAAGCCTCAGAAAGAAAAACAAAATGATACTTTGATAACGGGTCCTTAGGAAATTAGGCCAGTAAATTCGATAAGAAGGAATAAGAATGATTAATCGGTTGTGCTGGGATATAGGAGGGTTGAGAACGTTTGCGTATGTTGAGAGCTGGAAAGGTAGGAGGTGGGGAGCGCATTCAGTATTATTTTCGTGAACAAGTTCTGTTAGGGTAAGAATTTGAATTTACAAATAAGCTGAGAAAACACGAAAGCGAGCGTTAACTATTTTTGGGGGCACTATACAATTTCGGAGAGGATGACTGGGCTCTTATTTCCTTCTTTTTTTTTTTTTGTAAATTTTCAAATGATCGTTTTAGATTGTGAGGGGAGTGAAGCGCTAGGATGTGTGCGGATGGTGTATGTGTGAACTTGCTCTCAGCTATTCTGACAACAGACGTGAAGGTGGAGATGTGTCGCATATAGGCCGGCAAGCAATGGAATGCGGCCTTAACATGTGTGTTGGACCGCACTGAGTTTGGACGGTGACAGACGACTCGCGTGGCCTGGCTTGGATAGTCATGTTCGGCGTGTAGGTGATATGAATTTCTCAGGTGTTAGGTGTGAAAGCGGCTGTCATCAAGTCATGTTTGAAGGGTCGAACACAGGCCTTTGAGTGAATTGAGAGCTGTTGGACGTGCGACTTAGTGTGGCACAGGTTGATTGCACACGTCTGTTGAGTCACTTTGCTGTGCGTTATTTGGGCAGATTACGAGTACTGATGGTGTTTACAGTGATGTGTACTACATTATTTAGGAGCAGTTTGATATTGTGCACTGAAATTAGGAGCGGTTTGCGTGTCTACCGACTGTGCAACATGACACCAGGTATATCAGGGAGAATGTTTTTTGATTGAGAGTGATAGGTATACTCGATGCGTAAAGAAAAGGTAAGTTAAGTATTTGTGGGACGATATAGAATATGAGAGAGTTCGAGTTGGTTGTTATTTTTTCTACTTGGAGGGTTTGTTAGAGCGAATTGCTGAGGTGAGTAGCTACGAAAGCACGAGGGGTGTGATTGCAGCGTATCTCCGCCTCTCAGCGGTTAACTAAAGATGAGGCGAGCAATGTTCTCGGCTTAGGTACTGGGGGTGTGCTCTGGCCATGTGCTAGACCGTGTGGATTGAACAACAGTATTAGGGTCATAGTTGAGCTAGAATATTTATAGAGGAGTATGTCCGACGTCAGTATAAAGGTCCACACCGTGATGTGGGCGGTCTCGCGCTCGTGGTGTGTGAGAGAGGCAAAGCAGACAATTTTGAGTCATCACAGGTGACTTAGGTTAGTGGCTTCGTTTGCCACAATTTTCTTGTGTTTGGTAGCGAAACACGAACTGACCATCAGAATTGAAGCTTGGCTTTTTGTATAGACAGAATGTGATATAAGTTAATGTAGGTTAGTACACGTTAGTGCACGTTAGTAAATGGAAGCAAGCATTAGTACATGTTAGCCAACGAACATGGGTCGGTAAAAGGACGTGGTGGTCGGTAGGGACTTTAAGTATTTCATTTCAAGTCCAGGTGGGTGTGGCAGTGGCGAAAATTGATTCCAAGTCTAGGTGAACGTGGGAGTTTTCCGCATCAGAGAGGTTAATTAATTGATCAGTTTAATTAAAGAGTCATGCAGACTTTGTTACATTCACTTGCGTAGGTACTAAGCTAGTTGCGTGCGATGGCTCATGTGTACGGACGTGTGTTTTCGCCAAGATCTTGGATTAGATAAATGAAGCATGTGGGCTGAATAATGAGAATCATGTGATCAGTTAACTTAGTGAGAGCGTTCTTTGTCCGACAGAGCCACGTGGTCGATCGCGCGTTGTTCAAAAATGGTTCTGAGCACTATGGGACTCAACTGCTGTGGTCATAAGTCCCCTAGAACTTAGAACTACTTAAACCTAACTAACCTAAGGACAGCACACAACACCCAGCCATCACGAGGCAGAGAAAATCCCTGACCCCGCCGGGAATCGAACCCGGGAACCCGGGCGTGGGAAGCGAGAACGCTACCGCACGACCACGAGATGCGGGCGATCGCGCGTTGTGACGTGAAGGAAGTTTCCAACTCGGTAGAAAAAACATTCCAGTTCGAGCGTGTCGGTTCCTGTCTATCGGTCTTGAATTGCAAAGTTTATGAGGATGAGGGCGTCCTTTGTGCTGCATCGCGCGTGCTGGTGGGTTGGTATGTTGCGTGAGGGTGGTTTGGACAGAGCAAGCGTCTCGGTTCCTGGCTGTCAGTGCTGAGAATTTGTGAACTTTAGGACCGATATAGCTTTTAGCGTGTCACGTGATGGAAATTTCCAATCATCTCGGGCGGTTGTGTGAGGTAGGTATCGGCAGGTTCGAACCTGTTCAGAAAAATAAATTTGGGGGTGGAACGTGTCCTTTGTCCAGCACATGGTCGACAAGTTCCATCCTGAGCAGCGTTAAACGCTCGCGGGCGCGGAAAGATGTTTACGTAGTCGGACTCTGAGGCGAGTGCGGCTGACTGTTTGTGGCTGGACCCTGAGGCGCCGCTCGCCGCCGACCTGTCGCACTGGCCGTGGGGGCTGTGCAGGCACCGCTGGCCGCTTGACGTCACCTGGCCAGGGAGCTGCCGAAGGGGCGGGCTCAGCCAGCCGCGCTCTGAAGTTTCGCTGTCTGAGCATGGAGAAGTCAGTTGGGACCCACCTGCATGGCCGTAATGTCTGAAATAAAGAGTAATGTTCCAGGTTTTTACAGAGGACTATGTCCGTCGAGTGCATGGAGGGTGTGTGACGTAAGCGAGGGGGAGGGGGGCAGCGCAGCGATTGTTCAATAATTACGCGCGCGCGAGAGCGAGTCAATTAGCGAGCGTTCTATTGCGCACCAAACGTGCTGTTATATAGTAATGGCGGATTCCATTGTCGAGCAAACTTTGCCACCAAAAGTGTAGCACTGCGTTCTCGATCGCGCAAGGACACGAGGTGGACGGTGAGCAGTCGGCATCGACAGGTTTGAACGTGCCCAGGAAAACAACTTTGGCGCCAAAAGTGTAGCAGGGAACAGCCGACCGTTGTGTGATTCATCTCCGAGGCAACCAATCTTGGCGGGAAACGTGCGGAGGCGACGATTACACGTGGTGTGCGGACAAGGGACTGCTGTGACGTCAAATTCGGCAAGTTCCAGCGTGTCCAGCAAAAACATGTTTACGACGTGGGAGCGATCGCTGGGCTCGCCCCCAGCGTACCGCCAGTCCTGCGCAGTCGGCCGCCTCACGTGACAGGCGTTGGCAGTGTCTCCGCACGCTGGCCAGGGGGTGGCGACGATTTGAACTAATTCAGTTGGAGCGCGGACGTCGTGGTGACAGCACTGCGATATCAAAGATGTGTGTGCTGACTGTGTTGGAGAACAAGCGATGACCGCTCTGCTTGTAATAAATGATGATGATGATGTTTGGTTTGTGGGGCGCTCAACTGCGTGGTTATCAGCGCCCGTACAATTTCCCAACCTTTGCTCAGTCCAATTTCGCCACTTTCCTGGATGATGATGAAATGATGATGACAACACAAACACCCAGTCATCTCGAGGCAGGTGAAAATCCCTGACCCCGCCGGGAATCGGACCCGGGACCCCGTGCTCGGGAAGCGAGGACGCTACCGCGAGACCACGAGCGGCGGACGCTTGAAATAAAGTCTTTAGTCCCTTCCCCCCTGCAAAATCAAGGGACATGAGTTATTATAAGAGCAGTTTATTATTTGACGCGATTATGATAGGCTACCAGTGAAAAAAGATAAGTGACGGAGAAAGTTCGTAGGTGTGATCAATTATGGTGTTGGGATTTGAACTTGTGATAGATTTTTGTTATGGATGTAAGGAAAATGGCTTTCTTGCCGAGAAAATCGGACATCTTGAATAACTAATAAATGGTAATAATAAATAGAAGTACAGTTTTCGAGACATTATCGTGTTGGAATTTGAATTTGGTGCAATTTTCTAGTGGAGTTAGGCCAATGTTAATAAATAGTAATAATAAATGATAATGAATGTTAATAAATGATAATGAATGATAATAAATTACTAGGAATGATAATGCATTTTATTAATTGATAATGAATAATAATAAACAAAAGTAAGGTGTTGTTGCCATTATCGTGTTGGAATTTGATTTTGGAGGGAATTTTCTAGTGGAGACAGGTCAATAATAATAAATGATAATAAATAATAATAAATGATAATAAATAATAATAAATGATGATGAATGTTAATGAATGATAATCAATAATAATAAAAAGACAAGTACAGTCTTTGCATGCATTACCCTGTTGGAATTCAAACTTCCCGCCATTTTTTCTTCTGGAGGCTTAGGTGAGTGGACGTAGCACAATTGGCCTATTTTTCCGCCAAAATTCAAACTTCCCGCCATTTCTTCTTGAGGTTAGGTTAGTGGAGGTAGCACAAATGGACTATTCTCCCGCCAAAATCCGCCATCTTGGATGGCGTCATGCGATGTTGCCAAGTCTAGATGCCGCCATCTTGGATTACATCATCGCCATTATCTCGAATAAATTTGGCAACAATGCAACGTGAGCTGACACGAAGGTTGTCCCTCTACACACGTGCCACAAATAGTGTAAAGATAAATTTTCGTAAACATTGTGTTTGATCAGTAGTGTATTAAGATCATGTAGTCTTCACATGTGGCTATATTAAAATACGCGAGTGGCATCCCAAAAAAGTGATACATTATTTCAGAACATAACCTCGCTATAAGTCAGTTTCAGCCTCAAGATACAGGACCTACGACCTGCGTGCTGTTTTCTGTGCTGGGGACATCAACTTGAAGACTGCAGGTTAGTGAACTATAACAGAACCTTGGTATTCCACGCAGTGCAGTGGAAACAACTAGGCGCCTCACGTGTACTGCATTGACAGAACAAATGTGCTCAGTGGCACGTCATCTGCAGTAATGCAGAAGAGGTAAAGGAGGATGATCGTTATTAACACCAACAATCAATTCATTCTTCCTTTCTTGACGTAACTGTCGTCCGTAAACATTCCATCGTTGTTTGTGAACATGAAGTTCATCATTGGCTGCAAATGGTCTCCAAGCAACTGTGCACGATTTAGTTGGACCAGAGGACTCAGTCCATTCCATGTAAACACAGCCCACACCATTATCGAACCACCACCGGCTTGCACAGTGCCTTGTTGACCTCTTGTTGAGTCCATGGCTTGATGGGATCTGCGCCACACTCGAACCCTACCATCAGCTCTTGCCATCTGAAATCGGGTCGTATTTGACCAATTTTCTAGAATCCAACTGGTAGAGTCATGTGCTCAGGAGAGGCGTTATCAAAGGCACTCGTGTCGGTCGTCTGCCGCCATAGCCCACTAACGCCAAATTTCGCAGCACTGTCCTAACGCATACGTTCGTCGTACGTCCCACATTGATTCCTGCGGTTACTTCACGCAGCGTTGCTTCTCTGTTAGCACTGACAGCTCTGCGTAAACGCCGCTGCTCTCGGTCGTTGAGTGAAGACCGTCGGCCTCTGCGTTGTCTGTGGTGACAGGTAATGCTTGAAATTTAGTATTCTCGGCATACTCTTGACACTGTGGAGCTCGGAAAACTGAACTCCCTTACGATTTCCCAAATGGAAAGTCCCACGTATCTTGCTCCAATTACCATTCCGCGTTAAAAGTCGTAAATTCCCGTCGTGCGGCCATAATCACATCGGAAAACCTTTCACATGAATCACCTGAGAGCAAATGACCTTTCATACTTTGTGTACGCGACACTACCGCCATCTGTATATGTTCATGTCGCTATCCCATGACTTTCGTCACTTCAGTGTAGTACACATTGTTTCTTCGCTGTGCAAAGTGATCGCGGGGAATCACTTCTCCAACAGCCACAGTGGTACGTGAATCACAAAGGCACTGTAGTACCAACTAAGATAGTGACGCAACATGTAACCAAAGTGTTGCAGTTGAGTATGTCGATGGCGCGCAAATTACGGAAGAATGGGCGTGAGGCTGAGGGTCTGCGCTTCAGATATCTATCCCAAAGAAGATGGGTAGAGTGCACACAACAGGAGTTCATTGACGATGTGGATACAGGTGTTACTAGTGAACAGTTTCTGCGATGCGAATTCTAACGATGTTGAACGAGTAAACAGAGATCTAACGTTTCCCACGTTAAATATGACTGCAAAATGCACCTAATACTCCGTAATCTGAAAAGCCACGTGACGCACACTCAGGTAAATGCGGCACAAATATGCAATCAAGAAACAATCTCACCATAATCCAGAACTAAGTAGGATGACTGCGCCGATGTCGCTATCACGAGACAAAGCGTCTTAACTACCAAGCAGACCAGCACAGCGGAAGAGGAGACTGTCCATCTGTCTGCCGGCCATGAGGCATCGCGAACGAATTCTGCCACCAAGTTTTCCTATTCACTGACTCGCGGCAAAGCTCGTAGTCAGCTTCATTCAGTGATTTACTACGCAAACAGACAGCTAGTTAAGTACAGGTCTTTGAATAAGAGAAGCGATAATAAATCTTACAGGGCAGGCAAAAGTCATAAAAATTCTTTCACTGTATTTTTCCAGCTACCAATAATACCTGTGGTTTTTATTTCTTAGAAAGTCAGATGGTCTTTTCAAAAAGAAAGAAAAAGAAGTACCGTAAAATACTAACAAATTAAATTACAAATTCAAACATACTTCTATATATGCGTTTGCATAGGTTAGTAATTCATAATTGCACGATCGAACAAGGTAGAAGGGGCACTCACTATGTAACCATATCAGGACTCTGATTGCTGAGACTGAAGGCTGCAGCTAAATGCGCAAACATTATAAAGTTGTTGAATGGTAACGCTTAAAAAATGTCCAACTTCAGATGACAGCTTGCGGCTCTGAGTTCACATTTGTGGTGAGGGATATACGTCTTAATCCAAAAACAAACATCGGTACAGCAAAGATGGTGATAATTACCCAACTGCACTCTCCGATCAAAACCATTGGGATACGTGCTAGTGGTCACTAATACGCGTTGTGTCCACCCTTCGCCTTTCTTACGACTTGAACTCTGCTAGGGACGCTTTCAATGGGGTATCTGGTTGTCTGTAGACGAACAGCAGACCATTCTTCCTCAAGAGCCGAAACCATGGATAGTGGTGATGTTGAACGCCAGGATCTGGCCGAAGTCTACGTTCCAACTCATTCTAAAGTTATTCCACTGGTTTCAGTATGGGACTCTGGACAGATCAGTCCATCCGAGAGACAATTGCTTAACAGATCCTGCTTTATGACAGGACGAATTGTCATGCCCGTGCAAATAATCACCGTCTCCGAACTGTCCCTCTGCTATACACAATACACAGTGCTGCGAAACGTGTTTATATCCATCGGCATTTCGTGTTTTCTTGAGCGCAATAAGGGCACCTAAAACTAATCACGAAAAACACCCCCATACCGTACAACTACCACCTCCATATTTCACTGCTGGCACAACACATGATGTCAGATAAATTTCTCTAAAAACTCTTTTTTTCTTCTTCATTGGGGCCAGCTGCATAATATAGTCTGATAACGACATGATTACTAGAGTAGATGAACCAAATAGCTGCTTATAATAAGTAATCTTTATTCACGACGCACTGTTTCGGCCTTATCGCAATTTTCAAGTATATGCGATTACAGTTTTGATTGCAATATATATGAATGTGAATGTCATTTATATTAAAGTAGCTGTTTTGTACTCTGTCACCGTCCATATTATGTCGTCAGTGGAGTGTCTTATAACTGTCACTCTTTTAATAAGATGGTAAATGATGTCAATATGTTAAAAATACAATGTTAACTTCGATGTGTCAGTAATTTGATAGTTCCACCCTTACGACGCTATATGTTTACAAAGATTGTGCAAACGAACAGCAATATTATTCTAAGGAAATGAGCGTTTGGCGTCATTGGCCGGGAGGCCCCTTACGGGGCAGGTCCGGCCGCGTTGGTGCAGGTCTCATTACATTCGGCGCACATTGGGCGACTTGCACGCCAGTGATGAGGATGAAATGATGATGAAGACAACACGACACCCAGTCCCTGAGCGGAGAAAATCCCCGACCCAACCGGGACTCGAACCTGGGCCCGCAGGACAGCAATCCGTCTCGTTGACCACTTGTTTTATTCTTTTTTTTCTCTTTTTTTGTCTTTGTTGATCGTTGTATTCGGTCGTTGCGGACGTCACATGACATCCGGTCAAGTTCGTTTGTTGTTCCTTCCACTCAGTATTACAGAGGCCAACCAGCTCTGACCGAACACGCTGAGCTATCGTGCCCGCTAAAACTGAAATGGCAAACGCTTGAACATAGACGCTAACTATTCCTTAAAGCCTATTTATCAAGTTTAAATACCCAACTTTAAGTGATAAATATATGAATATACTACGTACTGTACCACACAGCTATCGGGGCGGACGATATTATTCTATTAACTAAAATTTGTTACGACTGTCTTTGGTTGTTGCATGTGTAACCTCCGGTTTATCCATTTTCGTGTTTTAAAAGTTCAATAAAGTTTTTGAGGTAGTACTTGTGTCTAAATTCTGTATGTTCGTTTAGTATTTCTTGTGGGTATTTTCTCGTGTACATACAGATTTGTAGTTCTTCAAGGATGTTCATTGAAAAACCTGTGCAGAATCTGGAGTGTATTTTGGATAGTAACAGCAGTGTAATTTTGACTTTACAAGTATAGAAAGAAGCTCGACTGATTATATTCGCTCTAAAAACCCTTATTTGTGACTGCCACAGGGTACATCGTGATTCATCCTCCAAACCAGTCGTTTCCATTCAACCACTCATCAGTGGCATCGCTCTTTATACCACCTCAAGCATCGCTTACCGTTGACTACAGAAAGGTGTGGGTTATGAATAGCAGGCTCATTTATTGTGCTAGTTGAACTGCTGGCAGCACTTTGTAACTCATGAGTGATTCCTTCCTCTGGTTTCATGCAATTTTTACAACCACCCTCCACCATGACCTGTGGTCCCTGTCCACTTCTATAGACAACCTATTTGGTTGAAAGGGTACAGTACCGCCCGACATTGAAAATAGGTACAACATTCTTCGTTATTCTTGTCAGAACAACATATTTTTTGTAATAATGACTCAATTTCACTTAATACACCGAAGCCGGATACCAGTCTAGGAAAGAAGGACAATTTATTTATTTAATTCATCACATGTGCACTCCCACAAAATAAATCTCTATATCCAATTTGGAGAGATCTGCGAAATGAATGAATGTATGGTCGTCTGCTAACCGCAGATAGTGAGTGAGCAATATATGATCATCTTTGAGACGGTCCTTTGGTCACCTTTTGTGAAACCAAAGAGATGAAATTTACCTAAGCTTTTAGCGCCTGAAATGTGGCTGACCAATGGGTAGCATGGTCTTCCCCCACCTCGGCAGAGGTGCCAGATGACCTGAAGAACGGACATGTTTCAGCACTCTGGTGGTGGATCTTGTGTTGGTAAGGCCTGTCTTAGGTGTGCTCCGTAAAGACAAAAGAGTGGATAGAATGGTATGCATGTGGAATACTTAAGAGTAGTTTGGAATAATATTTTCTCTATTTCAGGAACTTTTGTGGGGAGAATTAAATGTCAGGCAGGTAATATTAAGGGGATCGTAGTAATCTTCGGGTAGCAATAAGTTGAAATACTTCCGAGTGCTTAAGTTAAGCTGAATTACTGGCGTGTGTACTATAAGTTGGAAATATTTAAGGAATGGCGTGTGCAGGACTTAAAATTAGAGACGAGTGCTTTCACGTGGTGAGTACTGTGTGAGTCTCAGTCTGTGTATGACACAAAGGATAAAGAGAAGTACTCGTCCATGGTATCAGTCGAGGACTCGCGAGTGTGACGATTATGTTCTTAATATTGCTTTGCGTGTTATGTTTCCGTGTGACGCTTGATTGAAACTATAATACTCTGAGAGTGAAGCAAGGTGAGCCGTCTATCCAGCAACGCCGCTTGGCTTGCATTGCACAGGAAGACGTGCATATATCCTCCAGAGTTAACAGTAGGAAAGAAAAGTTACGAAGTGGGGCAGCGTCGTGTGAAACTGTGATGAGTACTAATTGAAGTGGGAAAGCTGAAAGTGATGTGATTATAACGTTGTGACCATTCCTTGTGTTGTGTTCCATGTTGCCAGTGTGGTGTATTTCATGTAATTTAAGTATGTGTGGTTTGCATGGGAAAGTAGCAAGATAGGTGGGTTATGCATGTTCCTTTTTGTACCGCTCGGTCTGGAGGAAATTTTCGTGAATATGGGTGTGCGAGTAGAAGTGTGAGATATAGCAAAAGATCTACCATCCTATCCAGAAAGTGCACTGTAGTGTTAGATAATTACGAGACCATAAGATAGAGAATCACTGTAAAGCCATGCCCACTGGGCGGAGTTTCTCATGTATAATTGTTGTAGAAAATGTAATGGTGTGTTTAGGTTATACAATTTATCGAAATAAAAAAGATAGTGAAAAGAAAAAGATTGGTGGCCTTTTCCTTAGAATAGTATGTTGTCATGATATCCAGAATTTATAATGTGTGCGCCATTCATATTCAGTGCGATGGCCACGTGTTGATCAAAGCCGTTGGGTAAGAAAGAAAATGTAGTATTGTCAGTGCGTAGTGAATAGTCAGAGTTGTGTGAATTACTAATAGTCATATGTTCGTTATCCGTTTCCGTTGCGTAATATTCAAACAGGAGAATAATTTGTAACTTAATTGTGAGTACTGGAGCTCATGTTACTTGATAAATAAGAATGAATCCACTCGCTTGGCAGACCACTCATCTTGCAGGCCTGACTGCTTCATGCCACAGTATGAGCAAGGCATGTGAGTGCCTCTCATGGTCTTGGTTTATCTGCGGTTGTTCCTTGGTGTTTCCAATCCACAATCACGGTAGCAGCGTTCGATTTGGGCAGCTTTACTAGGATTGAAATTTCGCTAACGAATTAATTACTCAGGGGACATCTAATAATTAGTCCACGTTTGAACTTACTGAGATGTCCTGACAGACCCATTCCGCTGTGACTGCTTCTCTACTGACAACACAACACTCCCCGCGTCTTTTTACACTGGCGGGTCAACCTCTCGTGACTTCTATAGTTCAATTCTTTTATGTTGGCGGCTCGCGCATGCCAGCCCAGACGCGGGAGATTGCTGCGTTGCCAGTTGCAAATGACGCACGCGCCAAGAGAAGCAGCGCCATAGTATAGTATAGTTCGCAAACTTACGTTTAGGGGGGAGCGTGCAGTTTATGAAGTAAAGCCACCACGGCCGCATTAACCCTTTCGCTGCTACAGAGACGTGCTCCCCGCATTCCGCGCTGTGCACGATTTTGTCATCACTGCACTGCTCGCCTGTGCAGACACATGGTGTTCCGACTGCTTTGACACACTTATCATTCGATTTCATAAAAACTGGCCCAAAAATTTGATTTTTACACACCTTCTTGACTGATACCTTCCCCCATAAATGACTTAATTTTGTTTCGATGTTCAACGCAGTTATTGTGCAGCATTAAATGTAGTAAACCATTGCACGAAATTTTGAAGAGTTTGCAGAGGTAAAAGTCCATAGCGTATAATTTCCGTATGGTCGATTTTAGTTGCCACAATTTTGAGAATGAAATGTGGACAAGATACCTAAATTTCATATAAAATTTACTGTATAAGAATATCTCATTTAATTTAAGTACCAGATAGGTGTCGTATGTAATATTGAGAAATATTCCGTCTTTCGCGACTGTCATTAAACTTTTATTTATACCAGAGTCATTTCGCTTTTTTCCAAAACGTTCTGATTAAAACAAAGTTGGCGAACTACACACAACTGAAATGTGGACGTAATAAAACATAGAAACTAAAATATATTGTCAGTGAGGCACAGTGCGCAAACACTTACCAAAACACTTACCAAAACACTTACCAAAACATAGATTAGTCGACGAAAACATTGAAAGAGATGTTGCCAAAGCAGCGAAGAAGAAATTGCGTCAGACAATCAAGTAGCTCGGCAACGTACGAGCAGAAATTCTGCTCTAAATAATACCTTTAATCTCAATATGAAATACTTTTAATCTCAATATGAATAGTAACACAGCGACTGCGGAAGAGAAGATATACAAAAAAAAAAAAAAAAACAGGTAACATGAATATTGTATGTGTGCCTTTTCATTGTTTTTAATTGCTGTGAAAAGAAATATTGGAGGACAAAATTAGAAAAACCGAGAACTTATTATGACTATAATGAAGAGACAAAGCACTAGAAATGTCCAAAAATTACATTCAAACGAATAAAATTCATGAAGTAAGACACTTCGATAGTGTTTTTAAATAAAGAAAATATTAAGCTCTGAAGAAGGTTTTAACTTCGAAACCCTTGCTTAGCAACCAAACACCTTAACCATTATGCAATCGCAGCTCGTTGTTGAACAGTTCTCCTGGAGGACTCCAAAATATAACGTAAAATACCGATAAACTGTTGGTATGACTAAGAATTACTCACGTTTCGTCGAAGTACAATAGGAAATAACCAATTACCGGTGTTCTTTATTGCGAAAAAGCGGTTCGTGAGAGTGATACAAACATCTTTCCCTGCTATCGCCTGAACTAGGAGGCTTATTGCTTGTTTGGTTTAATTAATTAATAGAATATGAAGCAATTGGTATAAAGTATGCTTTTTCCAAACTTTCTATAAAAGAAAGCGTGCTATCAAGACATTGCTTTTGTTCAGTTACTTTATTTATGACTGAACGTTTCTAAAACTGATGACAGTCGTCCGTGCTCTGCACTGCAGTCGAGCTCTGGCAACGTCGTTCTCTGTTCATTGGCTGACTGTTTTGTGATGTCTGATGCGCATAACGAACCTAAACTCGGCCGCCGTCGTAAATGACGCGCACTATAGTGCCCAAACCCACATTAGATAGCAAAGTCCAGATACCTTTTATCAGATAGTGTTTTGTCGCAACTACTGAACCCACTGCAGTCGAAGCACTGGATTCAGTAGCTGAAGCGGGTCATCTTCTCCTTTCGCTTTCCCATGGTAAGCGTCTTGTCAAAAACAACGGAATGATTGGGACCATTATCAATTACAATTTTTGACGGTTTAGGCACATAAGCGCTAAACCATTTGTCTCCCCTGACCTCATATAGCAATGCCCTGGCCAAGACATCGACGTCCACCTTTTCCGCAACAGCAAATTTGACGAACTAGACACTGCCTTTGTTCAATATCTCACGACAAAGAGTAGTAACAACATATAAAGTATTACCCCTGCAGCTGTAAGACGTGAAAAGAAACAAAACGTCACCGCACTGCAAACGTTTCCACAAGACAGGAATTCGCAGCTGTTAGACATGAAAACAAACAAAATATCGCCGCACTACAAACGGACAAAAAGGACAGGAATTCGCCTGAAACTGCAGCTTAGTGCGAGCGGCAAGTGTTGTAGTAGTGGGACAAGGTCTGGCAAGCGCGCATGGTTGCTGTAGCAACAGATCTCGTGGGATTGGCAGAATGCGAGTTGTGCCGTCTTCGTGGGCCTCACGCCGCCACACCCTTCGGTGCAGTCAGATCTAAAGTAATTCTAAACAGACTGACAGAGCAGAGACACTCGGAGCAGTTGACGCTGAACATGTGCCCAGAGGATGTGAAGAGCAAACTGTTGGCCGCGCTGCCTAGCGTCCAGGCGCCGACCAGCGGGGAGAGTCCCTGCTAAACCAATGCACCCGGATCAAGAGCCGTTGGATCCAGCGCCTCGCGCCGCTTTACAGCCTTATGTCTCTTCTGCTGAAGCCAGTTACTTTTAGCACAAGATCTTCTCCCAACTTCCTGCGTTTCAAAGGACCACCCTCAAGCTAAGTTTTGTCATTCGTTTTCTATGTTGGGCTCCACAGCCGGGAAGAATTCGTTGAATCTTAAAATCGGGGTTCCATCAGAGCTGTACACTTTCCGAAAAAATTAAAACAATCTATTAACATCCAATACGGCCTTGTCAGTTTGCGTTTATGTTGCAATCTCCCTGCTCGCACTTGGCCGGCACTGAACGGTGCTGATGAAACAAGCCCACTGAGCCTTACCCGCTCATTTAAGCTGAACCGTCGAGGTTTGCCCCTTTTCTCGCTACGGTCTTCACCAGGCGAGGATATCACGATGGTTTGTGTTCCGGGCAGCGACCATCGCCGCCCGTCGTCAAACTTGAACTGGGATTAGCTGCTCCAAGAGCGTTCTAGAAGCGCCATTGTTTAGATGCGCCTCGTTCACGCAGTTTCTCGCACATTATAAATCGACATGTACATCATCTACACTTATACTCTGCGAACCACAGTCAAGTGCATGGCAAAGAGTGCTTCCCGTTGCACCACATATTAAGGCTGCTTTCATCTCCGCTCGCGTGTCGATCTTGGGAAAAACGAGTGCAGCAGTGCCTCTCTGCAAGCTGTAATTAGTTTCTTTATAAATAACTTTCTGCTACCAGCCACGATTTTCTTTTATTTGTGTTTTACACGACGCGTTTCAGGAGATGATTCCCATTACACTTATTCTATTCCCATTACACTTGAAAATAGTGACTGATAGTAGAAAGTTATTTATAAACAAAACCATCGTTTTCACAGTCACAGGCTTTCAAATAACCATTTATAATGGACAAAATCAGACTGTAATTAGTTTAACGTTGTTTTCGCGATACCTGCAAGAGCGACACTCAGGGGGCTGTGGTATATTCCTAGATTCCTCACTTAATACTGAACTTAAAACTTAGGCGCAAACTATTTCTCGAAGTTTACTATTTTCAGAGATCTTCTACAACAGGTTGTTCTCCACTTTTGTGACGCTCTCAGGTATATTAAACAAACATATGACCATTCGTAATTCTCTTATTTGTATACGTTCAATCTCTGTTGATATTTCTATTTGGTATGGATCCCACACGCTTGAGTAATATTCTAGGATGTATCAGATAAGTATTTTGTAAGCAGTCTCCTTTGTAGATCGGCCCTATTTTCCCAGTATCCTACCAGTAACATCATTTTACGCAGAAAGTAATGTTTACTGAGAGTTTAACAAATAATTTCAGGGGTGTGAACTACAGGTGACTATGTTACACAGGCACTTGTTACAGTCACTTTTGGACGCAACGTTATCGGTGACCTGAGGCATACAGGTCATCAGAAACTATTCATAATGGATAATATAAGATTAATCATTTTAAGAAAATAATTAAAATAATTTGACCAGATTCTTTCATCATTGTAGAATCTCCACTCCAACACAGATCACCACCAGGCAACGTCAGTCTTTGTCCCAAGCCAGAACACAGCACCTGCGCACAAGAGCACAATACAGAACTGTAACTGCCAGTAAAATGGGCAACACTATTTCAAACAAAGACGGCCTCGTGGCTTCTAACACGCAATGGCTTCCCATTGGTGCAAAATCGCGTCAGTGACCACACAAAGAGGCTACTCACAGAACTTACGAGTATGTCGACCAATCGAAGCTTAGTATAGCAGAAAAGCGGTAAGTATTGCACAGATAACTGTGCCGATCTACTAAAATCAAAATAAGGTGAGAAGAAAACGAAAAATGTCGAATGGACAGGTAACTTTCACCAGCGAGAAGCAAGATATCTGCGCGACTATCATTTCTGTTCCATTAACTCTTACATCTACTGCAAATTTGACTAGCCCATTCTGCTGTATATGTCTCCATGATATTTAAATTTACTAACTCACGCTATTTAGTTTATCTTTCTATCTTCCTTATTCTATCTACTTTTGATAAATTTTCATATGAGTCACGAATTTTATTTTTTCAGCTGAATTCTTGAGGCCAGTTCTATTGGCTACTTTCTCCAGAAGATTCACCTGAGTAACTGTTTCTGTAAGATTTTCTGAAAGTACAGCAAAATCGTCTGCAAAGATCTGGCAGTTTACCTTAATTCCAATTGTTTTCCTTCCCAGAACTAGTGACTAAGTGTTGTGATTTTTAATCATTTTGGTTATCGCATAGTAACCACTGATTTACTTTTACAATTACCGGTTTCGGCTATGATCAACAGGCATCCTGATATAATCATAGCAACACAAGAAGCGTCTAACAAAAAGGTGAATTCACTGTCATTTGGCAAGCAAAAGAATAAAAAAGTAAAAATTTTTTAATCATTATGTTCTTCGACAGGATAATTTAATCGCATTTCACAAACAATAAACTTCGTTTGCTTGGACTAGTACGCATGGCAACTAAAGATACTTTCTTGAGTTGTATGTATTAGTTATAATACCGAAATAGCATAGGCCGATCTGACGCTGACGATTCGTGCATCACGTTTTCTCCGGTGCTGCTCTGGAAGTTGTAAAACCATTCATATAGCTTTCTGCCGCTACGCGTGAATTGTAACATCAGGCACTTCTGCAGCTGTCGTGTTCGCGTGTTCCTTTGTTAAGACTGTCCCGCGTCACAAATGTCAGTGGCACCTGGTAGGCGCCTGCAAAGCTGCGGCGTGCGACAGACAGCTGCCATAAGAGGACACACATGTAGCGTTATGTAAGTCACACACTTAGCGTGCGGGATCATGTAGGTGGCCACCCTTCTGTTCTCCATTTCGATCGCATACTTCCACTAGTATTAACTAATAATCAAACTCATTGCAGTGATAACTTTAAATCGAAGTATAAAAAGCAATAACATTTTACAAAGTTAGGCATTAGTGTCTAGTAAAACAAATGTCACTTCAACGCACCTAACCAATGGAACGGTAAGATGCTCTGGATACATATCGATGTAAAAGTCAATGACATTCAAATGTATTTTTTATTAAAATACACTTCATTTCGTGTACATCTTCATAAATATTCTCAAGCCACTGTAGAATGCCTGGCATCTTTGTGTGTTATGGCATCCTCCCCAGATTTAAGATTTCCGCATTTTTACTAAATTGATGAAGGCGAATTCTGAGAGGACTTCTCTGGTAAAATAAAGGAAGACATGGATGATTTTCTTTCCCATTCTTATCCATTCCGAGACTGTGTTCTGACCTCTGACCTCATCGTTGACAAGTAGTTAAACCTATAAGTCCCTTCCTAGTCCACTCGCGAATGGAGCATTGAAAATATGGATGCCTCCGTAAGCACCCTTGTCTCTCTTATTATGCTGCTAGAACCTGAACCTGTAGTGGAGGTAGTTTGATCGTTTCACAATCCGTGTCGAACATTGGTTTCTCACACTTCCTCAGTAGTGTTGGTAGTGTTTTCCGAGTGTGGTCTCCTGTTATGCTGTCATATCGCCTGCCTTAAAAAAAAAAAAAGTATATGTAACAGATAAGCTCTTGTAGCCACCATATCTTCATCTGGTGTCCATTTTCTTCTTGCATGTCATTATGTAGCATTTAAGAGAAGAAAGTAGATAAAGTGAAGCATTTTTGTGGAAGAGGTTATACGAGGTTTTTCCTTTCGGACGAACAAGCAAGGTCTTGGCAAGTGATAATCTTAGAAAATCTAAATATACGGTGTTTCAGTTGCCGCTGCCCTGGGTTCCATGTAGCCTGCAAGGCCTTCAAATACCATGCACAAAATTGTCATTTTCTTTCGCTCACTACGTGCACTCTATTAGTCCTAAAGTAAAAAATGAAGAGGACCTTTTTGTAGGAAATTAAATGTAGTTAAATTTTATACTGGGATATAAGTTAGTTGGAGGTCAGTTTTCGAGTTATTCAAGAAGTACGCATTCGAAGGCCACTTTTGTAGGCATTTCTTGAATAATTTGAAAAATATGGGGTGTAGCGAAAACACGTCCCAGTACAACATTTAAGTGCGTTAAATTTACTACAAAAAGATCCTGTCTATTTTTTTCTGTAAGACTAATGGTATGCACATAGCGTGCGAGAGAATATGAATATCTTGCACGTAGCATTTGAAAGCGTTGTGGGTTGCATAAAACCCAGCGGTAGGGGCAGTTGAACCACTCTGCATATTTCGTTCCGTGCACATATCCAGTTAAGAGTTTTTATTAATATAAACGCTCCATTTTCAATAGTTACTCATTTCTGGATGGCATTCACCAACCCATGGTCAAAATTTGTGACCTGTGTAGCTGCAAAAACACTGTACACTATCTGATCTAAAGCATCTGGACACTACTTCGTAATGCAGAAATGACCACCATATGTCACGAGAAGCAGACCTGCCAGTATACAAGGAGGCAAGGAGTATCGACTTGTCAGTACAGAGGCAGTAGCAGCAGTATAGTTCAGTCAGGACAGCTCAGTGACTTCCAGTGTGGAATAATCAATGGACATCACCTCAGTAACAAATCCAACCTTCTGAAGTTGCCCAAAACGACTGTTGCTGACGTGATTGTGAAGTGAAAACTCAAAGGAACAAGTGCAGCTATACCAAGACTAGGTAGATTTCATGTACTTTGTTGACGGACAACCGGCCGTTGTGACCGAGCGGTTCTAGGCGCTTCAGTCTGGAACCGAGCGACCGCTACGGTCGCAGGTTCTAATCCTGCCTCGGGCATCGATGTGTGTGATGTCCTTAGGTTAGTTAGGTTTTAAGTAGTTCTAAGTCTAGGGGACTGATGACCTCAGATGTTAAGTTCCATAGTGCTTACAAAGGAACATCCCCATCGCACCCCCCTCAGATTTAGTTATAAGTTGGCACAGTGGATAGGCCTTGAAAAACTGAACACAGATCGATCGAGAAAACAGGAAGAAGTTGTGTGGAACTATGAAAAAATAAGCAAAATATACAAACTGGGTCGTCCATGCGTAAGATAGGCAATATTAAGAGCAGTGTAAGGCGAGGAGCTCCTTGGTCCCGTGGTTAGCGTGAACAGCTGCAGAACGAGAGGTCCTTGGTTCAAATCTTCCCTCGGCCGAGAATTTTAACTTTTTATTTTCAGTTTATGTGAAAAACTCTTATGTTTTCATTACTTTTTTGGAGTGATTATTACATCCACAAGAAAACCTAAATCGGGCAAGGTAGAAGAAACTTTTCACCCATTCGCCAAGTGTACTAGTTAGCTGGGTCGACAACATATTCCCGTCATGTGACGCACATGCTGTCACCAGTGTCGTATACAAAATATCAGACGTGTTTTCCTGTGGAGGAATCGGTTGACCTATGACCTTGCGATCAAATGTTTTCGGTTCCCATTGGAGGGGCACGTCCTTTCGTCAACTTATCACACGGTTTTGCGGTGCGGTCGCAAAACACAGACACTAAACTTATTACAGTGAACAGAGACATCAATGAACGAACGGACAGATCATAACTTTGCGAAAATAAAGAAAGCAAAATTTTCAGTGGAGGGCAGATTTGAACCAAGTACCTCTCGTTCCGCAGCTGTTCACGCTAACCACGGGACCACGGCGCTCCTCGCCTCACATTTCCCTTAATATTGCCTATGTTACGCATGGACGACCCAGTTTGTATATTTTGCTTATTTTTTCATAGTTCCACACAACTTCTTCCTGTTTTCTCGATTGATCTGTGTTCAGTTTTTCAAGGCCTATCCATTGTGCCAACTTATAACTAAATCTGAGGGGGGTGCGGTGGGGATGTTCCCTTGTTAGAGCCATTTGAACCATTTTGGTGACGGACAGGGACTGTCGAGCAACGCGGAGGGGAAAAAATGTCGCATGATTTCGGAGCAAAGAAGCACTTTCGAATTCCAATGCGCTACGGCGGTCCAGCTGACAGAATGACTGTGAGGTACAATAGTCGAGCAGCTTCTCATAGTCCACACTTTTCTGTAGTCAGTATCAAGCGACTCGTCAGGCTGTGTACAGGGCGGCGTCAATGGGCATTTTATGATTCGAAACGAGTGATTCGGAACAGTGAATCGTGTTACACCTTGCGGCATTCCGATGGAAGCGTTTGAGTTTGGCAAATGGCTCGAGAACGTTAGTTGCCATCTTGTGTTCTGCAATGATTTGTGAACAATGATATTTCTGCAGTGGACTGGGTTGCCGAGAGTGCCAACGTGAACACACTCCACATCACCTGTGTAATGTTAGCACGTCGACTTCGCTCCAGATAGCAGCTTCCGACATCACTACCTCCTCTGGTTTCGACTCTTGAGGAGGAACGGGTTTCAGTTCATACGGAGGCATTCAAACACCGCACTGAAAGTGTCCCCAACAGATTTCAAGCCGTCATAAAGTTGAAGGATGGACTCACCCCATATTAATGTCCACTAATCAGATAGTGTACGTATATAATGTATAAGTTCCGAAAACGGTAATATGAATAATGCAGGCACACTGAATGTGGCCGGCCGAGCGGTTCTAGGCTCGTCAGTCCGGAACCGCGCGACTGCTACGGTCGCAGGTTCGAATCCTGCCTTGGGCATGGATGTGTGTGATGTCCTTAGGTTAGTTAGCTTTAAGTGGTTCTAAGTTCTAGGGGACTGATGACCTCAGATGTCAAGTTCCATAGTACTCTGAGCCATTTGAACCATTTTTTTTCACTGAGTGTGGCCGTGGTAAGAAATTTTATTCATACTTCTTGCAATACAAATAAAAGCGTTTTATTACCGCTTTTTTGGGATGATTGGCTACAAAGAAGCATAGAGGAATATTGCATGTTGTTTCTTTATTTTACACGTAGTGGATAAGTATTGAGTCGTGGGAATTTCAAGTTCTCACCTCGGGTTTCGCTTCTTTGCAGAACATTTGTAAGAGGAAATCCATTATTTCGGTTCCTACTTGCTCTCTGTCTGTAAGAAATGTGTCCTAGTTTTCTTACAGTGGACATAGCGCCTCAAAACACACTTGGTCTGTCCTCCACAGGTCAAGGTCTGCATATACTCCGGTATTTATCCAGTAATAATTACTTTTGGAACAATAGCCTGTGACGGTGTGGACAGTCACTGATGTATCTGCAGATATCCACAACGATAATGACTTTGTGGTGACAATTTAAAAACATAGTGTCAGTATTATGATTTTGGTCTATTTACGTTACATACGATGGATAATACTAATTTTTATTGTATTAGATAGCTATTATTACCACTCGGGACGAAGTGCCACTGTCCACTGTGCGGCTGGTCCTGGCGGAGGTTCGAATCCTCCATCGGGCATGGATGTCTGTGTTTGTCCTTAGGCTAATTTAGGTTAAGTAGTGTGTAAGCTTAGGGACTGATGACCTTAGCAGTTAAGTCCCATAAGATTTCACACACATTTTTTGCCACTGTGCTTGATGTTTCATCTGGCCCTGTCTATGGCTTTTATGCAATCTGCAATGCCTTCAAAAACAATGTGCGAGAGTTTCGTATTCTGTCGCCTCACAGGGCCCTGCCGGGCCGTGTCTTACCGCCAGAACCCGAGTCCGCCCGGGCGCTCGTGCGGCTCGGTTGCTCGTAAAGTCGCGCAGCCGACGGGCATCACACTGTTAAAGGTACGATGTCCAAGACGCGACGCACACTAGCGACTACGACGGGTCGCTACGTGACGTCAGAAGTTGCCTGCTGGCGCATGCGCAGTTCGAGTTTGGGATGCGACGCGCGACTGTTGCGACAGCTGCCGCAGCACTGCACCAGTGAGCAGTGTTGCGACGGAACTCGGACGACACAAAGACGTACGGCTACCAGAAAGATGTCGAGCCAGTCAAGGAAAACTGAAATGCGTAACAGTGTTTGCTGAAATAATTTCATTCATACCAATTCAATCGGTTTTGTGGTGCACCATAAAAATTAGCTTAGGTCATATGAACGAAGGTAAATGTTGTGATGCTCCTTGTAGATTCATCTGTCTCATGTATGATATAGATGACATGTGCGATAAGTAAAAGAGTATTGTTTTCCATATTCCCTGGAATACGGTTTATGACCGAATCTGATGAATTTACGTAAATGTAAATATTATAGGACACATTCTCGTGCATTTCCTTACAACTTTTGTTGATACATTTAACGAGCTATAACAAGAGAGACTTTGTTCCAGATATGTCTGCAATATTTTGCCCTCTCAGTTGAATGAAGTGATAGACAATACGGTTTCCATCACTGGGACTGATTTCAAAGACAATACGAAAGTTGAATCCATATAAATAAATCTGATAAAAGCCTGACGAAAGAAATACAAGCTGCATCAAAAGTTTCAGAGGAACAAACAATTGTTCTCATCCCAGCGCCGCAATTGTACATAAGATAGTAAAACTACACGTACCTTAGCGTCACTGCGAGTTTTTCAGCTGCACTGATAGGTTTCTTGACCCGGTTGCACGATTTTCTCTGTATGTCACTTTCTATAAGTTCCAAAACATGAGCAAACTGGCTGACACTTAATCTGAAATAATGTCTGAATTTCGTATCGTCATTTAAATGGTGCCTGTTAATCAAAATGTTGTAACAGCCTTCATCGCCACGTGTCGCAAAAAGACAATGAACCTTCTTCTTTTTCCTTTTGTTGTGGAGCCACAACAACGTAACTGTGTCATCGTCTTCTTCTTGCTGTAAAATATCTAAGTACTTTAAAGTGAAATCGAATGTGGCTCTACTTCTCTCCATCACGTCAATGACAGACCGCAGCTTGGGAAACACGCGCCGCTACTGACAAGTGAAGGTCAAATACAACTGAGCGACATGTGGCATTTCCATCCGTACTTCTCGCATGATGTACTGTGAAGCGATGCGATATTCACGGGAAGTAATACTCAAACCCAGTGTCGCTATGATTTACCTACCACATCATATAAGAAATATAATTGATGGCAAGGCGATATTAAACTAATTTGAAAGTTTTTCCACTCTGTTGAAAAACGTAAATTGTTGACATTTGTTGGTTTTGTTAGGGCGTCTACTTCTACTTGAGTATCCTCGTCCAGGTTCAGAAGAAAATACTAGAGGTGAGTAATTTATCCTCTTCCCAAGAATGAGAAGAAAATATAATGATGCTGTGAAAATAGTTACTTTTATTAATGGTTATTCTGCTAATTAACGAATTTTTTAAATACGAACCTAAGCATTTGGAAGTTTTTATTGACTAACACGGGTATAAGACGGTTAGATCAAAGAAGAACTGTTGTCATATCGTATGATGTTCATCTTTTTCTCACCAAGTACACCTTTCCCTAGTCTGGCTTCCGACTGCAGCTTATCTGACAGAAATTTTGTTAAAAAATCAAGTTCAAATTTATTACGTCACGGACCAAACACAAAACTGCGTAATGTGTAAGACCGTATGAATCGTTTATTAAAAGTCTTTCAGTTTGGGAAATCTGTCTGGATTCCAGTCACATTGAGTGCTTCGATATCCTTCACGATTTCTTAGTAGAAATTCATCTTACTTCGGACAAAAATGTCAAAAATATAATTAAGGACGATTCGAACGGATTTGGAAAAAATTTCAAACACTGTCTGCCTGCTCTATCTAGTAATAACAACTGAATTCGTAATCGCTTTGAAAAGACAACAATTTTGATGTACATAAGAAGTGTAGATTGAAACGAGCTGCTACTCTCATCTTGCAGTGACTAAGTTACAGAAAATAAATCTTTGTCACCGATGAGTTTCCGGTTGCGTTTAAAGACGGATTTCCAAAGCTATCAAATAAAGCGGTAACAAGTTTATTACCTGTCTCGAAGAGACTTTTACTTCTTACACGTATATAAAAATGAGTCCAGAAACAAACTTCACAGCGAAAGTAATTTGATCCTTCTGTGCTTCCTGATTTTAAAATTAAATCACTTGCAAATCAGGTGGATCCTCCGTCAACGAATTCCAAGGTAGGGTTCAGCCAGTCAGTTTCATAATGAAAACTTTTGGATTAACAGGAAACAGTTAATATTGCACACTAATCAGCCATTTTGATGTGGTTCAGATGAAATGTGAAGCATTATAAAAGCATTAGGGCTATTAAATCATTGGCTTTGAATTCAATTACTTCCATGTCAAAGTAAGTACTTTTTTGTGCTATATCCATCATTTTACATTACGCGTTTTTCTGTGTGAAGGATCCAGAACGCACTGTTCCTAGCGCATCAAACCTTGACGATTCTTAAAGGAGTGAATTTCCGCATTTCGCATTCCGCATCCGACGACCCGCTCACTTCGGCGGCGCATCGCAGCTCGCGTACTCTGTGGCCGGTACAGTTTAAAGTTGGACTACCCGCAGTGCGATGATGATGATGTTTGGTTTGTGGGGGCGCTCAACTGCGCGGTTATCAGCGCCCGTACAAATCCCCAACCTTTGCTTAGTCCAAACTCGCCACTTTCATGATGATGAAATGATGAGGACTACACAAACACCCAGTCGTCTCGAGGCAGGTGAAAATCCCTGACCCCGTTGGGAATCGAACCCGGGACCCCGTGCTGGGGAAGCGAGAACGCAACTGCGAGAACGCAACTGCGAGACCACGAGCTGCGGGCAACAGGACGGAGCGGTCGGACGCAGCCAGTCTCGGGCGGCTAAATGTGGGGCGATGCACGGCTTTGCAAACCACAACCTTGTACCTTATTGGTAGCGATTCCTTCAGTTTCATTATTGCCACCTTTCATTATTATGTCCTTGCACAAGCTTTTTATACACTCCTGGAAATGGAAAAAAGAACACATTGACACCGGTGTGTCAGACCCACCACACTTGCTCCGGACACTGCGAGAGGGCTGTACAGGCAATGATCACACGCACGGCACAGCGGACACACCAGGAACCGCGGTGTTGGCCGTCGAATGGCGCTAGCTGCGCAGCATTTGTGCACCGCCGCCGTCAGTGTCAGCCAGTTTGCCGTGGCATACGGAGCTCCATCGCAGTCTTTAACACTGGTAGCATGCCGCGACAGCGTGGACGTGAACCGTATGTGCAGTTGACGGACTTTGAGCGAGGGCGTATAGGGGGCATGCGGGAGGCCGGGTGGACGTACCGCCGAATTGCTCAACACGTGGGGCGTGAGGTCGCCACAGTACATCGATGTTGTCGCCAGTGGTCGGCGGAAGGTGCACGTGCCCGTCGACCCGGGACCGGACCGCAGCGACGCACGGATGCACGCCAAGACCGTAGGATCCTACGCAGTGCCGTAGGGGACCGCACCGCCACTTCCCAGCAAATTAGGGACACTGTTGCTCCTGGGGTATCGGCGAGGACCATTCGCAACCGTCTCCATGAAGCTGGGCTACGGTCCCGCACACCGTTAGGCCGTCTTCCGCTCACGCCCCAACATCGTGCAGCACGCCTCCAGTGGTGTCGCGACAGGCGTGAATGGAGGGACGAATGGAGACGTGTCATCTTCAGCGATGAGAGTCGCTTCTGCCTTGGTGCCAATGATGGTCGTATGCGTGTTTGGCGCCGTGCAGGTGAGCGCCACAATCAGGACTGCATACGACCGAGGCACACAGGGCCAACACCCGGCATCATGGTGTGGGGAGCGATCTCCTACACTGGCCGTACACCACTGGTGATCGTCGAGGGGACACTGAATAGTGCACGGTACATCCAAACCGTCATCGAACCCATCGTTCTACCATTCCTAGACCGGCAAGGGAACTTGCTGTTCCAACAGTACAATGCACGTCCGCATGTACCCGTGCCACCCAACGTGCTCTAGAAGGTGTAAGTCAACTACCCTGGCCAGCACGATCTCCGGATCTGTCCCCCATTGAGCATGTTTGGGACTGGATGAAGCGTCGTCTCACGCGGTCTGCACGTCCAGCACGAACGCTGGTCCAACTGAGGCGCCAGGTGGAAATGGCATGGCAAGCCGTTCCACAGGACTACATCCAGCATCTCTACGATCGTCTCCATGGGAGAATAGCAGCCTGCATTGCTGCGAAAGGTGGATATACACTGTACTAGTGCCGACATTGTGCATGCTCTGTTGCCTGTGTCTATGTGCCTGTGGTTCTGTCAGTGTGATCATGTGATGTATCTGACCCCAGGAATGTGTCAATAAAGTTTCCCCTTCCTGGGACAATGAATTCACGGTGTTCTTATTTCAATTTCCAGGAGTGTAGTTTCATTAAGATGTATAGCATATCCATCTGTAGTCACATGTTCATCGTTTCTTTCTGTTCACACTATCAGAAAGCTTTTTCAAAGTCAATAAAAGTTCTATGCGTCCTTAAATGGCTTCTTATCGTTTATCTAAAATTCTTTTTATGGTAAATATATTATCACTATATGAACTGTCTTTTTTGAATTAAAGAGGCAAATATTCCCAGGGGAACTCACAGTAAGCAATTGACTAGATGACAAGAGCATTTAGAATTTCGCGACTTGACCGCGTAACAAACGAGGATATAAGAGAATTGAGGCATACCCATTATAGTATTGTCCATAGAATAGAAGAAAGACGGTTTGCTTAGTTAGGGCGTGTCAAAAGAATAGAAGCAAATGGCCAAAGAGAGCACTTTCATGGCAACCTCCTGTTGGAAAAATGAGAGGAAGAGCACGAAAAGGGTGGCTAAGGGGTATCCAAGAAGAGATGGAGATAAGAGGATAGAAGAGAATGAGGAAGAATCGTGTGATCGAGATGTTCAGCGGCAAAGATGCGGGATGTTGTGACAGCTGTAAGGCCCTCACGGAAAGAAGACAACAACGGACGGTCGTTCCGGAATCCACTTTGTTCTTCTAATATAGTCTATGTTGTTGTTTTCATATTCTCATTAAATATTTTTGCAAATATTTTATAGACTCAGTTTAGGACGCCAATTCCTCTATAATTTTCACAAAGGTTTCTTTGATTTTTTAATAAAATGATAGAATCAGATATTCTCCAATTCTTCGTCAGTTTATACCAGTGCCAACATTCATTAAATAAATGTAACAACCTAAATTTATTATCTAACAGTACTATGGATTCAGTCACACTACAAGAACTGCAAGTAGTTTTAAAAAATATGAAAAACACAAAAACATGTGAACCCGATAAGATTAATATGGAAGTTTTAAAATATGGATATTCCTTTTGTGACATAATATCCGGTATAAAATCTGTGAATATATCAACGTTTTTTAAATACATTTACGAGTGCACAGTGGAACATTTAATACATTAAGATGTATCACAGTTTCTGTTATCCCCCGTCCCTCTTCCCCTCCACCCTGAAATATAACTTACAGTTCGTCGCTTTTAATGTGCAAAAGATTCCAGCAGTTTTAACAATAATAATACTCAAAATTATGGACTGATTTGATTGTACACACCTGCAACGTAAAAAATAAAAAATACATATATAATAGTAAATTAATAAATCAATAATAAATTAAAAACGTAAAAATTGTGTCGACTGTTTTGATTGTAAAAAAAAAAATGTTTGTTTTGATGTAAAGTATTATGTGATCATATGTATGTATAAAGCAACTGAGGAAGTTTCGTTTTGTTATAGTGACCTTCTGCATCATGGCTCCCAGACCAACGGATAGGGCATTTTGCGTGATGGATTTGTACAAGAGCAAATCGGCAAGTATTGTTCGTTGGAAATTTAGGACTGCATTTAACAAGGCTCCAACTAGCAGACAATAACTTTACGAGTGGGCACAGAAGGACGAGAAAACAGGTTGTCTTTGTAAAGGACAGCTGTGAATGATACTTAGAGACTAGTGTGGTCTGAATTGGCCTATAGACTGGATATGGGCCGTGTGACTAATCACACATTGAACATTTGTGACCATGACACAAAAAGCTTCTTAAGTTGGTGTTTCTGATATATAATTATTTGATACCTTACCTTCATACAAACATTTTCACACTGTCTTTAAAGTGTCTGGATTCTTTTGAATAACCCTGTATACAAAATATGTTAATATAATAAATTATTTAATTACAGTTAATATCATGCATATTATGATAATAACTTGTTTACATTCGTACATCACTTTAGCAAACTTCCAATAAATTGCCATTTAGAGAGACAGACATCAATTGTAAACCATTCATATGGAAACTTGAGTTATATGTGACATGCAACTTGTTTAAAAACTCTAATAGCAACAATTTCGCACAACACTATTCTAAGTAGCCTTTTAGGTTTTCTTATTGGTAACGCCACGTAGCGCTCTGTATGAAAAATCACTGGCTGTGCTATGCGCAGTCTGTGGGTAGTTTGCATTGTTGTCTGCCATTGTAGTGTTGGGCAGCTGGTTGTGAACAGCGCGTAGCGTTGCGCAGTTGGAGGTGAACCGCCAGCAGTGGTGGATGTGGGGAGAGAAATGGCGGAGTTTTGAAATTTGTAAGACTGGATGTCATGAACTGCTATGTATATTATGATTTTTCAACACTATTAAGGTAAATACATTGTTTGTTCTCTATTAAAATCTTTCATTTGCTAACTATGCCTATCAGTAGTTAGAGCCTTCCGTAGTTTGAATCTTTTATTTAGCTGGCAGTAGTGGCGCTCACTGTATTGCAGTAGTTCGAGTAACGAAGATTTTTGTGAGGTAAGTGATTTGTGAAACGTATAGGTTAATGTTAGTCAGGGCCATTCTTTTGTAGGGATTTTTGAAAGTCAGATTGCGTTGCGCTAAAAATATTGTGTCAAATATAGCTGGTCAGCAACTGGAAGCAGTTAATTCCATAAACTATCTGGGAGTACGCATTAGGAGTGATTCAAAATGGAATGATCATATAAAGTTGATCGTCGGTAAATCAGATGACAGACTGAGATTCATTGGAAGAAACCTAAGGAAATGCAATCCGAAGTAGGTTACATTATACTTGCTCGCCCACTGCTTGAATACTGCTCACCAGTGTAGGACCCGTACGAGATACGGCTGATAGAACAGACAGAGAAGATCCAACGGAGAGCAGAGCGCTTCGTTACACGATCATTTAGTAATCGCGAAAGCGTTACAGAGATGATAGATAAATTCCAGTGGAAGACTCTGCTGGAGAGACGCTCAGTAGCTCGGTACGGGTATTTGTTGAAGTTTCGAGAACATACCTTCACTGAGGAGTCAAGCCGTATATTGCTCCCTCCTACGTATAACTCGCGAAGAGACCATGAGGATAAAATCAGAGAGATTAGAGCCCACACAGAGGCATGCCGACAACCCTTCTTTCCACGAACAATACGGGACTGGAATAGAAAGGAGAACCGATAGAGGCACTCAATGTACCCTCCGCCACACACCGTCAGGTGGCTTGCGGAGTATGGATGTAGATGTAGATGTAGATGTAGAATGTCGCGCGCTTACAGCCAAGTAATGGTCCTCTCTTCTGAAGTCATACCTGGGCGGCCCTGCCCTGGTATTCACATTAAGCCATCGGGCCAAATCAGTTTGCGACTGCCCTGCTTCCTTTCTTTCTATGACCCTCCGCTGCAGAGTGTCTCGTAGGCATCACCTTAGTGCCATACTGTAGCATCTGTGACTGTGAACACAGTGAATGTGGATGTGGGGCTACCCGGCAAACACTACATCGTTTCACAGGTGCCCTGACGTCATCGTTGGCATGGTTGTTCGTTGACCGGAGTGCCATCTTCCGTGCAGAACACGATCGTACAGACATCTGGTTGACAGTTTGTGTGATTATATCATGAATTAGACACAGGACGGGGAAATAGCGGTTTGTTGCTTTAATTTTGGGCACCACTGTACTTTAAATTTCCTTAAGAAATGGTTCAAATGGCTCTGAGCACTATGGGACTTAACTTCTGAGGTCATCAGTCCCCTAGAACTTAGAACTACTTAAACCTAACTAACCTAAGGACACCACACACATCCATGCCCGAGGCAGGATTCGAACCTGCGACCGTAGCGGTCGCGCGGTTCCAGACTGTAGCGCCTAGAACCGTTCGGCCAATTCGGCTGGCTATCCTTAAGAAAAGTCTTATTCACTAGTAATAGTTCTCGCATTGCAGGGGAATGAAAAATCGCAATTATTAAAAACAGTGTTTTAATGATATAAAATTATTGAATTCTGTTAAATGCAGTGGGTGAAAGACAAATATTAAATGTGTGTATGACATATAAGTGCACTAGAACCGTATTAAGGGGTAAGATGGTTGATAGGGGTGTAAAAGTGTGGAAAATCAGAGGTGGTGTTTTGGAGTGTGTAGGAAGGTAGCTCGCCAAATTGTTGTCATACACTACCCTCCTACATAGTTGCACAAAATGAAATGGAATCATGCGGTTCCGCGTTTTCCCTACCACTACGTCACAAGAAGCAACTACAGGGTGTTTCACAAAGTTATACTCTCCTTCCGAAGCCTGTCTTGTGAATCACTAGCGACGCAGTGCGCAGACATACCCAGGGCAACTTATTTTCCAAAAAGTGCGTTAACACTTAGTGGAATACAGACATGCATTACTAATAATACTAACGCAAGAGGTGTATATGGACGGAATTAACGTTAATCTCTGCTCTCTGTTGCACAATGCTAGAGGGAAAGTGATTCACGGCCATACTGTACAGTAGTTGTAGCTTTCTTCCGGGAAAGGCAGCTTCCCCCCTCATGAGCGCTGTTCACTTTTCAGTTTACAATTACACCACATTTCCCCAGCATTTCCTGTCCAATTCTCTCCTTTGAGTAGACAAAATAACTTCACTGATCTCGTATATAGTAGAGTTGTTTATTACTCTGCTATTCACAATAAAGTGCCTGGCAGAGGATTCAATGAACCATCTTCAAGCTGTCTCTCCACCGTTCCACTCTCGAAAGGCGCGCTTCCTGTGTGTAGTGGAATCCTGACCTAATAAGTGGAAACCAGGAACCCACCACCCGATGGCGCAAGTCAAAGAATCTGCAGCCTACACGGGCACAGAACCGCCTGAGCCTCTTATTAGGACCCTCCACTCGGCTCTGCACCAACCACAGTCGGTTCTACAGACGATGCCGCAAATTAATATAGGAAGCAAGACCGGCAGTCTTTACCATTTCCGCTAGCCACCCGAAACCAGAGAGTATCTCCTCCGATCCAAAGCGACACACGTCATTGGTACCTACATGAGCCACCACCTGCATTTGGCTCCATTCTGTACTCTTCATGGCATCCAGAAGCAGCCTTTCCGCATCCGGAATGACTCCCGCCACTATGCACTCGAAGTGCACACTGGCTTCCTTCTCCTCCTTGGCAGCCATATTCCTAAGGGGCCCCATTACTCACATAACGTTGGAGCTCCCAACTACCAGCAAACCCACCCTCTGTGGACGCCCAGACGTTGTGGGCCAAGAAGCTTCCTCTGGAACGGGATGGACGACTGCATTCGTCTCGGCGACATCGTCAGCCACAGATAACGCCCGAAACCCGATCGTCAAACAAACCAGGGAGGCCCTATGATCGGTCCCTCGGAAAGTTTTTCGCTGCCTGCCAGACTTTGGAATGATCTCCCATTCGACCACAGGTGAGGGCTCAATCTCAGTGCAGGTTGTACCCGCGGTGGCCACGGCACTGGATTGTATGGGGCAGTGGACACGTGGGACGTGCTCGACATCTCTCACATCCCCGCGTCCGATCCCCCCCCCCCCCCCCACAGTGAGGGCCCTTGGCAGCAGCCTCAAGCTGTGTGACGGAAGCCAACACAGCCTGGAGCTGTGAGTGTAGAGTTGCCAACTCAGCTCGCATCTGTACACAGCAATCACAGTTCCTATCCATTAATGCTATTACGTAAAAGGCTCAACAGCTGGAGATGTCAACTGTCTACCCAACTGAAGAGCCCCTGACGTAACACGCTGTCAATATGTATTCGACAATATCTATTTCATTGTCTCCACTACTAATGGCTGTGAGAATGAGGCTATCAAATACCTCAGCTCTCCCAACAAGTGAAGAGGCCCTGAATCTTAAACTGGCTCCTTCGGTAACAGAAGTACGTCACATAGATGTTATGGAACTTGAGATATCCCAACACAAGTCTGGCAATGTTTTACAGTAGATTATTGTTCTAGATTTTAACGTGAGTACTTCTATTCTATCAGACATATTGAAACCCATCCAAACCCCATGGTAGTTGGAGTGCTGACACCAAAGTTTTCAGGTTGTCTGCGTAACCAGTTATGTTGGCCACTAATGTGGTGTGTATGGGGATCGTGTCAACCCCTTCAGCATCATCTACAGACTGAAGATGGTCCATTGAAGCGCCGAAATTGGTAGCTACAAAATAAATAAAATCATAAAAATTAGGAAGATCTTCTCATAACACTTCTATAATCTACAAAGGATGCTGCCATCCAAAGGCAGAGGCAAAAGAAGTAATATGAAATTTCTGCTAAATTGACAATAATTACTTCTACAATTTTTTTTACTTATAAATGTTGTGGAATGGATGTTACACTGTGGAACACATGATGTTCGATCACGTGTGTGTACCTGTTTTACGTCTACTTGGGACTGTTTGTGGAATGTTATAACGAAATTCTTAGTGCCACTGATTCATGAGAGCATTTAGAAATAGTTAACGTTTCGATAAGTTGTTCTGATAAATAGGAAATATTCTACATACTTTCCTTACATATTTCTTTTTCCCACTCCAGGCTGAAGGAGCTGTTGTAAATCCAGCCCGTTATAGAGACGGGGGTCTTTTCAGGAGCTGGTAGTGGGGCAGAGACGTTTCTAATTGCGAATAAATGGGAGCTGTTTACCAGTTCCCTAACCTGACAACCAAGGAAAACTTCTCAAAATCTTCGGTCGTAGACGGCGGATTAAAACTATTTTAATTTGTTTCTGGGACAATGTTATCCATTGTCCAACACAAAAATTATAGTTTAATGTAGCGCCATGTGTGTTTTGTACACTATCCTATCGCAGTATCCGGACAGCCCTATGTAATGTGCAGTTAACCACTACATGTCACCAGACAGATCCGCCCATATAAAAGGAGGTAGGGTTGTTAGCAGTAGCAGCAGAATGGGTCGATAATGAAGCTCGCTTGCTTCGAACATGGACTTCTCATTTTACGTCAGCTAAGCAACAAATCCATCAGAGACATTTCCCTGATGGATCGCAGCTGCCTGTGGCTGCCCATGTCGACTGTTGGTGCTGTAATTGTGAAATGGAAACGCGAAGGAACAACCGGAGCTAAATCAGGCAGACCTGATGTACTGAAGGATAGGAGCCGTGCAGCTTTGCGGAGGTCATTGTAAGAAATCGCTTGAAATAAGCGAACGGAACCACTCGGGAGTTCCAAAGTGCTGCCAGCTGTCCAAGTCGCACATTGACTGTGCGTGAGGAGATAAGAGGATGGGGTACAGTCGTCACCTACGTCACCTCCTCAAAAACAATGCATCTCTGTAATCGCTTCTTAGCGGGGAAATAAAGAGCGATACCACTGAAGAGTGGATGACCAGAAACGAGTGTTTTGGAGTACTGTGGGCATCCGATCGCAGAGTTTGATTTTGACGAATGCCTGGAGAACGTTTCATGCCATTGTGCGTTGTGCCAGTAGTGAGGTACGGAGGCGGGGGTGTTCCGGTACGAAGGTGAATTCCGTAAGCTTGGTGTGGTCCCGTTACTGCGCTTAAGAAGACGCTAAATTCATTTGCGCTATATTACTGTGCCAAAAGTGTACCTGAATGAGTAAAACTAGAAACTGTGAGATACTTCGCACAAGATAGGAACACTATTGTGACTTCTGAAATTTTCCCGGCGTATTAGAAGAGGAACACTATTGTTAACTGGGCGTCTAAACAATCACACATTAATAATTACTTCATATGACTCGTTGCTCAGTCCCTCGTTCGTCTCTGGAATCGCAGTTCTGTGTATCTAAGCAGCCTAGCGTACTCCAGAACGAGATTTTCACTCTACAGCGGAGTGTGCGCTGGTATGAAACTTCCTGACAGATTAAAACTGTGCGCCGGACCGAGACTCGAACTCGGGACCATGTCTCCGCAATATCCTTTCTTTCGGGAGTGCTAGTTCTGCAAGGTTCGCAGAAGAGCTTCTGTGAAGTTTGGAAGGTAGGGGACGAGGTACTGGCAGAATTGAATCTGTGACGGCGGGTTGTGAGTCGTGCATGGGTAGCTCAGTTGGTAGAGCACTTGCCCGCGAAAGGCAAAGGTCCCGAGTTCGAATCTCGGTCCGGCACACAGTTTTAATCTGTCAGGAAGTTTCAGCCTGTTGTTGTTGTTGTTGTTGTTGTTGTTGTTGTTGTGGACTTCAGTCCTGAGACTGGTTTGATGCAGCTCTCCATGCTACTCTATCCTGTGCAAGCTTCCTCATCTCCCAGAACTTACTGCAACTTATATCCTTCTGAATCTGCTTAGTGTACTCATCTCTTGGTCTCCCTCTACGATTTTTACCCTTCACGCTGCCCTCCAATGCCAAATTTGTGATCCCTTGATGCCTCAGAACATGTCCTACCAACCAGTCCCTTCTTCTTGTCAAGTTGTGCCACAAACTCCTCTTCTCCCCAATTCTATTCAATACCTCCTCATTAGTTATGTGATCTACCCATCTAATCTTCAGCATTCTTCTGTAGCACCATACTTCGAAAGCTTCTATTCTCTTCTTGTCCAAACAGTTTATCGTCCACGTTTCACTTCCATACATGGCTACTTTCAGATATTTTCTGAGAAGTGAACCAGTATCTATGAGTGGACTCTTCGACTAACGTTCTTTTCTTTAAATTAAATCGCTCTAGTCAGTCATTGACGGGCTGCATCACCATGACGCACAAAACAAGGCCGTTGTTCAATGCGTCAATGGAGGGGAATGCAGTTACAATATACATACGCCCCTACATACCTCGGAGTAAAGCCTGACCGAACACTCGCTTTCAAAGATCACTGCGAGAATCCGCTAGCTCACTAATAGCTCGTGGGGAACTCGACCAAATCTCCTACGCACATCTGCCCTAGCTTTACGCTTCTTCACAGCTGAATATGCAACACCAATCTGTCAGAATTCTACTCATGCCAAGCATGCTGGCACCGCTCTCGCCGAGACAGGCCGCATAATGACAGGTTGCATACGACCAACTCCAGTCGACAAAATCTACCAGCTGGCAAGCATAGCACCCCGGAGAACATTGGCAGAAGTTGAAAAGGAGAAACAGGAAAACAATCCCAGGCACCCCGTGTTAAGGTCTCATGGCACCAAACTGCTGAGGTAATCGGTCCCTAAGCTTACACACTACTTAATCTAACTTAAACTAATTTACACTAAGGACGACACCCACACCCATGCCCGAGGGAGGGCTCGAACCTCCGACGTGGAGAGCCGCGCGGACCGTGACAGAACGCCTGAGACCGCGAGGCTACCCCACGCGGCCCATCTTTGGAAGTGAGGCACCGTGTTCAAGGCTGAAGTCCCGAATGAGTTTCCTGCAAACAACTGAAGCACTTACATCTTCACCTTCGACTCGCCGAACTGAGCTGTGGCGGGAGAAAATAATTGGAATTAATAGCCAAAACCTAAAGGAAGAGCCTGCTGCTGGTTTTCAACTACCCTATCAGACGTGGAAGACAATGAACAGACTGTGGACTGGAATGACGCGGTGCAGACAAAACTTGAAACGATCGGGATACATTTCTGGAGATGCAGCCTGAGAATGCGTAGAATCTCAAGACACCTCTTGGTCTGCCCGAAGTTGCCAAAATGATGCACACTTATGACCTGGTCGCAGCTAATGTTCCAGCAATCAAGACTGCCAATTTCTGCGCCTCAAAACAAAAAATGGTTCAAATGGCTCCAAGCACTGTGGGACTTAACATCTGAGATCATCAGTCCCCTAGACTTAGAACTACTTAAACTTAACTAACCCAACGACATCACACACATCCATGCCCGAGGCAAGATTCGAACCTGGGATCGTAGCAGCAGTGCGGTTCCGGACTGAAGCGCCTAGAACCGCTCGGCTACAATGACCGGTGGCCACAAAACATATTTGACTTGTATAAAATTCTGCGTATATATTGTAGATATGTTTGATTTTGTAAATAATTTTATTATACTGTCCTGTATACGAAAATAATAATAATAATAATGCGTCAATCGAACAGAATGGCCTTAGATCGGTCACAGATCAGTAACTTGACCAGTGTTTCAAAGGCTACTTGTTTTATGACTACAGACAGCCATCTAAAGATGATACCGCTGCGAAGAAGAGACTAATTCGAGTGAGCCAAGCACGTGTCAGGAACAGATTTATCACGTTGAAAGGTGTGTGTTTGGTGAGAAGTGGCTGTATTTTCTGTGGTCTTTGCCATAGGGACTGTTGTAGTAAATCTCTTTGACAGCTCCACAGGGAGTGTTGTAGTAAATTTCTTTAGCAGCCAGAATTAATTTTACGTGTAGATGACGTCATATGCTTCTTGCCGGCCAAGCTGGGAGATTGGTTTGCGGGGAGATTGGTTTTCGGGAGGCTGTTTTTTCACGCCAGTATATGCTGGGTAAGGCAACATGCATCAGAACTACTGCATTTGCTGCGATCGCAAACATTCTTAGAGTAGATTGTTCATACCGCGAGATGTTATATGGCATGATTAGAAAATATTTGTCTTGGTAGCTAACTCATGATTGCCATGTATATGTTCAGAAAATCGTTATAGCACTCTTCACTTTCTTAAACGATCGTAATGTACAAAGTACTTCTTTGCAAAATTATTGCCGGCCGGTGTGGCCGAGCGGTTCTAGGCGCTTCAGTCTGTAACCGCGCGACCGCTACGGTCGCAGGTTCGAATCCTGCCTCGGGCATGGATGTGTGTGATGTCCTTAGGTTAGTTAGGTTTAAGTAGTTCTAAGTTCTAGGGGACTAATGACCTCAGATGTTGAGTCCCATAGTGCTCAGAGCCATTTGAACCATTTGCAAAATTATTTACTGTATCAGTACAGTTTTGTTTCATGCTTGTACCTATGTGATTGTTATTGACAATGATGTCTTAAAACAGTTAGGCAGTTTTCATTCAAATGTTAAACAAATTCTTTAACTGAGCTGAATTTCTGAGCTAGACTGTAACTTTAGCTTGAGAAAGGCCTAGATTCAATTTATCCCGAGCTTCTACATTTCCTTTTTATGGTCAAAAACTTAGTCAGAAGTACCCTTCTTACATGTATTGGGCAGTCGCGAGCTTTAATTAATTAGCAGGGATACGTGCACTGCACTTTCGCCTAAGTTATTCAGTAGGCATTGCCTGGCAGGGCACTGCATAAGCGGCATTACTTTAGGTCGACTTGCCGCAAAATGATTTATCACATGTGCTGTTGCTGAGAGGGGCAGATCTTCCTTGCGCAGGTGAGGATTATTTCAGGGCAGGGAGAACTGAACAGTTACATTTCTTTATCGTTCCAAAGTAGCATCAGTAATTGCACGTGGTTTTTGCGTACGAAACTTAACATTACAAAGATCTGACTGATGAAGTGCAAGTTGTTGAGTAATGTTTCACAGATAATTACTTTTCATGACCAAGTTAATCATAAATCAAATTACCGTTTTCAGTTTTCCGTAATAAAATCTCACATGATAAAAAAAACAGTCGTAAGTTATGCAGTACTTTTAGTGCATGAAGTTCGCACGCCACAGCAAGAGAATAAGGTTTCTAAGAACAAATTACATTTACTAACTTTTTATTCACGGTTGCTAGGACTCATTTAGAGTATTTAATTTAGAAAGTTCAAGACCGTGACACTTTAGAAATTAGCACATCCATGCTACATTTAGAAAGTTGAAGTGCCACAAAACACACAGGTCTCTCACCCCGTTAAGATCTCTACATAGGGTTTATGTATTCTGTTTTAAGAGGACGTAAATGTACTTTGCTTCAAAATCTCTTAAATTTATGTTTGTCGATGTTCTATTCCTCCCACTGTTGCAGTAAAGATGTATCCCATGTAAGCAAGGAAAAAAAGTGGTAAATAGCCAGAAAACGGGTGCAAAGATCTAGGGTTCGATGCGCAGACTGCCCTAGGATTTAAATCTGGTGCTTATGGCTTCTTTCGCTCTGGTAGTGTTCTTGTAATATCAAAAGAAAGGTGAGCTGCACAGTGCTTAGGAATACACGTTGAAATGTAAGTCCTCCTAAAACTGGCTGGGTGAGTCAGTTCATAGAACGAGGAAGGCGACGGTATGTCACATGCCAAGTAAAACACAATGGTACTTGTAAAGGTATAGCTCTAGGGGCCTATAACAATAATTCTTCCCTTTAATGATGTGATTTATTCTCTATTTTTAATAATAAACGTCAGTACATTCAAATATTAACAGAATATAAATGTGTCTATGTACCTTTATGTATCTTTGCTGTCAGAGAGTCTGTTTTCGACTATCGAACCGAACAATCGAGTGATAGGGCGGTGACGAAAGAACACTGATTGTTGACTTGTGGCGTGACTGTTTTATTGGTAAAGATGCGTATAACACGTTTAAATCATTATGTGCACTGTATCGTGTGAACTGCAGAAAGACAATGATTCATATCGAGTAAAATGTGAACTGTGCGCCCTGCTTTAAGGGCGAATCAACCAAGACAGTTTTCCTGAGTACGATCGACGCAAATCGATAGTTTCGCTGGTGAAACAATCAGTTGAAATGTGTCGTATACTGGTATCAGTCACTGAGTACGACGTTGTATGGACCAGTAATCACCATAAATACAACAAGGTCCCGTTTTTCAGATTGTACATGCACTAGAATTTCAGTCCATTGACGTCAAGCTCAAGACGATATCTGCGACAGTACAGTTCCTAAGTCCTATCATTGCTCGCAACAGATGTTTAACGAATCTGGAGACATTATTTTCAACTCAGAATCACCAAATACCGGCACAGCGCGGAACCTATATTCATACCATTAATACAAGGCTAAGGCACAGCCATAGCGGTAACTTTCAATAAAGGATGCAAAATCAAATGAGGCACTCAATATTATTTGCTTTCGTTTTAAAATAGAATGTTTGCTGGTCGTAATTGTGTAATATGTGATTTACGACAACATTGTCACTGTAACAGTACCAACATATAAATGTAGGATTTGTTCCACATTCCTCCCAACAATATTTGTACTATTCAGTAAAATAATATTCATACCTTCTCCCATTCAGTCAGCGTATCAGTCAAGTTTTTTAAATTCTGATTTCTCACATAATAAATTAATACAAGCGTCAAATGAATAGATTTGCAATCCGCCTTTTTGCGGCGTATGAGCAAACCTATTCTGATTGGCCGAGAACCGCAATCCACGCGTTATTCGAATTTGGCAGCTGGTGTACACGTGTTTGGGGATGGTTTGATTACGATATTACGCGAACTGGGGGTGTCTGTTTCGAATAACGGAGCACTTTTCTGTATGCACGCATACTTATCATTTATCTACACTGGTGCTATATATTGTGGCAACCGTCACCTGAAACTTGCACCGTAAATATTACGTAAATTGAAAGTGATATTGATGTGCGGTTTTCACAGAATGGATTGGTAGTTGGGGATCATATTCTTCGCCAATAAACATATTGTAATGATACACTCCTGGAAATTGAAATAAGAACACCGTGAATTCATTGTCCCAGGAAGGGGAAACTTTATTGACACATTCCTGGGGTCAGATACATCACATGATCACACTGACAGAACCACAGGCACATAGACACAGGCAACAGAGCATGCACAATGTCGGCACTACTACAGTGTATATCCACCTTTCGCAGCAATGCAGGCTGCTATTCTCCCATGGAGACGATCGTAGAGATGCTGGATGTACTCCTGTGGAACGGCTTGCCATGCCATTTCCACCTGGCGCCACAGTTGGACCAGCGTTCGTGCTGGACGTGCAGACCGCGTGAGACGACGCTTCATCCAGTCCCAAACATGCTCAATGGGGGACAGATCCGGAGATCTTGCTGGCCAGGGTAGTTGACTTACACCTTCTAGAGCACGTTGGGTGGCACGGGATACATGCGGACGTGCATTGTCCTGTTGGAACAGCAAGTTCCCTTGCCGGTCTAGGAATGGTAGAACGATGGGTTCGATGACGGTTTGGATGTACCGTGCACTATTCAGTGTCCCCTCGACGATCACCAGTGGTGTACGGCCAGTGTAGGAGATCGCTCCCCACACCATGATGCCGGGTGTTGGCCCTGTGTGCCTCGGTCGTATGCAGTCCTGATTGTAGCGCTCACCTGCACGGCGCCAAACACGCATACGACCATCATTGACACCAAGGCAGAAGCGACTCTCATCGCTGAAGACGACACGTCTCCATTCGTCCCTCCATTCACGCCTGTCGCGACACCACTGGAGGCGGGCTGCACGATGTTGGGGCGTGAGCGGAAGACGGCCTAACGGTGTGCGGGACCGTAGCCCAGCTTCATGGAGACGGTTGCGAATGGTCCTCGCCGATACCCCAGGAGCAACAGTGTCCCTAATTTGCTGGGAAGTGGCGGTGCGGTCCCCTACGGCACTGCGTAGGATCCTACGGTCTTGGCGTGCATCCGTGCGTCGCTGCGGTCCGGTCCCAGGTCGACGGGCACGTGCACCTTCCGCCGACCACTGGCGACAACATCGATGTACTGTGGAGACCTCACGCCCCGCGTGTTGAGCAATTCGGCGGTACGTCCACGCGGCCTCCCGCATGCCCACTATACGCCCTCGCTCAAAGTCCGTCAACTGCACATACGGTTCACGTCCACGCTGTCGCGGCATGCTACCAGTGTTAAAGACTGCGATGGAGCTCCGTATGCCACGGGAAACTGGATTGACACTGACGGCGGCTGTGCACAAATGCTGCGCAGCTAGCGCCATTCGACGGCCAACACCGCGGTTCCTGGTGTGTCCGCTGTGCCGTGCGTGTGATCATTGCTTGTACAGCCCTCTCGCAGTGTCCGGAGCAAGTATGGTGGGTCTGACACACCGGTGTCAATGTGTTCTTTTTTCCATTTCCAGGAGTGTATTTAGAAAGTGTATTTTTTTGGGCAAACATACACTTTTCTTAAGTGGAACAATGCCTATTGACATTAACAAGTAAAAGTAGTGTAAATTAGAATGTCAGTGGTATTTGCTGCAGGGTTCTAGTGCTAGTCATTTACGAGATATCGTATTTTGAAACGTTTTCCACGCCGTCACTTGTTTGTGTCATTCAACTTGTGTAGTTGCTACTTACAATGTTGTTATGTTTGCTTAAAGAGTGCTTGCGCGTTCCTTGAGAACACTGCGACGTGCTAGTTACTGTATGGCAGTCCAAGCAGTAGGTCGCGAGTGAACGACAGGATTTAGCAATGCAGAAAAAACCGACATACTCATGGTGTATAGAGAGTGTAGGAAGAATGAAGTTAGTTCTTCTGCGGTGTATGCGGCAAGATATCCCAATAGACGTCAACCATCTCAGCAATTATTTATCAACTTCTTCAAACAGTTACGTGAAAGTGTTAGTGTAACACCGAGACAACGTATCAGAAGAAAACGATTAACGACAGAAGTGGGGGAAATTAACGTTCTTGCTTCTGTTGCAGTTGATCTGTACGTTATCTCCCACAGAATCGCACGAGGGAGTGGCAAGAGTGAGGCAAATGCCCTATGCATTCTCTATCGGCCTAGGTTCCGTCCTTACCACATGCTCCCACCCAGCAAGAACTGCGTGGATATGATTACGATAATCGTGTTAACTTCTGTACATAGGCATTAAGACAGTTACTCCAGATTTATCATGTATTTTGTTTAATGGTGAAGTCACATTTACCGATCATGGGCAGGTAAGCTGCCGAAACATTCATTATTGGTCTTTTAATCCCCGTTGTTTTCGTCAGGTGGAACGTACGCGTCAATGGAGGATAAACGTATGTTATGGAATAGTGAACCATTAGCTCATATGCCCATGTATCATAGGCGGAAGACTGAATGCACACAAGTATCACAGCCTCCCAACAGATCATCTTCGATGGATGTTAGAAGACGTTCCTTTGCAGGCTAGGGGGAACCTGTGGTACCAACATGATGGCTGTCCAACCCATAGTGCACGAAGCACTACTCCATGTCTTCACGAATTGTTACCTAACGAGGACCTGTACCTTGTCCGGCCCTTTCTCCGGATCTGACGCCTGTAGACTTTTCTGTGGAGAAATCTGACAGATGCTGTCTTCAAGAACATACCAGTTACACCCGATGATATGCAACGACGTATTACTGCAGTCTGCTAGGATATCTACAGCAAAATGCTAGCACATGTACAGCAGTCGTTCCATACCAGACAGGAAGCGTGTATTGCCGCTGCCGGTAGTCACTTTGAACACAACCTGTGATGGACAATTGTCTCTTCACTGGTGAGAATCCACATCTATTGCGAATGCAGGAGGACGGTACAGGTTATCTTCAATCAGAAAGGATTCCTAACAATTAGTAATAAAATAATATTTATTAAACATGAAAAAATACGCAGATTAAATATGCTTCTTCATGTGAAATGTCTAGAACAATTAGACGTTTGAAATTATTAGAAGCCTTCAGAAACATTAAAGTCCTGTCACTGTGCCCCTGAGTGATGCCTACGGATCCCAAGCCTCGGAGACGACGGACGAACACTGCAGCTTGTTGACTCGGCGGTAACTGGAGACTGTACACAAGCCGGTGCAGAAGAGAACTGCCCGCCGTAACTCAGTGCTCTGGTATTTAACGAGGCATCGCCCAATCGCTACCCACACACATGAAGTCCATGGTTTGGCAGTTGCGGCCCCTCGCGGGCCTCGGTATAGTCCGTAGTGCACAGCCATACAGCTGCTGCGCTACTAGTGTGTAGAGCGCGACTTGTCGATTGTGGTGCGGTACTCTCTGGAGTTGTGACTACCGCACCTCAACAATAACTAGTGTATGTTTTCGTGTTGTTCTTCAGTGTGTGCTACCGCTGGTATTGTACAATTGTCGGTGTTGGATCTTTTCGAAATACGAAATCTTGTAAACGACTCGCACTAGAATACTGCAACAAACACCTCTGACATTTTAATTTACCCTATTTTTAGTTGTCAATTAAATAGGAATTGTTCATTTAAAAACTGTTTGTTAACGCCAGAAGACGATGTTTATTCAATTTCCTTAATCCTTCTTTTTTTTGCATGTTGAGTAAAGATGCAGGTCGAGTACGTAAGTACAGCTTTTATTGCTTTTTTTGAGTTCCACATTAAATTTAATTTTATTCCTTTGTCTCAGAATGCCACACGTGGAATTAATCACTGTTAACTAACACACGAAAGTTTATTCAGTCTAACATTTTCGAGATTAGGTCACCATTTGATTATACGTTCCGAAACGCCCTGCTTAAGTCCGCAGAACAGAACAGGTAGTTGGAAATGTGGAAAGGGACCAACAGGGGGCTGTCAGTTACATTCAAACACATATAACTTTATTCAGTTCTCTAAACAATACAACAAATGTTTTTGAACTTAGTTATCGGCTGAATAGGCCACACTATCTTGTGCCTTAATGGCACAACCACTTAAACAGAAAAACGGCTGAAAGCCATTAAAATTCAGACTCAAAACAGAATATTTAGAAGGCAGAAGGCTTCACATAAGTAAGTTCTATAAGTTGGCTGAAGGCCCAACAAATCTAACACTTGAAAGGCAAACAAATTTAAAAGACGGCTGAAGGCCCATGATTTAAGAGTGCAGGTAAAATTAATTAAAAAAACACACACAAGGCAGAAGGCCTTAGCTGAAAGCCCCACACAGTCTGATACTTGAAAGACAAGATCTTTAATTTAAAAACGGCTGAAGGCCGATTACTTAAAACAACTAAAATAATTTGTAGTAGGCAGAAGGCCCAAAGCTTTATCCAAAAAAATATTTTAAATGAGGCTGAAGGCTCAAACAATGCAAGACTTGACAAGTAAGGAACTTTAAATTTTAAAGTGGCTGAAGGCCCATTATTTAAAACCCAACTAAAAGCATACACATTCAAACCATCGGCTATAAGCCATTAAAATACAGAATCAAACACCAATAAGAAAAGGCAGTACAGCCAGCGGCGCTCAGAAGATTCTGGGGGTAGATCTGCACTTGAAATATTAACGTTCGTTTAGGGGAGACAGGTAGTCGGCCCAACTATATCCGATCCGCCGGCAACCCAACCAAAAGACAGTCAACGGACCCACCGAAAAGACGACTAGCTTTCCATGCGACCAGTGCACAAGCCAAAACGTAAAAGGCGTAGCCGCCCACAACCAAGTATGCATAAGATGTCAAAACTACACACACGTGTTGGACAGCGACAATACGGTGAGGAACGGACACTGCCTGAATTTTACGTCAGCGGCAAGGGCAGGTAACCGGAACGCTAACGGCCACAAGGTAAAAAATTCCGCTGGTGCACTTTCACTTCAAATAACCAAAATACAGTTTAACTCCACCGGATGGTGGCCAAACTTTCGCCGACTCGAATACTCGCTGTTGCTCACGGGAATACCCCCAACAGCCAACCATGAAAACCAGTGGCACAATGTGAACAGTCTGGCTTCGGTAATTAAATCACCACTCAACCTTGATGTCCTGGGTCGGTGAGCCACGAACCTCGTAGCGATCGGAACAGCTCCCACACACTCCGACACTGCGTAGAGACCACCAGCGGGCCCGGCCCGCTGCGCCGCGCGGAGATTTCCTGTCTGATCCACACCAACCGACCGACTCACTGCCAGTACGCCGACAATATTTAAAACAAGTTGTCAGTCAAAATCACACAAACTACACACAGTTTCACGAACACTTGCACGAAGAACTAGACAATGCTAACGGCAATGACTGTACAATAACAGGGACGAATCACGTGTCGGCACACACAGCTAACCCATAAGCGATCGCTAGCCAAATACACGTCGTCCGGCAAGACGACCGACCGACGACCATCAAAAGTCGTCCCCATTCCAATCACGTGTGTCGGCAACCGTCGGGCGAGTCATGGCTGTCCAGACCTCACTGCAGCAGCGCCCCGACTGAACTTCTGCCGCGTCCTAAGTCAAACACTGCCGAGTCCGAACTGCACTGCTAGCGCCTCCCAACTCACTGGCAGATCCGAACTAACCCCGAACACACGACAACCGGGAAGTAATAGCAGTCAGCAAAGATAATACGCCAGGGCTTAGATCGATAAGCGCCGCTGCTGCCGCTCACGGGCAGGTAAGGCGGCAACTCAGTGACACCAGTAATTGAAATTAACATAACGAGGTGATAGTACAGTAAATACAGGATGTCAAATGAGATATGGCACGAAAACGAGCCACGCACAGCTCACGTTCATTTACACTAAGTTCCGATCGCGCATTCCTGTTGTGTTACAGGCTCAAACCAAGTTGCGGCTTGCTAGCAGCCTTATCTTATTTAAATAAATATTCTCTTATTAAATATGTGTCTCCGTTCACTCCAAAGCGGCACTTGCGCCAAGTAGCTTTTACCTATTATTTAAGTAATCGTATCTCGCTACTTAATTCAATTTACAACTTTTAAACATGTAATTATGCCACTACCCCACTATCCACTGCCTATATCGATACCGTGCTCTCTCTCCCTCTCTCTGGTCGATCTGCAAACACCATTTATGGTTAGAAAATACTGAGTGTTGAGACGTTCAGACATATTAAAGGGTTTTTCCCGTGAACAATGAAATGGTTTCCAGACGGTCGCAGTCACGCTATAGCCAAAAAGATTGAGATAACACATGTCTGCATTCGGTCTGGAATAAGTGTAAGAACAGTTATACACTGAAGAGCCAAAGAAACTGGTACACCTGCCTAATATTGCGTAGGGCCCCGCGAGCGCACAGAAGTGTCACAACACGACGTGGCAAGGACTCAACTAATGTCTGAAGTAGTGCTGGAGAGAACTGACACCATGAATCTTCAAGGGTTGTCCATAAATCCGTAAGAGTACGAGCGGTAGAGATCTCTTCTGAACAGCACGTCGCAAGGCATCCCAGATATGCTCAATAACGTTCATGTCTATGGAATTTGGTGCTAAGCGGACGTGTTTAAGCTCAAAAGAGGGTTCCTGCATCCACTCTGAAGCAATTCTGGACGTTTGGGGTATCGCATTGTCCTGCTGGAATTGCCGAAGTCCGTCGGAATATAAAATGGACATGAATGGATGCAGGCGACCAGACAGGATGCTTACGCACATGTCACCTGCCAGAGTCGTATCTAGACGTATCAGGGGTCCCATATCACTCCAACTGCACATGCCCCACACCATTACAGAGCCTCCACCAACTTGGACAGTCACCCGCTGTCATGCGGGGTCCATAGATTCATGAGGTTGTCTCGATACACATAGACGTCCATCCGCTCGATACAATTTGAAATGAGACTCGGCCGAACAGGCAATATGTTTCCAGCCATCAGCACTCAGATATAGGTGTTGACGGGCCCTGGCGAGACGTAAAGTCTTGTGTCGTGCAGTCATCAAGGGTACACGAGTGGGCCTCCTGCTCTGAAAGCCCATATCGATGAGTTTTCGTTGAATGGTTTGCACGCTGACACTTGTTGATGGCCCAGCATTGAAATCTGCGGCAATTTGCGGAAGGGTTGCACTTCTGTCACGTTGAACGATTCTTTTCAGTCGCCGTTGGTCCAGTTCTTGCAGGATCTTTTTCCGACCACAGCGATGTCGGAGTTCTGATGTTTTACCACATTGCTGATCTTCACGGTACACTCGTGAAATGGGCGTACGGGGAAAACCCCACTTCATCGCTACCTCAGAGATGCTGTGTCCCATAACTCGTGTGCCGACTGTGGTGTCACCGCCAGACACCACACTTGCTAGGTGGTAGCCTTTAAATCGGCCGCGGTCCGTTAGTATACGTCGGACCCGCGTGTCGCCACTATCAGTGATTGCAGACCGAGCGCCGCCACACGGCAGGTCTAGAGAGACTTCCTAGCACTCGCCCCAGTTGTACAACCGACTTTGCTAGAGATGGTTCACTGACAAAACACGCTCTCATTTGCCGAGACGATAGTTAGCATAGCCTTCAGCTACGTCATTTGCTACGACCTAGCAAGGCGCCATTATCAGTTACTATTGATACTGAATCATGTACAGTCAAGAGCGACGCTCATAATTAATGGATTAAAGTTAAGTATTCCACCACCTACGTCCGTTTTTCTAAATTCTAATTTCCTTGTCCTGTTCCAGACCTCACGCCAGCCTGCGTGAGCTAAAACGCGTGCCTTTCGGCTTCCTCTAGTAACCCGGTGTTGGCTCTCCTGCCAACCCACAACACCGACTATAAGGCTACGTTCAAACTCACTTAAATCTTGATAACCTGCCACATTGTAGCAGCAGTAATTGAGCTAACAACTGAGCCAGTTACTTGTTGTCTTTTACAGGCGTTTCCGACCGCAGCGCCGTATTCTGCCTGTCAACAGATCCCTGTTTTGAATACACATGCCTATACCAGTTTGTTTGGCTCTTCAGTGTTTCAATAATATTGACTTTCGAATATGTGTGTCGCGTTTTGGAAATCAAGTCAGCATCATCGGACTATCTTCGAGAGACGTGAGCACGCGCGGCGTTAATGGTTTCGTGTGAAATATCAATGCAAGAAAAACTGTACGTTAAACGATATTTTTTAACGAGTGGCTGAAGATTCGCTTCGTTAACGTGTCGTGAACAGTACAATCACCCGTGTCGCGACAGTTAGCGCCCCCGTGAGTTACGCAACTATTGTTAAGCGTGCACATCGGGACGACAGATAAGTGTGTACCACAAAACTATTTCTATGTGAATATCAGTTATCATTAGGATACGTCAAGAATTAAGTACGGATTGCTATAGAGTGTACAGTGCAGCCCACGTATTACGTAATGTATGTTTTTGCTGTGCCAATAGTCGCACAATTTTACCGTAGCTGCAGAGTGATTTCATTGTGTCTTTTCCCAAACATTGTAGAATTTGTTTTTTACAGGAACGCAACCTCTTGGTGCAACAGGACCAAGTGATTGAAAGTATCGCAACAAATCAGGTATGTGGACATTATAACGACAGTGCACTAATTGTCCTGTCATCTGATTTCTGCCGGGTCGCTGACAAATATTTATTTATTTATTTTTCTCGTGACTCATCTCTTTAAGGTGATTACTTACATGTAGGGAAAAATGGTTCAAATGACTCTGAGCACTATGGGACTTAAGATCTGAGGTCATCAGTCCCCCAGAACTTAGAACTACTTAAACCTAACTAACCTAAGGACATCACACACATCCATGCCCGAGGCAGGATTCGAACCTGCGAACGTAGCGGTCAGCGCGGTTACAGACTGAAGCTCCGAGAACCGGTCGGCCACAACAGCCGGCACGTGTAGGGAAACAAGTAACTTCATCTGCATATTGTTTTCAATTTTGAAATACCTTTGTTCGTATCTCGCGGGAATAAATAAAGTCCAGTGAACAGCCAGAGACTTGAAAGCCGTTCCCCGTAATGTAAGGGCAGTGTCTTGCAACTGTTATACGCATTTTGGCGTTACACTTCCATTTGTTTATCATAACTGCCTATTAAGGGAGAAGAACACTACGAAGCAGTATATTTGGAGTGATTTACAACGTGTAGCTCTCTATCCACAACCCTTGTGAAAGTGCAAAGAACTAATTTCGTAAAAAGTATGCACAATTTGTTTTACTGAAAATCAAACATCAACGGCACCAATTCGGAAATTCGTGTTACAAACTTGGAGGGCTTGGAAGCGGGGAGTAACTACATAATATTTTGAATAGGTACCCAACTCATCCGCTTCTGCTTGAGGAACTGAATTATTCGTTGTTGTTGTTGTGGTCTTCAGTCCTGAGACTCGTTCGATGCAGCTCTCCATGCTACTCTATCGTGCGCGAACTTCTTCATCTGCGAGTAACTACTGCACCATACATCCTTCTGAATCTGCGTAGTGTATTCATCCCTTCGTCTGCCTCTATGATTTTTACCCTCCACGCTTTTCTTCAATACTAAATTGGTGATCCCTTGATGCCTCAGAACGTCTCCTATCAACCTATTCTTCCTTTTAGTCAGATTGTGCCACAAATTCCTCTTCTTTCCAATTCTATTCAGTGCATCCTCATTATTTATGTGATCTACCCATCTAATCTTTAGCAATCTTCTCCAACACTACATTTCGAAAGCTTCTATTATCTTCTTGTCTAAATTATTTATCGTCCATGTTTCATTCCATACATGATTACACTCCATACAAATCCTTCCAGAAAGGACTTCTGTCACTTAAATCTACACTCGATGTTAACTAATTTATCTTCTTCAGAAACGCTTTACTTGCCATAGCCAGTCTATATTTTATATTCTCATCATCAGTTATTTTGCTCCCCAAATAGCAAAACTCATCTACTCTTTTAAGTGTTTCATTTTCTAATCTAATTTCCTCGGCGTCACCTGATTTAATACGGCTACATTCCATTGTCCACGTTTTGCTTTTTTTTATGTTCATCTTATCTCTTCCTTTCAAGACACTGTCCATCCGTTCAACTGCTCTTCCAGTTCCTTTGCTGTCTCTGACAGAATTAGCCGCGCGGGATTAGCCGAGCGGTCTGTTGCGCTGCAGTCATGGACTGTGCAGCTGGTCTCAGCGGAGGTTCGAGTCCTCCCTCCGGCATGGGTGGGTGTGTTTGTCCTTAGGATAATTTAGGTTAAGTAGTGTGTCAGCTTAGGGACTGATGACCTTAGCAGTTAAGTCCCATAAAATTTCACACACATTTGAACATTTTTTTGAACAGAATTACAATGCCATCGGAAACCTCAAGGTACTTACTTCTTCACCTTGGATTTTAATTCCTACTCCAAATTTTCTTTTGTTTCTTGTACTGTTTGCTCAGTATACAGACTGAATAACATCGGGGATATGCTACGACCCTGTCTTAATCTCTTCTCAGCCACTGCTTCCCTATCGTGCCCCTAGACTCTTGTAACCTCCATCTGGTTTCTGTACAAGTTGTAAATAGCTTTTCCCTCCCTGTATTTGACCCCTGCCACCTTCAGAGTTTTAAAGAGAGTATTCCAGTCAACATTGTTAAGAGCTTTCTCCATGTCTACAAAAGGTAGATGGCTCTGAGCACTAAGGGACTTAACTTCTGAGGTCATCAGTCCCTTAGAACTTAGAACTACTTAAACCTAACTAACCTAAGGACATCACACACATCCATGCCCGAGGCAGGATTCGAACCTGGGACTGTAGCGGTCGCGCGGTTCCAAACTGTAGCGCCTAGAACCGCACGGCCATCCCGTCTGGCCTACAAAAGGTAGAAACGTAGGTTTGCCTTTCCTTAATCTAAGATAAGTCGTTGGGTCAGTATTGCCTCAGGTGTACCAATATTTCTACGGAATCCAAACTGATCTTCCCCGAGGTCAGCTTCTACCAGTTTTTCCATTCGTCTGTAAAGAGTTCCTGTTAGTATTTTGCAGCCATGACTTATTAGACTCATAGTTCGGTAATTTTCACACCTGTCGACACCTGCTTTCTTAGGGATTGGAATTATTATATTCTTCTTGAAGTCTGAGGATATTTCGCCTGTCTCATACATCTTGCTCATCAAATGGTAGAGTTTTATCATGGCTAGCTCTACCAACACTATCGGTAGTTCTAATAAAATGTTGTCTACTCTCGGGGCCTTTTTTTTTACTTACGTCTTTCTGTGGTCTGTCAAATACGTTACGTAGTAGAATTATTAAGTAACAATTCTAAAAGTAAAATTAACGAAGCATCCATTTATCACCTAAGTTAATTTATTTGTATTAACACTTAAACATTACGTACCGTATGCTAGTTTCTTTTTTGTTTCGGAATAATGTAAACATGCAATGTTTAAGTATTAGTACAAACAAATGTGCGTAAGAGATAAATGGATCGAAGTGTTACCAAGTAACTGTACTGCGTCACGCCTAATTCAGTTCCTCAAGCAGAATTGGATGAGTTAAACATCTGAACTGAAACCTCCGTAAAACGGAAACGGTTCGTTTCCGGACATGGGTTCCTATTCAAAATATTATGTTCTCACTTCAAGTCCTAGAAGCTAGTAACGGGAATTTGCGAATACCCTGTATAAGGGATGTGCCAGGAGAAATGGTCAGTATTGGGGGATATGCCAGGAACGACCTTTCGGAGCAAAAAATTCTAGTAACCATCGGTTCTAAAATGCATACCTTAAGAGCTATGAGCTTTTCTTCATATTAATTACTGTGAAACAAATCTCTTCTACTGCAAGTGCTTTGCTTTCCGTATTTTGCGAGGAAGTAGTATGGACCAAACCGAGAAAAACGTATGTCGTAATCATGGGCTCTAAAACAGATACCTTAAGAGCATTGAAGATTTTTTCAGTAAAAGAGGTGTGTTTTAAAGGGGGCGAAGATAGACAAGTGCTTATACATCTTCAGGTTTGCACTGTAAGAGTCCATCTTTACTGGACTTCTTTTTTCATGTTTTTGTCCACATTACCACCTCTCAGAATATGGAAAGGAAAGAGGCTGCAATAAAAGGGATTTGTTTTACAGTATCGAAGACGAAGAAGTGCTCATACCTCTTAAGGTATGCATTTTAGAGCCCATTTTTGCTAGACTAGTTTCGCTTCGAATGGTGGTTCCTATCACATCCCTGAATATTGGCCATTCTTCCTGCGACCCCCTGTGTCTGAAGATAACCACATATGGTGGAAACTAGTCACATTGCAACAAAATGTGTAACTGAGACGGAAAAATAAACGATATGTCAATTTTTAAAGAAGATAGAATACAGACGTTTTTCCTCTTTTCTGTCTAATTTTCGTAAATATGAACAATAAGTTGACGTTAACGAGAGTGAGCAGTAGGGAAGCATATTCTTTCGGATGAGACGCATCGACACTGTTACGCAAGTAACCTTCATTTATGTTTTTGTGAGGCACGGTACGCAGTTATAAAAAGAACATGAAGTCCTCTTAAAATAAATTATTAACGATCGGAGAACATTAAAGAGCCTCCAAGAGGCGCAAAATGCGAACCCGTGTACACAAACGAAAAACTGATAATTATAGGCATACATGTGGTGTTTGAAAGAGGTACATACATTTTAATGAATTCTAGAGGAGTCGATTGACTGTACACACAGGCTGAAATGTTGTAGTGTTTACACATTAACTACAAAACTGCCGCTTTTCACGTTTGTTTGTCCGTAGAGCGTTCACCCGCGATTTAATCAGTTTTGCTGCATGTCAGCATCAAAAACATGATTACATGAGGGCACTGTGGTAGATACACAAAAGTCAAAAAACTGCGAATATACATCAACCACATAGTTACATGACTTAATTATACTGCACAGAACTGCTAATGTTGGTCACGTGCCATTCGTCCTGAAGAAAGCAGTACGCTACAGTATTACAACATCGTATGCCGCGTTCTGTTGATCAGGCCGCTATAAATGTCACGAACAAACAGTAAGCGTAAACGTTATAGGAAATAGCTTACATAGCATATACGCAAATGTAATGCAGCCTTCGTAAACGCCCAAAATGAACCGATATTGTTTGGTAAAATCGTCGCCGAGCAGTGACAAGAATAGATCAGAACCATATGTATACAATAAAATTCGCATCTTCTATATACGAAGACTATTCGGAAAGTAAGGTCCGATAAGTCGCGATATGAAAACGACAGTGAAAATCCGATGAAGCTTTGACAGTGTCTCTAATATGCCTATCGATCTGATCAAGTCGGTCGTTTCAGTTCTGAGCACATAAAGATACCTAGAACAGTACTGTATGGATGTCATCTGAGAGGTTTCGCCTGATTTCATGCAACTCCAAATAACGTACCTGTCATGCATTTCATTCTTCATGACAATTCTCGGTCGCATCCTGCACAGGCAATGAGGATGTCCCTGCAGCGTTTTCGATGGGAAGTGTTTGATCACCGACTACACATCCCGGGCTTGGCTCCCTCTGATGTTCTTCCCAGCTCCCAAGAACCGCTGACTATGAACACAACATTTTGGTACAGGAAACTGCAGACCAGCGTAGGGAAGTGACACAGGGCACTGGCGGCTGCCTTCTGTGACGAGGGTACTGGAAAGTTGGTACAACGCCACGACAAATGTCTAAGTCGGAGCGGCGACTATGTTGAGAAGTAGCTGGGAGATGTAGCAAACTGTCTGAAATAAAACAATTTTTAATTTCGCTCTACTTTTCATTTCGCGAGCCATCGGATCTTACTTTCTGAATAGCCCTCGTGTATGCCAGGTATCCGATGGTTTTGATTTATGGTTCATTTCAGTGATTGACCTCGATAATTTTACCAGACTCTGTCGAGACGCTTTGGATGTTTACGTGCGTTGTATTACATTTGTTTATATTCGGAGCTGAGGGCTAAGGTTACACGGGCGTTTCTGACTCAAGAATTGTACGGAAGATAACGGAACGTCTTTTTAACGCTGACACTTTGCTGTAATGTAGCTTTAAATAACGCAACGTAAATGACGCAGGTTTGGAAACACGCGGGCTACACGATGTATCGTTAAAGTAGTTTCCTTCGTAACATATGTGAAAGCTACCACCACTTGCGTCTTTTGACGGAGGAAAATGGACCCAGGCTCATACATCTGCCTTAGGACCTTGAGGACGCACCTGTCCTTCGACAATGTGTGTTAATTTCAGTACCGTGTAGTCACACCATATGCTACAACACTGTGTGCACATTTTTTGCATTAAAAACGCTCATGTAGCCACAGTCTAAGCTACCAATTTTTCATGGTAGGGTCTGAACATTTGACGAGATCTGTCTAATATGTGATCTCCTTGTATAGAATATACCACACATCACACACTTTAATGAAGCCTCTGCTTGCTTGGAAGATGATGGGAGCGAAAGCTTCTGATCGGCTCATAGCACATTGTCTAATGAGACAAGTCACGCGACGTTCTCCCAGAGCAGTCAGCTTATAGCTTATACTCCTGCGCCCTGAAGGCACATATGATCTCCTATTTTAACGAAAGTCTGTTTCTGGGCTACTATATGCATTAATCAGCACAAAATATTTTTTGGTTCTTCAATTTTTACTTTTAATAAAATTTTACAGATGGTATCATATTTGATACCTAGAGACTCAACTATTACGTAATATGCATGAAAGGAAAGAGCAGAATTATGTTCTTATTTTGCAAATTTAAGCTTCAACATCTGTTAATGTGGTTTTTTGATTATATACTGTGAAACTTCAACAAACAGTTGCATTCACTTGTGATGCATAAAAATACCTTGAATTCTGTACAACTAATGACAGTCAGATCCTTACATCCTGTGAAACTACATTTAAATCTGCACTTCTGGTGAGAGTTTCTCATCTCTGACAAGTGTAAATCTTTTGATCAATTAGACTGAACTGGTTGCATCACCTGAGGTGCTCTCAGATGTTTGCACCCCTGCTGTCCGTCATCCTCTTCTGAGATGCTCTCTTTCTTTCTTTCTTTCTTTCTTTTTTTGTACATGGCTGCACGTTCAGAGACCTTGAATAGTTACAATTGAAAGAAAACAGCCTCAGAATTTAAATCAAAGAATGGTCTATAACATGGTCACAGAATTATGACTAAAGACGTATGATACAGAGTGTAAGTAAAAAATCATCGTGAAAGACTGGCAGTACTTATATGTCATTTATAAAGTAATAAACATGCCAAAAGGGCATTAGTCACAAAGATATTTAAGATAAAAAATTTTGATGACGAGCCACTAAGGGCTGCTCGTTACTTGCGTGGTTACAGGTTGCAAACAGACTGAGGTGCCCGCGTTAACAAATGCGGCCAGGTGAACATGCCACTGCAACGAGTGCGCCATCTAGAAGCCGTAGATACAATTAGGCTACTTCACATTGAAATATAGGCAGATGATTATAAATGAACAGTATTTGGTACATAATGGAAAGCAATGTTTGTTTGACAGTAGCATACAACATAACATTTTGTCTACATCGAAGCTTATAACAGTAAGATAAAACATGAAAACATCATTATGAAAATGTAGATAGGACTGAATGACAACTTGTAGAAAGCAATATTGAGGTGAAATACAGCCAAGAAACATTTGATAATTAGAAAACAAAGGACTACCTTAGAAGGAAAAGAACATTTCGGCAACCTGCACAAGGAGACCCGAAGTCAGATATCGAGTACCGGCTTTATACCGTTGAAAAAATTTTTGTTACGTAGCTGTAGCTGTTCGTTAAGGATGAGGTTATTCTTTCGAGCAAGATGTTTGAAAATCTCTAATTCTTCTAGAATATCTAGTCTGCACCCTTTCTTTACGGTGTGCAAAATGTTGCTATCCCAGCTGGCTTTAGGTTGAATGACCTGTAATTAGAAGATGGTCGGCAAAATACGAATTTTGGGGGCTAGTGCCATTTTTTCTTAGGAAGTATTTTTTATATCTGGTAGTGAAGGCACATCCAGTTTGTCCGATATAGTAAGAGAAGCAAGTATCACAGCCAATTTTGTAGACACCAGAATTTTCTAAAGGAAACTAATAGAATGTAAATTATGAATGAAGGTTTTTTTTCAAATTGTTATTAGTAGAAAAAGCAACGTTGCAATCGTATTTCTTTCGAAGAATGCGTTGGATCTGATAAGAGATAGGAATAGAGAAATATTTTTTTGAGTTAGAGTCGATAACAGAAGTGCCTAGCATAGTAATTCTTTTAGCAGTTTTCTTTTGAAGGACGTCATCTACTATGTTAGGTTTATACTCGTTGTTAATTGCTATTGTTTTAAGTAAATTGATTTCGTCGTTGAACTTTTCTTTAGAAAGTGGGATAGAAATGGCTCGGTGAGCAGTGGAATGAAAGAAGGCTTTTTTATGCGACAGTGGATGAGTAGAAGATGCAGGAACGATCTGGTCGGTATATGTTACTTTACGAAAAATATTGAAAGAAATTTTGTTTGTTTCTATGGTAAGCGTCAATTCAAGGAAGTTTAATTGACGGGCCTCATTTTCGTAAAGTAACATATACCGACCAGACCGTTCCTGCATCATCTACTCGCCCACAAGCGCATAAAAAAGCCTTCTTTCATTCTGCTGTTCACCGAGCCATTTCCACCCCACTTTCTGAAGAAAGTTCAACGACGAAATGTAGAAAAGGGAGGCAGATTGCTCCAGACGTGTGTCATCTACACGGAGAATGTCACTCCAGAATTGACAGAAAGGTAATCATCGTTGTTTTATGGGGGAGAGGTCATATTAAAGTGAACGATTTACCACGTTCAAGACCTGTATACCCTTGATTAAGACTTCCGAAAATATTTAATCCATAATGAGACGAGTCACTTATTTCGAGAATCAGCAAACGAAATGAGCTATATCTTTCGGGAAATACTAACTGCAAGAGAAAATTTTAAATATCCAGTGTAGCCACAAAAATCACTGCATTCGTAGACCCCTCAAAGGTCATCAGTTTGTTCGTGAACAGTGTCGCTCATTCTCGGCGAGAACGTTCCTTTGTGATGAAAGACCTTTGCGTCAGCACAATAAGGAACGCAATGGCTGAGGCCTAACAAAATAGTAACACCTCCGCTGAAATCGTCCTTCCATTCACAAAAGCTGATGTATACGTCTGGGAGGTTGAAGAAGATATCACGTTTTACGAATTACCTTCCAGGAATGTAACTATAAACGCTGACATTTATTGCCAACAACTCATACGCTTTGAAGCGGCAGCTGAGTAAAAACGACCGAGAAGTCCTTCTTTAGCACCGGGGTAACACGATCTAGTGACCTCAGTGTTTTTGTACCCTTCCCGTTCCCTGCCCTAGTCCGCAGCTCGTGGTCTCGCGGTAGCGTTTTCGCTTCCCGAGCACGGGGTCCCGGGTTCGATTCCCGGCGGGGTCAGGGATTTTCACCTGCCTCGAGATGACTGGGTGTTTGTGTTGTCCTCATCATTTCATCATCATCCAGGAAAGTGGCGAAATTGGACTGAGCAAAGATTGAGTAATTGTACGGGCGCTGATAACCACGCAGTTGAGCGCCCCACAAACCAAAACAAACCAAAACATCATCACCGTTCCCTGCCCTACAGTCAGCACGAAAAGGTGACTCTACATCAACATCTAAATATACATATATACTCTGTAACCTACTGTGAAGCGCATGGCAGAGAGCACTTTGTAAGGACTGCGGGAAAAATTCTTAACTACCTCTGTGAGTGCCGTAATTAGTATAATTTTTTGTGAATGGTCTTCGCGGGAGCGACGCGTGGGGGATGGAGGATATCTATCAAGTCTTCAGTTAATACAGGTTCTTAAAATTTGTAAGTACACTTAGGCGGGATAATTTGTGTCTACAAGAATGTAGCAGTTCATGTTCGTCACTTTTTTCCCTGGCGCTCTCCTCTGAGTCAAACAAACCTGTGACTATTCGTGGCGCCCTTCTTTGAATACGTTCGACACCCCTGTTAGTCTTATTTGGCATGTGTGCCCCATACTGAGCAGTATTCTCGGATGGGATGCGCTAGTGATTTTTAGCAGTCTCCTTTCCCAACTGCATTTTACCAACATTCTGCCAATGAATCTAAGACTATCACCTGCCTTACTTACGACTGAGCCTGTGTGATCATTCCATCCACAAAATTGTCATACCCCGGTATTTGTATTATTTGAATGATTCTGTGAATCATTGATACACTGAGGTGACAAAAGTTATGGGATACATCCCAAAAAGTGTCGGACCTCCTTTTAACCGACGTAGTGCAGCAGCTCGACGTGGCATGAGCTCAACAAGCCGTTGGAAGTCTCCGGCAGAAATATTGAGTCATGCTGCCTCTCTAGCCATCCATAATTGCAAAAGTATTGCCAGTGCAAGTTTTTCTACTCGAACTGGTCTCTCGATTATGTTCTATGGGATTCATGTCGGGCGAAAAGGGTGGCCAAATCATTCGCACGAATTGTCCAGAATGTTCTTCAAACCACTCGCTAACAATTTTAACATGGCGCATTCTCATCCATAAAAATTCCATCGCTGTTTGGGAACATGAAGTCAATGAATGTCTGCAGATGGTATTCAGGTACCAGCCTAACAGAACCATTCCCAGTGAATGATCGGCTCAGTTGAACCAGAAGAACCAGTCGATTCCATGTAAACAGAGCCCACACCATTATGGAATCACCACGAGCTTGCACAGTGCGTTGTTGACAATCGTGGGTCCATGGCTCGGTTGGGTTTCGGCCCTCTCGAACCCGGCAGTATCAGCTCTTACCGACAGAAATCGAGATTCATGTGATCAAACCACGGTTTTCCAGTCGTCTATCGTCCAACCGTGTAACACCCCACTCGTTGCTTGTCCGATTTTTGCGTGTGTTTGCCACTGACAAACAACTTACAGAGAAATTGGGAGTGGAACTGTACGCAAAAATGGATAACGTTAGATTTAAATGTGGCTCTGTCACCCCTAATTAATCTGCAGTGGTAGAGTTGACGATAAATCACACCCATTTTTACTTCCAAACATGAACGATCACAAACACAGGGTGTTAAATGACATCAGACACATACACAAAAATAAAATAAAGCAAAAGGGTGAATTCAGTATCAACTACTGAAAGTAAAGGCTCTACTGAATCACAATAATTTTATTATAACCTCCAGATCAATGCTGAATAAAACACAATGACCAATTTACAAATTATCCTCCTAACTGGCATTGGCAGTAACTGTGTTAAAATCGGTCCAAAACGTGATCTCTTATAACATATACAGGGTGAGTCACCTAACGTTACCGCTGGATATATGTCGTAAGCCACATCAAATGCTGACAAACCGATTCCACAGACCGAACGTGAGGAGAGGGGCTAGTGTAATTGTTTAATACAAACCATACAAAAATGCACGGAAGTATGTTTTTTTAACACAAACCTACGTTTTTTTTAAATGGAACCACGTTAGTTTTGTTAGCACATCTGAACATATAAACAAATACGTAATCAGTGCCGTTTGTTGCATTGTAAAATGTAATTACATCCGGAGATATTGTAACCTAAAGTTGACGCTTGAAACCTCCGACGTTCAGTTGCGTGTTGTAACAAACACGGGCTACGGTCGGCGAGCAGCATATGCAGGGACATGTTTACGATGACGACCGTGTTTACGAGTGTGGCTGTAGTGCACTGTTGTGGTTTGGTCTAGCTGTCGCAGTGTCCGCATGTAGCGCTTGCTGCTATTGTTATTCTGCATTCGTCTGCGCACGCAGACCAACTGTAGTACACCGTGTTACCAGACGTCTGTGATAGTGTAGTGTTGTAGGAACTGTGACCATGGTGTATTCGAACTCTGAAAAGGCGGAGATGATACTCATGTATGGCGAGTGTCGACGAAATGCAGCTGAAGCCTGCAGGGTGTATGCAGAACGGTACCCGGACAGAGAGCATCCAACGTGCCGCACATTGCAAATCATGTACCGCCAACTGTATGCAACAGGTATAGTCGTAGCACGCAAACGGGTTCGTAACAGGCCCGTCACAGGAGAAGCGGATGCAGTTGGTGTGTTAGCTGCTGTTGCCACGAACCCACAAATGAGTACACGGGACATTGCGAGAGCCGGTGGACTGAGTCAAAGTAGTGTCATGCGCATACTGCATCGTCACCGCTTTCACCCGTTTCATGTGTCGCTACATCAGCAATTACATGGTAATGACTTTAATCATCGAGTGCAATTCTGTCCATGGGCATTAACAGAGAATGCGTTGCAGTTCTACCTGTTTACCGATGAAGCGGGTTTCACAAACCACGGGGCAGTGAATCTACGGAACATGCGTTACTGGTCCGTGGACAATCCTCGCTGGCTCAGACAGGTAGAGCGACAGCGACCGTGGACTGTAAATGTATGGTGCGGAATCATTGGCGACCACCTAACTGGTCCTCACTTCATTGTAGGGGCCCAAACAGCTGCAACATACATCGCGTTTCTACAGAATGATCTGCCAACGTTGCTCGAAAATGTCCCACTGCAACGCGTCGACGTATGTGGTATCAGCATGATGGTGCACCTGCACATTCCGTAATTAACACTAGGCTGACCCTTGACAGGATGTTCGACGGGCGTTTCATAGGACGTGGAGTACGCATAAATTGGCCAGCCCGTTCTCCTGATCTTACACCTCTGGACTTCTTTCTGTGGGGTACGTTAAAGGAGAATGTGTACCGTGATGTGCCTACAACCCCAGAAGATATGAAACAACGTATTGTGGCAGCCTGCGGCGACATTACACCAGATGTTCTGCGGCGTGTACGACATTCATTACGCCAGAGATTGCAATTGTGTTCAGCAAATGAACAATGCACATTGAACATCTATTGGCCTGACATGTCGGGACACACTCTATTCCACTCCGTAATTGAAAACGGAAACCACGTGTGTACGTGTACCTCACCCCTCATGGTAATGTACATGTGCGTCAGTGAAGAAGACCAATAAAAAGGTGTTAGCATGTGGACGTAATGTGCTGTTCCAGTCTCTTTTGTACCTAAGATCCATCACCGTTCCCTTTGGATCCCTACGTAATTCGGTGATCTCCGATACACACGATCGAACAGCGGAGGAGTGGTACTCAAGCGTCAACTTTAGGTTACAATATCTCCGGATGTAATTAATATTTTACAATGCAACAAACGGCACTGATTACACATTTGTTTATATGTTCAGATGTGCAAACAAAACTAACGGGGTTCCATTTAAAAAAACGTAGATTTGTGTTAAAAAACATACTGTGCATTTTTTTATGGTTTGTATTAAGCAATTACACTAGCCCCTCTCCTCACGTTCGGTCTGTGGAATCGATTCGTCAGTATTTGATCCAACGGTAATGTTAGGTGACTCACCCTGTATACGAAGAACCACTACACTCCAAAGTACTGTGAAACCTCCGTGGAAACAGCAATTGCAATTGATCCAACTCTTTAACGTTACTCCTAACACAGGCCGAAGCGGGAGCGATCTCACCGTAATATTCCTGTTGCAGCGGCGGTCTCCGACGGCGACGGCGCGGCCGTGCGATCGGCGTGTGGCGTCTCGGAACGTACAATCCTACAGTATTCGAACACCAGACTGCTGTCCGTAAACTTCTCTAATTGCGACAATGTTTCCGTCAGCAATGAGCTGGCTTGGCTAACGTCCTCTCAGAACGATAGAAGAAGAAGGGAGACGACTTGGCTAACATCCTCTCAGTAGGAGAGCCCAGAACGGAAGACCAAGACCGAGAGTCCAGCAAGATTGCTCTTCACCTTTGTTTTCTCACCTCAACTTTTACCGAGCGAATCACATCACTAGAAGCTCTCAAAATACCCAGTTTGCCAGTGCTGACCAATGTACGACCTGGGAATAGAACTCTTTACCACAATTCTTTTATATTTACAAAATTTCACAAGCAAACTCAGCCCTCGCCGCCTGGGAAGAACCACAGCTGTGGGCAACAACACGTTTACTGGAAGTTTTCTCCCAAGAGACCACTCGAGATTCCCCGTCGTAGCGAACACAGATTCTTGCATTGAAAGTTTGTTAATCTGAACTCATGGCCTGCCCCACTTGAGTTACTCGAAGGCGTAAAATTAGTGGGACATAGGCGAGAGCACGCACAGGAAAGCCCGCCCAGCTATCCAGTGCTCTGTTTTGGTAAACACTTGAACACCTGCAGCCGCGCGTCCCTCAGATGTCGGCGGCCGCTGTGACCTCTCTAAACGGATTACAGAAATCCCCCAGTTCACCATTCATACCGTCAGGCTGTGGCCTTCGGCGTTAGGCGGGGACGTAGCCGACCTCGCGTACTGCCTTTCCGCAAAATCTTATAATTACAAAATCGCGGAATTCTCGCGTGCCGATGCGTTTCCACATGGATTTCCTATACCGTAATTTAGATAATTACTCCAACAAAACCTAAAGTGTCACGTTAAATGGACTCATGTAAGGTGCAAGGCCGTTGCCACCTTACAACCGATATGGCCAGGAGAGGCGCTGCAGACGATATCGTGCTGTTAGCAAAGTCACTCACGTAGCTCGCCTGCTGCCCACTAACGCCAAATTTCGCCTCACTATCCTAACGGGTACTTTCGTCCTACATCCCATATTGATTTCTATGGTTAATTCACGCAGTGGTGTTTATCTGTTAGTCCTGACAACTCTTTGCAAATTCCTCTGTTCTCAGTCTGTGTCGGCCACTGCGTTGTCAGTGGTGAGAGGTAATCCCTGAAATTTGATACCCTGCATACTCTCGACACTGTGGATTTCATAATATTGAATTCTCTAACAATTTTCGAAATGAAATGCTCCGTGCGTTTAGCTCCATATGCGCGATACTACCACCATCTGTATGCGTGCATATCGCTATTATATGACTTTTGTCACCTCACTGTACTGTAGACGTAAGATACTACGTCTAATTTCGTGAATGCACATTTCGTTGGGGCCTAAATTACTTCTTTTTCTTCCGAGGACTCTCCATCCTAGAGAACAGATTGTTTGCTGCCTGCGAAGAACTATCAACCCAGACCAAGTTTTGTTTTATCCCCGTATAATAACACTCTAATTCGCGATATACAGGGCTACTACAAATCATACATTCCTTTTCAAAGCTATATATTTTGCAAAGCATTACATGTTCTAATATGACTGATGCATGAATGAAACCGTGAACACACCAAGTTTGCAATACGCGCGCTCTCATGTCACACGACACACGTCCAACTGGTAGTGAAGTTCGTTCTATACCTTATATAGCAATGCCCTCTCAAAGGTCATCGCAGCGGCGTTGACGTGTTCTCTGAGCTGTTCAGTGTTCTTAGCAGTGGGCGTACGTAATCAGGACCCTTAATGTACCCCCAAAGGAAAAAAAAGTGTTACGGCGTTAGGTCAGGCGACTAGGGCGGCCAAGTGAAAATACCACACCATCTTCACCACTACGCCCAACAAGGAGGTAACCAGGAATTTGCCAATTTGCCAAACGGGACGGGGGGGGGGGGGGGGGAATGAGGGCTCTGAGTTGTCAAAGGTCAAAGGGGACCTTAAAATGACTCGCGTTTTTATTTACTCTGAAAATTTCCATAAATAATGATAAACAGTTTTATTTGATAATGATCTCGGAGTTTTCACCATGTACAGATATGATTTCGATACTTATGAGTGCTATATTCTGGTAAACAACTAAGAAGCAGTCATGCTCAAAAATCCGGTCACCTTCCAAGGTCATTTTATACTCTTCTTCCTTCAATCTGGATTTGAGCGGAGTAGATGATCAAGAATGGACGAGTGTTAAGTTTTTAGGACGCCGTGACTATTACCGACAGCGCGTTTGGAATAAAGATATATCTGTTCGACGGAGAAGCTAGAACAATTTTTCATGGCGAAAATGCAAAAGATGCGGTATTATTCAACCTTACACTTTCCAAAGTTTCTTCATTGAAATATGCATCTGTCACTTCTTGCAACGGAAGAAAGACCATTTTCTGCATTAAATAATGTCCCGCCAGAAAAATGCATGAGCCTAAATGAGGAGAATTTGGATTATTATTCATTTCTCATATGACTTTTAGTACCGGGAGTCTGCAAGAGGTGCTCGTGTCACCTTCGTTGCAGCTCGTTCCATTTAAGCAGAGGGCTACATCTTTCATTTGATTGTGCGTGTTGTATCATTTGATAGTCCATGAATGCATTTGTACTTTAAGATTTAATTTTGCATGGAATTGCTGGCTTCCCTTTTTATAGTATTATAAGAGCGTAAATAGATTTTGTAAGAAAGGCGGAGGGACGGATGCACGGCGTAGTCGGCTCGGACGAATTTAAGCAGCTCGAAAAAAAAAAAAAAACCTCTTACCTCTTAGAAACGAACGAACTATAGAAAATGCTGTCATAATATGCTCCTTCCTCTATCCACAAAACCCTCCCCATCGTTCCGTATCGGAACTGGTTTCCACGATCGAGTATCGCCCGGGTGACCAGACTGGGTGATATTTTTGCATCTGGGCTACTAATGATAGAATATTGAGCAACTTTTGTAATGAAATGCAACCAACGCCATTTTTATTGATCAACGCGATTTTTGGGCGACGCAAACAAATCCAAATGAATTTTTATGCACCGATTTTAATTTAATGTTATTTATATTGATATTTATTGCTCTGCGGAGTTGTGAAATAGTAACACATTGCAACCCCAAAGCTCTACAACTTTCCACGACCCCTGTGCTAGCATTAAACTGCTATAGAGAGGTAATTAGGCTGCTATAGTACTGCGTACATATGTTTAACTTTACGGAACGCTAGTGGTTCTATGAAAATCGGTTTTTCTCTTCTTTTTTCTTACAAACGTATCCAAAATTAGAAACTTATCAAACCAGTTCACAGTGCAAAAACAATAAATCTTGGCAGTTACGTTAAAATCACCTGCAAGTAAGAACTGAGCTGATTAACAGAACAACTGGTCATACAATGTAGGCTTTCACGGCCAGTATTGTCTTCACTTAAAACTTCCGGGCTGATAGGCCCTGGTCGATGTATAAAACCCTCACCAGACGGTTCGTCTCCGACTGTGGGAGACATCGTCCGAGGTAAAGCGACGATCTACGAAGAGAACTCGAGGAAGCGCTGATTATACAGGGCTATTACAAATGATTGAAGCGATTTCATAAATTCACTGTAGCTCCATTCATTGACATATGGTCACGAAACACTACAGATACGTAGAAAAACTCATAAAGTTTTGTTCGGCTGAAGCCGCACTTCAGGTTTCTGCCGCCAGAGCGCTCGAGAGCGCAGTGAGACAAAATCGCGACAGGAGCCGAGAAAGCGTATGTCGTGCTTGAAATGCACTCATATCAGACAGTCATAACAGTGCAATGACACTTCAGGACGAAGTTCAACAAAGATCCACCAACTGCTAACTCCATTCGGCGATGGTATGCGCAGTTTAAAGCTTCTGGATGCTTCTGTAAGGGGAAATCAACGCGTCGGCCTGCAGTGAGCGAAGAAACGGTTGAACGCGTGTGGGCAAGTTTCACGCGTGGCTCATGCCACAACTGGAGACCGACAGCGCCGACTTCATCTTTCAACAGGATGGTGCTCCACCGCACTTCCATCATGATGTTCGGCATTTATTAAACAGGAGATTGGAAAACCGATGGATCGGTCGTGGTGGAGACCATGATCAGCAATTCATGTCATGGACTCCACGGTCTCCCGACTTAACCCCATGCGATTTCTTTCTGTGGGGTTATGTGAAAGATTCAGTGTTTAAACCTCCTCTACCAAGAAACGTGCCAGAACTGCGAGCTCGCATCAACGATGCTTTCGAACTCATTGATGGGGACATGCTGCGCCGAGTGTGGGAGGAACTTGATTATCGGCTTGATGTCTGCCGAATCACTAAAGGGGCACATATCGAACATTTGTGAATGCCTAAAAAAAACTTTTTGAGTTTTTGTATGTGTGTGCAAAGCATTTTGAAAATATCTCAAATAATAAAGTTATTGTAGAGCTGTGAAATCGCTTCAATCATTTGTAATAACCCTGTATAGGCAGTAGAGACGGCGCCACTGTCCATTTTTTTTTCCTTTATTGGGTTTCGATTCCCCCTAAAGGGGGCGGGCTGGCAGCAGCTTATTACGCCGCTCTTCAGCCTACAGAATTTGTTTTAAAAAGATGAAGATAATAAAAAATAATAACAGTTGGCGATAAAATCGGTGACTTAAAGGTAAAAATGACAGAAAATTATGGAGCGTAAAACATAAAACACAGGGTCGATGAAGCTAATAAAACACACAGGAAGCAGAAAAACAATAGACAGACAATTAAAAAAACACGGCGACAGTCTGGGTTCTGTTCGCAAGAGACCACTGTCCAACATGTGGCGTCGGCTATGAGACTTTCTCTGGTAATGCCAACATTCTCGATTGAAAGTAATCGATCGTCACGCTTGCGGTGCAACGTTGACATCCAAATTTTATCCAGTTAACACTTTCGTCTTTCCTGTTAAAATTATTACGGTGTTTATCAATCTCGATAGCCTCTCTATACATGCGTGCATAATAATGCGAGGTTTTAGATATGACGCTCGTCTTGCTGAATTTTATTTCATGATCACCTTCCTGGTAAACATGTTCCGCTACGGCCAATTTATCCGTGTGACCCAGGCGGCAATTCCTCTATGTTCAACAAGACGGGTGTTCACACTTCTCTTTGTGGTACCGATATAAACGTGTCCACAACTACAAGGAATTTTATATACCTCCGGTGTAGCCAAAGGGTGTCGTGCATCATTTGCCGATTTTAAATATTCTTTTATTTTCCTGGTGGGTCTGAAAATAGTTTCCACCCCATACTTACTTAAAACTTTCTCAATGCAGTCTGTGACCTTATGGAAGAAAAACCTTGCCCTTGAGCGACTGTTGTTCGTAGTTGCTCCTGATTCTCTGCTTAGAGCAAAGTGCTCGATCTATATCCTTGCTAGAATAGCCATTCTTCACGAAAGTTGACCGTAGATGTTCAATTTCGTCTTTTAAAGAAACAGGTTCACAAATGCTGTACGCCTTGTTTACCAAGGTTTTCATTACACCTCTTTTTTTGTCTAGGGTGGTGGTTTGAATGTTTATGCAAATAACGATCAGTATTTGTGGCCTTTCTATACACCTTATAGCCAACGTTCCGTCCCGTTGTTGAATCACGGAGACATCCAGGAAATTCAGTTGCCCATTACTCTCCGTCTCCATAGTAAATTGGGTTTTCGGATTAATGCTGTTTAAATGTGTCAGGAAGACATCCAGCTCCTCTGTTCCGTGTGTGCATGTGACGCCCAAAAACGTACCCACAGAGGATATTGTAGCAAATATTGAGGCAGGTATCCGTCAGCTTCCACAGCAATTCGCTGACATAATTAGGATGGAAACAGGTAATGATTCAAACCGCCACCCTAGACAAAAAAAAAGAGGTGTAATTAAAACCTTGGTAGACAGGGCGTACAAGATTTGTGAACCTATTTATTTAAAAGATGAAATTGAACACCTACTGTCAACTTCCATGAAGTATTACTATTGTAGCAAGGATATAGATCGAGCACTACGCTCTAGGCAGAGAATCAGGAGCAAAGACGAACAACAGTCACCCAAGGGCAAGGTGTTTCTGCCGTTCATTAGTAAAGTCACAGATTGCATTGGAAAAGTTTTAAGCAATTATGGGGTGGAAACTATTTTCAGACCCACCAGAAAAATAAAGGAATATTTAAGATCGACAAAAGATTACGACACCCCTTGGCTACACCGGAGGTATATAAAATTCCTTGTAGTTGTGGACAGGTTTATATCGGTACCACAAGGAGAAGTGTAAACACCCGTCTTGTTGAACATAAGAGGAATTGCCGCCTGGGTCACACGCATAAATTGGCCGTAGCGGAACATGTTTATCAGGAAGGTGATCATGAAATAAAATTCAGCAAGACGAGCGTCATATCTAAAACCTCGCATTATTATGCTCGCATGTATAGAGAGGCTATCGAGATTGATAAATAACGTAATAATTTTAACAGGAATGACGAAGGTGTTAACTGGATAATATTTGGATGTAAGCGTTGCACCGCAAGCGTGACGATCGATTACTTTCAATCGAGAATGTTGGCATTACCAGAGACAATCTCATAGTCGACGCCACGTGATCGACAGTGGCGCCCTTCGTACTGCCTATATAATCAGCGCTTCCTCGAGTTCTCATCGTAGATCGCCGCTTTACCTCGGACGATGTCTCCCACAGTCGGAGACGAAATGTGAGGGGAGAGCTTTATACATCGACCACTGCCTATCAGCCCGGAAGTTTTAAGTAAAGAACAACTGGTCTTGGTTAAATTAGGAATTGGTGATAGCCGATGTGCTATGGATGTATAGATAGTTTAAATCTGTCGTTAGCCTTGCCGACTGTCGATGGTGCATATCCCCTTTTCGTCGTATGACTGAAAATCAAAATATCTTTCATTTTCAGTACACGAGAAATAGGTCGAGTGAAATTTCATTTAGGTGTTTGAGGGGCGGGGAGAGGGGGGGATGGGCATCCGGACCCACTGGACCCTCCCTTTGATTACGTCTTTGAGCCCAATCCCGCGTTAAGGTTGCGACGAACTTTGATGGTCCAGTGAGGGGGAGCCTTACGGTGTTGGGAGATGAAAGTCTCGGAATCAGCAGGTAGTTGTGTAAACACTCACAACTGCAACATTCAAGCTACTGTTACACTCTTCTCACAAAAGAAGAATGGCCCATACGACTTCGTATGTGAAACTGCGCAGAAAAAATTAGGAGAATCTTGCTTATGTACCGCAATTTCATGAGGATGTTCAGTACCCCACACTCTCACAGTGTGGTGATTAGGCTTTCCAGATAAAGCGAAGGTTGCTCCATTTGCCAATTATCAGCCTGGAGGCGAAATGTTCATCCGCAAGTGCTTACAACGCTGGGTGGCAAAATTGAAGGCGCCGGTTTTAATTGTTCAGGAGTTGCAGACGGTATGGTTTGAAAAGTAACCGCCGACGCTAAATCGTCCATTCAGTTTACTGCTGTGTCCAAAATTCGTGGTTTGCACAGACCGTTGATTTTTTTCGGACTGAGGTCGCATCTGGCATACTTGGTCGACCAGTACTTTTATGGTTACAGAGACAACCAGTTTTCTTAAATTATCGACACCAGTGCACAATGCTCTGTTTACACAGCCTTTCTTTTCCATAATTCCTTTTGAATACACGCTGCACCGTGTAACAGATACATATCTCGTATATTCAGGCAGCAAAAACTCTTTAATTGCTTTGTCGCCACTTTCTGAAGCACTGGACACGAAACGCCAACTGGTGGGCACACTGCAAACTCGGTGAGTTTACGCTTCTGTTCATGCATCGATCTTGTTTGTACATGTAACGCTTTGGAAACTATGGAACTATGAAACCTATCAGAGCATTTGTAGTAGCCCTGAGTTTTATCTACCTGGTTTCCTTGACCCATGGCTTTTAGCTTGTCATGTGAGAAAGGCACAAGTTGGGTTTCACATAATCGATGTTTTCTGAATCCATGCTGGTTGAAATGGAGGAGGTTATTCTGTTCAACATACGTCGTTATGTTTGAGATCAGAAAGTTTTCTAGGATTCTTCAACAAATGGACGTCAGTACGATTCCACAGCAATTTTGTGCGTCCTTGCGATATCCTTCTTGCAGACAGCTGTACCGAGCTTCTTTCCAACCACCGGGGAAATTTTTCTGTTCCATAGATCTCTGGTATATTACGGTTAAAAATGTCCAAATGTGTGTGAAATCTTATGGGGCTTAACTGCTAAGGTCATCACTCCCTAAGCTTACACACTACTTAACCTAAAGTATCCTAAGGACAAACACACAAACACCCATGCCCGAGGGAGGACGCAAACCTACGCCGGGACCAGCCGCACAGTCCATGACTGCAGCACCTTAGACTGCTCGGCTAGTATGGTTAAAATGGGAGCTAATTCGGCTGCAAATTCTGCATAATGTGTGACAGGGATCTCCTCCAGCCCTGTTGCGTCGTTTAATTTTCGAGATTTTAGCTTGTACCTGACAATTTCTCCAGCTACAAGTCATCATTTTTTTTTCGACATGTGGAATCCAGAAACTATATCTTTAAAATGTTAGCGCTGTGGTACTACCGGTGATCGATATGCTTTAAGATATGACTAGAGCTGAGGAAGAACACAGGAATATGTGAGAATAGGAACTTCAGAAACGCATATAAAGTATTTATACGCAGATGGTTTGTCTGTGTACTGTGCCGTCACAAGACGTGACGCAGCCGCCACACGTTAAAACCCACGTCATTGCGCGGCGTACATCTCTGAGCAGCACAGTGGCGGCGCTGCACCGCGTGCATCGCGGAGCAGGTGCCAACGAGCGAACCTTCGCAAAACAGCTAGCAGTACGAGACGAGGAGTCTCGTTTTAGACGGCGAGCGATTATCTACCAGGGTCAGAGCACAGTAGTGTAAGTGGCCGTCGGATTTAACTGCACGCCTTGCCTGCCGTTGTGGAGGGCAACAAGAAATATTGTGTTGACCGGAGACTTGCGATACGACGCAACCTGGCTGGCTGTTACCGAAGCGGAAACTGGAGACATCGGAATTGCATGTTCGAGTGTGTAACTAGACAGGACTGTCGCCAAACACGGATGCGACCACCATGATACTGTAAACAGAACCTGGATTCATCCGAAAAAATGACGTTTTGCCATTCGTGCACCCACGTTCGTCGTGGGCTCCTGTCTGTGATGTAGCGTCAACGATAGCCGCAGCCATGGCCTCCGAGCTGATAGTCCATCCTGCAGCAAACGTTGTCGAACTGTTCGTGCAGATGATTGTTGTCTTGCAAACGTCCCCCTCTGATGACTCAGGGATCGAGACGTGGCTGCACGATCCGTTACAGCCATGCGGATAAGATGCCTGTCATCTTGACTGCTAGTGATACGAGGCCGTTGGGATCCAGCATGGCGTTCCGTATTACCCTCCTGAACCCATCGATTCCATATTCTGCTAACAGTCACTGGATCTCGACCAACGCGATAGGCTACAATCCGACCTTTATCAAAGTCGGAAACGTGATGGTAGGCATTTCTCCTCCTTACACGAGACATCAGAACAACGTTTCACCAGGCAACGCCGGTCAACTGTTGTTTGTGTATGAGAAATCGGCTGGAAACTATCCTCATGTCAGCACGTTGTAGGTGTCGCCATCGGCGCCAACCTTGTGTGAATGCTCTGAAAAACTAATCATTTGCATATCTCAGCATCTTCTTGCTGTCGGTTAAATTTCGCGTTTGTAGCACGTCATCTTCGTGGTGTAACAATTTTAATGGCCAGTAGTGTATATAACTGGATGGTTCAAATGGCTCCGAGCACTATGGGACTTACGATTTGTGGTCATCAGTCCCCTAGAACTTAGAACTACTTAAATCTAACTAGCCTAAGGATATCACACACATCCATGCCCGAGGCAGGATTCGAACCTGTGACTGTAGCGGTTGCGCAGCTCCAGACTGTAGAGCCTAGAACCGCTCGGCTACTCCGGCCGGCACTTAATCGAATGTAATTATAATGACAATATTGTAAATTGCTGGGTAATAGCCAAGGGAATTTACTGAAATGTATCGATAGCAACGACGAAATCGTAGTAGCTGTGCCGTTGTCTATCTTTGCGTATGGAGAGTCTCTGTCGCGTTGCGAGCAGAGAGGAAGCACAGCAGCTTGGGTCATGAAAGAGTGCGGAAGTGTTTGCTGGGTGCCCCCGCCGCCGCTGTGTACAGCTATGCTCGCGCCGATGTAACCGCGCCTGATTTGTTAACCCACGAGAAATCCAGAGCACGATAGGAATGGACTGGCGGAGGAAGCTGCAGTTCCAACTACTGCCTGTCCCATGACTACCCGTGGACCTGGAAACGACTCGGGGCCCTAAACCAGCAGCAGCAGCTCAGTACTGGCGTGGGCTACAATCTTCGTCGTCCGCACAGCTACGAGAGTGCTAAACGAAAAATTATAAGCTTACGTTGACATTGCCCAGAAACATCTCTTTCACAAAGTATCAATAACTTGAATAATAGCTCGCAATAGTTAAAACTCGTAGGGCACCTGTGTTGTCATTATCCTCCGATATTATTATTAAGTTGGGTACCTTTCCTTTCCATGCAATGAGCGAGTGTCGCAAGAATATGAAAAGTGATTAACAATTTACTGCACGTTTTGTTTGTTTGCTAATGACCAGTTTCAGTCTAAGTTTTCTGCCACAGAAACATTTCATTCTTGTATTGCATGACAGACGCTACGTAAAGTAAAGTAAAATTTCACTGGCAACACTAATAACTAAAGATAAGGCACAAATTAAGAGTGCGTACATAATTTATTCTGTGTTTAGCTTAGAGAGTGACATCTGCTGGCTTGGTATTATTTTATTGTTCTTAATTTAAAAGTAAAATCAACTGCTCATTTTCTCAAAGTAAATTCAATTCAATCTTTCAATAATCAAAAGTAAATTGCTTGCCTTTTTCTAAATTTTGCATTACGGTACATTGAGGTTACTGAAAGTAATTTTTTTTTTTACATAACACAGTTTAAGTCAAGCCAGTCATTCGTTTAACCAGTAACTCTATTTAATTTTACTTTCAAAATTCACTATTTCAGAATAAGTAGCTACAAACTCAGTGCTTTTTGACTTATTTATTGTCTCATGAACTGTTGGGCTGTGGAAAAGCGTGACAACCTTCTGTTGCCACGCCAGTGATTATTTTTTTTTAAATTTCTTTGGCATTACCTTTCTCAAGATGCTGGAGATTCATTGCCCTAGGGGGTTGGCGACCGTTTAGTTATCCTCTTTTTAGTTAATCAGTGTTTTCTTTGTGTTATTAGTGATTTTCGTAGTAAGTATTACTTGGCTCCCATCTTCCCTCCTGTGCGGCTCGAGAACGGTTGCACCATACTCCACCCTTTTCAAAATTATTATCAGTATTTAGCTTAAGTGTGGAATAGATTTTTCCTCCAACTAACCGGCGATATTTTCCTTCGGTAATGATAGCCTTACTCATTGTAAAATTTCATTGGACATATGCGATCACGATCAGTTATATCGCAATCCAGTAGGCCGATTAGGAAGGAGGTGTTTACAAGTTCTCGGCTCCCAAAGTTTTTGTGATGCGTATACTTTTGGCCAGTGATTTCGAAGTCATTTGATTTTTCGTAATGTTCTATGCACTCAACCCATTCCTTATTTAACTGTCACGTTGCAGGTGATGCTTATTTGGATTGTATTTTTCTTTTTTGCAATAATTCTGTTAAGGGTTTGAAGTATAATTTTCTCCTTGCATAATAGTTTTACATGTATCTTTTAATATGCATGTATTATTATTTTTATTTTTTTATACGAAGCGGTGTTGATACTTCATGTGTTTTCAACGTAGTGGAATTTCATAAAGTTCGTGAGTATTTTGGTGTTGAGTAAATTCCTCTTGTTGAGAGCTACAAAGCGTATTTGTTTACCCATACTGTAACAGTTTTGGTCTGGAAAAAGTAATTGTCTTTTAAATTTCTAAATTGTATTATGTTTTATGATAAAATAAATTTCAGAGCTTACAAAAATTGTTTTAAGCAAGGAGCAAGAACCACTCATAGCTCAACACAGTCCTACCACTCCCTCTAGCGGCATATCTACAACAACGAAAGTTGTACTGATTTTATAAGCTACACTACCTGATCGAAAGTATTGGGGCACCATTAAACAGTTCAAAATTAAGCAATAGATATCACGAGAGACGGACACGCTAATGTAAAAGGGGACGTAAAATACTGTGTTGTCAGTAGAAAAGTACTAACAGGGGAATGACTGGCTCAGGAGAGCTTAGTGATTTCCAATGTGAATATCAGTTCTTGCTTACACTATTTTCGTATTTAGTGTAAAACTAGTAAAAATATATGACCCCTCCAGGATTGAAACATGCAACCCCTTTATCCGCAGTCGGATGCGCCACTGAACGCCTGCTGGATGGAGAATCACTGCTGACTGCCTTCCACAGACGAAATCAGCATTAAGTTTTGCCAAGAATAATTTTATTTTGCTTTAGGTCGTAGCTCATGACTGATACTCGAGAATCTACTTATAATACACAGACTCACTAGCTAAAGTTCTACAATTTCTTAGTTTAGAGCGTGTTTAATGATGTATCAGGGAGCAGGGCAAAGAATGCCCTCGTTGCACACATCGCCGCTCTAAGTGAAAAGAGCATAAGCGCATCACGTTTCGTAAGGCTTCCGCCATCAGTGTTCACAAAATTCGTTTCTATTGTCACTGAAAAGCTATAATTGCGTTTTCCATCACTAAACAGCTAAACTGCTTGCATAAAAAGTACGTAAAAATCTCGTAACTTTGTCTAAAGCTCCTGCAACACACGTATAGCTTCGTCTTACTCTTGCTCTTTGACGCCACCAGAGCATCAGGCAATAACAGAGTTTTCGAGCACGTGACGATATCGTGATATTTAATAATTTTTAAGCTTTAATTACATAAAAATAACAAATATTTTGTGAGAATATTGACGGTAAATGCTACACTCCTGGAAATGGAAAAAAGAACACATTGACACCGGTGTGTCAGACCCACCATACTTGCTCCGGACACTGCGAGAGGGCTGTACAAGCAATGATCACACGCACGGCACAGCGGACACACCAGGAACCGCGGTGTTGGCCCTCGAATGGCGCTAGCTGCGCAGCATTTGTGCACCGCCGCCGTCAGTGTCAGCCAGTTTGCCGTGGCATACGGAGCTCCATCGCGGTCTTTAACACTGGTAGCATGCCGCGACAGCGTGGACGTGAACCGTATGTGCAGTTGACGGACTTTGAGCGAGGGCGTATAGTGGGCGTGCGGGAGGCCGGGTGGACGTACCGCCGAATTGCTCAACACGTGGGGCGTGAGGTCTCCACAGTACATCGATGTTGTCGCCAGTGGTCGGCGGAAGGTGCACGTGCCCGTCGACCTGGGACCGGACCGCAGCGACGCACGGATGCACGCCAAGACCGTAGGATCCTACGCAGTGCCGTAGGGGACCGCACCGCCACTTCCCAGCAAATTAGGGACACTGTTGCTCCTGGGGTATCGGCGAGGACCATTCGCAACCGTCTCCATGAAGCTGGGCTACGGTCCCGCACACCGTTAGGCCGTCTTCCGCTCACGCCCCAACATCGTGCAGCCCGCCTCCAGTGGTGTCGCGACAGGCGTGAATGGAGGGACGAATGGAGACGTGTCGTCTTCAGCGATGAGAGTCGCTTCTGCCTTGGTGCCAATGATGGTCGTATGCGTGTTTGGCGCCGTGCAGGTGAGCGCCACAATCAGGACTGCATACGACCGAGGCACACAGGGCCAACACCCGGCATCATGGCGTGGGGAGCGATCTCCTACACTGGCCGTACACCACTGGTGATCGTCGAGGGGACACTGAATAGTGCACGGTACATCCAAACCGTCATCGAACCCATCGTTCTACCATTCCTAGACCGGCAAGGGAACTTGCTGTTCCAACAGGACAATGCACGTCCGCATGTATCCCGTGCCACCCAACGTGCTCTAGAAGGTGTAAGTCAACTACCCTGGCCAGCAAGATCTCCGGATCTGTCCCCCATTGAGCATGTTTGGGACTGGATGAAGCGTCGTCTCACGCGGTCTGCACGTCCAGCACGAACGCTGGTCCAACTGAGGCGCAAGGTGGAAATGGCATGGCAAGCCGTTCCACAGGACTACATCCAGCATCTCTACGATCGTCTCCATGGGAGAATAGCAGCCTGCATTGCTGCGAAAGGTGGATATACACTGTACTAGTGCCGACATTGTGCATGCTCTGTTGCCTGTGTCTATGTGCCTGTGGTTCTGTCAGTGTGATCATGTGATGTATCTGACCCCAGGAATGTGTCAATAAAGTTTCCCCTTCCTGGGACAATGAATTCACGGTGTTCTTATTTCAATTTCCAGGAGTGTATTTAAATATTATAATCAATACGAATAACAACAATCCGAACCATATTTTTAACATAGGAAAACAGCATATACTTCAGAAGAGCTCGAATAAGTGTAGCCAGTTTCAGTTTGTTGCATCTTGTTTGTGTCCGGCCAATAAAACGCAGTCTTCGGTTCGCCTTCTGCACAACATTTTCTATGGGATCGTTCCAATTTGTTGTTCGTAATTGTAGTCCTTAGGTGTTTAATTCAACTGAAAGCCTTTAGATTTGTGTGATTTACCGTATAACCGAAATTCAACTGATTCCTTTCAGAACTCATGCAGATGACATCACAATTTTGATTATTTACATCCAGTTACCACTTTTAGCGCCATAGAGATACATTGCCTAAATAATTTTGTGATTGGGATTTGAGCTTCTGATGGCTTCACTAGACAATAAACAACAACATGTTCACCAAACAATCTAAGAGCGACAAGTGCGTCTTCTTTCGTGAAGAAATTTCGGCAAGCCGTCTTCAGTAACTCGGCCTTAGTGGCACTTTCATCGGTAGTATTACGATTGCTATGTCCCAGTGAAGATACTGATTTTGTCTTTCTGCTAGCATACTTTACATGCGACCAGAAGGTCTTTGGATTTTCTGTCAGATTTCAAGACAGAGTTTGATTGTGGAAACCATTGAAAGTACACACACCTAAAAGTGTTTCACAGCACCCCGGTTCCCAGAACTCCTGAAGAGAGACGGTGATTGTGGATACTGTATCACAGACACAGTCCCTTTGACTGTTCAGAGATGTCACTAAACCCTCCCAAAGATGTGAACAACGATCCAAGATCAGCCCCTATTGCACGGAGAGGATCCGACAGGCGATCAGTTCCAGTCATTCCACCAGGAAGGAGGTACACGCATCGAGTTGTCTGTAGTTCAACCATGCCTAGGCGGTCAATACCGCAGTTCCATCGCGTCCGCATTGTTACTTTGCGCCAGGAAGGTCCCTCAACAAAGAAAGTGTCCAGGCGTCTCGGAGGGAACCAAAGCGACGTTGTTCGGACATGGAGGACATACAGAGAGACAGGAACTGTCGATGACACGCCTCGCTCAGGCCGCCAAGGGCTACTACTGCAGTGGATGACCGCTACCTACGGATTATGGCTCGGAGGAACCCCGATAGCATCGCCACCATGTTGAATAATGCTTTTCGTGCAGCCACAGGACGTCGTGTTACGACTCAAGCTGTGCGCAAATACCCCGTGTCTGGCTGGGCCGGAAACTACTCTGGTGGGACCACATTCAACACGTAACCAACAAAGCAAACTCGAGGCCCAAACAACTCTACCCTATGCTTAACAGGCGTAGCACACTGCATAGGTGGGTGTCTAGGTCCATGTACATGACGCTTATTCGACCCCTGATGACGTACGCAGCCCATGTCTAGGGATATGATGCGCCCACAGGCCTGCGCCGTCTGCAGCTCATACAGAACAAAGTATTCAGATCACAAGCAAAGCTCCGCGCTACACACGCACCGCGGACCTTCACTGGGAATATCGGCTAGATATCATCTTGCAGGTATTCCAAAAACTCTCCACACAATTGTACAATAACACGAGACACTCGCGCAACCCGTTTATCCTTTCCCTGGGTACCTACGACCACAACCATAGATGGAAACATGATAGACCAAAGACACTATTGGCAAGGAACTAAACATCTATGGTCCATAGCACGCTAACACGACAGTACTGGCGAGCCCCTGCAACACAGCTACTACTGGTAACCTCAGATGCTCGACCCGCCGAAAAACAGGCAACCGCAGGGAAACCGTACTGGACGCAGCACGCAAACCAGCCACACACAACCACTACAGTGTGAGCCGATCTATGACCGATCGCCCACTAATGTATGACGACCTTGAACTGTTACAGGGACGCAGCACTTGCAGCAAGCCCCACAACGAGCTTCCGCAATGACAAGGTAACGATGCACGATACCTCGCACTAACGTAACAACACCTTGCATGCACTGTCACAGCTAGCAAGCCGCTACTGCCCTTACTACCCGTCCTACTGTCGCAGAGGTTTTTTTCCCTTGGCGCTTGCCTTGGCACTTTTTTTCCTCTGCCCTTACAAATGCTACCCTTCGATCGCTTTCGTCCACTTTCTATCTTCTGATGGACCATGTTAATGAGTAATCTTACCCAGACGCATGGGTCCTGTGGCTCCTGATTCAAAAACTAACATGTTATACGGAGGTGAAAGTAGAACTTTTGGTTCGGTCACCACGTTGATGTGGGCGTGGAGGGGCCCCAAACTTTTGAAGGCACCGGTTTTAATTGTTCCAGGAGTTGCAGACGGTATAGTTTGAAAAGTAACCGCCGACGGTAAATCGTCCATTCAGTTTGCTACGGTGTTCCAAATTCGTGGTTTGATTTTTTGGTCTGAGTATGAGACCTCTCCAAGGTTGCATCTGGCATACTTGGTCGACCAGTATTTTTATGGTTACAGAGACAACCATTTTTCTTAAATTATCGACACCAACGCATAATGCTCTGTTTACACAGCCTTTCTTTTCCATAATTCCTTCTGAATACACGCTGTACCGTTGTAACAGATAAATATCTCGCATATTCCAGTAGCAAATACCCTTTTATTGTTTTGTCGCCATTTTCTGAAGCACTGGACACGAAACGCCAACTAGTGGGCACACAGAAAACTCGGTGAGTTTACGCTTCTATTCATGCATCGATCTTGTTTGTACATGTAACACTTTGGAAACCATAGAACTATGAAAACTATTAGAGCATTTGTAGTAGCCCTGTGTTTTATATGCCTGATTTCCTTGACCCATAGCTTTTAGCATGTCGTGTGAGAAAGGCACAAGTTGGGTTTCACATTATCGATGTTTTCTGAATCCATGGTGGTTGAAATGAAGGAGGTTATTCTGTTCGACATACGTTGTTATGTTTGAGATCAGAAAGTTTTCTAGGATTCTTCAACAAATGAACGTCAGTACGATTGCACGGTAATTTTGTAGATCCTTCTGATATCCTTCTTGTAGACAGCTGTACTGAGCTTCTTTCCAACCTCCGGGCACAGTTTTCTGTTCCAAGGATCTCTGGTATATTATGGTTAAAATGGGAGCTAATTCGCCTGCAAATTCTGCGTAAAGTGTGACAGGGGTCTCTTCAGGCCATGTTGCGTTGTTTAATTTTCGAGATTTTAGCTTTTTCTCAACGCCACTGACAGTAGTAATTATTATAGAGTAGGACCTGACAATTTCTCCAGCTACAAGCCATCATATTGTTTTTCATGTGGAATCGAGAAACTGTATTTTTAAAATGTTAGCGCTGTGGTACTGTCAGTGATGGATACGCTTTAAGACATGACTAGCTTTGACGAACAACACAGGAATATGTGAGAATAGGAACTTCAGTAACGCATATAAGGTATGTATACGCAGATGGCTCATTTGTGTACCGTGCCGTCACAAGACATGACCCAGCCGCCACACATTAAAACCCACGTCATTGTGCGGCGTACATCTCTGAGCAGCAGGTGCCAACGAGCGAACCTTCGCAAAACAGCTAGCAGTAAGAGACGAGGAGTCTGGTTTTAGACGGCGTGCGATTATCTACCAGGGCCAGAGCTCAGTAGTGGAAGCGGCCATTGGATTTAACTGCACGCTCTGCCTGCCGTGGTAGAGGGCAACTACAAGGAAGAGGGTGTTGACCGGAGACACGATACGGCGCTGTCTGGTAGGCTGTTACCGAAGCGGAGTCCGCCCCGATAGCTGAGTGGTCAGCGTGACGGATTGCCGTCCTGCGGGCCCGGGTTCGATTCCCAGCGGGGTCGGGGATTTTCTCCGCTCAGGGACTGAGTGTTGTGCTGCCCTCATCATCGCTTCATCCACATCCGGCGCGCAGGACGCCCAATGTGGCGTCGAATGTAGTAAGACGTGCACAAAGGCGGCCGGACCTGCCCCGGAAGGGGCCTCCCGGCCAATGACGCCAAACGCTCATTCCCATTCTACCGAAGCGGAGACAGCGGAATTGCCTGTGTGTGTTTCCAGAAAGGACCTTTCTCGTGTGTTGGATGGGTGCAGATATTGTTAAGTGGTGATCGCTGCTGTCTGTACTGGATGACTTCAGACTAATAGGTACACATTGTAAAATCAGTACTTGGATTATAACTGTGCTTCGTATCTGTCAGTTTGTAACACCGAAAATGCAGATGAAATACCATCTACACCTTCCAAAACTTTCGCCGTTGATAACTTGCACTGTACTTTTGATTCTGAAGCTGTAAGCAGTATTACAGAAACTATATTTAATACGTAATCGATGTACTAATACATTTATTTTTCAATGTATATAATTGAATGTAATTATAATGTAAATATTGTAAATTGCTGGGTAATAGCCAAGGGAATTTACTGAAATGTACCGATAGCAATGACGAAATGGTAATAGCTGTGCCATTGTTTATCTTTGCGTATGAAGAGTGTCGGTCGCGTTGCGAGCAGAGAGGAAGCACAGCAGCTTGGGTCATGAAAGAGTGCGGAAGTGTTTGCTGGGCGCCCCCGCCGCCGCGGTGTGCAGCTATGCTCGCGCCGATGTAGCCGCGCCTGATACGTCAACCCGCGAGTATCAAGAGCACGATCGGAATGGACTGGCGGAGGAAGCTGCAATTCCAACTACTGCCGCTGCAATTCCAACTACTGCCGCTGCAATTCCAGCTACCGCCGCTGCAATTCCAACTACCGCCGCTGCAATTCCAGCTACCGCCGCTGCAATTCCAGCTACCGCCGCTGCAATTCCAGCTACCGCCGCTGCAATTCCGGCTACCGCCGTTGCAATTCCAGCTACCGCCGCTGCAATTCCAACTGCTGCCGCTGCAATTCCAACTACTGCCGCTGCGATTCCAACTACTGCCGCTGCAATTCCAACTACTGCCTGACCCTTTACTTCCCGTGGCTCTGGAAACGATTCGGGGCTCTAAACCAGCAGTAGCAGCTCAGCACTGGCGTGGGCTACACTCTTCGTCGTCCGCACAGCTACGAGAGTGCTAAACGAAAAATTATAAGCTTACGTTGACATTTCCCAGAAACATCTCTTTCACAAAGTATGAATAACCTGAATAATAACTTGCAATGTTTAAAACTTGTAGGGCACCTGTGTTGTCATTATCCTCCGATATTATTATTAAGTTGGGTACATTTCCTTTCCATGCAATGAGCGAGTGTCGCAAGAATATGAAAAATGATTAACAATTTACTGCACGGTTTGTTTGTTTGCTAATCACCAGTTTCAGTCTAAATTTTCTGCAACAGTAACTGTTCAGTCTTGTATTGCATGACAGACGCTACGTAAAGTAAAGTAAAATTTCACTGGCTAATCCAATAACTAACTCTACAGCACAAATTAAGAGGGGATATTTACTTTATTCTGTATTTAGCTTAGCGAGTGACATCTGCTGGCTTGGTATGCATTTTATTGTTGTTACTTTAAAATTAAAATCAACTGCTCATTTGCTCAAAGTAAATTCAGTTCAATCTTTCAATAATCAAAAGTAAATTGCTTGCCTTTTTCTAAATTTTGCAATACGGTACACTGAGGTTACTGAAAGTAATTTTTTTTACATAACACAGTTTAAGTCAAGCCAGTCAATCGTTTAACCATCTGCTCTGCATAGTAACTAACAGTTCTTGATAAAACTTTACGTAGTTTTCGTGTTAGATTTCTTAGTGTTTTCTTGATCGTTTAGAACAGAAAGCGCCCTAAAACCGTCTTTGTTTGTTTCGCGGCCGTTAGCCACTAGTCACTTGAATCAGCAGTTGTCTTGTGACAGCCAGAGCGAGAGCACCAGCAGCAGCGAGTACTGTTTGTATAAAGCGTTTTTGTACTTATTTGCTGCGCTTAGCTTTTAAATAGTTTTTCTGGGAAAACCTAGCGTAGTTTTCGCGTCTCGTATTTCAGTGAGTGTTTCTTGATTATCAGAGTAGCTCATCAGAAGATTATCTTGGGAATTTGTCACCGTATAGGGTAGGGTAAACATAGTCATGTGTAGGGACTGTGGTTGTTGTGAGCGGACGCAAGGAGAATTGGCCACTCTTCGGGGGCAGGTGGAGGCTTTGTCTGTTAGGCTCATCGAGCTAGAGGCGCAGGCGTCGGCTCGTAGTGGCGTTGGGGCAACTGTGGTGAGACCTATGCCTACTTCGGTGGCCTTGGAATCACATGGAACCCCTGATGTCGCTGCGTCTTCCGGCAGTGAGCATCTTACCGGTCAGCCATCACTCCAGGGTGAATGGCGGACAGTGGTGGGCTCGCGCGTGCCTGGCCGAAAGGCGAAGGTGGGATCTGGCCGCGTGGCAGCTGCCTTACCCCTTTCCAACAGGTACGGGGTGCTTCCTAGTGGTGATGACATCGTTTCCGAGCCACCACAGGATGCCTCGCCTGTTGGGCCAGTGGCCGATTCTCCGGCAAGGTCCCGACAGTCACAGAGGGCGGGCCTATTAGTTATAGGGAGCTCCAACGTTAGGCGGGTTATGGAGCCCCTCAGGAAAATAGCGGGTAGGTCGGGGAAGAATGCCAGTGTGCACTCGGTGTGCTTGCCGGGGGGTCTCGTCCGTAATGTGGAGGAGGCCCTTCCGGCAGCTATTGAACGCACTGGGTGTGACCGGCTGCAGATAGTAGCACATGTCGGAACGAATGACGCCTGCCGCTTGGGTTCTGAGGCCATCCTTGGTTCCTTCCGGCAGCTGGCTGATTTGGTGAAGACAACCAGCATCGCACGCGGAGTGCAAGCTGAGCTTAATATCTGCAGCATAGGGCCCAGACTCGATCGCGGTCCTCTGGTTTGGAGCCGTGTGGAGGGTCTAAACCAGAGGCTGAGACGACTCTGCGACTATAATGGTTGCAAATTCATCGACCTCCGTTATTGGGTGGAGAACTGTAGGGCCCCCCTAGACAGGTCAGGCGTGCACTACACACCGGAAGCAGCTACTAGGGTAGCAGAGTACGTGTGGCGTGCACACGGGGGTTTTTTAGGTTAGAGGGACCCCCCCTTGGGCGAAACGATAAAATACCTGACGGCTTACCAGAGAGGGCATTATCATCGTTGATAAAGAACGTCCGTCCTCAGAGACCAAAAACAGGAAAAGTTAACGTAATATTGGTAAACTGCAGGAGTATCCAGGGCAAGGTTCCTGAGTTAGTATCTCTTATTGAAGGAAATAGTGCGCATATAGTATTAGGAACGGAAAGTTGGTTAAAACCGGAAGTGAACAGTAACGAAATCCTAGACACAGAATGGAATATATACCGCAAGGATAGGATAAACGCCAATGGTGGAAGAGTATTTATAGCAGTAAAGAATTCAATAATATCCAGTGAAGTTATTAGCGAATGCGAATGTGAAATAATCTGGGTTAAGCTAAGTATCAAAAGTGGGTCAGATATGATAGTCGGATGCTTCTATAGACCACCTGCATCAGCAACCGTAGTAGTTGAGCGCCTCAGAGAGAACCTGCAGAACGTCGTGAAGAAGTTTCGTGATCATACTATTGTAATAGGGGGAGACTTCAATCTACCAGGTATAGAATGGGATAGTCACACAATCAGAACTGGAGCCAGGGACAGAGACTCTTGTGACATTATCCTGACTGCCTTGTCCGAGAATTACTTCGAGCAGATAGTTAGAGAACCAACTCGTGAAGCTAACGTTTTAGACCTCATAGCAACAAATAGACCGGAACTTTTCGACTCCGTGAATGTAGAAGAGGGTATCAGTGATCATAAGTCAGTGGTTGCATCAATGACTACAAATGTAATAAGAAATGCGAAGAAAGGAAGGAAAATATATTTGCTTAACAAGAGTGATAGGGCACAAATCGCAGAATATCTGAGTGACCACCATCAAACGTTCATTTCTGAGGAAGAGGATGTGGAACAAAAATGGAAAAAATTCAGAAACATCGTCCAGTACGCCTTAGATAAGTTCGTACCGACTAAGGTCCAAAGCGAGGGGAAAGATCCACCGTGGTATAACAATCATGTACGAAAGGTACTACGGAAACAAAGAAAGCTTCATCATAGGTTTAAGAGTAGTCGAATCATAGCTGATAAGGAAAAGCTGAACGAAGCGAAAAAGAGCGTAAAGAGAGCAATGAGAGAAGCATTCAACGAATTCGAACATAAAACATTGGCAAACAATCTAAACAAGAACCCTAAAAAGTTTTGGTCATATGTAAAATCGGTAAGCGGATCTAAATCCCCTATTCAGTCACTCGTTGACCACGATGGCACCGAAACAGAGGACGACCGAAGAAAGGCAGAAATACTGAATTCAGTGTTCCGAAACTGTTTCACTGCGGAAAATCGTAACACGGTCCCTGACTTCAGCCGTCGCACGGACGCCAAAATGGAAAATATTGAAATAAACGATATCGGAATTGAAAAACAACTGCTATCACTTAGTAGCGGAAAAGCATCCGGACCAGACGAGATACCCTTAAGATTCTACAGTGATTATGCTAAAGAACTTGCCCCCTTTCTATCAGCAATTTATCGTAGATCGCTGGAAGAACGTAAAGTACCTAGCGACTGGAAGAAAGCGCAGGTCGTTCCCATTTTCAAGAAGGGTCACAAATCAGATGCGAATAATTATAGGCCTATTTCGCTTACGTCAATCTGTTGTAGAATAATGGAACATGTTTTGTGTTCTCGTATTATGACGTTCTTAGATAATACAAATCTCCTTCATCATAACCAACATGGATTCCGCAAACAGAGATCATGTGAAACTCAGCTCGCCCTATTTGCCCAAGAAATTCACAGTGCCGTAGACACTGGCGAGCAGATTGATGCCGTATTCCTGGACTTCAGGAAGGCATTTGATACGGTTCCGCACTTACGTTTAGTGAAAAAAATACGAGCTTACGGAATATCGGACCAGGTTTGTGATTGGATTCAGGATTTCCTAGAAGAAAGAACACAACATGTCATTCTTAACGGTTCAAAATCTGCAGATGTAGAGGTAATTTCGGGAGTACCGCAAGGAAGCGTGATAGGACCTTTATTGTTTACAATATACATAAATGACTTAGTTGACAACATCGGTAGCTCCGTGAGGCTATTTGCAGATGACACGGTTGTCTACAAGAAAGTAGCAACATCAGAAGACTCGTACGTACTCCAGGAAGACCTGCAGAGGATTAATGCATGGTGCGACAGCTGGCAGCTTTCCCTAAACGTAGATAAATGTAATATAATGCGCATACATAGGGGCAGAAATCCATTCCAGTACGATTATGTCATAGGTGGTAAATCATTGGAAGCGGTAACGACCGTAAAATACTTAGGAGTTACTATCCGGAGCGATCTGAAGTGGAATGATCACATAAAACAAATAGTGGGAAAAGCAGGCGCCAGGTTGAGATTCATAGGAAGAATTCTAAGAAAATGTGACTCATCGACGAAAGAAGTAGCTTACAAAACGCTTGTTCGTCCGATTCTTGAGTATTGCTCATCAGTATGGGACCCTTACCAGGTTGGATTAATAGAAGAGATAGACATGATCCAGCGAAAAGCAGCGCGATTCGTCATGGGGACATTTAGTCAGCGCGAGAGCGTTACGGAGATGCTGAACAAGCTCCAGTGGCGGACACTTCAAGAAAGGCGTTACGCAATACGGAGAGGTTTATTATCGAAATTACGAGAGAGCACATTCCGGGAAGAGATGGGCAACATATTACTACCGCCCACATATATCTCGCGTAATGATCACAACGAAAAGATCCGAGAAATTAGAGCAAATACGGAGACTTACAAGCAGTCGTTCTTCCCACGCACAATTCGTGAATGGAACAGGGAAGGGGGCATCAGATAGTGGTACAATAAGTACCCTCCGCCACACACCGTAAGGTGGCTCGCGGAGTATAGATGTAGATGTAGATGTAACTCTATTTAATTTAACTTTCAAAATTCACTATTTCAGAATAAGTAGCTACAAACTCAGTGCTTTCTGATTCATTTATTGTCTCATGAACTGTTGGGCTGTGGAAAAGCGTGACAACCTTCTGTTGCCACGCCAGTGATTATTTTTTTAAATTTCTTAGCCATTACCTTTCTCAAGATGCTGGAGATTCTTTGCCCTAGGGGGTTGGCGACCGTTTAGTTATCCTCTTTTTAGTTAATCAGTGTTTTCTTTGCGTTATTAGTGATTTTTGTTGTGTCTAGACAAGACAGCCTAGACATAATGAGAGGGAGCCGAAAGGCACGCGCTTAAACTCACGCAGGCTGGCGTGAGGTCTGAAACAGGATATGTAATGAATGCTATAAAGAAAAGTACGTAGCTTCTGGAATACTTAACTTTAATCCACATTTGTAGAACATCGCTCTAGATGATACATTAATAGAATCTCAATATCGATTGAATACGGCGCCTTGCTAGGTCGTGGCAAATGTAGCTGAAGGCTATGCTAACTATCGTCTCGGCAAATGAGAGCGTAATTCTCAGTGAACCATGGCTAGCAACGTCGGCTGTACAACTGGGCTGAGTGCTAGTACGTCTCTCTAGACCTGCCGTGTGGTGGCGCTCGGTCTGCAATTACTGACAGTGGCGACACGCGGGTCCGTCGTATACTAGCGGACCGCGGCCGATTTAAAAGCTACCACCTAGCAAGTGTGGTGTCTGGCGGCGACACCACATTCCTCCCCCGCAAATCGGCGAACGGTTGTGTTATAAGGCTTCCGCCCGCCGTGGGGAGGACCCCATGTTGTCGTATGCGACGAGGTGGGGAGCCTAACAACAGGCGAGGCTGTGCCACCCGCACCCGGCCATTCGGTCCGAGGGGAGCTAGGAAACGCCTGAAAATCTAGTCCAGGGTGCACGCCAACATGCGGTGTATGCGCCCGTATAGAGTCAGGAGAGGCCGAAGGGTCGACCTCCATTGCGTCGGGGTATCCGACAGAAACGATAAACCGCAATCGCGGTAGGCTACAATCCGACCTTTATCAAAGTCGGAAACGTGATGATACGCATTTCTCCTCCTTACACGAGGCATCACAACAACGTTTCACTGACAGAACTTTCCTCATGTCAGTACGTTGTAGGTGTCGCCACCGGCGCCAACCTTGTGTGAATGCTCTGAGAAGCTAATCATTTGCATATCACAGCTTCTTCTTCCTTTCGGTTAAATGTCGCGTCTGTAGCACTTCATCTTCGTGGTGTAGCAGTTTTAATGGCCAGTAGTGTATATAGCAATCCAGTAGACCGATTAGGAAGGGGGAGGTTACAAGTTCTCGTTTCGCTAAGTTTTTCAGATGCGTATACTTTTGGCCAGTGGTTACGATGTAATTTGATTCTTCGTAATGTTCTTTGCACTCAACCCACTCCTTATTTAACTGCCACGTTGCAGATGACGCTTATTTGGATTGTATTTTTATTGCAAAAATTCTGTTGAAGATTGGAAGTAGAATTTGCTCCTTCCGTAATAGTTTTACATGTATCTTTTAATATGCATGCATTTTTTTTTGTACGAATCGGTGTTGATACTACATGTTTTTTCACCGTAGTGGAATTTCATAAAATTCGTGAGCATTTTGGTGTTGAGTACATTCTTCTTGTTGAGAGCTACAAAGCTCTACAAGCCCTACTGCAACAGTTTTGGTCTGGAAAAAGTAATTGTTTTTTATATTTCTAAATTGTATTAGCTATTATGATACAATAGATTTCAGGGATTTGAGCTTCTGATGGCTTCACTTGGCAGTAAGAAACAGCATGATCAGCAAACAATCTAAGAGCGCCTAGTGCGTCTTCTTTCTTGAAGAAATTTCGGCAAACCGTGTTCAGTAACTCCGCCTTAGTGGCTCTTTCATCGGTAATATTACGATTGCTATCTCCCAGTGAAGATACTGATTTTGTCTTTCTGCTAGCATACTTTACATGCGACCAGAACGTCTTTGGATTTTCTGTCAGATTTCGAGAAAGAGTTTTATTGTGGAAACCACTGAAAATACACACTCCAAAAAAACTTTTCCATCACCCCGGTTCCCAGAACTCCTGAAGAGAGACGGTGATTGTGGATATTGTATCACAGACACAGTCCCTTTGAGTGCTCAGAGATGTCACTAAACCCGCTCAAAGATGTGAACTACGATCCAAGAACAGCGCCTATTGCACGGAGGGGATCCGATAGCCGATCAGTTCCAGTCATTCCACCAGGAAGGAGGTACACGGCTCGTGTTGTCTGTAGTTCAACCATTGTAATATTGCAACTTTAATTTGGTATGCTGAAGTGTAATATTGTTACTTTAATTTTGGTATACTGAAATCGGAGCTAATAGACAATGAAAATGGGTTAAAAGCCGTGATCTGTCTGGGGACGTTAACCGTGGATTACTGGGCAACTGTTTCATCAGATATTTAGTCTAGGTTTACCAAGCAGACTAACATTAATGATAATCTTTTAATAGTCATACAAAACCGGTAATATATATATATATATATATATATATATATATATATATATATATATATATATATAAAGGAGAATTTAAATAAAAAGAAAGAAATCAGTTTATATTTGGAAATTTATTTTAAGATTGCTCATTGAAATTTCAGCATATTATACGTGAGTTATAACTGAGCTGGTGCCTTATTTACGATTTAAAAAAATGTGAGATTGTAATTTTACGGAACACATAAAATATGGACCCAAGATTGGGAGACTGGATACAACACTGCATTCATAAAATAACACACGAAGAACATTGAAACATAAGCAAGAAGAAATTAACCACAACCAACAGATTCAGTTTTTACCCAAAGAAATTACGTTCATACCACAATCCTGTCCGTCATGTAATTACCACACACTGGTATACTAAATTCATATTAACTCTTTGTGAAGTCTTCGCAAAAAGAATAGCTGAGGGCTACTTTGATGATTACACTACATGCTTCACGTGGTCAACTTGGTTTACACAAAGCGTACAACTCCACAATAATTTTGATAATTAAAATATATTAGATCGAAAAGCAATTGACAAAAGAAAAACCTTGAACTGGTTACTAACGTCTTACTATTAACCTGATGGGTCAAACAGTTATATAAGCACGTGGTAGTGGTCTCGCAAAGTACACCCCACGTGAGCTGAACATAAAGAAAAGTTGCTATATTGAAAATATAGTCAAGACGAGGCGTTATAATCACACAAACATTCGCATTTAAGATTGATGAACTTAGTTAGAGTTACTGATCAACACGTGGTTCCACTTTACTCACAAAGTAGTAACAAAGCAACTACCGCAAAATAATCTGAATTTAACACGAGAATTACACTCCGCTGCACTTTAAGATAGCATTAGATATTTTAGAGCTAAACCTGAAATCAAGGTGATTAAATTTTCAGTTAGGCTGAACTTAAGAAATCCATTGTCCTACGGACTTAACAGACACGCGCTTAGCCAGAGATCTTACCACTTCAGACGCTCGCCATGGCCACACTGCAACTGCCCTACTGCCGAGCGTGCTTCCTGAGGGTGGCTCACAAAGACCAACGGAAGTGGCCAGAGGGGCAGCTTCCTATACCAACATGACAACGGACGGACAGGACCATACTAAGGATAGAAACCTCTTTGCTTTTAGGAAGCGTAGCTACCTGTTCCGACGTTGGTCCTACTGTTCTCTAGCAGACAGCCTTGTCTGCTACCCTCAAGCATGCAACTAGAAATACATATGCTCATTCATCCTCTCACACAAAAGGGAAGGGGGATGACAGTATCTTATCATATACAGTATATAAAAGAAAGCGGATGTAGGTTCCGTATGAGACTGTGTGACATGAATTACATATAAGAATTACATATAAACTGTGCTTTAAAGTGTAGTAGTGTGACAGATCGTTCTTGTTTATGTGTAAAAGTAACACGTTCCACTGCTCAGTCTCCTCCCAGATAGTCAGAAACGCCACAGTACATTTAGAAGAGGAATTTATTCCATAAATGGCAACAGATTTAAGAAATTAAACATGAAAGGAATCCAACAGAGACCTTTCACCATGCCTGGACGGTCAATACCGCGGATCCATCGCGTCCGCATTGTTACTTTGTGCCAGGAAGGTCCCTCAACAAAGAAAGCGTCCAGGCGTCTCGGAGTGAACCAAAGCGATGTTGTTCGGACATGGAGGACATACAGAGAGACAGGAACTGTCGATGACATGCCTCGCTCAGGCCGCCAAGGGCTACTACTGCAGTGGATGACCGCTACCTACGTATTATGGCTCGGAGGAACCACGATAGCATCGCCACCAATTTGAATAATGCTTTTCGTGCAGCCACAGGACGTCGTGTTACGAATCAAACTGCGCACAATAGGCTGCATGATGCGCAACTTCAATCCCGACGTTCATGGCGAGGTCCATCTTTGTAACCACGACAGCCGCGCGGGATTATCCGAGCGGTCTAGGGCGCTGCGGTCATGTACTGTGCGGCTGGTCCCGGCGGAGGTCCGAATCCTCCCTCTGGCATGGGTGTGTGTGTTTATCCTTAGGATAATGTAGGTTAAGTAGTTTGTAAGCATAGGGAGTGATGACCTTAGCAGTTAAGTCCCATAAGATTTCATACACATTTGAACATTTTTCAACATTTGCAACCACGACACCATGCAGCGCGATACAGATGGGCCCAACAACATGCCAAATGGACCGCTCAGGATTGGCATCGCGTTCTCTTCACCGATGAGTGTTGCATATGCCTTCAACCAGACATTCGTCGGAGACGTGTCTGGAGGCAAGCCGGTGAGGCTGAACGCCTTAGACACACTCTCCAACTGTAAGTAGGCTGTTTATGTTTTCTTATTGGCAACGTTACGTAGCGCTCTGTATGAGGGTCACTGGCTGTGCTGTGTGCAGTCTGTGGCTGGTTCGCATTGTTGTCTGCCATTGTAGTGTTGGGCAGCGGCAGTTGGCTGTTAACAGCGCATAGCGTTGCGCAGTTGGAGGTGAGCCGCCAGCAGTGGTGGATGTGGGGAGAGAAATGGCGCAGATTTGAAATTTGTAAGACTGGATGGCATATATACTCGTATTATGATTATTAAGGTAAATACATTGTTTGTTCTCTATTAAAATCTTTCATTTGCTAAGTATGCCTATCAGTAGTTAGTGCTTTCAGTAGTTTGAATATTTTATTTAGCTGGCAGTAGTGGCGCTCGCTGTATTGCAGTAGTTCGAGTAACTAAGATTTTTGGTGAGGTAAGTGATTTGTGAAAGGTATAGGTTAATGTTAGTCAGGGCCATTCTTTTGTTGGGATTTTTGAAAGTCAGATTGCGTTGCGCTAAAAATATTGTGTGTCAGTTTAAGCTCAGTCCTGTACAATTTTTCAAAGTTGACGTTTCACAACGAGTGCAGCAAGGTGAGGCTTCCCTCCTGTTTTGGAGTGACATTATGTGGGGCCGACGAACGCTGCTGGTGGTCATGGAAGGTGCTGTAATGGCTGTACGATCATGAATCCCATCCTCCGACCGATAGTGCAACCACATCGGCAACATATTGGCGAGGCATTCGTCCTCATGGTCGACAATTCGCGCCCCCATCGAGCACATATTGTGAATTACTTCCTTCAGGATAACGACATCGCTCGACTAGAGTGGCCAGCAAGTTCTCCAGACATGAAGCCTATCGAACATGCCTGGAATGGCCTCAAAATGGCTGTTTACAGACGACGTGACCCACCAACCACTCTGAGGGATCTACGCCGAATCGCCGTTGAGGAGTGGAACAATCTGGAGCAACAGTGCCTTGATGACTTTTGTGGATAGTATGCTACGACGAATACAGGCATGCATCAGTGCAATAGGACGTGCTACAGGGTGTTAAAGGTACCGGAGTGTACAGCCATCTGTACTATCACCTCTTATACCGTGACGTCCGTTGTGTTATTGTATTGTAAGGCGCTACCGTCTGTATATGTATAGGTGTATGTCGTCTCTTCTTTCCCTCTTCGATAACACAGCGTGAGAAATGTTTATGTTTGTGTTAACCTATTTGTTATCGACAACACACAACTACACGGCCACGGTATCACCTGATTTCCGGAATAGCTAGCTTAATATAGTATAAAGATAGTGGGTTTCGATGCAGCGTTATTTAAGTGTGATTCTTCACTTAACCTTTGAGACTTTAAGAACCAGCTACTCTTTATCAGGCCCAAAACTCGACTTGTAACGAGAGCACTTAGGATCAGTCTGTCACAATATTAATAATACGTAAGGCTCTACATCACTATAAGAAAACATCACTGTTCATGAAATAACAAAATATACGATTAAACTTCTTTATATTTTTGCTTTTTTATTTAATCAAATGCTTTGAAAAGTTTATTTCGCGCCCACAAATCATCCACACCTCGATGTAAAGTGTAAACGTGTGCATGAAAAATAGTACACTGTTTCTGCTGATAACCACTTATGAGCTTTTGAGTTGCTAGGGTACCTCGATCAACAGGATTTATACTGGATTTTGAAAATGATCTTTCTATCCAAACTTACGTCCTCCACAATGGCTCATCAAATATTCTACCCTTTCTCGATAATTAAGAAATCGCGTAAATTGTATTTTCGCGAGTTTAAAGCAAACCATCGGCGGCGTGAAAGTAGTCTTGACACCGCGACGCACTCGCGACGCTTACCAGCCTGTCACGAAATTGATCTGCACACATCTACAACCAATTTCAAGGTCATAATTCGCCCTACACGACTGTGTGTAATTGAACCTCGTCCAATTAATTATTTCTGGAATCTTAATCACTGATCCCGACACTGGCCGTCCATAAAAGCACAATTAAAACTTTTTTTAAGAGTAAATGAATGACGTCGCATCATCTACATAATTATCAAATGGTTCAAATGGCTCTGAGCACTATGGGACTTAACCTCTGAGGTCATCAGTCCCCTAAAACTTAGAACTACTTAAACCTAACTTACCTAAGAAGAGCACACACATCCATGCCTGAGGCAGGATTCGAACCTGCGACCGTTGCGGTCGCTCGGTTCCAGACTGAAGCGCCTAGAACCGCTCGGGCACACTGGCCGGCTCTACATAGTTATTAAAATATTACTCCAAATGATCTCCAATATTTATCGTCATTATATATTAACGGTCATCAGAAAAAATATGATTTATTATCGGAAAGTAACACATAACAGATTGTAAATCGGACGTAACTAAATGACAGCTTTGCATAGCGTCGGGACTTAATCACGCAAAACTATATAAAGAAATCCCCCAAATCTCAATTTCTCCAAACCAACTGACAGATACAAATAAGATATTCAAGACGTCATAGATCAATCCCGACCTGTAATGTTATACGACCCTGTAATGTTATACTCTGGAGGTCTCGCTGTATGGTGGTGCAACATGCAATGTGTGGTTTTCATGAGCAATAAGGAGAGCGGAAATAATGTTTATTTTGATTTATATTCCAGTTTTCTGTAAATTTTCCGGAACTCTCGGAACCGAGGTGATGCAAAACTTTTTTTTGATGTGTGTATGTGGCATTGAAGTTCTCGGCACATTGCTGTAGAGATCTTGCAGATTTTGTGTTATTTTAAATTTGGCATGCTTTTTTCCTTGCTTCTGCAAGAGTGTTCTGACATGTTTTGTTTATCATGGAAGATCAGTTCAATCTCCTATTGATTTATTTCGTCTAGACCTCTCAATTACTGTCTAAGAATTTAAGCCGCATCTGGTCTACACTTACATAGTCACATTTGGAAGGAGCGTAGAGTGTCTCTCACGAAAGCGTTTCGCGAAGTTTTATCTGATTTCTAAACAGATATATTTTTTAGCGAATTTTTATCTGATTTCTAAACAGATATATTTTTTGTTTATTTTTGGTGGATTTGGATGCTACAGTATACAGTCGCGCTGCAACGATTTTGTAGTCACTAATCTCCGTATCCGCTATGATGCTCCCTGTTTCGTCCGGATTATTTGTTGCTGGGAGCTCAGGTACGTTTCCGTGATACCTCCACTGGGCTTCTGAACTAATTGCCCAAAATAATTTTCACAGAAAGTGTTTAGTTCCAATTTAGGACGACATTTTATGCCTACTACTGACTTTGAACATGTGTTTTCTCCAACATGTTCGTGTGAGTGGTATATCTGTTTGAAATGGGACCCACGTTTAATTCCAGCCTTTCGGCAACTAAACCATTTGAAACGAAGGGGGTAGGGGCGGGAGGTGGCGGGCAGTAAAGGGAACCAATCGTTAATTTACTCTGTTTTCAAGTAAAGCCTCTGCCCATATTAACTCAATATCACTACAAGATAAATTACTTCTAACAGCAACAAACACACCACCACCATTTGTATTTGATCTATCTTTTCTAAACACAGAAAGGTCCGCTGTAAAAATTTCGGCTGAACTTATCTCTGGCTTTAGCCAACTTTCAGTAGCAATAAAGATTTGATGATCTGTGTTTGGTATATCGGTTGGAGGTCTGGTTCTTTCCCAACACAACTACTACAGCTGAGACTAAGGCCCTCTTTGCATTTTCCCGAGACCCTCTAAACTAAAAGCGCCCAGTCTACTCCACACGGCACTCCCTACCCGTGCAGTCGCCTCCTGTGTGTAATGGACCCCTGGCCTACTAGCCGGGACCCTATACCCCACCACCCTATGACGCAACTAACGCAGTCTGCAGCGTACATGGCCACTAAACCGTCTGAGCCTCTGATTCAGATCCTCCCCTCGGCTCTGTACCAAAGAACCGCAATCGGTCCTATCGACGACGCTACACACGAGGAGCTCTGCCTTCATGGAGCAAGACTGGCAGTCTTTACCACTTCAGACAGCCACTGGAAAACAGAGAAAACTCTATTACTCCAATGCGACACGCACCGTTAGTACCACCATTACCCACCGCTGCAGTTGGCTGCAACCTGTGCTGTTCATGGCATCTGGAAGCACCTGTTTCTCATCTAGGACGACTGCTCCCGGTGCGCGCACAGCATACTCAGTAGACGGCTACCCCTCTTTGAGTCAACCTGAATGCGGACAATGACCGGCCGGGCTTCAGTAGAGGGCCGATCAACGGACACGGCGACGTGCTGGACGAACCCTTGAATCCCACGACCTGCCCTCCACTGTGATGCGCTCTGGAAGCGACCTCAAGCAATATGACCGAAAACAGCACCGCCTGGAGCTGCGTATGAAGGGTCGCTAACGCAGCCTCAATCTGAACACAGGAAACACAAGAATAAAAATGGTTTTAAAATGGCTGCTTGGTCGCGAAATAACAGTAACAGATTATTTCTGGGCACTTTTTCTTTTCATTACGCCTTTCGGACTCCGCTTATCTCAGATGACCTGGTGGAAAATATGTATATACAGGGTGAGTCACCTAACGTTACCGCTGGATATATTTCGTAAACCACATCAAATACTGGCGAACCGATTCCACAGATCGAACGTGAGGAGAGGGGCTAGTGTAATTGATTAATACAAGCCATACAAAAATGCACGGAAGTATGTTTTTTCTAACACAAACCTGCGTTTTTTAAATGGAACCACGTTAGTTTTGTTAGCACATCTGAACATATAAACAAATTCGTAATCAGTACCGTTTGTTGCATTGTAAAATGTTAATTACATCCGGAGATATTGTAACCTAAAGTTGACGCTTGAAACCTCCGATGTTCAGTTGCGTGTTGTAACAAACACGGGCCACGGACGGCGAGCAGCATCTGCAGGGACATGTTTACGATGACGACCGTGTTTACGAGTGTGGCTGTAGCGCACTGTTGTGGTTTGGTCTAGCTGTCGCAGTGTCCGCATGTAGCGCTTGCCGCTATTGTTATTCTGCATTCGTCTGCGCACGCAGATCAACTGTAGTACACCGTGTTACCAGACGTCTGTGATAGTGTAGTGTTGTAGGAACTGTGACCGTGGTGTATTCGAACTCTGAAAAGGCGAAGATGATACTCATGTATGGCGAGTGTCGACGAAATGCAGCTGAAGCCTGCAGGGTGTATGCAGAACGGTACCCGGACAGAGAGCAACCAACGAGCCGCACATTGCAAAACATCTACAGCCAACTGTATGCAACAGGTATGGTCGTAGCACGCAAACGGGTCCGTAACAGGCCCGTCACAGGAGAAGCGGGTGCAGTTGGTGTGTTAGTTGCTGTTGCCATGAACCCACACATGAGTACACGGGACACTGAGAGAGCCGGTGGACCGAGTGAAAGTAGTGTCATGCGCATACTACATCGTCACCGCTTTCACCCGTTTCATGTGTCGCTACATCAGCAATTACATGGTGATGACTTTAATAATCGAGTGCAATTCTGTCAATGGGCATTAACAGAGAATGCGTTGCAGTTCTACCTGTTTACCGATGAAGCGGGTTTCACAAACCACGGGGCAGTGAATCTACGGAACATGCGTTACTGGTCCGTGGACAATCCTCGCTGGCTCAGACAGGTAGAGCGACAGCGACCGTGGACTGTAAATGTATGGTGCGGAATCATTGGCGACCACCTCATTGGTCCTCACTTCATTGCAGAGGCCCAAACAGCTGCAACATACATCGCGTTTCTACAGAATGATCTGCCAACGTTGCTCGAAAATGTCCCACTGGAAACGCGTACGTATGTGGTATCAGCATGATGGTGCACCTGCACATTCCGCAATAACACTAGGCTGACCCGTGACAGGATGTTCGACGGGCGTTTCATAGGACGTGGAGGACGCATAAATTGGCCAGCCCGTTCTCTTGATCTTACACCTCTGGACTTCATTCTGTGGGGTACGTTAAAGGAGAATGTGTGCCGTGATGTGCCTACAACCCCAGAGAATATGAAACAACGTATTGTGGCAGCCTGCGGCGACATTACACCAGATGTACTGTGGCGTGTACGACACTGATTACGCCAGAGATTGCAATTGTGTGCAGCAAATGATGGCCACCACATTGAACATCTATTGGCCTGACATGTCGGGACACACTCTATTCCAATCCGTAATTGAAAACGGAAACCACGTGTGTACGTGTACCTCACCCCTCATGGTAATGTACATGTGCGTCAGTGAAGAAGACCAATAAAAAGGTGTTAGCATGTGGACGTAATGTGCTGTTCCAGTCTCTTCTGTACCTAAGTTCCATCACCGTCCCCTTTGGATCCCTATGTAATTCGGTGCTCTCCGATACACACGATCGAACAGCGGAGGAGTGGTACTCAAGCGTCAACTTTAGGATGTAATTAACATTTTACAATGCAACAAACGGTACTGATTACGTATTTGTCTATATGTTCAGATGTGCTAACAAAACTAACGTGGTTCCATTTAAAAAAACGTAGGTTTGTGTTAAAAAACATACTTCCGTGCATTTTTGTATGGTTTGTATTAAACAATTACACTAGCCCCTCTCCTCACGTTCGGTCTGTGGGATCGATTCGTCAGTATTTGATGTTCTTTAGGAAATATATCCAGCGGTAACGTTAGGTGACTCACCCTGTATATATATATATATATATATATATATATATATATAAGCTTGCAAAATTACACACTTGTATAAACGGAGCCCCTATATTAAACCACCATATAACACGACATTTAAGATGTAATACATACCCTTCGTTACAAAATGGACATACAACTTTGACAAAGTTGTCAAGCAACGTCAAAAGCGAGATAACTTTTACAGTTCCACACAGCAAAATGAGATACCACCTAAACACGTGTGCTACTGACAGCAGAGTGAAGTGGCTGGCGGCCGTTCCCGCTTAAGAGAAGTACCAGATGTAGAAGTATGGCACCGGAATTACCCTACAGAGGGTGTTAGCCATGAATGTAGGGCTCGTGAGACCGCGTCCTCAGCGCCATCTGCTACCTGTAACGGCAGACGACGAATGTCAACATATAGTAACCCAAGTTCCATACATCGGTATCTGGGTGCGCGGGGTAGCCGAGCGGTCTATAGCGCCTTGTCACGCTCCGCGCGGCTCACCCCGTCGGAGGTTCGAGTCCTCCCTCGGGCATGGGTATGTGTGTTGTGTTGTCCTTAGCGTAAGTTAGTTTAAGTTGGATAAAGTAGTGTGCAAGCCTAGTGACCGATGACCTTAGCACTTTGGTCCCATAGAACTTAACACAAATTTACAATTTCGGTATCTGTTTCAAACCCGTAAACATGTCGTATTTTGTGTCTACGAATTACGATTTGCCGACAGCATTGGTTTTCAGTTATCATTTGAAGAAAACTGCTGCAGAATCGCGTCGAATGCTTGTCGAAGCTTTCGGCGAACATGCTCTTGGAAAAACACAGTGTGTTGACTGGTTCAAAAAATTCAAAAGTTGTGATTTTGACGTGAGAAACGACGAGTGCGGGAAACCACGGAAAAAGGTCGAAGACAACGAATTGCAGGCATTATTGGATGAAGATGATATTCAAACTCAAAAGAAACTCGGGGAACAATTGAATGTGACGCAGAAAGCCGTTTCACTTCGGTTGAAGGCTATGGGAAAGGTGCAGAAAGTGGGAAAATGGGGCCGGCCGCTGTGGTCGAATGGTTCTAGGCGCTTCAGTTCGGAACCACGCGGTTGCTACGGTCGCAGGTTCGAATCCTGCCTCGGGCATGGATGTTTGTGATGTCCTTAGGTTAGTCAGGTTTAAGTAGTTCTAAGTCTAGGGGACTGATGACCTCAGATGTTAAGTCCCATAGTGCTTAGAGCCATTTGGAGGGGGGGGGGGGGTGAGTTCCGCATGAACTGAATGAAAGACAGGAAGCAAATCGAAAGACCACTTTGAAATTCTGCTTGCGAGATGCAAAAGAAAGTCGATCCTCCATCGAATAGTGATAGGTGATGAAAAATAGATGTATTTTGAGAATCGTAAGCGTCGTAAATCATGGGTGAATCCAGGCAAATCATTGGCATCCACTGCAAGACCAAATAGCTTTGGAAAGAAGACAATGCTCTGTGTTTGGTGGGATCAGAAGGGTGTCATCTATTGGTGTTATTGTTGTGGTCTTCAGTCCTGAGACTGGTTTGACGCAGCTCTCCATGCTACTCTATCCTGTGCAAGCTGCTTCATCTCCCAGTACCTACTGCAACCTACATCCTTCTGACTCTGCTTAGTGTATTCATCTCTTGGTCTCCCTCTACGATTTTTACCCTCCACGCTGCCCTCCAATACTAAATTGGTGATCCCTTGATGCCTCAGAACATGTCCTACCAACCGATCCCTTCTTCTGGTCAAGTTGTGCCACAAACTTCTCTTCTCCCCAATCCTATTCAATACTTCCTCATTAGTTATGTGATCTACCCATCTAATCTTCAGCATTCTTATGTAGCACCACATTTCGAAAGCTTGTATTCTCTTCTTGTCCAAACTATTTATCGTACATGTTTCACTTCCATACATGGCTACACTCCACGCAAATACTTTCAGAAACGACTTCCTGACACTTAAATCTATACTCGATGTTAACAAATTTCTCTTCTTCAGAAACGCTTTCCTTGCCATTGCTAGTCTACATTTTATATCTTCTCTACTTCGACCATCATCAGTTATTTTACTCCCCAAATAGCAAACTCCTTTACTACTTTAAGTGCCTCATTTCCTAATCTAATTCCCTTAGCATCACCCGACTTAATTCGACTACATTCCATTATCCTCGTTTTGCTTCTGTTGATGTTCATCTTATATGCTCCTTTCAAGACACTATCCATTCCATTCAACTGCTCTTCCAAATCCTTTGCTGTCTCTGACAGAATTACAATGTCATCGGCGAACCTCAAAGTTTTTATTCCTTCTCCATGGATTTTAATACCTACTCCGAATTTTTCTTTTGTTTCCTTTACTGCTTGCTCAATATACAGATTGAATAACATCGGGGAGAGGCTACAACCCTGTCTTACTCCCTTCCCAACCACTGCTTCCCTTTCATGTCCCTCGACTCTTATAACTGCCATCTGGTTTCTGTACAAATTGTAAATAGCCTTTCGCTCCCTGTATTTTACCCCTGCCACCTTTAGAATTTGAAAGAGAGTATTCCAGTCAACATTGTCAAAAGCTTTCTCTAAGTCTACAAATGCTAGAAACGTAGGTTTGCTTTTCCTTAATCTTTCTTCTAAGATAAGTCGTAAGGTCAGTATTGCCTCACGTGTTCCAGTGTTTCTACGGAATCCAAACTGATCTTCCCCGAGGTCGGCTTCTACTAGTTTTTCCATTCGTCTGTAAAGAATTCGTGTTAGTATTTTGCAGCTGTGGCTTATTAAACTGATTGTTCGGTAATTTCCACATCTGTCAACACCTGCTTTCTTTGGGATTGGAATTATAATATTCTTCTTGAAGTCTGAGGGTGTTTCGCCTGTTTCATACATCTTGCTCACCAGATGGTAGAGTTTAGTCAGGACTGCCTCTCCCAAGGCCGTCAGTAGTTCCAATGGAATGTTGTTTACTCGGGGGGCCTTGTTTAGACTCAGGTCTTTCAGTGCTCTGTCAAACTCTTCACGCAGTATCGTATCTCCCATTTCATCTACATCTACATCCTCTTCCATTTCCATAATATTGTCCTCAAGAACATCGCCCTTGTATAGACCCTCTATATACTCCTTCCACCTTTCTGCTTTCCCTTCTTTGCTTAGAACTGGGTTTCCATCTGAGCTCTTGATGTTCATACAAGTGGTTCTCTTTTCTCCAAAGGTCTCTTTAATTTTCCTGTAGGCAGTATCTATCTTACCCCTAGTGAGATAAGCCTCTACATCCTTACATTTGTCCTCTAGCCATCCCCGCTTAGCCATTTTGCACTTCCTGTCGATCTCATTTTTGAGACGTTTGTATTCCTTTTTGCCTGCTTCATTTACTGAATTTTTATATTTTCTCCTTTCATCAATTAAATTCAATATTTCTTCTGTTACCCAAGGATTTCTACTAGCCCTCGTCTTTTTACCTACTTGATCCTCTGCTGCCTTCACTACTTCATCCCTCAAAGCTACCCATTCGTCTTCTACTGTATTTATTTCCCCCATTCCTGTCAATTGTTCCCTTATACTGTCCCTGAAACTCTGTACAACCTCTGGTTTAGTCAGTTTATCCAGGTCCCATCTCTTTAAATTCCCACCTTTTTGCAATTTCTTCAGTTTTAATCTGCGATTCATAACCAATAGATTGTGGTCAGAGTCCACATCTGCCCCTGGAAATGTCCTACAATTTAAAACCTGGTTCCTAAATCTCTGTCTTACCATTATATAATCTATCTGATATCTTTTAGTATCCCCAGGATTCCTCCATGTATACAACCTTCTTTTATGATTCTTGAACCAAGTGTTAGCTATGATTAAGTTGTACTCTGCGCAAAATTCTACCAGGCGGCTTCCTCTTTCATTTCTTAGCCCCAGTCCATATTCACCTACTACGTTTCCTTCTCTCCATTTTCCTACACTCGAATTCCAGTCACCCATGACTATTAAATTTTCTTCTCCCTTCACTATCTGTATCTATGCTTTATAGATCTAGAAAAGGCATATGACCGGGTTCCTAGGAGGAAGTTATTGTCTGTTCTACAAGATTATGGAATAGGAGGCAAACTTTTGCAAGCAATTAAAGGTCTTTACATGGATAGTCAGGCAGCAGTTAGAGTTGACGGTAAATTGAGTTCATGGTTCAGAGTAGTTTCAGGGGTAAGACAAGGCTGCATCCTGTCTCCACTGTTGTCCATATTATTTATGGATCATATGTTGAAAACAATAGACTGGCTGGGTGAGATTAAGATATGTGAACACAAAATAAGCAGTCTTGCATATGCGGATGACTTAGTTGTGATGGCAGATTCGATTGAAAGTTTGCAAAGTAATATTTCAGAGCTAGATCAGAAATGTAAGGACTATGGTATGAAGATTAGCATCTCCAAAACGAAAGTAATGTCAGTGGGAAAGAAATATAAACGGATTGAGTGCCAAATAGGAGGAACAAAGTTAGAACAGGTGGACGGTTTCAAGTACTTAGGATGCATATTCTCACAGGATGGCAACATAGTGAAAGAACTAGAAGCGAGGTGTAGCAAAGCTAATGCAGTAAGCGCTCAGCTACGATCTACTCTCTTCTGCAAGAAGGAAGTCAGTACCAAGACTAAGCTCTCTGTGCACCGTTCAATCTTTCGACCAACTTTGTTGTATGGGAGCGAAAGCTGGGTGGATTCAGGTTACCTTATCAACAAGGTTGAGGTTACGGATATGAAAGTAGCTAGGATGATTGCAGGTACTAGTAGATAGAAACAATGGCAGGAGGGTGTCCACAATGAGGAAATCAAAGAAAAACTGGGAATGAACTGTATAGATGTAGCAGTCAGGGCGAACAGGCTTAGATGGTGGGGTCATGTTACACGCATGGGAGAAGCAAAGTTACCCAAGAGACTCATGGATTCAGCAGTAGAGGATAGGAGGAGCCGGGGCAGACCGAGGAGAAGGTACCTGGATTCGGTTAAGAATGATTTTGAAGTAATAGGTTTAACATCAGAAGAGGCACCAATGTTAGCACTGAACAGGGGATCATGGAGGAACTGTATAAGGGGGGCTATGCTCCAGACTGAACGCTGAAAGGCATAATCAGTCTTAAATGATGATGATGATGATGATGATGATGATGATTCACTATCTGAATAATTTCTTTTATTTCATCATACATTTCTTCAATTTCTTCGTCATCTGCAGAGCTAGTTGGCATATAAACTTGTACTACTGTAGTAGGTGTGGGCTTCGTATCTATGTTGGCCACAATAATGCGTTCACTATGCTGTTTGTAGTAGCTTACCCGCATTCCTATTTTCCTATTCATTATTAAACCTACTCCTGCATTACCCCTATTTGATTTTGTGTTTATAACCCTGTAGTCACCTGACCAGAAGTCTTGTTCCTCCTGCCACCGAACTTCACTAATTGCCTAACTTCAAACTATCCATTTCCCTTTTTAAATTTTCTAACCTACCTGTCCGATTAAGGGATCTGACATTCCACGCTCCGATCCGTAGAACGCCAGTTTTCTTTCTCCTGATAACGACATCCTCTTGAGTAGTCCCTGCCCGGAGATCCGAATGGGGGACTATTTTACCTCCGGAATATTTTACCCAAGAGGACGCCATCGTCATTTAATCATACAGTAAAGCTGCATGCCCTCGGGAAAAATTACGGCCGTAGTTTCCCCTTGCTTTCAGCCGTTCGTAGTACCAGCACAGCAAGGCCGTTTTGGTTATTGTTACAAGGCCAGATCAGTCAATCATCCAGACTGTTGCCCTTGCAACTACTGAAAAGGCTGCTGCCCCTCTTCAGGAACCACACGTTTGTCTGGCCTCTCAACAGATACCCCTCCGTTGTGGTTGTACCTACGTACCGTAGGTACAACCACAACGGAGGGGTATCTGTTGAGAGGCCAGACAAACGTGTGGTTCCTGAAGAGGGGCAGCAGCCTTTTCAGTAGTTGCAAGGGCAACAGTCTGGATGATTGACTGATCTGGCCTTGTAACAATAACCAAAACGGCCTTGCTGTGCTGGTACTACGAACGGCTGAAAGCAAGGGGAAACTACGGCCGTAATCTGTATCGCTGAGGCACGCAAGCCTCCCCACCAACGGCAAGGTGGGGGGGGGGAGGTGTCATCTATTATGAGCGTCTAAAACCTGGTGAAACCGTTAACACTGATCACTACCAACATCAAATGGTCGATTTAAATTGAGCACTACGTGAAATACGACCGGAAAAGGCAACCCAAAGTCATATTGGTTCATGATAACGCCCCACTACAAACAGCAAAACGGGGCAGGGAAACGATCGAGGCGTTCAGCTGGGAAATACTGGGCCATGCGGCTTATTCTCCTGTCTTGTTTCCGTCCGATTATCATCTGTTTGCATCACTGGCACACGCTCTCGCTGAACAACGCTTCAGTTCGTATGAAAATGTACGAAAATGGCTCGCTGACTGGTTCGCTTCAAAAGAATAACTATTTTTTTGGGTTGGAATTCATAGCCTGACGGAGAGGTGGGTGAAATGTATCAATAGCAATGGAGATTATTTTGAATAAAATATTGTTTATGAGTTTCAAACAACAGACGAGTAATTTTTGTGACCAAATTCCGGTTTCATAGTGTTACACCTAGTAGTTGGTGCTAGGTCGCGTACGCCCTGTGGCGCTGACGTCATGGCTAATACGTCATTACAAATAGCAAATAATATTATCAATTACAAAATTTATACGATTTTTCGTGAACAGTAAACTTTTTTTATAAGAGTTAAGGAAAATTGGAAATTTGTGGCAAAGTCTTATGGGACCAAACTGCTAAGGTCAGCCGGCCGGTGTGGCCGAGCGGTTCTAGGCGCTTCAGTCTGGAACCGCGCGACCGCTACGGACGCAGGTTCGAATCCTGCCTCGGGCATGGATGTGTGTGATGTCCTTAGGTTAGTTAGGTTTAAGTAGTTCTAAGTTCTAGGGGACTGATGACCACAGATGTTAAGTTCCACAGTGCTCAGAGCTACCCCGCACGGCCAGATACCGATGTATGGAACTTGGGTTACTATGTGTTGACATTCGTCGTCTGCCGTTACAGGTAGCAGATGGCGCTGAGGACGCGGACTCACGAGCCCTACACTCATGGCTAACACCCTCTGTAGGGTAATTCCGGTGCCATACTTCTACACCTTGTAGTTCTCTTAAGCGGGAACGGCCGCCAGCCACTTCACTCTGCTGTTAGTAGCACATATGTTTAGGTGGAATCTCATTTTGCTGTGTGGAACTGTAAAAGCTGTGTCGCTTTTGACGTTGCTTCACAACTTTAGGTATGTATTACATCTTATATGTCTTCTTGTTATTTGGTGGTTTTGTATAGCATCTCCGTTTATACACGTATATAATTTTTCAAGACTAATAAAAAAATTGTGTTTGTCGCCAGGTCATATGAAGATGGGCAGAGCCGGAAAGGCGCAATGAATAAAAAAAAGTGTTCAGAAACATTCAGTGACTATTATTTCGCGACCAAACATTACAGCCATTTTTATTCTTGTGATTACAATGGTCGCATACCTCTACCATGACTTTCAGTTGCCTGTCTTGGTGGCCGTGCGGTTCTAGGCGCTGCAGTCCGGAACCGCATGACCGCTACGGTCGCAGGTTCGAATCCTGCCTCGGGCATGGATGTGTGTGATGTCCTTAGTTTAGTTAGGTTTAAGTAGTTCTAAGTTCTAGGGGACTGATGACCTAAGCTGTTAAGTCCCATAGTGCTCAGAGCCATTTGAACCATTTTTTACTTTCAGTTACGTCTACGACACCGATCACAGTTCCTATCCATACTAAAGACGACGGAACTCAACACTCGACAGCCATTATAAGAAGGGACTGTGCCTTGTAAATACATAAACACGTAAGATATTTAAGCTTATAAAGCCCGCAGGCAAAGCAAAATATGTCGCTTCTAGTTAGAAGCTCGTAAAGTAATGCTCACACTAACGTTGTGCTATTCCCTGGTGCTGCTGTAATGGAACCTGCCGCTTAACTAAGCTATCTTAAACCTGCACTCACTGTTCAAACAAAAACATACAGACACGTCATGACAATGCACCCTGTCATAAAGCAGCATGTGTGAAGCAATGGTTTGTGCAGAATGACGTTCCTGAAATGTATTGGTCTGGCCAGAGTCCTGATGTGAACCCAGTGGAACTCCTCTGGGATGAGTTACAACTTAGTCTTCGCCCCGGACTCCAGTTTCGAACATCACTATCTTCTCTGCTTTCGGTTCTTTAGGAAGCATGGCCTGCCATTCCTCTGCAGACATTCAGATATCTCACTGAAAGTGTCACCAACAGAGCTTGAAAGCAGTCCACTGGGGCACATTTGCATGTGGCACCCGAATATGATTTTATAAACGATATATTTGTTAGGCTTTATATCGCTGACTGTGTAAGGCCGCATACCCAGAGATACTGCTTCTGGTATGAGATTATTATAGTGTTGGAGTAAGAGAGGGCATGGCGCACAGCTGTAGGTAGCTGTCTGTGAGGGAAAGGCAATGGAGTAGGTAGTTTTTGTGGTGCGCTGTGTGAAGCCGTCACGTGTTAGATTGATGTAGATATGTTATTATTGTTAAACATGGAAGCAGAAGTCTTCATGCAAGCAAAGTAAAGATGTTAAATAATTATGACTTCTGTTTATGCCAGCGCCTTAGTATAGATGCGCTGGCTGGTAATTTGAAATTGCTGAATAAGCCCAGAATGTACGTAAACCGTTTTGATAAAAAGGCTAGTTAGATATTTCACTTTTGTAATGTTCTTAAGATTTGTTATCAAAGCTATATGTAATTTGATGATTTGCATTTATGTTGGATTAGAGTAGTTAGATAATACTTGCTGTTTAAATCTCATTGTTTGTGAATCAGTTGTGAGTAATGTAACTTCAATTGCCAGATATTTTTGAAAAGACTAACTTAACTTGCAAGATAATTTTGCTAAAAAAAAGTCAGTGTCAGTAATTCACCATAATCAATACCGCCTCCCGGTCCAGGTCATAAGTTTTTAAAGAAGTTTTACTTTCATAAATGTTTTCATTTATCAGCCAAAACAATTTCATGTGCATTTCAAAGTATTACAGACCGCAATGCACACCACTGAGCCTATAGCTAGCATATATTTTGTTCCTCATGAGGGACCAGAATATATCGCGTTACTCCGTTGCAGCTTTAGACGTAAGACAATTTAATTTATTTGTTATGTGCACAGAGACCAAAGTTATCAGTTTTGAACAGGGCCAGAGGATTCAGTGCCTAAGGGGTTGAATGTATTTTGCAGTGACTGTATTTCTTTATTGGTATTGGGAGTTGCATTGCCCAATCAGTTCGTGTAAATTTTTGCTAACAGTAACACAGAATAAGCACACCACTTGCAGTTACAACACGCCATATGTTAACTCGAGTTTTGTAGCCATTCCACAGATCAGACACTCATTCAACGTAATCGTAACGCTTATTCGATTTTTTAAAAAGGAGGTACAAGCTGAAGCCGTCGTAAAGGCGAAGGGAGAACAGATCCAATATTATTGTCCACTAATAGTTGTCTGCATACAGTGTATACTGTTACATCTTACTGTCTTTAATAAGTGTTACCGTAAAACCAAAAACAAAAACAACTTTAAAAAATTGTGGTTATTCAGCCTTTCTCGGTGAAACTGATGCGTTACAAGTGGAGAACGCTGATCATGTCACTCGCTAATTTGGGCGCCGACCAAACTGTGATTGTATCACGGCACCTTTAAATAATAGCAGTCAGCATAAATTTAAGAAAAAAGTACAAGCAGAATATCTGAAGACAATACTATTTACCAAAAATAGTGTCGGCTTTATTAGATGTGCGCTTCTCTTTACGTTGTGTAATCTGAGAAGTAACTTCTGTCGTGTTTCCTTCAGTAATACTACTGATTAAGGTACGCTTCCATTACTACAGATCTGTCTCGCAAAATTCCGGCACATGTGCCGGAAATTTGTTGATATGGAAACAGTCTGCAACATGTTGCGCCACAAGTGCCAGGAACAAAAATGTCCCAAGCGACTACAGCACACAACACATGCAGCAGATTGAGCCACGAGCAATGGAAACAGACTTCAGCATGTCCCGTGACTTGTGCATGCGCAGTAATGAAGTCTGTAATCGCAGTGCAGACCCTGCGAGTATAACCTGAAACGTGCTCCCTTGTTTGCGATAGTATTATCTCAGTCTTGTAAGTGATAGTGTTTGTTTTGTCATGGAGTGCTCTAAATGTAAAGTGGCGAAACTTAATGAACTAAAAGAGCGAAAACAGCGCTGTGGAATATAACAAATCCAAGCCATAAGAATTCGAAGAATAGAGACAATGCTCTGCATCATATTTCTGACATTGTGGAATGCACTACTGAAGAAGCTGAGAAGAAACTTCGCTCCCTGAGATCTCAATTCTAGAGAGATAAAGAATAAAATACAAAAGAACAAGAGAAGGGGTGCTGACGCTAAGCCTGTTTACACGACTAAATGGTAGTATTTTAGTTTATTGAGTTTTCTGTCAGAAACCACTGAACGAGTTGTACATACAAGATCACTAAACCTGGAGAGTGAATAATAATTTTGCTATGTTTTGTGAAATTTTATTTATATACATAATCAGGTACAAACGAAAATGCAGTTAATTATTCAGGGATCATATTTTGAACACAAATTATTTTTCTGACTCATTATTCAAGGTTAAATTAAAGGTTAATTAAAGTGTGGCCCTAAAATGTAATTGTAGTAGTAACTGTTCATTTCAATGTTGCTACGTCAGTTGCTCACTGTGAAAAAAGTGAGCAAATTCTTGACGGACAAACGTGCCAGAATTTTCTCCTCTTTGCTTTCACCAATGAAGCCCAAGAAACTTTACTCCTTCATTTCTCAAAGTTCCCTTGATAACATTTTCGTAGTCATTCTCTAAATCAACAACATGAGCAGAACAGTAGGTCCCTGCAGAAGAATCCTTCCTTAGAAAGTTACGCAAATAAGCACAGCTTAACGTAACACATCTTGCTGGTTCGCTTTGTAGTAACATTGGTTTTCGGAGAGCTCAAAATACTCTGCTTATTATTCCGAAAACGTCTTCAGCTGTCCTCCTAACTTTTGAATGTCTGTTATTAAAAGCTCTTCCAATTGAAACTTCCCACAAAGGTCTCATAAAACCTTCTGACGTAGCAAATACATCGTCAGCAACGATTACAAAGGCCATGTCTACATCTGTTTCTGGTAAAGGCCGTTTAGGTGGTACTTGCAGCGTGTTTTGCTCAACAGTAGCATGTAAGTTTGTGTCCTGTGCATCGAACACACATCCTTGCACACCTGTGTCCACATTCAATACTGGAAGTTCATTTATAACTGTGGTATAAACTACCGCTGTGTTATTCCAGGTTGGAAAACAACGTGCTTTCCATCAGTTGCGCCGAAGCAGTTCGGATAGTGCTACTTAGATTAAAATTATTTGGCAACATCATCCCATTCTCTTCCATTGTTGGTACATAAAATATAAGGTACTCTCGTTAAATTATTGTACAAGTGAAAAAATAAGCATTTTTAGTTCCATATTTCAACACAGGCTAAAACATTACAACTGCTAAAAAGCATAAAAATTATAGGCCACCAGGACTTCATATACTCCTAGTGGCTCATATTTCTTTATAGTAATAGTTGTGAATTGCTATTACTCCTTTGTTTTTCCTCTTCTTTTTTTAGACTCTCCCGAAACTGGCTTTGACGAGAACGACCCTGACGACTCAGTCACAGAAGACGTAAGTGATAACAGGAAAGCTGAAAATCCACAGAAAGTGTAGGATCAGAAACTGCTGTTGTACCAGATCCATCCACTAACTCAACACAAAAATCAGCACCTGTTCACAAGAAACGTTACGATGAACGTTCTCCACCAGATTAAAAAAGTTCTACCCTAGAAAAAAAAATTTAACCATGCATACTGTGTGTTCACGTCAACTGTAAATAAAAGCAGGGCTGAAGATACATGTTTTCAGAACATGTAGCTGAGTCTTTAAAAAGGATTCAAGATAGGGAAACTACGGCCTGGGTTCACCACAGCCATACGGTATTACTGTGTATGTGAAGGAACAGGAGGTCCAGTACCTCCACTATTCCATCCTGGATTTATAAGTTGTGCTAGTTGACCATAAACAGCTGAATATTTTGCTCCTCATGCGGATAATCAGCCTCATTCCAGAAACTCGTCCGCTAGTGACTCTCAGCAAGTTATTCCATAGAGTTGAAACCCTTCACCCTAACAAACAGCCGGCCGTGGTGGCCGTGCGGTTCTAGGCACGTCAGTCCGGAACCGCGTGACTGCTACGGTCGCAGGTTCGAATCCTGCCTCGGGCATGGATGTGTGTGATGTCTTTAGGTTAGTTAGGTTTAATTAGTTCTAAGTTCTAGGGGACTGATGATCTCAGATGTTGAGTCCCATAGTGCTCAGAGCCATTCGAACCATTTGAACCTAACAAACAAAAGCGAGCCTCAATGTTCTCCAAACGAGCCTCAATGTTCTCCCCTATCTACCTTATCTATCGCTTGAGCCTTGTCCCGCAGTTACACAGTGTCAGCCATCGTTAATTGGATGTGACATGTTAATGTTTAAGGGGTGGCCGGATGCCCTTCCTGCCGCCACCCCGTACCCACCGGGACGAAATTAGTGGAACCCAACTGTCTGCGTCGAGTGTAACCCATGGAATAGTGTGAATGTGTTCAGATGTCTGCGAGCTGTGTAACTGTGGCGGAACAAGGGGACCAGCCCGGTATTCACCTAGCGGGATGTGGATAACCGCCTAAAAACCACATCCAGGCTGGCCGGCACATCGACCCTCGTCGTTAATCCACCGGGCGGATTCGATCCCGGGCCGGCGCGCCTACCCGAGTCCAGGAAGCAGCGCGTTAGCTCTCTCGGCTACCCTGGCGGGTCCAATGTTCTCCCCTGTAGAGTTTAATTAAATTAAGAATATGATTATCTGAACTGTGTGACTGATCAAGTTACGTGCTAGAAAAATCAAAATTGCAAGTTAACCACAGCTACTCAGAGGTTATAGGAAGCTAGGGATCTTTGCTGATGGACAAACTTCAGATTGGCACATAATTTTAATTCCACCAAAGAACAAATTTCATTATTACGTAGTTACAAAATTGGAATAACAACATAAAATTTAATTCGGACCTTTGCCCTCTTAAGAGAATACACAACTGACTAACCGTCAGCCATGAATTAATATAACAAACGATACTTTAAAGATAATAATTAGATCTGATGGCAAAAGGATCACAGACAGTCACCACCATGAGCCCACTGTTCAGTTCATTGCTTACGTAACCAAAATTTACACAACACTAAATGATTCACTTTGAGTTACCTAGAAAAGTATCTCGTCCGTCCCGGCGGACAGGCCGGATACTTAACTAAAGGATGGGAGCGCAGCTTATACACGGTGGTACTCTGAACAGACGAGTAGAAAGAACCGCCAAGCAATTTCGAAGATGATCAGGCTGCAAACCAGGGCAGTAAACACGCCGCACACACACACAGATCTCAGATTGCCCGCCAAGGCAACGAACCCCATCTGCCCCACATACCAGACCATGTCTGCCACAGCAAATAATTCACGCGGCAGGCAAATTCAAATCGTGATTCAGCTTTTGAAGACAATGCAAGGCTTACTAACTACGCGACTATCTGTAACATAACTGACAACCAAACTAAGACATTTACCCAATAGAAGAACAATTAAAATTACACTGACTTACAAGGCTCTGCCCTTCATATTAAAAGAAAGTCTAAAAGCAAAACTTGGCGGAGAGCACACTAATTAACATACTCCATCAAATTAACAGTGCAAGGAACCTTTAAAACAAGCAGTAAACAACGCTTGGAAGCCTTAGACTTCGTAAGTTCAGTACAACTCAGAACCACCCTTAGCTGATCTCCGACAGATACAACATGCCACCATAAGTTTCACAAATCTTCACAGGTTAACAGCAGCATATGAATCATACGTAACTTAATGCTTCCAGTTACGCTATGCGATGATGTCCAGCCTGAGATGACGGACCCGCCACAGTTTCCCACGCAAACGCGTCGACTAATCAGCACCGTACACCCGGCCCGCGGCAAAACGGCAAGGACGGCGGGCTCCAGGCACAGTGGATAGAGACGAGGGCCTGCCTTCAAAACATGTTGGTTCGTTGAACACCGACCAGCGTGAGAGAGCTCGGCCACACGCCAAGCCGGAAAAGCAAAGGTGGAACCGTCAGAGATATAAGACGAAACGAGTGTCGATATCAGCGACGCAAGTGGAGCATAACTAGCGCCAGTCGCCACGGCTCATTACCAAGTAATGAATTTATTACCTCAAAATTAACATTCAAGAGTACGTAATTTTAGGTACCATGTGAAACCTGATGTGTTAAAGACAGGTTACCACTTTATAAAATGAAGACAATTATGCATAAACCATTTTATAACCAAAGTTTCTTGTTAACAGTTCTTACCGTACTGCAGTCCGCCCCCGGTAGCTGAGTGGTCAGCGCGTCAAAATGTCAATCCTAAGAGCCCGTGTTCGATTCCCGGCTGGGTTGGAGATTTTCTCCGCTCAGGGACTGGGTGATGTGTTGTCATAATCATCAGCATTTCCTCCCCATCGACGCACAAGTGGCGTCAAATCGAAAGACTTGCACCTGGCGAACGATCTACCCGACGGGAGGCCCTAGTCACTCGACATTTCCATTACCTAAATGCAATGCCTTAAAGCTGCAACAATGGCCTTGCACATATCCAGGTATGAATTTTGGAATGGCGGATTTGGAGATTCTTTGTGTGTATGTTAAAGAACTGTACCTATCAACCTGTCGCTAATAAACGAAGAGTAGTCACTAACAGTCCACCAGGCGGTATTGCTTCTCGACGTTTCCTGCTTTTTGTAATATCTGGTCAAACAATGTTTAGTAAAACCTCGAAGTCACTTGCTGTCATTCTAACAAAACCTTGGACCCACTTTGGAGACGTAAGTCTTGCATTAAAGAGTTACTGGGTCCTTCCGAACGTCTTTCCCTGCAAAACTTATAATATGCGTTTTGGTCGTTTTTGCCGTTTTCTTTCTTTCTTTTCTTTTAGTAGTTACAGAACGCGCCTGCCATTGCCACAAAAGCTGCAGTAGATGAGCTGTCCATATTCGGTCAAAATAGAAAGAAACGCTGGAAAACATTGTATCTGATTCACTGTAAAAACAAGCTTGCGCTATAAAATGTTGGTTGTTGGAAGCAGTAGACAAAATGACACGCAACATGTACCCCGAACTTGTTAGAAGGAAATGTACTTTTAAGTTATAATTGTCAAACTGCCTATTTGTTCCATGTACGACGGAAATAATCTTTCCTGACTTGTTACCAACTTTGCTCATCTTTCGCACGATGGTATTACGTACTTGAATGTAACAGGTGCTGGCCTCGTACGATGCGCTAACGATGAGGTAAGATGGTTGGTTGGTTGGTTGGTTTGGGGAAGGAGACCAGACAGCGTGGTCATCGGTCTCATCGGATTAGGGAAGGATTGGGAAGGAAGTCGGCCGTGCCCTTTCAGAGGAACCATCTCGGCATTTGCCTGGAGTGATTTAGGGAAATCACGGAAAACCTAAATCAGGATGGCCGGACGCGGGATTGAACCGTCGTCCTCCCGAATGCGAGTCCAGTGTCTAACCACTGCGCCACCCCGCTCGGTCGATGAGGTAAGACACTAAGCTCGTATCGACATGCTCTCCAGGGACAAAATATTAGTGGCTCCCCTAAAAGAGCAGACTATTCCCTTTAAAGCGTTATAGATAGTGTAGGACTGGTAAACAGCCACCTCTGACGTTCTAGGTGATGGTAGCGAAGTGGTATGTATGTATCAGTCCGTTGCATGGAAATAAGCGCAGTAAGACCGGTCGACGTGAGAGAACGGCAGAGAGGAGCTATCATGTTTGGACTTTCCCATCACCATACCGCGCAAGAAGATGCCCGATTTGTTGACGTATCAACGCCACTGTCCAGCGTATCTAGAAGAGACGATGTGACACTCGGAACGATGTATCGCGGTGTAAGAACAGTGGGCGTAAAATGATCCTAAACAACAGGACCGGAGACAAATGTCAGGCCCAGTCTACGACAAACGGTTTTAAATCCAGCGATTGGTGCTGTCAATGAATGCACGTACATCTCAACCGGTTTCCGAGAGAACGTAGGGAAGGCAAGTGCATGCGGTGGACATTTGAAAACTGGTACCTCTTAAAAGGCCTTTTTCTACAGCGGAACATAAAACTGTACTCTTCAATAGGTCAGACGGCTCATCACTGGTCAGCAACTGGCTGGAAGTGTGTTGTGTGGTCTGACGACTCATCATTTTACCTCTTATCAAAGTATACACGGTGCTGAGTGAACCGACAGGAAAATGAGGTGTTTGGAGCCTGTAGCTTAGAAATGAGGCCATTCTGTGATGCTTTGGTGCTGTTTTTCGGAGAATGACTTGGGCGTACTCGTTCAGGTTATCGTGAACGTTCATCGGAATACTCCATGAGGTTTCGGTACTGCAGCCGAATGATGCCGACAACGCCATATTTCGGAAGACAACCACTCAGGTGAGGGTTTATCACTGGAGCTTTCTGGTACGGGTCGCTGTATTTCAAAATATAAAACTGACGCAAAGATGCAAGCCCATAGGTAACCGCTGCGTGACTGTCGAATATTGCTCCAGCTGAGAGGCTCAGACGAAACATCTACATATATACTCCGCTAGCCACCAAGCGGTGTGTCGCGGAGGGCACAATTCGCGCCAGTCATATCCCCCCCCCCCCTCGCCCTCCCTCTGTTCCACTCGCAGATCGCGCGGGGGAAAAACGACCGTCTGAACGCCTCAGTACGAGCTCTTATTTCCCTTATCTTGGAATGGTGATCATTGCGCGATTTGAAAGTTGGTGTTAATAATATATGCTCTACATCCTCGGAGAAGATCGGATTTCGGAATTTAGTGAGCAGCCCCTTCTGTTTAGCGCGCCGTCTATCTGCAAGTGTGTGCCACTTCAAACTTTCTATGAGATTTGTAACGCTCTCGCGATGGCTAAATGTACCAGTCACGAATCTTGCCGCTCTTCTTTGGACCTTCTCAATCTCTTGAATTAGACCCAACTCGTAAGGGTCCCATACAGACTAACAATACTCCAAGACTGGACGAACTAACGTATTGTAAGCTATTTCCTTTGTTGAGCGACTGCATCGCTTCAGGATTCTACCAATAAACCGCAATTTAGAGTTCGCCTTACCCGTTACTTGCGTAATCTGATCGTTCCAAAAAATGGTTCAAATGGCTCTGAGCACTATGAGACTTAACTTCTGAGGTCATCAGTCCCCTATAACTTATGACTACTTAAACCTAACTAACCTAAGGACATCACATACATCCATGACCGAGGGAGGATTCGAACCTGCGACCGTATCGGTCGCGCGGTTCCAGACTGAAGCGCCTAGAACCGGTCGACCACTCCGGCCGGCTGATCGTTCCATTTGAGATCATTTCGAATAGTCACACCCAGATACTTGACGGACGTTATCGCTTCCAAAGACTGGGCATTTATTTCATCCATTAATGGTGCTTTTCGCCTTGTTATGCGCAGCCATTACACCACGCATTTATTTTCTGAAAATCCCCATTGATCTGTTCACAATTTTCGTGTCATACTACTTTCCTGTAGACTACAGCGTGATCGACAAACAGTCTAATGCCGCTATCAATACCATCAACCAGATAGTTTATGTAAATCGTAAAAAGCAGAGGACCTATTACGCTGCCCTGGGGCACACCTAAAGTTACGCTTGTTTCTGTTGAATTCACCCGTTCAGGACGACATACTGCTCTCTGTCTGTTAGAAAACTTTCTATCCAACCGCATATGTCATCGGATAGACCGTAAGCGCTCACTTTTTGTAGCAAGCGATAGTGCAGAACTGAGTCGAACGCCTTTCGAATGTCGAGAAATATGACATCATCCTGGGAGCCGGTATCTAGAGCCTGTTGTATATCATGCACAAAGAGGGCCAGCTGTGTCTCGAATGACCGCTGTTTCCTAAAACCATGCTGGTTTCTGCAGATGAGCTTCTCAGAGTCTAGAAAGTTCATTATGTCTTAACACAAAATATGTTCCATGATGCTACAACAAATCGATGTCAGTGAAATTGGCCGGTAATTGTGTGCATCCGACTTTCTACCCTTCTTATAGATTGCTATGACCTGGGCCTTCTTCCAGTCCCGTGGAACTTTCCGCTGTTCCAATGATCTGTGATAGATGATGGATAAGAATGGTGCTATATTTGTAGCATAGTCAACATAAAATCTTAGGGCGATACCGTCTGGGCCAGATGCCTTCCTGGCGTCTAAGGATCTTAACTGTTTTACAATTCCAGAAACACTAAACACTATGTCAGCCATCCTTTCGTTCGTTCGATGATTGAAAGGGGGAATGGTGCTGTAGTCCTCTACCGTGTGACGAGTTTTTGAAAGCTAGGTTTAGAATTTCGGCCTTCTGTTTATTATCATCAGTTACATTACCCGTACTGTCAGCAAGAGAAGGTACTGAATTATTTGTAGCATATAATAATGCATGCATGCAATATCCAGGTATCAACGTGTGGAAAAACTGTGGGAAAACCGGAACAGAAGAGAATCGAAGCATTTGAGATGTGCTGCTATAGACGAATGTTGAAAATTAGGTGGACTGATAAGGTAAGGAATGAGGAGGTTCTACGCAGAATCGGAGAGGAAAGGAATATATGGAAAACACTGATAAGGAGAAGGGACAGGATGACAGGACATCTGCTAAGACATGAGGGAATGACTTCCTTGGTACTAGAGGGAGCTGTAGAGGGCAAAAACTGTAGAGGAAGACAGAGATTGGAATACGTCAAGCAAATAATTGAGGACGTAGGTTGCAAGTGCTACTGTGAGATTAAGAGGTTAGCACAGGAAAGGAATACGTGGCGGGCCGCATCAAACAAGTCAGTAGACTGATGACCAAAAAAAAAAAAAAAAAAAAAATCAGCATTATAAAATTAACTGTCGCTAGGGATGTCGTTAGGCGTAAGGCTTTCCTTTGTGAAGATATTAAAGAAATTAACGGACCACACGCCTTGTTGTAGTTGTTGTCTTTAGTCCGAACAATGGTTTGTTGCAGCTCGCTATCTTGTGTTAGCCTCTTCCTCTCCGAATAACTGTTGCTACCTGCATCATTTGGGACCTGCTCACCGTATTCGTCTCTTGGTTTCCCTCTACAGTCTTTACCTCCTACACTTCACTCCAGTATTAAATCGGTGATTCCTCGAGGGTTCAGAATGTGACCTATCAACCAATCCCCTTTCAGTCAAGATATGTCACAAATTTCTTTTCTCCGCGATTCTGTTCAGTTAGTCACTACTTACAAGGTCTTTCCATCTAGTCATTATCATTCTTCTGTAGCGCCACATTTCAAAAGCTTCTATTATCTTCTTGCCTGGGCTATTTATCGAGCGCGTTTCACTTCCAGCCGTGGCTACACTCCAAACACCTGCAGAAGAGACTTCCCAACACTGAAATACATGTTCGATGTTAATAAATTTCTATTCTCCAAAAATGATTCTCTTGTCATAGCCAGTCTACATTTTATATCCTTTCTACTTCGGCTTCTTATCCATTTGCAAGCTGCCATCTCAGTTAACAAAATCTTCCGCCAGACGCATGTCGACTGATTCCTTAATAACTGAATCTTAGAAGTCGTGGCCAAAATTTTCTTGACGGAACTGACCATACAATGATCTGCGAAGATACAATACTCGGCAATTGCTGATTTACTGAGTTGAGAAACACGAATGTGGCGATCATGTTCCACTCACCTTCCACGTACCGTGCCTGTCGTCTGAGCAAGTTATTCTATAGCCTCCAGTTGTCCGCAAACCCAGATCGTCCGAGGAGTGCAGGAATCTTTGTAAATGACTCTAGAAAGTTTCTTTTAACGTAACGTTTGTTCAGAAGTCTGATTTCGACGAAATATTGTCGGAATATAGGAGGAACGCCCTGGACTTCAAAAGCTCCTTCTCCGGTTAATCCTGTTAGTGGCTTTCTCCTGAAAGCTGTGCTGATCTGAAGAGAATATCTGTTATCTTTGAAAACAGAGTACAGGTGTCCCATCTCCTGTGCAAGGCTGTCTCTGTTAGAGACGTGTAGTCTACCAACGTTCAGTACACCAGAAGCTTCAAGAATCACACACGTTTTCCCTAACGAAGTATTGCCTTTCCTTCTACGTCTTCTTGACGAGTATGCTATGAACATTCATAAGTTGAGAACAGCCGTCTGCACGCATACGTTCGTGGTGTGGCGAACACTCAGGGAACCTACAGCACCTCAACTGAGCCGCTAAACCATCCGATCTGAATCCCATAGAAAATATGTGGGGCTATATGGAACAGGGAGTGAAAAGTAGCCATCAACAAACCGCGCAATTTGTACCTCTACGGAATCTAGTCATCAGTGAATGGCTTCAGTTGGATACGGCATGCCCGAAAAAACAATTGGACACCTTTTCTCGCCGAACTGAGGCCATTATCAAGGCTATTGAGGTGTTACACAGCATTAACTTAATGTCTTCTGGGGGTGACAGATTTTTCCCCGTTATTATTATTAAGTCAGTAAAAAATTCACATTGCATCAAATACTGTTTCTTTTAGACTGGTTCCTGCATTGATAAAAAGTTTCTCCTACGTACTTTCTCAAGCTCACTATCGCCAAAATGGCAACATATTACTTCGGATTGAATTAATTTTTCCATTTTACTGCCTTTTGAGCTTCTTGCTGTGGATTATATACGCACATTAAAAAAATGTTTGCATCACCTCAGTTCTGAGAGTTCTGGAACCTGTACAGAAAATTGGACTAGAGATCAACATAAATATCATTTCCGCCCTTTTATTGCTCATGAAAGCCACACATTCCGTGTTGCACCACCATACAGCGAGACCTTCAGAGGTGGTGGTCCAGACTGCTGTACACACCGGTACCTCTAATACCGAGTAGCATGTCCTCTTGCACTGATGCATGCCTGTATTGGTAGTGGGATACTCCCCACAAGTTCATCAAGGCACTGTTGGTCCAGATTGTCCCACTCCTCAACGGCGATTCGGCGTAGATCCCTCAGAGTGGTTGGTGGGTCACGTCGTCCGTAAACAGCCCTTTTGAGGCCATCCCAGGCATGTTCGATAGGCTTCATGTCTGGAGAACATGCTGGCCACTCTAGTCGAGCGATGTCGTTATCCTGAAAGAAGTCATTCACAATATGTGCGCGATGGGGGCGCGAATTGTCGACCATGAGGACGAATGCCTCGCCAATATGTTGCCGATATGGTTGCACTTTCGGTCGGAGGATGGGATTCATGTATCGTACAGCCGTTGCAGCGCCTTCCATGACCACCAGCGGCGTACGTCGGCCCCTCATAGTGCCATCCCAAAATAGCAGGGAAGCCCCACCTTCCTGCACTCGCTGGACAGTGTTTCTAAGGCTTTCAGCCCGACTGGGTTGCCACCAAACACGTCTCCATCACCGAGCGAGATGGTGTAGTGGACTCGTATTCGGGAGGATGACGGTTCAAACCCGTGTCCGGCCATCCTGATTTAGGTTTTCCATGATTTCCCTAAATCGCTTCAGGCAAATGCCGAGATGATTCCTTTGAAAGGGCACGGCCTACTTCCTTCCCCATCCTTCCCTAATCCATTGAGACTGATGACCTCGCTGTTTGGCCCCTCCCCCGAATTAACCAACCAAACGTCTTCGACGATTGTCTGGTTGAAGGCATATGCGACACTCGTCGGTGAAGAGAACCTGATACCAATCCTGAGCAGTCCATCGTGCATGTTGTTGGGCCCATCTGTATCGCGCTGCATGGTGTCGTGGTTGCAAAGATGGACCTTGCCTTGGACGTCGGGAGTGTCAAGTTGCACATCATGTAACCTACTGCGTACAGTTTGAGTCGTAAAAAGACGTCCTGTGCATGCACGAAAAGCCTTATTCAACATAGTGGCGTTGCTGTCAGGGTTCCTCCGACCCATAATCCGTAGGTAGTGGTCATCCACTTCAGTAGTAGCCCTTGGGCGGCCTGAGCGAGGCATGTCATCGACTGTTCCTGTCTATCTGTATCTCCTCCAAATCCGAACAACATCGCTTTGGTTCACTCCGAGACGCCTGGACACTTCCCTTGTTGAGAGCCCTTCCTGGCACAAAGTAACGATGCGGACGCGATGGAACCGCGGTATTGACCGTCTAGACATGGTTGAACTACGGACAACACGAGCTGTGTATCTCCCTCCTGGTGGACTAAGTGGAACTGATCGGCTGACGGACCCCCTCCGTCTACTAGGTGCTGCTCATTCATGGTTGTTTACATCTTTGGAGGGGGCAGGGGGTTGAGTGACATCTCTAACAGTCAAAGGGACTGTGTGTGTGATACAATATCCTCAGTCGACTTCTAACTTCAGGAGTTCTGGGAACCGGGGTGAAGCAAAACTTCTTTTGATGTGTGTATTTTAAGAAGTATAGCAACCAGCGAACTTTTATTTATGCCGGTACGCATTTCGTGCTTTCATCCCTCTTCAGTTGTTCTAATACATTTTTTTAATCTCCAGTTAGCACATCGTTAAAAACAGTGACGGCAGGTTGAACGTTGCAGATGCCCCAAGCAAAATAACAGTTTTGATTAACTACTACCCTCGGCGAGTTGTATATTGAAATGTATTACGTGTTAGATGTTCTTTGTTTCTGTTCTGCTTGTTTTTGCTCCAGTTTCTCGCGTCTAGAATCGCGACGGAAGAACTTTTACTTTGCATATTGCACAAAAACTACGCAGAACCCATCATGTTGCCGACTGACATGTTTGTTTACATCGGAAATTTATTTCTGTATTCTAAGTTACACTTGCTTACAGGCCCTGAAGGTATTGCTAAAGTCAGTTCTGTGTATACATAAATGTTTTTAATTTAACATTCCGTGTGACTTAAAAATTGAAATTGCTTCATGAATATACTGAGTGCTATGATATTTACTAAGTGCGTTAGAGATTCATTATATAATGAATATCACAAAAGGTATATAGCGTTAATACTACATATACATGTTTGGTTCAAATGGCTCTGACCACTATGGGACTTAACATCGGAGGTCATCAGTCCCCTAGAACTTAAAACTAACTTAAACCTAACTAATCTAAGGACATCACAACATCCATGCCCGAGGCAGGATTCGAACCTGCGACCGTAGCGGTCGCGCGGTTCCAGACTGTTGCGCCTAGAAGCGCTCGGCCACCACGGTCGGCCATGTTATATGGAAGGGCATGTGGTCACACATAGCTCTTCCGCTCGTTGCCAGGCTTCTTAACTTTGTAAGCGCCGCTAATCGGTCGATTAGATCCTCAGTTGTCATGACGACGCTCCGTACTAATCCCACCAAGGAAAAATGCCTGGCAGTACATGGACTCGAACCTGGGTCCCACACATGGCAGTCAGCCGTATTGACCGCTTAGATACAGATGTAGACATTCCTTTACGTTAAACCAACTATATTTTTGTGATATTCAATATATAACGAGTCACTAGTGCACTTAATAAATAACCATTGTACATTAATGCTAAGCAGTTTATTATTATTATTATTATTATTAGCATTAGCGAATTCTCCCAATAAATGGAAGGCGTTAAAGAAATAGCTCAGTCAACTTTTCCTTACTTTCTTCCTCTTTTTGCAGTAGGTTTCATTCTTTCCGTGAAGGCTTATGGTTCAAATGGCTCTAACCACTATGGTACTTAACAGCTGAGGTCATCAGCCACTAGAACTTAGAACTAGTTAAACCTAACTAACCTAAGGACATCACACACATCCATACCCGAGGCAGGATTCGAACCTGAGACCGTAGCAGTAGCGCGGTTTTGGATTGAAGCGCCTAGAACCGCTCGGTCACAACGGCCGGCGTGAAGGCTAGTTAAGTTTTTCCGGGCATCTTGTTCTGCACTGTGTTTGTTTTGGTTGCTCTCATCTAACTTCCCATTTGTCTACTTCGTGTCTGAAGGTGTCTCTTTCTAAAATGTCGGTTGGTCTTATGTTATGTTTTTGAGCCTCTTTCGAATTTCGTTCAGCCAAGCCGATGAGTTCTTAAATGACGTTACACACGAGGTCTATCCAAAAAATTCCGGAATATTCATCATTTCGCGCCAGTGTTGTGTTAGGGCGAGATCGGTTGACACCCTGCTCACACCTATGTTTAATGTGTAACTGCTGGAAGCGTCATTGTTGTACGTCTGTTAGTTATAGTTCAGTGACGTACTGAGTAGAACATTGTGTCGCACATAGAGTTAGAGGAACAATGCGTCAGCGTTAAATTTTGCGTGAAACTCAAGCAAACCTTAACAGAGACACACCAAATGATGCAGGAAGACTACGGCGATGAGTTCAGAAGCCGTGCTCGGTGTTACGAATGGATCACACGCAGTGATCTCTACATCTACATCTACATTTATATTCCGCAAGCCACCCAACGGTGTGTGGTGGAGGGCACTTTACGTGCCACTGTCATTACCTCCCTTCCTTGTTCCAGTGGCGTATGGTTCGCGGGAAGAACGAGTGCCGGAAAGCCTCCGTGCGCGCTCGAATCTCTCTAAGTTTACATTCATGATCTCCTTGGGAGGTATAAGTAGGGGGAAGCAATATATTCGATACCTCATCCAGAAACGCACCCTCTCGAAACCTGGACAGCAAGCTACACCGCGATGCAGAGCGCCTCTCTTGCAGAGTCTGCCACTTGAGTTTGCTAAACATCTCCGTAACGCTATCACGCTTACCAAATAACCCTGTGACGAAACGCGCCGCTATTCTTTAGATCTTCTCTATCTCCTCTGTCAACCCGACCTGGTACGGATTCCACACTGATGAGCAATACTCAAGTATAGGTCGAACGAGTGTTTTCTAAGCCACCTCTTTTGTTGATGGACTACATTTTCTAAGGACTCTCCCAATGAATCTCAACCTGGCACCCGCCTTACCAACAATTAATTTTATATGATCATTCCACTTCAAATCGTTCCGCACGCATACTCCCAGATATTTTACACAAGTAACTGCTACCAGTGTTTGTTCCGGTATCATACAATCATACAATAAACGATCCTTCTTTCTATGTATTCGCAATACATTACATTTGCCTATGTTCAGGGTCAGTTGCCACGCTCTGCACCAAGTGCCTATCCGCTGCAGATCTTCCTGCGTTTCGCTGCAATTTTCTAATGCTGCAACTTCTCTGTGTACTAAAGCATCATCCGCGAAAAGCCGCATGGAACTTCCGACACTATCTACTGGGTCATTTATATATATATTGTGAAAAGCAATGGTCCCATAACAGTCCCCTGTGGCACGCCAGATGTTACTTTAACGTCTGTAGACGTCTCTCCATTGAGAACCACATGCTGTGTTCTGTTTGATGAAAACTTTTCAATCCAGCCACACAGCTGGTCTGATATTCCGTAGGCTGTTACTTTGTTTATCAGGCGACAGTGCGGAACTGCATCGAACGCCTTCCGGAAGTCAAGGAAGGATGTAGAAGTCTGGTCTCTGAGTATAGAACTGCAGCATGGCTGCAGATCCATGTGATTTGCGTCGTCCGCCATGTTGTAGTTTGGCACACAAATTTCCATCGGTCTGTACGTGACAAGGAATTGCAGACTGATTTCTTGTTTTGAACTTCATGCCAATAAGTGATGTAATTGGCTGATGTGGGAGCTGAACCGAAACGTATTTTCTTGTCTCTTGTTGCGTTGTACTAGTAGCCATGTTGTAGTCTGGCAAGAAATTAAATATGAGCAACTATGGCTGGCACGATCAGACAGCTGAAGTTCAAAATCCATGTAGTATAGAGATCACTGTTCACAGGCTTTAAAAATGGCCGGATGGAAGTTAAAGATGACCGCCCATCAGGACGCCCTTCGACGTCTACCGACGACGCTCATGTCAGGAGCGTCAACGAAACTGTGGGTGACCGAGAGATCGCAGAAGAATGTAACGTTTGAGTTGGATTATGTCATGAAATCCTGACACAGCATCGTGCTGCTGCCAAGTCAAGACCAGAAAGACATTCGTCAAGCAATCTGTGAAGAGCACAAAAAACGAAATCAGTGTGCTCATCCTCCGTACTCTACAGACCTTGCCCCTGCAGACGTTTTTTTTTTATTTCCAAAGTTGTAAACGCGACTGAAGGACGAAGATTTGCAACGATATGTATGTTGTCGTATGTTAACTGGGGACCTAGAAACGGCGGAGAGGCTCCGTCCACGCCGCAGCCGCAGTGGTCCACAACCCCACGACGACTACCGCAGTCCACTTCTTCCCTCCACCGCCCCACACCAAACCCAGGGTCATTGTGCACTTCGGTCCCCAGTGGTCCACCCCAGGGAACGTCTCACACCAGACGAGCGTAACCCCTATGTTTGCGTGGTAGAGTAATGGTGGTGTACGCGTACGTGGAGAACTTTGCACAGCAATCGCTGACAGTGTAACTGAGGCGGAATAAGGGGAACCAGACTGCATTCGCCGAGGCAGATGGAAAACCGCCTAAAAACCATCTACAGACTGGTCGGCTCACCGGACCTCGTAACAAGTCCGACGGGCGGATTCGTGCCGGGGACCAGGCGCTCCTTTCCGCCCGGAAAGTCGTGCGTTAGACCGATCAGCTAACCGGGCGGGATGGAACGATAGACGACTTAAAAGAAAATTTGTAGACGGCGCTTCGCGCGATCCAGCAAGAGGCGTACCAAGACTGCTTCCGGAAGTAGGGACGGCTTTGGGAGCGGTGTACCAATTGTGGAGGAGAGTATATCCAAGGACACCATGCACAATAAGTGAAAGGTAAGCGTAGAAAAATTTTGTGGACAAAGATCTGGAATTTTTTGGCAATCTATTGAGAGGACCAAAGAATTTTCATTCGCCTTTTTTTACTGTCAATTTCGGCGTTTAAAAACTTTTCTGTTCTTTTGGTTGATTGTACCCTGTAAACATCTTGGGTATGTTATGTTCATAAAATTGGTATGTAGGAGTTGTTTTTAAGAAAGCACGGTAGGATTGGCTTTCAAAACCCACGTTTCTTGAGTTCCTTGTCGCATTCTTCCGTAACCTTGTACAGTACGACACTGAACAGAATAGAACAGAGTACAACTCCTTGTCTCACAACTGTTTGAATGTCGAAGGTTTCCGAGGTTTCTCCCATACGTTTTACTTTAGATTTCGTGCCAGTTGGTGTTTGTTTTAGGAGTTTTCATGTACTCGGATATGGTCCCATCTCTTCTGAAATTTGGAATAGTGACTGCCTGTCTACCGTATCGTACGCCTTTTTTAAATCTACGAACGTGCATACTGAAGGTTTTTGTCTGAGCGCTCTCATTTTGAGTATTGCTTTGAAGTTAAAATTTTGTTCTCGGCATGTCTTGTTCGGTCTGAATCCTGCTTGACATTCTGCTAATGTGGGTGCTAATTGCTTTTGCGCTCTATTCAAAAGAAAAGCTGAAGGGATTTTGTACGTGACCTGTAACAGGAAAAATGCCTGTGTAGTTGTTTAAATTTGATTTGTTGTCTTTTTTATATAATGGATAGATTAGAGCACTCTTCCAGTCATCCGGTATTTTTTCGGTTTGGGAAATGTTTCTGATAATTTGCCTAATTTCTGTGTGTGAATTTAAGCCTAAATTTTTTAAGTGGTCAGCTACAATTCCATCCTCCCCAGATGCTTTGGTATTTTTAAGTTTCTCGATATGTGAATTAACTTCTTGTGTTGGTCGTGACGAAGTTTCTGTTGTAATTTCTGGACGTACGAGTATTTTCGGGAATCTCTCTTTGTGTTCTAGACAATTTAAAGGCTGTGAAAAATATATAGCTAGTTCTTGGAAATTTTCTTGTTTATTAAGACTAAATTACCACCTTGTTTTCGGAAGCAGAGTTTCTGTGGTGAGTACGGTTTGAATTTTTAGACAACATAGTTGTATAAACAGCGATTAATTTACTTATAATCAATTAATAAAAATGACAGGCACAATCGCATTGTTTATTTTGCCGCCAACCGGTTTCAACCCGCAACAGGGTTATCTTCAGGGTAATTTAAACCATTTGGTCGCTCGCTGGTGTCGTCACCCTGCTTGTGCACGGTTGGTAACTACACTACTGGCCATTACGATTGCTACACCACGAAGAAATGCAGATCATAAATGGGTATCCATTGGACAAATATATTATACTAGAACTGACATGTGATTACATTTTCACGCAATTTGGGTGCATAGATCCTGAGAAATTAGTACCCAGAACAACCACCTCTGGCCGTAATAACGGCCTTGATACGCCTGGGCATTGAGTCACACAGAGCTTGGATGGCGTGTACAGGCACAGCTGCCCATGCAGCTTCAACACGATACCACAGTTCATCAAGCGTAGTGACTGGTGTATTATGAGGAGCCAGTTGCTCGGTCACCATTGACCAGACGTTTTCAATTGGTGAGAGATCTGGAGAATGTGCTGGCCAGGGCAGCAGTCGAACATTTACTGTATCCAGAAAGGTCCGTACAGGACCTGCAACATGCGGCCGTGCATTATCCTGCTGAAACGTAGGGCTTCGCAGGGAAATGTACGTATGTCACCAAACACCGATGCGCCCATCATGATGCTGTAAACAGAACTTGGATCCATCCGAAAAAAATGACGTTTTGCCATCCGTGCACCCAGGTTCGTCGTTGAGTACACCATCGCAGGCGCTCCCGTCTGTGATGCACCGTCAAGGGTAACCGCAGCCATGGTCTCCAAGCTGATAGTCCACGCTGCTGCAAACGTCGTCGAACTCTTCGTGCAGATGTTTGTTGTCTTGCAAACGTCCCCATCTGTTGACTCAGGGATCGAGACGTGGCTGCACGATCCGTTACAGCCATGCTGATAAGATGCCTGTCATCTCGACTGCTAATGATACGAGGCCGTTGGGATCCAGCACGGCGTTCCGTATTACCCTCCTGAACCCACCGATTCCGTATTCTGCTAATAGTCATTGGATCTCGACCAACGCGAGCAACAATGTCGCGATACGATAAACCGCAATCGCGATAGGCTACAATCCGACCTTTATGAAAGTCGGAAACGTGATGGTACACATTTCTCCTTCTTACACGAGGCATCACAACAACGTTTCACCAGGCAACGCCGGTCAACTGCTGTTTGTGTATGAGACATTGGTTAGAAACTTTCCTCATGTCAGCACATTGTAGGTGTCGCCACCGGCGCCAACCTTGTGTGTTATGCTCCGAAAAACTAATCTTTTTCATATCGCAGCATCTTCTTCCTGTCGGTTAAATTTCGCGTCTGTAGCACGTCATCTTCCTGGTGTAGCAATTTTAATAGCCAGTAGTGTATCTACCGTGAACAGGCAGGGTGACGACTTCAGAGAGCGACCAAATGGTGTAAACTGCCCTGAAGATCATCCCATCGTGGGTTGAAACCGGTTGGCGGCAAAATAAATAATGTGGTCGTGACTGTCATTTTGAATAATTGATTATGAGTACTATTTGATTTGGTTCGCAAAGGTCTTGTGGAAGTCGTGTGTGTTGTAATATTTGACGTTGTCTTCAATTGATTCCAGTTGATCACTGACATAGTTTCGTTTGTTTTATGTTGTAATCTTGAATGTTTGTTTGCGAACTTCGAGGAATTTCTTCTTTGTTGCTTCTGATGCGTTTCAATCAAAATTTTGAAATGCCTTTTTTCTTTCTTCTAGTACGTTTTCACAATCGTGATACTACCAAGAGTGTTTCCATGTTTGTGAAGGGGGATCAGATCTCTCGCTGTTTAGCTGATTTTAGTTTGAAATTACTTCCAGTCATCTGCAGGTTGTACTTCCCATTTTTCTGATATTTTAGTCTTTGATTTTGTGTAGATCAAATTCTGGGGTCACCTACTTTTCTGTTGAATTTTCTTTTGAATGTGAATTTAATTTCGATTGTGGTTACATATTGATTTGAATCGTTTTACACACATCTGCGTACTTGGACATCGTGATTTTATTTTTGGTAGTCATACACATGGACCTGTTTGAAGTTCTCCTAAATGATAGTGTGGCGATCTCTGTGTGTTTTTTTTTTTTTAGTTTTTTCCGAAATGAGATCGACATCATGTTTAGATTATTTTGTTGTCATAACTCAACGAGTCGTGTCCCCATTCTTGCTGGTGAACTTATAAGCAGGATAGTCTCCTCCTGCGCTCTTATACATGCGTTTCCTGCTACTTTGGGCATGAAAATCACCAAGTAGAATTTTCACATCATCTTTTGGAGTTTTGACCATCTCTGTTTGAAGTTTTTCCCAGAACCTTTGTTACTTTGGACTTTTCTTTTATTGTTTTTGTTTGTGTGTGTCATTCTTAACGTTATAAGTCGGTTTGTGATGGGTTTCACATCTTCCACTGAATTCGTAACATTTTTGTCTACAACGAAGACCATGCCAAATAGTACTGCTTCTTTGTCAATTTTCTTGTTTTGTACCACTTTTCAAGATTCTGTAATTATTGTAGTCTATCGTATCTGAATCTGTGTAGCGTGTTTCTTGCAGGGCGAGAATTTTGATTTTCTGCTTCGAGAGTTCTGTTGTGAGATTGTGTAGTTTTCCTGCTCGAATGAGTGTCTGCATGTTGAAAGTGGCAGTGTAGGAGAGTGCTTTCGCGGCAGTTTACCAGAGGTCTCCGACTTGCTATCTCGTGTAAGTCCAAGCTCCTCAGGATCCAAATGCTTGGTTGCCACGTAGATGTAGGTGGATCGTCCGCCTGGGTTAATTCTGTCTTTACTTGTCCTAGTCATGTTAGCTTCCATCAATTTTCTAGCTTTAGCTAGCGATGTAGAACCAGGGATTGTGACTTCCTGGAGCATGTTTACAGCCGCATCTCTCCTGGTGAACAAACACTAATGATACTTCCGCTTGCTCCTAGTCAGACGCAGCACATATTTTTGTTGTCAATTTGATCCACGGATAGTATTTTATTTCCCATCTACCCTGCATATCTGCCGGGCATTCCCCCATCCGCCAACTGGGGACGCGCTGGATGTGGTATGACAAACCCCGCAATTTATATTAAAACATCTATATTTTTGTGATGATCAATATATAACCAGTCACTGGTGAACTTACAAATAATCACACATAGAGCTTTGTACATTCATGATAAGTAATTTTAATTTTTTAGTTATACACATGCTTAAATTAAAAATATTTATTGTGTACACTGAACTGACTTCAGTACTGACTTCAGAATCTGTAAGTGTAACTTTGACCACAGACATAATTTTCCGAAGTAAACAGACACGCCAATCGGCAACATGGCGAGTAGTACGTTGTTTTTGTGCAATATAAAAAGTAGATGTGTTTAACTACATTACTGGCCATCAAAATTGCTACAACACGAAGATGACCTACTGCAGACGCGAAATTTAACCGACAGGAAGAAGATGCTGTGATATGCAAATGATTAGCTTTTCAGAGCATTCACACAAGGTTGGCGCTGGTAGCGACACCTACAACGTGCTGACATGAGGAAAGTTTCCAACCGATTTCTCATACACAAACAGTAGTTGACCGGCATTGCCTGGTGAAACGTTGTTGTGATGCCTCGTGTACAGAGGAGAAATGCGTACCGTCACGTTTCCGACTTTCATAAAGATCGGATTGTAGCCTCTTGCGACATTGCTACTCGCGTTGGTCGAGATCCAATGACTGTTAGCAGAATGTGAAATCGGTGGGTTCAGGAGGGTAATACGGAACGCCGAGCTGGATCCCAACGGCCTCGTATCACTAGCAGTCGAGATGACAGGCATCTTATCCGCATGGCTGTAACGGATCGTGCAGCCACGTCTCGATCCGTGAGTCAACAGACGGGGACGTTTGCAAGACAACAACCATGTGCACGAAGAGTTCGACGACGTTTGCAGCAGCGTGGACTATCAGCTTGGAGACCATGGCTGCGGTTACCCTTGACGGTGCATCCCAGACGGGAGCGCCTGCGATGGTGTACTCAACGACGAACCTGGGTGCACGGATGGCAAAACGTCTTTTTTTCGGGTGAATCCAGGTCCTGTTTACAGCATCATGATGGGCGCATCGGTGTTTGGTGACATACGTACATTTCACTGCGAAACCCTTCGTTTCAGCAGGATAATGCACGACCGTATGTTGCAGGTCCTGTACGGGCCTTTCTGGATACAGTAAATGGTCGACTGCTGCCCTGGCCAGCACATTCTCCAGATCTCTCACCAATTGAAAACGTCTGGTCAATGGTGGCCGAGCAACTGGCTCGTCACAATTCGCCAGTCACTACTCCTAATGAACTGTGGTATCGTGTTAAAGCTGCATGGGCAGCTGTACCTGTTCACGCCATCCAAGCTCTGTTTGACTCAATGCCCAGGCGTATCAAGGCCGTTATTACGGCCAGAGGTGGTTGTTCTGGGTACTCATTTCTCAGATTCTAAGCACCCAAATTGCGTGAAAATGTAATCACATGTCAGTCCAACGAATACCCGTTTATCATCTGCATTTCTTCTTGGTGTAACAATGTTAAAGGCCAGTAGTGTATTTAAAATACGAAAAACTGGAGCAACAACAAGCAGAATAGAAAGTAACTTCATCGAACACGTAATATGTCGTAACTATATTACTCGCGAAGGCTGGCAGTCAAAAAGGAATCATATTGCACGGGGCAGCTGCAGCATCCAAATTGGAGTCGATGTTTTTAACGATGTGCTAACTGGAGATTAAAAACGTATTACGCCAACTGAAGACGGGCGAAAGCATAAAAAATACATAAAAAAACGTGGCTGCTTGATCTATTTCTTAATATAATATTTTGGCTTACGAGAAATAGCTAGGCGATACTTTGGTTAATATAAGGTAATCAGTAGTATGTACGGTACGTGAAGTTTATGACAGAAATCGACAATGCGAATCGTTTCCTTGACACGCTGCGGCCGCTGTGAAGCGTTTCCAGGTCGTTGTCTTGCGGATTCTCCAATCGGCACTTGATTGCCGCGCTGGCCGGCTGGAGTGCGGGCGCGCTGGACACGGGACCTAGTGCGCATGCGTCGCGCCGCGGCATCGACGGAGGCGCCAATAGCCGGCGAGGCGAGCGGGAGTCAGTGCGCGTGAGGCCGTTGTGCGGGTAGGACGTAACGACAGACTCTGCGAGCAGCGCGCTGTCAGTCGTGACCCGTGCCGCACACCACTGTCCCACTGCCGCCGCTGCACAGCCATCCAGCTGCGAGATTCGTCCGCATCTCGCCTCCATCTGGCAGCCCGTCGCCATCGTCCTACAGGTAAAAAGCCGTTACTGGCCCTCACATGTACTCGTAGCGAGCGCTTGTCACGTGACTGGGTTCCGTCAACAAACACAGGTGGCGCATGTCTGGAGCGGATGTGCCGACTGACAACGCCGGCCACGCTTTCAGTAGCGGCAGTTTCTCGCCAAATTACTAGCTATGTCCGTACACAGTGTCGCTTCAGTGTCTTTTCGCGTGTTCATAGCCTTCGTATACTACTGTGCTGGCATGTCGAAGGGCGTCGTTACTTGGATCGCACTGTAAAAGTGAGCGTGAATGATCCAGTGGAGAAAAGAGCGAAAGGTTGATCAAAGGAGCAGCAGATGTGCAAGGTTTATTTACTCGTGGCAAAGTAGTGTTCAGAAACACAAGGTCAGTGGTGATAACAAAGCTTAAATCAGTCTTTCAAAACAGATAAGATACGTGTGGTATAAAAGTACTAAACTCGTTTTATCTACCTCATAAGATACAAATTCTGTCAGAATTTATCCCCTGTGACTGCTCTCAAAAATTGTCATTTAAATTCTACATTTATTTCTAAAAGCGTTTGTCCCCACTTCCATCCACGCGGAAATCGGGTGTCTCTATTGGCAAAGAAACTATTTGATAAATGCAGTCAGTATGTGGACCCATGGAACATCGTCCTATAGTACATTACTGCTTATAGAAATATGATGTATATGTGATGTTTTAGTGACTCTAAACTCTCTCTTGGAGGTGACTAGTTTCATATTCGCCGCATGCTCGTAGTGACATGTGCAGATTGGGACACTTACGGACTGATGAAATTGCTTTCATGATCACTGTCTGCGATGGAGGGATTGAAATTATGTTTGTGTTGTCAAAAGCACTGTGTCAGTAAGAAGTCACGCAGGTGGTATTACTATGACAGTCAGATGTGAAAAGACCAGTCATGCAGTTATGGGAGATGGATAAATGTCAACCGTGGAACAAGGTTTTAGATTAGATTAGTACTTGTTCCATAAATCATGAATACGACAATTCGTAATGATGTGAAGCGTGTCAGGTTAATAAAAGGAGTCTATACAAGATATTACATTACACAAAATATTACATAACACTTAATATTTTTAATTTTTTTTGGGGGGGGGGGGGGCTGGTGAAATTACCCACTTACTATAGCCACAAATTCATCTAATGAGTAGAAGGAGTTGCCATTAAGAAATTCTTTTAATTTTCTTTTAAATGCTATATGGCTATCTGGCAGGCTTTTGATGCTATTAGGTAAGTGACCAAAGACTTGTGGCAGCATAATTTACCCCCTTCTGAGCCAAAGTTAGATTTAACCTTGAGTAGTGAAGATCATCCTTTCTCCTAGTGTTGTAGCCATGTATACTGCTATTACTTTTGAATTCGTTCGGATTGTTAATAACAAATTTCATAAGTGAATACATATGTTGCGAGGCTACAGTGAAGATTTCTAGTTCTTTAAATAAGTGTCTGCAGGATGATCTTGGATGAACTCCAGCAATTATTCTGATTACACGCTTTTGCGCAATGAACACACTTTTACTCAGTGATGAGTTACCCCAGAATATGATGCCATACGAAAGCAGAGAATGAAAATAGGCGTTGTAGGCTAATTTACTGAGATGTATATCGCGAAAATTTGCAATGACCCTAATAGCATAAGTAGCTGAACTCAAACGTTTCAGCAGAACCCCAGTGTGTTTTTTCCAGTTCAACCCCTCATCAATGCATACACCCAGAAATTTCGAATATTCTGCCTTAGCTACCGATTTCTGATCGAAGTCTATATTTATTAATGGTGTCATTCCATTTACTGTGTGGAACTGTATGTACTGTGTTTTGTAAAAGTTAAATGAGAGCCCTTTTGCAGAGAACGACTTAATGATTTCCTGAAAAACATCGCTTACAATTTCACCAGCTATCCCTGGGGCTATCATTGCATTTTCTCGTATTCATGATAAATTCTCAGTGGCATATAGGCATATTTTCCAGTGGGTATTTATAAGAAATTGTTGTTTTGTTGAACGCTTTTGTAATAGCGAAAAACGGACTGTAAAAATGATGAGTAATAGTCACATTTCTCAACTGAACTGGTTGAAATGAAATGGTGTTAGTTCTATTGAAATTAATTGAGATGCATAGACATGAACTTCTTCTTCTTCTTCTTCTTCTTCTTCTTAGGTCTTCAACGATCAAGTTGGTTGGCAACAGCTTGTCATACATTTCTGTCTTCGTCTTGAATGCAGTGTAGGTGACGCAGCTGGTACCATCCATGATTTGGTTGATGTATTCCAGTCTCGGCCCGCCTCTCACGCTCTTCACGTCTATTGTCCTTTGTGGGACTTTTAGTGGCACGTCACGTCTCAGCAGATGGCCGACCCGTGTCCCTTCTGTGTTGGGAGACAAGCTCCTAATTAAGAAGTGGCTTCACTTCCTCCACTTTGTGGAGCACCTTTTCATTCGAAACCTTGTCTATCCAGGCAATCTATATCACTCTGCGGTAGCATCACATCTCTAAGATTATTATGTGGTTTTCTGCTTCTCCGATCTTCCATGTTTAAACCTCCGCAAAGCAGCACACACCAGACAAAAGTCTTCCTGGGGTCTTTCCTGAAATGTTTGTATATGCAGCGCCATGTGAAACGGTTTTTTTTTTTTCTTGTTAAAAAGCAACCTTTGTATGGTAGATTCGGTCTTCAGTATCCTTCTTTGATCTTACATCTTATCTAATTTTACTCCCTAGGCAGGCGAAGGATTCGTCTGTCTCCAGTTGCTTATTGTTAAGTGAGCATTGAGCTACGGTGTTTTGTTTGCTCCTCTCTTCGATTTTTGTTTTAGCTTTATTGATTTTCATGTCATAGGAAGAGCCGGGGGTGGTTTCCACTTGGGTCAGCATCGCTTGTAACTGTTCCGCATCTTCACTTACACTGCGATATCATCAGCAAACCACAACTTTTCTAGTGTATTACCGTGGACTTTAATTCTTGCCGTAGCTCCTGGGTTTCCTCTGACTTCATTTACTGTACTCTAAATGTATCCATTGGGCACGACAGCAGATAGTGAGCACACCCGTCGTGCACCCTGCTTAATAGTAGCTTTTTCTTTATGTTCTCCACATCTTATGACAGCCACCTGTTCCATGTATAGTCTCTATACTACTCTTCAATCCTCATACTCTTTGCCACTGTCTGTCAGAATTTCAAAAAAGCTGTCGTCAGTTTACCCTTTAGAGTGCTTTTTCTAATTTGGCGGAGGCATTATTTAGGTAGTACTTTATCTTTCTTCAGCAACTGTAAGTATATTTGTTGAAAAAGTCAGCAACCAGTTGCACAAAAGAAATTTTATTTTTTTACCGGTTTCAGGCACCTAGGCACTTCTTCAGAAGATAAGAATTATAGCATTATTATCGAGCGTCAAAAATACGCCGTATTTGCACATGAACCATGATCCACATGACAACAGTACTATGCTGCCTACACATGCTTACTTTTGACGCTCGCTAGTATGCTATAATTCCAGTATTCAGAAGAAGGAAACTAGGTGCCTGAAATCAACAAAGAAATAGTATTTCTTTCGTGCATCTGACTGCCGATATTTTTCAACAGAAGAAGACATTATATGTGTCATGAGCTTTCTTTAGTCTTTTCTCAAGAATTAATCGTAAGCGGAGTATTGTTTTTCCTGTACCCACACCTCTTCTAAAGCCAAACTATCCTGCTTTTGACGAGCCGATACATTATCTATGATGCTCTCTGACTCTCCAGGCCACCGGAAGCTTTAGGAAAACTGCAAAAAAAAAAAAAAAAAAAAATGGCTCTGAGCACTATGGGACTTAACTCCTCAGGTCATCAGTCCGCTAGAACTCAGAACTACTTAAACCTAACTAACCTAAGGACATCACACACATCCATGCCCGAAGCAGGATTCGAACCTGCGACCGCAGCGGTCGCGCGGTTCCAGACTGTAGCGCCTAGAACCGCTCGGCCACCCCGGCCGCCCAAACTGCAACCTGAATTTCTCCCACAGGGCAAGTGAGAATAAATAGTAGGGCGGAGGGGTTGGGGAGAGGGGGCGTCGTAATAGGAACTTATCTCACTTTTATTACATAGCCTTATTTACATAATTTGAGCACACGGCAGGTCTGGAGGCATGGTCAGACATCTCAATGGCTGAGTCGACTGCACGTTAAAAGTAGGAAATCCAGATTTAACTCCTGCTCAGGAGTTCATGCATGCATGCTCCCACATTTCTCTTCACAACCACTATGCACTTCGGTTGTCCGCAAAGAACTGAACACTTCGCTGCTGTCATCTAGTTCCTGTAATTTCTGTCTACTTACTATATTCTGGTGAGGAGACACCTACCTAATGGTGGGAGGGGCTGCTCCGTTACGCGAGATGAGGCTTGACTGACGTCTAGAAAGGCCGAGTGCGGCGACGCGCGTCTGCCGCTATTAGGCGCTGACGTGACGTGACAGCCGACGAGCGCCGTCGAGAGTCGCTCGTGGTCGATATCCATCACCTTCCCCAAGCCGGCGGGATTTTATTCCCGCGCCCGGCCTCTGACGTCCCCCTCGCTCGGCTCGGCTCGGCGGAAGTTCCGCGGAAAATGTGATCACTAATCGATGCTCGATCGCACCCTTGTTGACAAGAGGGTATCGACAGAACCGTTCGTCAGCTGTCCTCGACTGGGGCCTCCTCCTTGATGGTCTGTACACTAATGAAATGGTGGACGACTCCGGAACAACAATACAAGCAGTCTAATATTTATTCGTTCCATCCATTTATTCCGAGGCTCTTCACATGGCTTACCTTACAGGCCGCACAGGACGGACATAGTCTTCCCCTGAATACAGAAATTTATTTCTAACGAATTGTACTAGATATAACTATGCGCTTTTATGCAAATGGTAGCTTAGCTCACAAGTTTTTTCTCCACGTCTTTGCCAACATGTCTTACGCCACCACCTCTACATCATTTCGTATTCGTAGCACACGAATTCGCACATCAAGAACTGGTGAAACGAACACTTTATCCTTAACGTAACGCCACAAACGATGCCAAGAAGGGCTATGTCTGACAGTGATGAGAAACAGTTGATTCAGTCTGTTGCTGGAAAACAATCAACTCATTCTGTTGTAATTTTACGTATCGGTTGCATTATACGATGGTCGTTCAATAAGTAATGTCCCACATTATTTCTCAGAAGATATTTATTGTTAAGAGTCAGAATTTGTTGACAATATACATTAACATGTCTTGTCCATGCCCTGTTTTTCTTCGTAGTCTCCATCTCGTTCTATGGCCGTCATGTACATGTCCTATTTTTCTACATAGTCTCCATTACGTTCTATGGCCGTACGCCAACGTTTTGGAAGAGCATGTATTCCTTGCCGGTAAAAGTTCTTGTCCTGCAGGCGCAGCCATGTTTTCACGGCGTGACTGACTCTCTCGTCATTTTCAAAGTGTGTTCCCCGTAGAGAATCTTTAACCCGCCCAAAGAGATAGAACTCCGAGGGTGCCAGGTCTGGACTGTAGGGTGGATGATGCAATGATGTTTGTCGATGTGTTCCCGGGTTCTCAGACTTGTGTGTGGGCGTGCATTATCCTGTTGGAGCAATATTTCTACTGGACTCTTGTCCAATCGAACTCGTCGGAAACGGTTCTTGGGTTTATTCAGAGTCTTCACATACGCCTCTCAATTGATGGTTGGTGAATGCGGATCATGCCACGCCGTGGACTGCCTTTATGTTTCCGGCACAAAGTGGTGCGCCTAGCTTTCATCCCCCGTAACGATCCGTAACAGGAAGTCATCTCAGTCGGTCTCAAAGCGCTCCAATTCAGATGAAATGGCCTTTCTTTGAATCGTGTGGTCCGCTGTGAGCATTCGTGGAACGCATCGTGAGTACCTCTTTGAATATCCGAGTCTCGATCATTGCAGACGCACTTCCAACGCTGACTGACAACTGTAGAGCCAATTGTCGAGTTGTGAAGCCCAGGTCGGCATGAATAATGGCATCCGCACGGTTCAGCGTGGCTGGAGCAGTGGCTGTGGCAGGACGTCCCGAGTGTGGCTGATCTTAGAGCTCTTTTTCTGCATTTCCTGAGGCTGCAACTTTCTTTACCCATCGCCCAACTGTACTCCTATCAAATGCAGTATCGCCATACACTGCACACAAACGTTTATGGATGTTCACCACGGTTTCATCTTCTGCACACAAGAGTTCAATAACAACACGCTGCTTGTAACGTGAGTCGTATGTAGTCGCAATTTTGACGCTGTACTACTGCTCTGCCATCTGCCAAAACGGTTCGAAACTTCACCGGCGCACAGAACAAACATCAAATGTGAAGCACCAACAAGGACGTTTGTCTATACATATTAATGGCTTAAAAAAAAAAAAAAAAAAAGGCGGGTGGTACTTGTTGAACAACCCGCGTACATTCAAGTCTATGCGGACAAACGAATAGAAACAATTTTTTTTAGTCGGTTGTAGTTTTACGTATCGGATGAATTATCATTCACTGTTCCTTTCGAATGAAACTAATCTGTGGCAACAACGGTTGAATTCACAGTTCTGAGCGGAAAATTGTCAAATCATTTTTGTTGACTGCACTCTGTTATAGCCTGTCATCACTGCTATTCTCATTCCGTCGTTAGCTTTGTATTGAATGCCAATAAGTAGCTTTTACTCAAGTTCTTCGTTTATGTTTATGAATAGGCGTTTACTTACTAGCGAACTTTGTGTCTGGATCTAAATGCTCAAATGCTCTGCGTCGTGGAATTGGAAGAAACCGTATGCCTGGATGAAAAGTGACTTTCAAGATAAATTTAATGCGATATACAATGTCTGGAAGGCATTCGTCTTCTGAAACTGTCTTTCTTAACCCTCTAGCGGACGTGTGAATTCTTCTAGTAGCGGTCGGGCGGCGTACTTACCGCTTTTCTCCATACCAGTCTGTCACGTAAGCATCACTTCAAGGGACCAGTATTTCAGGAATACGTCATTTGTTAGTATTCTTTATTATTTCAAGTTGTTTAATCGGCAATATTTTCTGCAGATATCATGGTTCTAGTAGAATTATCTATAGTTAAAAACTATTCAATAGACAAGATCTCTCTCAATAGACAAGATCTCTCTCTCTCTCTCTCTCTCTCTCTCTCTCTCTCTCTCTCTCTCTCTCACACACACACACACACACACACACACACACACACGTGTGTGTGTGTGTGTGTGTGTGTGTGTGTGTGTGTGTGTGTGTGTGATAGAGAGAGAGAGAGAGAGAGAGAGAGATCTTGTCTATTGAATATATATATATATATATAAACAACCGGTTTTAACAGACTATGCTGTCAACTTCAGATCTTAAAATCTTTTTGCTGTTTTTATCCACTTCACATCTTACGCGTGAATGCAGCGTAAAATGAACATGTTTTTAAACAAAGGATTTTAAACCTGAAGATGACAGCATAGTCTGTTGAAACCGGTTGTATTAAATTTAATATATATATATATATATATATATATATATATATATATATATATATATAATACGATCTAGGCTTTTGAATGGTGTTTAACAATTAAACAGATCGCCCTTCATCTCTCTCAAAATGATAAAATTCAATAATGTGTAGATTCACAACACACGAAAGTGTGCTAAGTTTATGACATCAAGCATTTTTGTTTATTATTTGTATTAAATCATTTCTTTTGTTAAAATCCACAATTTTTAACTTTGTAATAAAAAATCACGATGCCTTTTTGTTTTGCCTTTACTGACATCACTGATATTTTAACATTTACTCTCTCTTAGCCTATGAAATACATCTCCGTGGCAAGCCCAGCATTACCTTCACCATTTTCACTTCAGGATCGTATTCCTGCTCACTTTGTGAATAATTGAATAATACTCGCTGTAGTAAATGGCTTCTTCACCTGAGATGTCGTCATCCCCAACCAATGCTCTATTCGAGAATCGAAATTTGTATTGGATAAATCATAAAATTTGTCAGTTGAGCCTTTTTTTTTACGTAATATGAACAAGAAGAACGTCGTTTTTACTTTACAGCCCACTTGCACACAAAACCGAATGGAAAATAGTAGGTACCATTTTTAGTGAAATTAGAAAATCTAAATAGGAGAAATTTTACTTAAATGGTCAGGCGCGCGGTGTATTTTGTAAGCCAAACGTGACATATTCACTTTTAAACTTCTCACAGACACACTACAGGTGTTCGACAGTGGGAAGGATCTATTAGCACGGCGGCCGAAACAGTAATCAAGGAATAATTGCTTGCGCTGCACCAACAGATGATCGAAACTTGCAAAAAATAAACTTAATTTGCATTTTGCCTATTTAATACGCCAGCGCGTCCCAATGGAGGTCTAGGATTTCAAGGAGAATTAATGAGTGACAACGAATATTTGTCGGGTAAAAAATAGTTTCGACAGATAACGGTACATGCTTAAAAATCAAGTGATTAAAGCACCAAGTAATTAAAAAATGTGTTTTATATGCATTCTGTTAAAATCATCACAGCGTTCATCCAAAGCGAATTATCGGTGATGGGTACAAATCGGCGGTATGTGACAGAGCTTCAATAAATTTAACTTAAAAAAAGTTCAGGTTTTCCTGTCTGCTTGTTGACATGTTGCCTGTTGGCTTCGATCTCTGGTTCTTTGTCCGACATGTTTTTGACGATTTTTCTGTCGTTCCGCCAGTAGGAGTGGCTGGCATTGTCAAAGACTCGCCCTCAGTCCGCCACCCGTTGTGGGGGATAAAGCTTTGTCAGTACCAGTCAGTCATGCTTTCGAAACGTCAGAAAAATCGTCAAAAAACGTCAGGTGAAGGGCCCCAGCCAGAAGCGAACAGGCATACGTTAAATAAAAACTAACTGTTCATTTATTTGAACATAATTTTATAGTTCAGAACCAGTTCTTTACCTTTTATAACCAATCAAAAACCCGTATTTAATTCCAAACGTACGAAAAATTCGTATTTGGCAAGTGTATAAATACATAAACTTTGAAAATACGTCACTTTCAGAAACATACATTTTTTATTCACCTGTCCTTGAATAAGATACGGTATTTGTCTTTAAACAAAAATTGACAACCATAGTCATAGTTCACGTATAACCGAAAAGACCAAACAGTATGTGAATGAAATAAAGCTCGTTGAATGGGTGACAACATTCATATAACTGACTAAACACTCAAACACTTGTCAGTCGGTTGACTTTCATTAAGTGAATCCACTGAAGCTCGAAGGGTGAATGAAAAACACTGATACAGCTGACGCAGCCACAGAAACTAGTTAAAAAAAACTGAATGAGAAAACAGTCGATTGTTAAAACCAGTCAGTTGTCCCGTCACCAATGTATGGTCATTGTGAAAGTGGACCGTCTCTACCGATCGACCTGTCCCGAAAGATTGCATCCAAGAACTGGCAAATGAATAACCCCAATTCTGACGGTGCACCATTATGTTAAAGAGTTACCTCTACTTGAAATTCCTGTAACTGAGGTAGCTGAGCACATGCCGAAATGTATCCACAAAGACTATACGAATTAAGCTAACGTTTGCATAGCTGTTCCTTAGAGATAATTTTTTGTATACAGGGAAATACTTTACGCTCGCCCTGTACTATAATATGAATTGCAGGAAGTGGCAGTATATTCAGCTAAAGAAGAATATGTACCATCGTAAAACGCACGCGTTCGCTCACACACAAATACGTACTGTGTGATCATTTGCGTCAGTTTGCTATTGGCTTAAGGCGTGCAAAAATTTTTCAAGAAATATATTATTCTGGAACTTCTGCTATCTTCATTAACAATGGCCTCTCTACACGGATCCTGAAACATGAATCTTCCTCAAGATTTGTTAGCCTGTCATTGCGTACCGTGTTATATTCTGGAGTAACTATCTAGTCACAAAGGACGGCCATCAATCACCAAAGTGTTCTCATAACCAGCTGCCCTTAAAGTGTCTATGAATCTTTACACTACCATCTCTGTATGTACACTTCCTATTACGGCTTGGCTTAAATAACTTGGATACATTAAAAAAAAAACTACAAACAATTCTCTCGGATGAAAATCTTAATCCTTTTCACAGAGAAATGTGTACTGTTCGAAAGGCATCATCTTGCAACAGGAACGAAAGAACTAATTAAGAACTAAGTAAAAAATATTGTATATTGAAAAAACTTACTGGTAGCACGCACCCATTTTGTTTTGTCAGAGTCCCTGGTACTACTTCAGCGAATCTCCGTATCCATTTTTTTAAACCAAAATTCTGTTATCTTCGTGTGAGCCATGTGAAAATGGTTTTTTGCGACGAGTATTTAATGCGAAACTTGGCAAATAATCACAGTGGAACCTTTCTTTTTCAAAATATGCATAAAATACCCAAATTACAAATAATTGCTCTGTACTACCGGTTTTAATTGTCGCAGCAATCACGTTCAGTCATGGCGGTATACTGACAAATTATAGTACGTTCAAATACATATGACATTATAGCCGAACCAGATCAGCATTTCTAGTAGAGAACCAAATTATTGTGCGGCTGCCCAGTGGTAAAAAACGTCGCGCTTCGAAAAACAGTAACGCCTGGCACATTCGGCTTTAGAGGATGTTATTTCAGGAGTATGAGTAGGGCAGCTTATTTCTGCTATCATTAATTATACTCAATATACTAAAGGCTGTGAGATATTTACTGATATTATTTCACTAAAATCGTTGCCGACGGGCAATAAGTGTGAGCTACTGTTAACCTGCCCATCCACGGTAACAAGACTACAATAAATTATTTCCAAGTTACTGGTAACGGACGACTCCTTTCAGCACGGACAGAATATATCAGTTCTGCATCGAACAGGCTACCTCCTATAAGATGTTTACAAATCGTATCTGTGTCTAATTTCTGCCGGAATTACAGGAAAACTACAACTTTGCAAGAACTGTGTACGGCATGTTTTCTACTTGAACACGTAGTTTAGCTATGCTTTTCTGCTGTACAAGATTTGGTACACCAATCTGTCTGCGGCTTCAACCTTGTTAGGCCAGTCCGTCACTTAGAATACGTCTGTATATATTTTTTTCTCTTAATGTGAATTTCATTAGGCCTACGCCTAAAGAACTTTTTGGAACTGATGAATATCCATAGCGCATTTTGGCTGGCTGGTTGGGTGATTTGGGGCAAGGAACCAAACAGCGAGGCATCGGTCCCATCGGATTGGGGTAGGAAGTCAGTCGTGCCCTTTCAATGGAACCGTCCCGGCATTTGCCTGAAGCGATTTAGAGAAATCACAGAAAACTTAAATCAGGATGGCTGGACGTGGGTTTGAACCGTCGTCCTCCAGAATGCGAGTCCAGTGTGCTAACCACTCCGCCACCCCGCTCTGTATAGAGCATTTTATTCATGGGACCCTGAAGTCGTCACTATCGGCAGATGTAGAGTTTAATATATCCTTCACGTGCGAAAACTGCTCTTTTCTTCAGTTTGAGCACACCCACAGACGATCAAGATGCCCAATAAAGATTTCGGGTGACGAGAACTTTCGAAATACATTAAGTATGTGCAAGTACTTAAAAGGTTCTCAACAGAGCAAAGATTAAAACTTTGATTTGTAGGCATTAAAACTGATTTTAGTGCTGCTATTGTATGCTGTAGTCCTTCTAAGTGTATACAATATTTATCATTTATGATCACGTAAAAGTTTCCTAACCTTGTCGGATCACTGCCTCAGCTTAGGAAGGCGTTCTCCTCCTGCTCAATTTGTAGTTCAAATGCACATCGGATCCGATTTGTATAACTCTGACGCACTGTCACCTTCGTAAAAGTAGTGTTTGAAGTGTTATCTACAGGTAAGTCGTTACGGAAGGACCGCCTGCTCGAAAGCTGCGCGGATTGCGTAACAAGCTAACTTCGTTGTATTGTGGTAGCTTTGCAAAACAGGTAGCAGGCAAATATAAATAGAATTCTGTCAACATTTCGCCACAGTACTACCTCGTTTCCTTATTAATACACTGAACTGGACAATTTATTATTATTATTATTATTATTATTACTTGCTATAACTTACGTTGAGTGTCGTCTGACGCGGCCTCAGTTTGATCAGCTCTCGGAAGCGTGGCACTGTTGCACGCTTCACTATCTCTGACCTTCTCATGTGGCGCGTGTCGGCCAGATGTACGCGCAAAAGATATTGTCATAGCACAGTCTCCCAAATCCGCCGCGCATGTATACTTGCAGCAGGCCACTATAGGCACACCAGCGGCCTATACGCTGCCATAAACGTGTTGAGAGCTCTTGCCGACAAGATGGCGTCCCTGAAGACTACCAAACTAATTTCTCTGTAAGCGGTGTAAGCAAGAGCTTTCCCTAAGAAATGGGCTATGCCAATGTCTAGCGTCAGGCAGTGGCAGGCGCTTAAGGTATCATAATTACTGTATACACGTGTTTAGTGGCGGAGAAACTATTCTTAGTGTATCTGGAATTGGATTTCCTGTAAACGTTATCTTTCGTTTATAGTAGCATTATATTTATAGCGATAGATCTTTCGTATGTTTCGACCAGAACTGTTTCTGTTTTGCCGATCTTTCCTCTTTCTCTTTCTTTCCTTCAGCCTTTCATCCCTATCCCTGAACCATAACGAAAATGGCTTTTTATGTATCATTTTACCACTTTTGGCAACATAATAATAGTTTTCACATTCACCTGATTATATAGACGAGTATGAAATTTAAGATGTATAAACTTGACTGATTTCTATACCACCTCAAGGTTTGTTCCAAAGCATGTATCCAGCACCTCAAGCAAAGATCTCTACAATCGTTTAAAACTTATTCTAAAACAATAATGTTGATACGTTGCATGTTCTTTGTACTTTGTGATAATGTTTCTCTTTTGCTATATGTTCTTTGCATCCAATAGTTTCCATCCAGGTGACATATTTGTTTACAAAATATCATAGTTTACATGTGATGTGTTACGACAGTGAAAGCAACCTGTGACCTTTTTGTTTCTCAACTAAACAGTGCCACAAGTTCCTCCAAAAATCGTCACACACACACACACACACACACACACACACACACACACACACACACACACACTCTGACGAATGAAAATACACCTGGAGATGTTGGTTTAAACCTACGAAACGCGTCGTGGAGATAATTAAACAGTGACTGGTAACGGTAAACGTGTTGCTTCATTTGATTCTTTTGTGTTCAGTTACAAACAGAAGAATCCGCACATAGGGAAACAATCCTAGATTTTCTTAGAGAGACCAATTTTCTCTCCATCTGCGCCGGCACCAAGTGATTTCTTATGAAGCTCGAGACGTAGTATAACTGTTACTGTTAATTGCGTTAAATTCGTTTCTTGTAGCTGTCGTGTACTGTATAAAGAGAGAGGGATTTCTCTTCCGCATCCAGTATTTTCTCGCTCGAAAGACATTCTCAGTATTGTAAACTTTTTTTTTGTATAATACATGTTTTGTGCGTCGGAAGACGCTCTCACTATTTTAAACATTTTATCCGTATAACACATGTTTTGCACGTCGTCTAATATAAGATTTTTGTTTTTCTGTTTTTCTTTCACTAATATATTTATTTTCATAGACCAGCGTATTAAAACGATGTTCGATAGCACGTAAAGAGTACAATGGGGCTGACTATCCTAGATGGTAATGGAAAGCCTCCCACTAATATCTCCCATCTCATGGTAAGCGTCTGAAATAGACTTCTCCCATCTGTTAGTTTTGATACTTTATTTCATACTTTGTCTGTCAACAGCCAAACTTTGCGGTAAAGAAATATGAGATTTGCTAGACGTTGAGTAGAAGTCTTCCGGCGGAACTTAGTTTTTGCAACCCTATTAGGACCCAATTATAAGATTGTGGGGCTAAAGAAGAATTGCATTAGCAGACAAAGAGCTGTCATTTACACAGCTTCCAGTTTTTCTTGCGAAATATGTCTGCCAACAATAACATAGTACTTCTTTGTCGGGCTGTCGGATGCCGTATGAAAAGTATTTTACACCTGCATAGAAATTTGAAAGCAACTACAGCAAAGTAAATAAAATTTAATAGCATTAAGCGTATTACAAAATAATCGACTCCACGGCATTTCGTTATCTGCAACCGTTTCGAAAATTTCAGGAAGTCGACGTTAACTTTTGGAATTTTGCGCCATACTGCTGGTAGTGCGTCGTGATTGTAGCTTTGTGGCGCTTCTGCTGCTCATGTTGTGTATGGTTATGATTTTACTTTCATTTCCCTACCAACATTCACAGAGGAGGCTAATTAAACGCTACACCTCGTACAGAACCGGAGGTAAAACGCTTCGGGCTACAGTTCTGCATGTATTTTAGCTATTTCTGTTGTTTTGCGGAGCAGTCACTATCAGCTCTCTCATTATTCTTCTGCACTCTACGTTAATTAAATGGCGCCGATATTTCCACAGTTTCCTTCCTCACACTGAAAAATAATAGCACTGTGACCTCTGGGGCGTGTGCTACAGCATTCCGGCCCGTATACGAAATAGCGCCACAGGCTTCAGTCTGAAAATACGGCGTTCTCAGGTTGCGTAAAGAGTGCTTTTCCGCACAAGTGTGTGGCGACGCACCGGAAGTGCGTGGCACGCAGGTGCTCGGCAGCCCATCACGTCAGCTCCACAAGGCTACAGCTGGGATCGTCAAATAACAGCACATGTTTGAAGAAAAGGCAAAGGGAAACACCACTTGTAATAACATGACAGGTAACTCCCAGGAGGAAGTACGAAGAAAAAGGCCTTTGGTGGAAAAATGAGACGCCTTATACCTACAGGAAAGATCAGGCCAACAAACTCATTTTTTTAAGTGTCTGAAATTTTACGTCCAAGTCAAGTACTAGGAGCTAAATCTAATAACAGTACCGACTGTCTGATGCTGCAAAATGCCTATCTAAAGTTTTCCATTACGTGTTTTACAACTTTCGATGACTATGGATAGCATCGGCATATTTATTGAAAAGACGAAAAAAAGCTTCCCCTTTCTTGGTGCACGATAACATGCCTCCATATGAGTTTTTAATGTTTTGCCTGCTTGCACGTTGAAAGGTGAGATACATGGGCGCATCTCATTATACAGCGGAGAATGTGTTGACGTAAACCTCTTTAAAAATGTCGCGTTCCGACATATATTTGTAAACTAAATAGGATGAAAATTTCTGGGTGATTCATTACGCAAAACCTCTGTCAATTTCTTCTCTCGTCCGTAATGACATAGCTGTCGTCTCAGGAGCGAATATTCACACGAATTTTAGAAAAAAATATTCGTAGAGGATGGGAAGGTGCGAGTATAGCATGTATATTTGTATTTAGTCTAGGAAATCTAACGTCGTGTTTCATTGGAAAACTACTGCCAGAATATATCGGAGTACTTTTTTACAGAGAGAATATAGCTTTTTCGTAACGTGCACACGTACAGCAAGTATTTTCACAAGTATCTCGAACTCCTGTGAAATGACGGTATTCAAAAACATAGGCAGTTTGCTGTATGCAAGACGAGATTCATGTTTTTTATGGTTATTAGCTGCTTAAGAGTTCAGTTTGTTGGCGCAAAGCAATTTCAGTGCAGTTACTCCAAGTTTACCTGGCACTGGATGTGGAAGTACGCTGTATTTGCAACCACTATAGCCCACTTGTCAACAACTGTCGAATGAAGTGAAGAAAATCATATTCTTTAATTTGAAAAGAAATAGTTTCTTCGGTATTTAGATAGTTAGGTAAATATAAGTACTTACTACACAGAAATTACTTGACGTTTTTCATATTATCGCTTAATGACTGTATTGTTTAGGTATCATGAACCGTCATGACTAATAAAGTGTGTGCATTTTCCGTTCTAGAACGGGGGGGGGGGGGCGGCTATGAAGTATGAAAGCACTCGATTTCCAGATCAGAATGGAGTGCGTTAGGGCAGATTTGTAGGAGAGTATTGATACGCTCAAGTTAGTAGTTTTAGTAGTTTCAGTCGCATGTTAAACTGTGTGTGAGAGCTGTGAACTGCATCGTATTTTTCCGACAGAAGAGCTGTTACTTGGCGTCAGCTAGCGCTGTATTCTTCAGACAGAGTTATACGTCAGTGCTGTTTTGTGAAATGATGGTGTGGCATTATTGGCCGGGAGACCCCATTTGGTGTTGTTCGGCCGCCCGGTACGTCTTACTATTTTGATAGTACTTTACCGATGCTATGGGAGTCAATCGTCAGCTGTCAACAGCTACTTACATTGCCAGCTAAAGTGTTGATACAGATAACTGTCGATACTGAAACTTTCCGTACAAAAGTGATGTGCGTCCAACGTGACTTCCAGCTACCACCGTCTGGTGGGTGAAAGCCAAACGAAACTCGCTTGTTGACATGTAACACCTCGCGTCGCTTTGTCATCAAAACAGTTCGCCGCAAACCCAGCTGACAGTGGCAAGTCGTTGTAATGTAGCCATAACTTCCTATGACGTGGTACTCGTCATACACCGATCTCTTCTGCTCAATAGACTAGTCTTAAGATTGCGGTAAATGTCTGATCAACTCTGCAGAGAAGTTAGCTTAACACACTGTAATGTGGCTTCTCTAAAAAAAAACTTGGTTTTCTGGATTTGTTTTCCTTTATACCTACCACACTAGCGGAGTGATCTGATTCAAACTCTTTTGTCGCATCGGAAATGAGAGCCTTATGTAACTTTTTAATGTAAATTTCTCGTGATTTATAGTTTGGTTTACAATTATATCTAAGAATCTGGGTGACTTAAAAATAGAAGTTAACCTCATTTATATCAGTGCCTGGCCACTAACGTAGTGACTTTATTTGGACGTTAAAAAGTATAAACAACAAAGTACTCTTGTATTTATCTTCGTAAGACAACACACAATTGTGAGAGAGGCTTATTGTGAAACATTAAAACTCAAATCACGTTGGGAATCTTGGAGCTACCTTCTGTTGCATGCTTACAAGAAACACACTACAATGTTTGATTACTAAGTACACTATTTATACGTACATCCTTTCTCGATTATATTAATACTTCTTAAACTATTCAAGGTACCTAACCAAGGCTTTTGTTAAATGTTAACGTGCGGATGTTAGGCTGTGAGGTTACGAAGCCTTTAACGACAGATGTTATCGGTTCATTTGGCGTGTTATTTCTCTTTGAAGAACTCAGCTTCCGATAATATCCTCCATTTTCTTCGTCAGGAAAGCAGTTGACTGTCGAAGAAATAACGGAGCTACACAGATGTAACCGATGAAGTAGACGCAATTGCGACCAAAGATTACATTGACGCCAACGATGAAACGTTACTCGCAACTTTGTTTCTATGACAATGTCTGATATAGCACATGCAGTCTGGCGGTGAGAAGTGTCGTTTTCCACAAGTTGGTGAGTGCGAATCCTGTATCTCTGTTGAAGATGTTCACACTTATTCTCATCTCCACAGTCTCTTTAATGACTTAGTCTCAGTATTCTGAAAAGCGGGCTAGAATACGTGTCTGCTGAAACAAAACATTGTGCTTGTTCATAATGTTGTGTTCGGCAAACGCACATCTTTTATTGTAGATTTCTGGTCTTGATGTGCCACTGATATTTGCTACAGTGCTGGGAAACGAAGTAGACTGTCCCACGTAGCTACTGCCACTTCGATATGCACGGTGAACATGGTCAAGCATTAAATTTCTTTTACATCGCGTTACAGTGATTCCGTATACTGTCCAGCAAAGAAGGTGCATAGTAAAGTTGTGTAATGGTTAAGGAAGTGAACTCGTACTCCCGTGAGATGGGAGACAAATCCCCGTGCTACTAATCACGCTCTCCGCTGTTTATCTAGAGTACTTCCGACAAATGACGCAATTTTTTTAAAGAGCGCTGTAGCTTTGCTGCTCTTTCTTTTCCTAATCTACACCTGCACCTACATCTACATCTATACTCCGCAAGCCGCCTTACGGTGTGTAGCGGACGAAATTTATGGTACTGCTATCTCCTCCCCAACCCCTTTTTCCTTTACAATTCACGAATAGTGCGTGGGGAGAATGATTGTCAATAAGGCTCCGTATGGCCTCTAATTCCTCGGATTTTCTCGGCGTGATCATTTCGCGACACGTATATGGAGTGAAGAAATATATTTTTCCTGATGCTGATTGGAACGCGCAGTCTGGTAATTTCAATAGTAAGCTACTTGATGTACGGCGCCTCCCTTACAGCTTCTACCACCGGACTTCCCTGAGCATCTTCATAACGCTCTCGCGCCGAGTAAACGATCCCTTGACAAAGCGCGCCGCTCTTCGTTGGATCTTCTGTATCTTTTCTATTAATGTTAATCGGTAGGGGTTAGAGATTGATGACCAATACTGAAGAATCTTTCGAACTAGTATTCTATATGCCACTTCTTTCGCCTTCAGCTTGTTCCATTGAATATGTCTGGTATCTGTTTTACCTGAAAGTCTCTTCGGGTTTAGTCCGCAGCTCGTGGTCTCGCGGTCGCGTTCTCGCTTCCCGAGCACGGGGTCCCGGGTTCGATTCCCGACGTGGTCAAGGATTTTCACCTGCCTCGAGATGACTGGGTGTTTGTGTTGCCCTCATCATTTCATCATCATTCATGGAAGTGGAAGATTGGACTGAGAAAAGGTTGGGAATTTGTACGGGCGCTGATAACCGCGCAGTTGAGTGCCCCACCATCCAGTCATCATCATCATCTTCGGGTTTGTTGCCGGATGCTAAAATCAACTTGATTCAATATTTCGGCGATCCAACTGTTCGCCATCTTCAGGAGAACGCTGCTGATGCTGCTGAGTCCCGCCGAGAACTCTTCTCAGTGGGACTCATCAGAAATACTAAATAGAGTTGATTTTAGTATCCGGCAGCTAACCCGAAGAGGCTTTCAAGACTTATTACGCCGGGAAAGCCTACGGAGTTTTTCCTACTTTTCCTATGTGTCATTCCACTTTAGGTCTCTCCGGATGGTTCCTCCTAGGTAATTTACGGTAGTTGCTGTTGCCAGTAAGTTGCCGGCAATAGTGTAGTCAAACAGCATTTAAGGATCTTTTCGTTCATTTATGCTCAATACTTTACATTTATTTACGTTCAGGTTCGACGGTCAGTCCTTGCGCCAATCGACGAGCGCCTGCAGGTCTCCAGCATTTCGCTACGGTTTTTTTTTTTTTTTTTTATACTATAGGAGCTTGTGGTGGTAATAATTTTGTGATAAGATCTTATGGGACCAAACTGCTTAGGTCATCGGTCCCCTAAGCTTACGCACTACTTAATCTAACTTACTCTATGGACAACACATATTCCTATGCCCGAGTGAGGACTTGAACCTCCGACGGGGGGGGGGGGGGGGGGGGAAGCCGTCATTTTGTCGTCAAGGATGGTTCAAATGGCTCTGAGCTCTATGCGACTTAACTTCTGAAGTCATCAGTCGCCTAGAACTTAGAACTAATTAAACCTAACTAACCTAAGGACATTACACACATCCATGCCCGAGGCAGGTTTCGAACCTGCGACCGTAGCGGTCGCTCGGCTCCAGAGTGCAGCGCCTAGAACCGCACTGCCACTGAGGCCGGCTCGTCAAGGATAGTTCATTCATACTGATCCAACAGGTTTATTTTTTGCTGTCATGTGATTTATTAAAATAAAGGATACAGCTCTATGTCTACAGTTCAGAGGATGTACCACCACTTTATTACATACTATTATATACAGTCATATCGCCAACTATTTTACATTTCACATCATCACCTCTACCACGGACAAAGACACAGATATAATCATCATGAGACAATTTACAAGAGCTACGGGTTCTAACACACAATGGTTTATCAATAAAAAAATTAGTCGATATTTCACCAACACCACGAACTTGACATGGTTACCATGAACGTCCGATAACCGAGAACATCACGAGGAGGTATCTGCTGCAAAGACGTTGCAGTAGACTTAGTAGTAGTATCTATACGAATTATTGCAATAGTCATCCAACATTGACCGACTTCTCGGTTATCGGACGTTCATGGTAACCATATCTCAAGTTCGTGGTGTTGGTGAAACATCGACTAATTTTTTTATTGATAAACCATTGTGTGTTAGAACCCGTAGGTCTTGTAAATTGTCTCATGATGATAATATTTGTGTCTTTGTCCGTGGTAGAGGTGATGATGTGAAATATAAAATAGTTAGCGATATGACTGTATATAATAGTATGTAATAAAGTGGTGGTACATCCCCTGAACTGTAGACATAGAGCTGTATCCTTTGTTTTAATAAATCACATGACAGCAAAAAAGAAACCTGTTGGGTCAGTATAACATCGTGTCTTCCGATGGAAGCCTACGATCTACGAGTCTATTTTGGACGAGGAGACTGAGTATAACATGAACGTCAGTTCGTCCGCTTTGGTTGACGTGTTGAAAGGACAGACTGTTTTTCGAGGAAGTCGGTTTTCTGTTACTGACAATCCAGTCGGTCAGTGTTGGATGACTGTTGCAATAATTCGTATTGATACTACTACTAAGTCTGCTGCAACGTCTTTGGAGCAGATACCACGCTGTGGGTTCGCTTATGTAGTGGCCCGGGTGCACTGGCGACTCCACAGCACGTCGCGCAGACGGCAGACAATGCGAGCGGCAGGGGATCAGCGCGTTTACAGCTGACGCATCCTGCCGGCCTCGCAGCAGAAGTGTGTCCTTGTAGCGGAGCGCGACGGCGGGACCTTGACGCTCTTGGCTGCTGGCAAAAGCAGTTTGTTACACTCCGCACCTACCATTGTAGTCATCCTGCAGATGCCGATGTCTCCCTGCGTTCTTGGCTCCACCTTTCATACTGGTCAATGTATACTGATGAGCCAAAACATTATAACCACTGCCCACCGCCAGACTGAATGTCTCCCGGTGACGTGGGCGCCGTAAGGAAAGTGTATCAGCGGAGCAGAGACGAATGGACAGTCATTCTAGCTAGAGATGGCCATACTCGTTCATCCTTGGTAACTAGTTCACTGGTAATTGCTCTTTTTTGGGAACCGTTCATTTTTAGTCGTTCCTACTTCATTTGTGCTTGTTATGTGGTTCTTATGAAAAATTAGTAGCACAGGTGACTGAAAACGGAAAGCGCCTACAGGTGACACTTGGCTCGCCCCCCCCCCCCCCCCCCCCTGGAGTACAGAGTTTTCATTCACAACAGAATTCTCACACACTTGCAATTTTCGTGATTCTGCAAAACCTCTCGTTTAGCCAACTGTAGCGATATGTGGCTGATCGCAGTGAAATAATATAAGGTGGCGCACGAAAAACCGGCCCCGAGTACAGACTGCTCGCCAGTTACGCACGATTTGTTGACCGCTACGAGCAAAATAGATAAACATATATTAATTAGGCAGTAAAGAAATAACAAAAAAAGCTAATGCAAACAACAACTTAGAAACAATAGATTGGTGGCGCAATGAGCAGTCTAGTACTCGGGGCCGATTTTTCGTGGGCCACCACTGAAATAATATTGTAGAAGTTACCATATTCTCTTTACAAAATGTGACACCAGACACTCGACTGAGCGCGGGCTTCATTTGGTTGTAAGTCGGTCTGCCTGCCATAACAATGAACATGCCCTTTTATCTTGGATCAAAAAAAGACTGAAAATGGCCACTCGTGTGTGCCGTGTCATCTTCCTTTGCATGTGTAACAACAAAAAAATCTTGCCTTTTTACAAGTATTTCTTCTGCTATTTATCGAAATAGTGAAGTAAGCTGATATGCCGTTTTTTTACCTGAAAAAATGTATGTAAAACATACCACGTAATTTTTATATAATTTACGAGTACATAATTATAAAATACTTTTTAATTACCGGTCATGGACGCTGAATAGAATACGAAAAGAACCAGAAGTTCAGAGTTAAAAAAAGGTTTGAAACTGATCTAGAATGGGCATGCGCAGCGAACGAAACGAACAACTCTATACTGAACTAACTATGAGCAGTCGGCAGTGGAACTGCGACGAGTGGCCACGCGAAGGAGGAAGAGTCCGGCCGACCGAGACAGACGGGAACGGGACCGAGGCTGGAACGAGACCGGCCGACGTGCCGATCGCGAACGAGGCCGACCGTTTCCCGTTCCCGGGAACTATAAGTAGAAATCCGCGACCGAAGTGAACTATGGAAGACCGTTCCTCAGAATTCGTTCCTCGCTCGTTCCGTTCATCTTGGTGAACCGTTCCTTTGTACCCGTTGGTTCGTGAACTACCCATCTCTAATTCTAGCGACGATGCGGGACGCGAACTGCACTGGTGTAAGCGTCTTAGACAAAGGACAGATTACTTGCCAGCAGGTGGAGCGTGTTGATGCAGGTTCCACAACTGTGGTCTTGTTTTATAGTAAATTCCAACATCAATTGCACTTTTTTTATTTCAAAAACTACGTTTGGGTTCGTCCCCGTGATCGCAGTGCTGCATGTGAGGCGTCCTGAGAGAACTCAGACATACACCACAGGATAATGACATTGGAGTCAGGAAACGGTCGTTTTTAAGATAAAAAGAGAAGTGCGATTGGTGCCGGCGTTTTATTCAAAACGAAGGGCGGTTTGGTGTGGTACCTGCGCGTGGGAACGAGCTTGTCCTAAGCGACGAAGCCGATAGGCTGTTGACGTGTTGCTTTCACGACCATCTAAGGAAAGTGCTTGAAGAACAATGAAATCACAAGTGACAGAACGTGGAAGTGGAAGGCTTGCACACTAAGTAAAGCAGAATAGACGATGGTACGAGGGACGTTTGAAAAGTCCGTGCAAAGTCCGAGAGAGGACACCACCGGCGCATATCGAGCTCATGTTTAGTTAGTAGCATCTTTGGAAAGAACGCACACCAAGTTTCAGCCATATTGGTCTATTTCTTTCTGTTTGGCATTCGTGTGAATCAAGGAAGTCGATTGATTGTCCAAAAATGGACGAAAAAAATTTCGTGTGGTGATTAAACATTACTTTATGAAAGGCAAAACGCCTCAGTTGACTAAAGAGAAGCTTGATGAACATTACGGTGACTCTGCACCTTCGATTAGAACAGTTTATAAGTGGTTTCGGAGTGGCCATATGGGCACAAGTGATGCTGAACGTTCCGGACGCCCTGTGGAGGTTACGACTCCAGAAATCATTGATAAAATCCGTGATGTGGTGATGGATGACAGAAGAGTTAAGGTGCGTGAGATTGCTAGTGCTTTGGACATAATATTTTGCATAAACATTTGGACATGAGAATGCTATCCGCAAGATGGGTTCCGCGATTGCTCATGCTTGACCAAAAACGGAATCGTGTGAAGTATTACATGAATGGTTTTCAGCTGTTCAGTAATAATCCGCAGGACTTTAAGCGTAGTTTCGTCACTGTGGATGGAACATGAATACATTAGTATACTCCTGAGACCAAACAACAATCTAAACAATGGGTTACCAAGGGAGAATCTGCGCCAAAAAGGCGAAGACCATTTCTTTGGCCGGAAAGGTTATGGCGACTGTCTTTTGAGATTCGCAAGGTATAATCCTCATCGACTATCTGGAAAAGGGTAAAACTATTACAGGTGAATATTATTCATCGTTATTGGACCGTTTGAAAACCGAGCTGCAAGATAAACGCCGGCGATTGGACCGCAAAAAAGTCCTTTTCCGTCACGACAATGCACCAGCACACACCTCAGCAGTTGTGGTCGCAAAATTAATGGAAATAGGATTCCAACTTGTTCACATCCACCCTACTCTCCAGACAGACTTGGCTCCCTTCGACTACTATTTTTTCCCCAATTTGAAGAAATGGCTCGCGGGACAAAGATTTTATTCAAACGAGGAGGTGATTGCAGCAACTAATAGCTTGGGCAATTCCTATTATTCGGAAGGGATCAACAAATTAGAACAGCGTTATACGAAGTGTATAAGTCTAAAAGGAGACTATATCGAAAAATAAAACAGGTTCACCCCAAACATGTAAGTAATTTTTATTTTTGCACGGACTTTCAAACGCCCCTCGTATGTGGCAAATCTGGTGGCAGAGTGCAGTCTTGGTATAGGCACAGGTGATTCGGAGCACACAGTTCACCGCACATTGTTGAACTCGCGGCTCCATAGCAGACGAGTCATACATTCTCCCATATTATTTCAGTCGACATGGGGCACGCGATCATTGAGACTGGACCGTAGGTCAGCTGAAACGTGTCACCTGTTAGAATGAATCGGATTTCTTTTTATATCAGGTCCATGGTCGTTTCCCGTTTCGCCGTCATCCAGCCATGCAAATGGTTGCTAGGAATGTATACCGCTTCACGGATGCTGGAAGTGGTTGGGCGGGGGAGGGGGGGGGGGGGCAAAGCAGGAAACGGTATTGGTTCAAATGGCTCTGAGCACTATGGGGCTAAACATCTATGGTCATCAGTCCCCTAGAACTTAGAACTACTTAAACCTAACTAACCTAAGGACATCACACACATCCATGCCTGAGGCAGGATTCGAACCTGCGACCGTAGCAGTCGCGCGGTTCCGGACTGAGCGCCTAGAACCGCTAGACCACCGCGGCCGGCAGGAAACGGTATTATGCCATAGGGGGTGCTCATAAGGGCTTCCATAGGACCAGTGGCAGTAATCGAAGGCACCACGACATCTGTGAACTGTTGTTGTCGTGGTGGTCTCTAATCCGGAGACTGGTTTCATTCAGGTCTCCAGGCTACTCTATTCTGTGCAAGCCTCATCATGTCCGAGTAACTACTGCAACTTACATCCTTCTGAACCACCTTACTGTACAAATCTCTTGGTCTCTCTCCGATTTTTACCCCGCCCCCCCCATCCCCCCTCCTACGCGCGCGAGCCACACACACACACACACACACACACACACACACACACACACACACACCCTGCGGGTCCGGGGATTAGAATAGGCCCGAGGTATTCCTGCCTGTCGTAAGAGGCGACTAAAAGGAGTCCATCCCCCTCACGGGGGTAGTTAGCGCCTGCGTCCGGAGACGGACGGTTTCACGACCTATAATCGTGGTCTTTTTGTTCACTTCTCGTTTCTTCCTTCCTTTTGTTGGTCCCTTTCTTTGCTCTTCTCCACCTCACTGTCTTCCTTACTCTTTCCCTTGACTTCTCCTTGCCTTCTCATTGCCTTTTTCTCCTTGCCTTCTCATTGCCTTTTTCTCCTTGCCTTCTCATTGCCTTTTTCTCCTTGCCTTCTCATTGCCTTTTTCTCCTTGCCTTCTCATTGCCTTTTTCTCCTTGCCTTCTCATTGCCTTTTTCTCCTTGCCTTCTCATTGCCTTTTTCTCCTTGCCTTCTCATTGCCTTTTTCTCCTTGCCTTCTCATTGCCTTTTTCTCCTTGCCTTCTCATTGCCTTTTTCTCCTTGCCTTCTCATTGCCTTCTTCTCCTTGCCTTCTCTGGTCTCCGCCTCGGCGTTTGAGACAGTCTGTCCTCTTTCTCCCTCTCTCTCTTCTTTTTCCTCTTCTTCCTTCCTCCCTGTGCGTGTCTGAAGGCCGACCCACGCGTTCGCACGCGTAGCCGGTGACGGGGTAACGCGTAAGTCCCCGCCCTGGGTAGACATGTAAGGCACGCGCGTACCCCCTGGTAAAGGCCAGGCCCGGGGAGGGGTGATTGCCTGAGCTGATACCTTCTGACCATGCCGATTGGTCCCTCCGTCTGTTTCTCGGGAGGTGTGACCTGAGGTGTAAACATTCACCTAAGGCGGGAGTGCCCTCTGAGAGGGTCCCCACAAGGAAGGAGCGCGCCATCGGAGACGCTGGCAATCATGGGGGATTCCTCCGCAATGGATTCTACTCCATCGCTTTCGACTTCGACCCAAAAACGGAAACGTGACCAGCCAACAGTGACAAAAGTACTACCGCCTGCCCCACAGTTCCTCGTCGTTTCTCGCACTGAGGACGGAAAGGATTTTTCCTCTGTCAACCCTTTTGTTATTCAGAAGGGCGTTGATGCCATAGCCGGATCTGTCAAATCTTGTACCAGGTTGCGTAACGGCACCTTATTACTCGAAACTGAGAGTGCCTTTCAGGCACAAAAACTGCTTCGGGCCACCCTCCTGTACACGTTCCCTGTCCGGGTGGAGGCCCACCGAACTTTGAATTCGTCTCGTGGTGTAGTGTATACTAGCTCCCTCGATGGATTGACTGACGAGGAGCTTCAATCTTTCCTCGCTGAGCAGGGCGTGACGGCTGTCCATCGGGTCATGAAAAAGGTCAACAACGACCTTGTACCGACCCGGACACTCTTCTTGACCTTCGATAGTGTTAAGCTGCCATCGCGCATCAAGGCGGGCTACGAGGTTATTTCTGTTCGCCCCTATGTCCCGACACCTACGCGCTGCTACCAGTGTCAGCGTTTCAATCACACTCGACAGTCTTGTTCCAATGCGGCTAAATGTGTCACTTGTGGCAGGGATGCCCATGAGGGTGACTGTCCACCTCCGTCTCCTCATTGTGTGAACTGTCAGGGTGACCATGCCGCATCCTCCCGCGACTGTCCTGTCTATATAAGGACGAACGTTGCATCCAAGAAATTCGTGTCAAAGAGAAAGTGTCCACCTCGGCTGCTCGCAAGCTATTGGCTAGTAGGAAGCCCACGCTGCTCCCAGCGGGGAAATATAGTACTGTCCTCGCCTCTCCTCGGACTACCCGGGAGGTCGCAACCCAGACATGCGATCTGACCTTCAGCACCACGGTCGTCCGTTCGGCCAGTGCTAAGATCGCGCGGTCGACGTCTCCTCTTCCTCCCATCACACTACAGACACCAGCCACTTCCTCAGCTTCTGCTAAGTCGAAGACCCCGAAGTCAGATGCACGGTCCTTCAAGAAGGAACCATCCCGTGCAGACTTCCTCCGTCCCTCGACCTCCCAGCCTTCGACCGGTACTTCCACCAAACGTCCTTCTAAAAAGGCGCATAGGAAGCACAGTTCTCCTTCTCCGCCACGGCGCCTTTCTTCTCCTGCGCCACCCAGCGGTTGCCGCCCCAGGCCGTCATCCGTTTCGCCTGGCCGCACCGCTGGTAGCCGAACATCTGGTCGTTCACCGGCGGAGGAAGCTCCCCCTCCCGGCCATCCTCCCGAGATGGCCGATGACCCTATAGACCCCATGGACGATGACTGTCCGCCTACTGATAGCGGCGGCAGTGCTCGCTCGAAGCCAGGCCCTAAGCGGCCTTCGAGGTGACCCCTTCTCTCATCTTCCTTTTCTTACGATGGCACTTATTCACTGGAATATTCGCAGCATTCGCTCCAACCGAGAGGACTTGAAGTTGCTGCTCCGCTTGCATCGTCCGCTCGTCGTAGCCCTCCAGGAAACGAAGCTTCGCCCATGCGATCACATTGCCTTGGCACACTACACCTCTGTGCGTTTTGACCTACCCCCTATGGTAGGAATCCCAGCTCATGGAGGGGTTATGTTGCTGGTCCGGGATGATATTTACTACGATCCCATCACGTTGCACACCGGCCTGCAGGCAGTCGCCATCCGCATTACTCTCCCCACTTTTACGTTTTCCTTTTGTACCGTTTACACTCCCTCGTCATCTGCCGTTACCAGGGCAGACATGTTGCAACTTATTGCTCAGCTACCTGCACCGTTTTTGTTAACTGGAGACTTCAATGCCCACCATCCCCTTTGGGGTTCTCCAGCCTCCTGCCCGAGGGGCTCCTTGTTAGCAGACCTTTTCAACCAGCTCAATCTTGTCTGCCTTAATACTGGCGCCCCTACTTTTCTTTCGGACACATCTCATACCTATTCCCATTTAGACCTCTCTATATGTACTCTCCAACTTGCACGCCGGTTTGAGTGGTATGCACTTGCTGATACTTATTCGAGCGACCACTTCCCGTGTGTTATCCATCTCCTGCAGCATACCCCCTCTCCGTGCTCCTCTAGTTGGACCATCTCCAAGGCAGACTGGGGGCTCTTTTCTTCCAGGGCGACCTTTCAGGATCAAACCTTCACAAGCTGCGATCGTCAGGTCGCACACCTCACGGAAGTCATTCTCGCTGCTGCTGAATATTCCATCCCTCACCCTACTTCTTCTCCACGTCGCGTACCGGTCCCCTGGTGGACCGCAGCATGTAGAGACGCTTTACGTGCTCGTCGACGTGCTTTACGCACCTTTAAACGCCACCCTACAGTGGCGAATTGTATTAATTATAAACGATTACGTGCTCAGTGTCGTCGTATTATTAACGAAAGCAAGAAAGCCAGCTGGGCTGCTTTCACAAGCACCTTCAACAGTTTTACTCCTTCTGTTGTCTGGGGTAGCCTGCGCCGGCTATCTGGCACTAAGGTCCACTCCCCAGTTTCTGGCTTGAAGGTCGCGAATGAAGTCCTTGTGGCCCCTGAGGCTGTCTCCAATGCCTTCGGCCGCTTTTTCGCCGAGGTTTCGAGCTCCGCTCATTACCACCCTGCCTTCCTCCTCCGCAAACAGGCAGAGGAGGCTAGGCCACCTGACTTTTGCTCCTCGAATTGTGAAAGTTATAATGCCCCATTCACCATGCGGGAACTCGAAACCGCACTTGGCCGATCACGGTCCTCCGCTCCAGGGCCTGATTCTATTCCTATTCAGATGCTGAAGAACCTTTCTCCTGCGGGTAAAGGTTTTCTTCTTCGTACATACAATCGCATCTGGATTGAGGGACATGTTCCCGCATGCTGGCGCGAGTCTATTGTTGTCCCGATTCCTAAGCCGGGGAAGGACAAGCACTTGCCTTCCAGTTATCGACCTATCTCACTTACCAGCTGTGTCTGTAAAGTGATGGAGCGAATGGTTACCTCTCGATTGGTTTGGCTGCTTGAGTCTCGACGCCTACTTACCAATGTCCAATGTGGATTTCGTAGGCGCCGCTCTGCTGTTGACCATCTGGTTACCTTGTCGACCTTCATTATGAATAACTTCTTGCGGAAGCGCCCGACCGCGGCTGTGTTCTTTGATTTGGAGAAGGCTTACGACACCTGTTGGAGGGCGGGCATTCTCCGCACCATGCATACATGGGGCCTTCGCGGTCGCCTCCCTCTTTTTATTCGTTCCTTTTTAATGGATCGACAGTTCAGGGTACGTGTGGGTTCTGTCCTGTCCGACACCTTTCGCCAGGAGAATGGGGTGCCACAGGGCTCAGTTTTGAGCGTCGCTCTGTTCGCCATCGCGATCAATCCAATAATGGATTGCCTCCCAGCTGATGTATCAGGCTCTCTTTTTGTGGACGATTTTACCATCTATTGCAGCGCGCAGCGTACACGTGTCCTGGAGCGCTGTCTTCAGCGTTCTCTTGACCGTCTTTACTCCTGGAGTGTCGCCAATGGCTTCCGTTTTTCTGCCGAGAAGACGGTCTGTATTAACTTCTGGCGCTACAAAGAGTTTCTCCCACCGTCCTTACGACTTGGTCCCGTTGCTCTCCCAATCGTGGAGACAACCAAATTTTTAGGCCTTACCTTTGACAGGAAACTTAGCTGGTCTCCACATGTGTCATATTTGGCCGCCCGTTGTACCCGTTCTTTAAATGTCCTCCGTGTTCTCAGTGGTATGTCGTGGGGAGCGGATCGAACCGTCCTACTTCGTCTATATCGGTCGATCGTCCGCTCCAAGCTGGATTATGGGAGCTTCGTATACTCCTCTGCACGGCCATCCATCTTACGCCGCCTCAACTCCATACAACATCGGGGTTTACGACTTGCGATCGGAGCATTTTATACCAGTCCCGTAGAGAGTCTTCATGCTGACGCTGGCGAATTGCCACTCACTTACCGGCGCGATATACTGCTTTGTCGGTATGCCTGTCGGCTACTGTCAATGCCCGACCATCCGTCTTATCGTTCCTTTTTTGACGACTCTCTTGACCGTCAATATAGGTTGTATGTCTCTGCCCTGCTACCCCCTGGAGTTCGCTTTCGTCGCCTCCTTCAACACCTTAATTTTTCACTCCCTGCAACCTTTCGAGTGGGCGAGAGCCACACGCCACCTTGGCTCCAGGCTCAGGTCCGCGTTCACCTTGACCTCAGCTCGCTCCCAAAAGAGGTCACCCCCAGTTCGGTCTACCACTCCCGTTTTTTGGAACTTCGTTCGAAGTTCATCACCATGACTTTCATTTATACAGATGGCTCTAAGACCAATGACGGGGTCGGGTGTTCCTTTATTGTCGGGGCACAAAGTTTCCAATACCGGCTCCATGACCATTGTTCGGTCTTCACAGCTGAGCTCTTTGCCCTCTACCAGGCTGTTCTTTACATCTGCCGCCACCGACATTCTGCTTATGTCATCTGCTCAGATTCCCTGAGCGCCATCCAGAGCCTCAGTGATCCGTACCCGGTTCACCCTTTCGTACACCGGATCCAACGCTCTCTTCAGCGGCTGGTGGACGTCGGTCCGCCGGTTAGCTTTATGTGGGTTCCTGGCCATGTCGGTATCCCTGGGAACGAAGCTGCAGATGCCGCGGCCAAGGCTGCGGTCCTCCAGCCTCGGACAGCTTCTCGTTGTGTCCCTTCGTCCGATTTTAGCAGGGTCATTTGTCGGCGCGTTGTGTCGCTGTGGCATGCCGATTGGGCTGCACTTACCGACAACAAGCTTCGGGCCTTAAAACCTCTTCCCGTGGCTTGGACGTCCTCCTCACGCCCTTCTCGGCGGGAGGAGGTCGTTTTAGCAAGGTTAAGGATTGGACACTGCCGGTTCAGCCATCGCCATCTGCTGACGGCTGCGCCGGCGCCGTTCTGCCCATGTGGGCACTTGCTGACGGTTAGACACATTTTAATGTCCTGTCCCGATCTTAACCAACTGCGCCTCGATCTTAACCTGCCTAATACTTTCGATGACATTTTAGCGGATGACCCACGAGCAGCTGCTCGTGTTCTTTGTTTTATCAATTTGACACACCTCGCTAAGGACATTTGATGAAGTTTTTTAATCCTATGCCTGTCAGTCTGTCTTTTATTGTGTTTTTCCTTTTAGTTGTTGTTGTCAACTTGTGGCTCGCGGCGCATTTTTAGAGTAGTCAGGGCGCTAATGACCATTGAAGTTGTGCGCCCTAAAACCACAAAAAAAAAAAAAAAAAAAAAAAACACACACACACACACACACACACACACACACACTTCCCTCCAGTGCTAAACTGGTGATCCCTTGATATCCCACAATGTCTTACCAACCGATCCCTTCTTCTTTCTTTGCTGAGCACCACAGTTCAAAAGCTTCTATTCTCTTCTTGTCTAAACTGTTTGTCGTCCATGTTTCAGGTTCTGTACATGGCTATACTCTATGCAAATACCTCCAGAAAAAACTTCCTGGCACTTCAATCTGTGCCGGCAGGAGTGGCCGAGCGGTTCTAGGCGCTACAGTCTGGAACCGCGCGACCGCTACGATTGTAGGTTCGAATCCTGCCACGGGCATGGATGTGTGTGATGTCCTTACGTTGGTTAGGATTAAGTAGTTCTAAGTTCTAGGGGACTGATGACCTCAGAAGTTAAGTCCCGTAGTGCTCAGAGCGATTTGAACTATTTTTTGAACTTCAATCGGTACTGAATTTATACATCTGTGGACTACATCACCATTGATCTGGACCATCTTCATCCCGTAATGCTTGAGACCTTCCCCGATGCAATGCCAATGGCAACTTCCAGCAGGTACCTGTCCATGTCACAAGACCTGAATGGTGTTGCAGTGGTCTATGGAGCATGATAGACGATAGTGATCTCACGCTGATACCTTGGCCACCAAATTCGCCTGATCTCAGTCCTTCCGAACACATCTGGGACGCTATCCGGCGCCTCAGCCAATGCCTGGGGGATGTTTCCAGAATGGCTAAGCCATGTCTCCGCAAAATCCTTTCTTTCAGGAGTGCTAGTTCTGCAAGGTTCGCAGGAGAGCTTCTGTAAAGTTTGGAAGGTAGGAGACGAGGTACTGGTAGAAGTAAAGCTGTGAGGACGGGGCGTGAGTCGTTCTTGGGTAGCTCAGATGGTGGAGCACCTGCCCGCGAAGGGCAAAGGTCCCGAGTTCGAGTCTCGGTCCGGCACACAGTTTTAATCTGCCAGGAAGTTTCAGAACATATTTAGTTTCTCGGATTCCCAAAGAGTCACTAGAACTATTAGTAACTGATGATATGAATTTGTATTTTTCAATTTTAATTTTATGTATTGTTTTTTTAGTTTTGAGAAAGTCCATTTGCCTGCCAGCGTGAGATTTATGTTGCGCAAATTTCGTTACAGTCTGTTGAGTTATTTCAGTAAGAAACATTGAAGGACAGACCAATAAATGTCACACACAACACACAAACTAGGTTGCCTTTCCATTCTGGCAGCCAGCAGTGGCTTTGAACGTCCATCCATTGTCGAGTACAGGTTCTGTTAACATTGTAATGTAGGACAACTGCGGCGCTTGTGAGGGCAAACGTGATAACGTGTGTTGGGATGTCACGTACAGTAGGACTGCGATTTTCGCTGACGATGGAAAGATAAGGCAGCGGGCGTGCCCAGGCGCCGGCAAGCGATGCTGCTGTGTATCGGGAGTGACGCACGTGTGTGTGTGTGTGTGTGTGTGTGACCTCTATCTTATCAGCGACAGCCGAGCAGCGCGCCGCACGACAGGGCCGCGAGTGCTCCAGCAGCTGCAAAGCGTACTACCGAGGATGCATCGTGTCAACCCGGCCGAAACGTCCAAAGCGCATATCTCTGTGTCAGAAATTCTAACTTTGGAACTGAGTTTGATATGTGCAAACGTATTGTCTGCGAGAGATACGGGCACTGTTCAGAACCGCCCATTTATTTCAGTCACAGCTGCCAGAAGATATGTTATCAGATCCGTTTCGGACATTAGAGGCCATCTTCAGATCCATAAAACATGGAAATGAAAAAAAAATAGAAAAAGTGATAGTGTCGACTGTGTGATTAGATACACACGACGCTTCGCTGCGTGCAGAAACGTCACCTGCAGAAACAATTGCTGATGAAAATTACTCTTCCGTGTTTTTTTTCATTGGCCAACGGTTTAATCAGTAATGATCGTGAGTTTTTTTGTTTGTAGGAACAACGTTCGGAAATCGCCTCTGGCTTAGGTAGGGAGCTGTCAGCAGTAGCCGAAATAGTCCGCCGCGTGGGAGCCTGACTGGTTCGTGTTGACAGTATGCGCCACACGCGTTCAAGGGAAGGAAGTCACATTAGTTCGACGACATTTGAGAAGTAACGCTCTCGGTCTAGCTCGGAGAAGATATAGTTTCCGATGTCTTTCGCTTGGTTCACTGCTGAAACTGTTCTTACATTTTACGAGCGAAGTGCTTCGTTTGGACAAAGCAACTTCACGAAATCTGTATAACGTATTTTATTTACGAATCAGTTCCGTTTCACCGATTTGTCAGCTATAGAAACTTACCGACTGCTTATTAAACATTGGTTTGCGTAAAATATGGTACATTACTTAGTTGATTCATTTTAGTATTAACTGTATCCCATTGGTTTATGATACGCATCGAAAACTCACTTTGTGTAAAAGTAATATGTCAATTCGTTGGAACATTGTAACATATAGCAGTCGTCGCTGCTACTGGCTGTGTTGATATTAACAAAAGGAGCGAGAAAGTGTCCAAGGAAGTAAGATAACTATGTAAGCATTAGGCGTCAAACGTCAAACTAAGCAGCACATAGGGAGAGAGGGGGTGAGAGGAAGGGGCTAGTATGTCTTCTCCACATGAATATACAATAAATCGATATGTTATAAGTAAGAATATGACACTTCAACTGTAAAAATTACCATTCAAGATAATATCAAATCTAAAAATTTCGAATTTTGGAATCGATTTTTTAAGGCAGATATTTGAATTAAAACGGTCTTGTTATCAACTTATTTTTCTTGACAAGGTGTTTTACTTTCGTGGGCATCTTCAGATTATCTTAAAATTTTCCTTTCACAACATAATAAAAACCATAAAACAGCTCCGTGCTAGGCTGAAGCACGCATCGAATCAGATAAACCAGCGTGCTTCAGTCTAACACAGAGCCATTTTATAGCTTCTGTTATGTTGTAAAACGAAAATTTTAAGATAATCTGAAGATGCCCCACGAAGGAAAAATGCATCATTGTTAATAAAAGAATTGTAACCAAGACGGTTTCTAATGCAAACATTCTATATAGGGTTGCTGTACCAGTCGGCCTAATGGAGTGAAAAAAATTTCACAAGTTCAGGTATTTTTATGTGTGGTGTCTTAATATGTACATAAACCAATGCATTCGTTGTTTTCTTTGGGTCGAACAGTCTTCCCAGAAATACGTCATAAACTGTACGACCAGAACTTTCCTGCATTGCCGTAACTGCACCACTAAGTGGACTACGCCTGTTAGTACAGACTACCCGTTTTGCTTCCGCGCGTCCATACTTCAACACCTGGCCTGTTGCCCAGGAGAAAAGAACCATTAATTGCTTCTTCTTGGCGCATGAACTTTGAGGTACTAACCAACCTAAAAAATGATCTGTAATAGCTATAATTACCACAAATAAACTGAGGTGGCTTTGCTGAACAAGCAACTTCCTAGTAAGTACGTTCGTAATGAACACTCGTTTTGGGCTAGTTTGTCAGCAGATGATACACTGAGGTTACCTGGGGCTTTATCGTAGCTGCTTCACAATACCGCACCAGCATTCGCTTTCCGTTAACAAGTGTAGTCTGGCACGACGCTGTCGCTTTCAGATGGCCACAAGGGATTCAATCACCCCTCCGTCAGTAGCAGAATGGTGCCACCGAAATACGCTTTGTCAGCCATATTTAACGAGAGATTTTCACGTACGCCGGTGTCAGCCACCAACAAATTCCACCGTGATGCACATAAATCTAAATATAATACCATTACACGCTGTAGGAGTATTTCTGGTCAAATTATCTACGGATTATCCGAGAGGCGGCGGGGTGTATGCACCCTGCCATGTGTATTGCCTGTAACACATTCAGCTGGTCCACTTGAAACAGGGGAGGTCGAGCCAATTAAAGTTTCTGATTCGCTTCTGAAACACCTTTCTCTGCTAACAGACATTCATTCTTAAGGTTTTCTTGTTCAAAATCACTTTTATCAGTTTACTGGGGTAGGTAATATGCTGCATGTTCCTATGTAAAGATGAAGAACGCAAGAGCATAGAAGGCTGTGAGACGACGTCAGCCAATAGCATGCTGACTAGGACGTCACCGCGACAGTAGCGGCCTCTACAAGAAGAGAATATTAACGCGGCTCCTGCCAACCTCGGCCGGACCACAACTAGCAGAGAGGCTTAGATGAACAGTAATATTAACGATAGCAGTGACTTATGAGCGAGTGTGAACGCTTACATGGACATTGTATATAGTGAAGGACACTGACTGACTGCACGTCGCCCATCGATTGCGACAACTCTTTGCAAATCTACAGTTCAGTATTATCAATCTTCTTTATTGTAATAAAAACTATTAATGTGATTTGCTTGAATTGTTGTATAGCTATCCGAGAGGGCAGCATCCTTTAGGCAGCCTGTAAAAAGAAGAGTGGACAGCACCCTACACCACACACCTCGTTAGTAGACCCTGCTAGTTCGGTGAAATTGCATCGTCCCAGGGCCGGCGAATACTAAACGACGCCTAATGTCCCCGAAAAGCGTAGGCGAACATTTTAGCTAACAAAAGCTGTTCCCCAAGACTCCTGGACGCTCGATGTGAAGTTTTTGAAACACCCCGTATATATATTTAAAGATTTCTTGCAGTCACAGTGAAGACGTTTTTATGAAGTACTTGACAACAAATGACGAAAAAGGAAGCTGCCTGCATTGTAGTGCAGACTTTTCTTCGACCTTGAACTGTTTCCTTGCTCCGTGACAAGCTATAACAAAATCTGCAAGCTCAGTGTCAGGGTGCGAGCAGTTTCAGACAGACGTAACGTTGCTTTCCGGCGAAGTACGTCATGCACGAATTCAGACCCACAAGGTACGAGGATGATGCTGTAATCTGTGTACTTTGTAAATATGTTCAATTAGTGACAGTTTCCTTCATCTCGTTTTGACTTCGTAACTTGTCGGCGTTCCTTCCATACACTGCTCAAAACATTTCTGCGTATAGTTTTCCGTGAAGCTCCGCTGTTCAAATGGTTCTGAGCACTATGGGACTTAACTTCTGAGGTCATCAGTTCCCTAGAACTTAGAACTACTTAAACCTAACTAACCTAAGGACATCACACACATCCATGCCCGAGGCTGGATTCGAACCTGCGACCGTAGCGGTCGCGCGGTTCCAGACTGTAGCGCCTAGAACCGCTCGTCCACCCTGACCGGCAGCTCCGCTGTTGCTTCGCCACCCGGCAGAGCGCTAGACACTTAGTGCAGTCAACTGTTTGTCCTGTTCCAAACGTGCCACAACACAAAAACTCAAGTTAGGTCGAAAAGCATTAACACGCGACGAAAATAGTTCCCTAGTAATACTAGCAGCCCTGTGTTTCCTTTGACCTTGTAGACCTATATTCGCAAAAAGCACAGACAGAGTAGTGGCAATGAGGCTGATCATGCTTTGTAAAGTTATTTTACTACAAAGCTGGTGGTTGCTTATCTGTTATACAGTTCCCCCGAAGTCTTCGCAACCACTGATTGAGGAGTACAGACACTGAAGCGCAAAGAAGTAATTAATAGAAAGCAGTGGATTACGTGAGTCGGTTACTATGTTCCCGGAATGGAGGAAGGAATCTGATAACATCTGCAACAGAACCATGCCTAGTGAAATAACCACTTATCATAAACGTTTTCTGGGTCTAAAGCAGCGTCATGTTGTAAGATAAATATTACTAAGAGGATAAAAACGACGTTTCAGCTACGGTTGCAGTGAAATTTCTCTGGATTTACTAATAGAGGGACGTAAAATAACCAAGTGAATCTCGATCTAATACATAAAAGCATTTCGTGATTACAATGCAGCTATACGACAGCACATATAAAAATTTGCTATCAAGTGGACTGAAAATATAAGAAAGTAATGTGGTGATGGAGACGAAAAATGAAGCTGTCAAGTAATTTAAGATTATTGAGCTTTTTAATGCAACGATGAACTTGAGCCATTAGCTTTCATTATCTGCGGTAGTTCTACCGGTAAGAAGTTGAATCTACTATGGACAAGGATTTCCTACCGTATGTTAAACGCTCTGAATTGCCCAGACCTTACGACAGTAAAGTCTCTAAATTGTCTACAAGTAGTCGAAGAAAACTAATGTCTGTAATCGCTTAAAGATAACGATATATTCTCGAAGGATATGGCAGAGTTTCGCGTCTCATGTACCTGCGAAAAATATTGGTGGAGGCTCAACAGCATAAAAGGCAGTGCAGAATTGCCGAAAGGCGTTAACCAGTGATGAGCGTCACCAGCTTCCCAAAGGGCCCGTGATGCTTTCCTCGCAGTCTCGTTCGATAGCAATGATAGAAACTTATGAATGTATCATCAACTTTAACAAGAGTGAAGAAAGAAAAAAATACGAATTGAAGATGACATTCATTCTAAATATAAAAATTTAAGTATCGATGACACATTGTTTGTTAACTCATGTGAGCAGTTACGACAGTTTACTAAGTTTTGACAGTACCCTCAGGGATACTGTAGGAGCACTAGTCAATAAAAATACGCTGGAGCGGGAGTGAAACTGTTGTCACTGTTGTTGTCTTCAGTGCAAAGTCTGGTTAGTTGCAGCTCTCCATGCTAATATAGCCTGTTGAAGCCTCTTCATCTTTGTGTAACTACCACAACCTACGTTCGTTTGAACCTGTTCACTGTACTCAAGCCTTAGTCTCCGGCCACAGCAGTGCCACCCCCCCCCCCTTTCTCACTCACATACATACACTCCTTGCACTACCAGACTAATGATGCCGCGATGTCTCAGAATATTTACTAGTTACCAATACATTCTTTAAGCCAAGCTGTGCCGCAGATGTCTTTTTTCTCCCAGTTATACTCAGTACCACCTCATTTGTTATTCAATCCACCCACCTAATCTTCAGCGTTCTTCTGTAGCACCACATTTCAAAATTTCTACGCCTTCCTTGTCTGAAATGCTTATCGTCCACGTTTCACATTCATACAAAGCTGCACTCCAGACAAATGCCTTCAGAAACGACTTCCAAACATTTAAATTTATATTAGATATTAACAAATTTCTCCTCTTTAGGGACGTTTTCCTGGCTATTGCCAGTCTGCATTTCATATTTTTCCAATTGTGGCCATCAACAACTTGCTGCCCGCCGGCCGCTGTGGATGAGCGGCTCTAAGCGCTTCAGTCTGGACCCGCGCGACCGCTACGGTCGCTGGTTCAAATCCTGCCTCGGGCATGGATGTGTGTGTTGTCCTTAGGTTAGTTATGTTTAAGTAGTTGTAAGTTCTAGGGGACTGATGACCTCAGATGTTAAGTGCCATGGTGCTCAGAGCCATTTGAACCATTTTTCTTGCTGCCCAAATAACAAAATTTATCCACTACTTTTATTGGCGCATTTTCTAATCTAATTCACTCAGCAAGGCCTTACTTACTTCGAATACATTCCATTACCTTTCTTTGGCTTTTATTGATGCCCGTGTCTTCAACATCCACCACCGAGTCTCCATTTATTTTCCCTGAACTTCAATTCTCTTTCCAAAATTCTCCTTAGTTTCCTTCACAGCTTGCTCAGTGTACAGACTGGATAGGCTCAGTCCCTTCTCAACTACTGTTTCTCTTTCATGCCCTATGATTCATATAACTTCAGTCTGATTTCTGTAGAAGTTATAAATAACCTTTCGTTCCGCGTGCCTTATGCCTGCTGCCTTCAAATTTCAAAGAGTGTAGTCCACGACCCTTCATCAAAAGTTTTCTCTAAGTGTACAAATGCCGTAAAAAAATATGCATGGAACGTAATGTTTTGATGAAATGAGGACAACGTATTCCCATCGGTTACTCTAGACGCACTAGAGAATGGACAGTGGCAGAAACTAGAAGTGCAAATAAAATAATTTAAAACACAACCTGGCGGAATAACGTCCTCCTTCAAATTTATTGAATCTGTGAAGCCCACACACAATAAAATGGTCTATAAACGTAGATTTGCCTTTTTTTTAACCTATCTTGTCAGGTAATTCGTATGGTCAGTATTACCTCAGGTGTTCCCACATTTCTCCGTAGATCAACCTCTACCAGTTTTTACATTCTTCTGTAAATAATTCGTGTCAATATTTTTCAGCCATGATGTGTTAAACTGATGGTTCGGTACTATTCACACCTGTCAACACCTGACTTCTTTGGAACTGGAATTTTACATTTTTCCTGAAGTAAGAGGGTATTTCGTCTGCCTCATACGTTTTCCACGCCAAGTGAAGGAATTTTTTCATAGCTAACTCTCCCAAGTATCTCAATAATTCTGAGGCGATGTCGTCTACTCTAGAGGCGAAACTATGGAGCTGCGTTCCTTCGGACGTATTCGCAAGCACCGCTACATCAGTGGATAATAGAGTATAAGGAACAGTCCAGCTAGGGCGGACGTTAGTGTTTGATCCTTGGGGAAAAGCGCACGGCTCCGAAGTTTAGTATTTCAGCATACCGTCCCTGTGCATTGCAAGCGCGCTTGCGAACGTGAAAGCAAAAATGTCGAAGCTAGAGCACTGCTAGCAGCACGGAACGCTACGTGTCGCCCAGTCTGGCAGCATATACGGTCAGCAACGGTACAGCGCAGTGCCATAACGTAAGCATGCAAATGCGCAGCTCAGAGAGTAGAAGGCGGCCCACGCGGCGCATACCATACCAGTACAGCGAGAGGCTGTCAACATCTCTATCGTGCGGCGCTCCTGTCTTGTCCTGGAACTGCTACATTCTTTCTCTTCCTCCAGTCTTTATCTGTATTTCGTTTTCTTGTTCGTTCTTCGCCTGCGTTTGCAAATGACTGAAATGTGCGTTCACTACTCAAAATCTTCAAAATGACATGAAACAGTAGATCCAATAATATGGTGAAGTTACGCAGTTCCTTTCTTTTACTACGAATTAAAGTACACTAGGATTCTTCTTTATTTCTTGTTTCTTTTCCACATTCTTGATTTTCCACTTTTTTCGTTGTTCTTTCCTTCTTTGGTTAATTCGTATCCTCTTTCTTTATTTTTTCTCTAATTTCTTATTCTTATTCCCCTCGTTTCGAGTCATTTTTCCCTACCGTTGTTTATTTCCTTATTTTTTCCATTCTTGTTTCCTATTTTGTCTTTCGTCCACTCTTGTTTCTTATTCTTTTTTTCTCGCCCTTGTTTCTTAAACATTTTGTTATGCTCTTTTCCCTGTACTTTTTACAAACTTTTACTCTATCTTATCTTTTCCTGGTTTCCGTTTTATTCCATCACATTAAGTTTTACAATTTTGTTTGTTTTCCTCGTTTCCTTTTCTTTGTCTTTGTGAGAGTGATCTGTCAAGTTTATACAGCATGGGGCAAGTAAAACTGGCCCGGTCGAGTGGATACGATTTTTGGCAACATTAACGGAGGAGGAAAAAACTTCCAGTACGATGGAACAACTGGCCATACAACCGAACGGACTTTCGAACACATTTACAGAATCTTCACAGAGTCGTTAGCTCCGGGCAGTTGATCGCGGCCTTAGCCGGCCATCCAGTCAGCTGATCTGTCAGTGTGCAATTACTTCGCGTGCGGAGCCCTCGTGTCCAAGGAGTATCGCAGCAACCCTCATAGTCTTCAAGAACGCAGCAGAACATTTCGGCTGAGCCTGCAGCAATTCCATCTGTCGACCTTCGATCTGCCTTCAGCAACTTGTTGACTAGGGCCCAAACATACCAAGACATGAATGTTGGTCACTTTCAAAATCTGCAAGATAGTACTACGTGCCCTTTCCTCTGCTGTGTTTGTTCGTACCCTGGAACTCTGTTCTCCGGCCCACTTTTATTTGCCTCTCCCTGTAGAAATTTTCCGTTCTTGTTCACCAGAGATCCATCATTTGTTGCTCCATAAGCGTACCTACAGTAGTGACAGAAACGTATCCCAATTTTTGTCTGTCATTATTATCTACTTGCATAAGAGTTCCCTTAAGGGGGAGCGTCGTCTTGCATTCATGCGTTCTCAAGGACATTCAGTTCATTCGTCAAACCGAGTGAGATGGCGCTGTGGTTAGCACACTGTACTCGCATTCGGGAGGACGAGGGTTCAAGCCCGCGTCCGGCCATCCGGATTCAGTTTTTCCGTGATTTCCCTTAATCGCTTTAGTCAAATGTCGGGATGGTTCCTTTGAAAGGGCACGGACGACTTCCTTCCCCATCCTTCCCTAACCCGATGAGACCGATGACCTCGCTGTTTTTTCCCCTCCCCCAAATCAATCAATCAATCAACCAACCTTACGTCAACCTTCTCGTACCGTAATTATTGCGCACACAACAAGGTCAGGCACTAGCAATATCAAACAGGCTGTTTCCTCTCACAAAGATGTCACCAGCTGTTAACTGTTATCCCAGCACCCAGCATGTTGTTATGAGGCATTCGGTAGTACGCGAGTGCAAGAGGACGTATAGCTACATGTAACATCCACTCTTCAACCCCAGACCTTTTCAAATGGATGCCAAAACGTCACATCTGCGATGAAAATAGGATAATTGATCTATATCTGAATATTCTGAAAACACATACTTTCTTCTGTTGAATATTATTCGCAGCTGCCCCTATCGACGGAAGCACGGCAGAGGTATACGTGCAGGAATATTAGAATGATTTTTTTACATGTAAATTACACGTGACGCAGGGATGAACCTTCATTCCGAATTATATGCTGTACCAGTGTTCGAAGACGTGTCTATGGCTTTCTCTGGTTGTGTTGAATAATCTGAGATGTGATGACATTTATCAGCTGATGCGCTATCGAAAGACGGGCGCTCTGCTGTTAACTATGCTTGGGTTATGCGCAGTAATGGCTGATTGCAATAGACTGGTTCCACAATAATAAATTGTTGCTCCGAAACCGCAGACTCTTGAAGTCGGCTACCACGCTGGCAGAGATACGCAAATCTCACTTCTGTTTCCATCGCACCATATAGCTTAAAAGTAAACCGAAGATTTAATTTTGTGAAATGATTTCGTTGCAGCACGCGGCAACGACTATTTACGCCAGACGGCAGCCAGTTTCCCCTGTAGTCTTTATGAAAACAGAGCACTTCCATTTTCGCAGGGGATGCTATGTTAAGCCAGGAACAAATTAGCTTTCTCTGTGCTTTCCTAAGGAATATAAGCTTTATACTCCGCGAACAGAGAATTCCTTCCGCTAACGCTATTTGGACCGTCGTTGAAGAGGCATTGAGGAAAATCCTTGCTTTCGGAACAGCAGACTAAAGTTGTCTGACCCTACAAAGCTTTCGACGGGATTTTGTGTTCTCTGGGTGCTCGAGTGTGGCCCTCTGCCAGGTTTTACGGGACGTGTTTTGTTGTGCACAGATTTGCTCAGCTGGCTGAACACCTGTGTTCAGCGTTGGCTTACGGCTTACAATAGCGCGGCCCGAGTAGCGTGCACCTTCCTCTCTTCGGTCCCCACTCCCCCCCCCCCCTTCCATCCTTGCGGCTTAGCCTCGAGTGGGCTAGAAGAGGGGCAGCCTGTGGAAATATCGGCGTGTTTTTCCTGCCACGAAAGATTGTAACCATGCGTGGAACTTTCTGGGGACAGCTTCAGAATGGAGCGAATTACAACGCAGTTGACGGCAGTCACACGCAGCAAATATGAAATAATTGACTCACGGCGCTGGGATGCCCTGCTGTTCTTGTTAGATGATGGAGAAAATAGAACCTAGCCGCCGATATTGTCTTGGAGCAGGGATTCTCAATGTGACAATGCGCAAGGTAGCCAGCGTGCCGTAATAGAGCAGAGACGATTGCATCTCAGAAGACGGGGGACAAAAAATCGAGAGTGGAGTAAGTATTGCACAAATCAGACCTCAGTATATGAAACCAGGAGAAGAAGAATGTGAAATAAACGTAAAACCAATAACGGATAAAATTATACTGAAATTGAGTAAAGGTACCGTAAATCGAAATTTGGCAAATAAAGGAATAAAAAGAGACACAAAACTGGACGAATGGCTTATCGTGACGTATTTGCATGATCATCTTGCATTCCTACACGATCCTCACTGATTCACAAGTATAGTTACGGAGATGTATTGAAAAATATACTTACTGATGTCATAAAGTTGTACAGGGTGGGCATAAAGTCTTCCACTGATTAGAAAACTTTTTCTAAGGAATAGCGCAAGATACTGCTGTGCGGTATGTTGCAAATAGTAGCTTAACTTACAAAGTTATTTATGGATTCAGTCCCACATGTGTTCCGTTTGTCGCCCGTAGAACGCCTAGGCGATACTCAATTTATCTCCATGTCTTTGCCAACGTCTCACCGTAAGAGAATGCACATCACGAAATGGTGAGCTGAACAATCTCTCAATAAATTAACTCCACAAGAAAAGGTCAAGAGGGGTTACGTTAGTTGTATGCGATGGCCACGATGTTGGATCGTCTCAACCGATCCATCTGTCTTGGAAAGGTTTCATCCAAGAACTGATGATCGTACAAGCCCCAGTATGGCAGAGCGCCATCTTGCTGAAACATTACTCGTATCTTAAGTTCCTGTAACCGAGGTGCAACGAAAAGTTCCAACATCTCCAGATAAACTGTTGCAGTGATAAAGAATGGCCAATAATGGCGTTGTCCAGTTCCTCACACCACACGTTCATTGCCCGCTGTTATCTACTGTACCATGATACGTGGGTTCTCCAACCCCCGTATCCGGATATTATGCTTGTTTACTTTTCCCGGAGATGTGAAAAGTCGCATCATCGGTAAAACTAGCTTTATCTTATCGTTCGTAGAAAACTCAGCAGTCCTGGGCCTATCATCTGGGTGGGAAGCTTGCAGGAGTTGCACTTCACATGCACTGAAATCCAGCCGTTAAAATATTGTGTAAAACATTTACTACCATGCATTAAGGTATCTTGTATGTCTGGAAACGCGACGCTTCTATTTCCGCGGACTGCGTTGAAACCCTGCGCGTACGTTATCGACAGTCTCGTCGCCCACTCCAGGTCCACTTTTCTTGCCTTGTTACCATGACTGCCAGTCTCTCTAAACTTTTCATGTCATCCTTTGGTGCTCTTCACATCTGGCAGATCTCGGCGATAGGCACTTCGAAATTGCCGCTGAACTGCGAATGTAATAGGTTGCTGTAGTTTAGGGAAGCACAAAAAGCACTGCGCTTTCTTCAGCACAGAAACCATTGTCAGCAGCAGTGATAAATTACGATACCTGTAACAAGAGAGAGAAGATAAATCAGACGACGTAAGAGCGTATGTGCAGCTGTAGCCATGAAAACCGTGAGTAAAGCTACCATTTGCAATAAACCTCAGAGCTACATTTAGCACAGTTCCTTAGAAATAAAATTTTGTTATCAGGGGAGGACTTCACGCTCATCCTGTACTTTATTTTAATGTTGTTGTACATGAATTTCATACCTAGTTTCCGACTAGCTTTGTTAAGCTATTACATTAGTTGTTGTAGTTGATACGCTCTAGAGGCAAACAACAAAACAAAGATGACTCTGATATGTTCCAGTGAAGCCATTTCAGCCTACGTTTTCATTTTTTTCCTTTCTTTTTCTTTAATTCAAAAATTTGTTTTAGCACTGATGATAAATATTCGGGTGGACGCGCGAGTGTTAGTGCGTCAATGTCTTTAAACGTGGAACCATGCTTGTAGGTCAGTAGAGATGTATTCATGACCATCGAAGGATGCTACCGAGCCCTGCTCTTCCAAGCGAAAGACTGCGCCTGGCGGCAACGCGTAACACAGGAGCGCTTTTCCGCTACTGTCTGGCGTGCAGGTTCAGCGAAAGTGTCTGAAAGAGAGAGAGGTGGCGGAAACATCGCAGACACAATCTAATTGGCTTTTCTTGCTAATTACTGTTATTCTTCACGCGTCGGCAGCCTGTAATTTGTCTGAAAACATCTGAGTTTCTGCGCTCGGCGTCGGAGATGGGAAGTGGATTCTTCAGATTGTTGTTGAGGATGGGAAGAGAGCGGGCGTTGGTTACCTGCAACACTGAACTCCCAAGAACGAACAGTGTGTGTAAGGCGGAGGGGGGGGGGGGGAGGGGGAGTTGAAAGTAAGAGCAGCACTGATTATCATACGATACTGTGGTACACAAACAACGGAAACGACTGAACACAACAACGCAACAACAACACCAAAGAAATCAAACAAAATCATGCTATTGGCAGCAAACAAACCATTAAAACATTATAAGTAATATACTGGGGATACGCAAAATTGTGTGAACACCTGTACTTACCCGGGAATGGTTTATTAATAACGGGTTGGACGCCCCATTTACTCGTAATGCAGCTGCGATTCTTCTTGGAATACTGGCATATAATGAATGTTATACCACTCTTCGATCAGAAGCTCTTCTAACTCCAGTAGTGACGCGGGAGGCGGAAATCTGCTCCGGAGTCTGCGCCTCAATATCGCCCACAAGGGTTCGATAATGTTCAAATCCGGGGACTGTGTACCGAGCGAGGTGGCGCAGTGGTTAGCACACTGGACTCGCATTCGGGAGGACGACGGTTCAATCCCGTCTCCGGCCATCCTGATTTCGGTTTTCCGTGATTTCCCTAAATCGTTTCAGGCAAATGCCGGGATGGTTCCTTTGAAAGGGCACGGCCGATTTCCTTCCCACTCCTTCCCTAACCCGAGCTTGCCCTCCGTCTCTAATGACCTCGTTGTCGACGGGACGTTAAACACTAACCACCACCACCACCGGGGACTGTGCTTGCCAGGGAAGACGCTGCAGTTCAGCTGCATGCTCCTTATACCACGACTGTACTGTCCTGACTGTGTGGATGGGTGCATTATCGTCCTGAAATATCGCATCATTGTTGGGAACATTATTTGAATCATGGGGTGCACCTGACCAGCTAAAATGTTCACATAATCGTTGGCTGTAATACGATCTTTGAGAGTACTGATGGGACCAGCAGAATATCATGATGTGGCTGCCCACACCATCACTCTCCCACCTCCATGTTTAACCGTTGGAATCAAGCAGTCATGATTGTAGGCTTCTTTTGGCGCTCTCCAGATGTTGGAAATAACGAAAACGTTGACTCGTCGGGCTATATGACGTGTTTCCACTGATCAACCGTCCAGGATTTATGCCCCTGACACCATGTTTTATGCTTATTTACGTTGATCGTCGTCACTAATGGTTTTGGTATTGCAGCTCATCAATGAATATTCGCTTTATGGAGTTCTCGCCGGACAGTGTCGAAGGATGTGGGGTCTCGAATATGGCTATTGAGCTCTGCAGTCATTTTAGCGCCGTCGTTAGTTTAGTGTTGTTTTGACACAATTCGTGTTGCCGGCCGGTGTGGCCAAGCGGTTCTAGGCGCTTCAGTCTGGAACCGCGCGACCGCTACGGTCGCATGTTCGAAGGTTGGTTAGGTTTAAGTAGTTCTAAGTTCTAGGGGACTGATGACCTCAGATGTTAAGTCCTGTAGTGCTCAGAGCCATTTGAACCATTTTGAACAATTTGTGTTAGCGTACGACGATCTCTGTCATTTAGTTTTTTTTTTTTTTGTGCCCACTATTACGTTTACACGATGACGTCATTCCATGTTTTGTGTGGGCTGTCAGGATTGTTGAAACAGTTGCTCTTCAAACATGCAATAAGTTTGCTGGTTACTGATGTTCCAGCTAAGTGAGCCCCCACACTCTCCCCTCTTTAGAAGTCTTTTAGGTCTTTCACTGCACGTCGACCTCGGCCTCTGGATGCAAATACGAAGTGTGCACTACTCGTAAACAACCTGCACTGATGCCTAGTCCGTACTGAACACACACAGTCGAGCGCGAAACGTGCCTTACCTGCGTTGTTGAACGTGAAGCACAACCATCCCATTACTACCACTGTTCACATTTTGCCTATCCCCTGTAGATCATTTACCGGCTTTTGTGACTGTAACAGGTCTTATTTAAAACACACGCAGCCGGCCGTAGTGGCCGTGCGGTTCTAGCGCTACAGTCTGGAACTGCGAGACCGCTACGATCACAAGTTCGAATCCTGCCTCGGGCATGGATGTGTGTGATGTCCTTAGGTTAGTTAGGTTTAAGTAGTTCTAAGTTCTATGGGACTGATGACCTCAGAAGTTGAGTCCCATAGTGCTCAGAGCCATTTGAACCATTTTTTTGAAAACACACGCTTTTCGCATAACTTTAGAACATCTTCAGTGTCAGATTATTTGCTTCCTACTTCGTTGCTAATGCTGTTCCACACAGAGGTGCCCGATTTTTAGAACAATTTACTTCACCGACGTTGGCTGCCTCTACGCAGTAGAAAACAAAATTATATCCAGTGGCAGTGAAGTGCGATGATCTAAAATCGAGCACCTATGCGTAGAAGAACGCTAGGATTGAAATAGGAAGCAAAACATTTGACCGCTGAAGGTGCTTTCAAATAAAGCGAGAGGCGTATGGTTTAAATAAGTTTCACTGCTGTTGTAAAAGACGAAATTTAATATAAATTGTTTGTATAACTGCGCCTGCGCTCAAAAAGGAAGCCTGAAAATAGGTCAGCATGCATTACGTCGTTCTTTTTAAAAGAAAAAAAGGCAAACTATCATTGTTTTAAAATTATTTTCTGTGAGAAGGCAGTAAGACAGGGTTGTCGCGTCTGTCATGTTATTTCATCATTATATTAATCAAGCAATAAAGGAAAAATAAAAGGAGGTTTGGAAAGTAAATTAAAGTCAAGAAAAAATAAATAAAAACCTCGTACAATTTCGTAGGCTTCCATCGTCAGTGTCATTTTGGATGAAATAATTTTGGGTGTTGATGAAACCGGGGCGATCCGTTAGCGTCCGCGTTACGGAGCATAAACGTTTACGTACGACTGGGCTAGAGTAGCGAGTCAGCTGTAGCAGAACATCACACTAATTAGGCTGTCCTGTCAGTTTTCAAATACCTCGCGTGCATGCTCGGTAGCCGTGGATGCAGAAATGGAAAATATGACAGGCTATTCAAATAATTAAACTCCTTAAGAGCATGAACAGAGAGGATGGCTGCAAGTTACCTAGTACCTGGCTGCCAACGAGTCCAGCTCGGCGGACGACATTTATTCGCCAGCTAGAAGCACTTTACCCGGGTTTGTCAGTACAAACAGCGTCCGCGAGAGAATTGCCGTGCGGCTTGAACGCTGGATACAAGCTGCCGCTTTGCTATTGCCTTCCAGTCACCGAGAGTTTCCCTACAAATCACTCACGAGAGTGGTAAAAGTAATAGACAGCCGATACACGCTACATTCTACCAATCACCTACTAGAGGTAGCACAAGCAAGGGGTACCACACGGCTACCCTTCCATAACAGTCTTCTCAAATTGTCCAGTGATATCTCAAATATGTGAAGTTGGTAGAAACCAGATACCCGAAAATGACTATGTAAAGGAAGACATTCACCAGTATACAGCTGTGAACCGCCCTGAAGAGAACCGCAGCAAGTCGGTCGAAACGTCGGCAATTTAGTCGTTTTAGTAGTGTGCAATGTCCGCAGCTCGTGGTCGTGCGGTATCGTTATCGCTTCCCGCGCCCGGGTTCCCAGGTTCGATTCCCGGCGGCGTCAGGGATTTTCTCTGCCTCGTGATGACTGGGTGTTGTGTGACGTCCTTAGGTTAGTTAGGTTTAAGTAGTTCTAAGTTCTAGGGGACTGATGACCATAGATGTTAAGTTCCATAGTGCTCAGAGGCATTTAGTAGTGTGCAATGACGCGGTCCAATATGCAAAATTATTATATCCAAATAAATGGATAAATAATTAAAATACAACGTTGTTTGCCGAAGATACTGTAAATTGCAAAGGACTTCTAAGAGCATTTGTTTGAAATAGTTGCTGTCTTGAAAAGAGATAATAAGATCAACACCAACCAAAGTAAAACGAGGGTAATGGAATATGTTGTTGTTGTTGTTGTTGTTGTTGTTGTTGTTGTTGTTGTTGTCTTCAGTCCTGAGACTGGTTTGATGCAGCTCTCCATGCTACTCTATCCTGTGCAAGCTTCTTCAACTCCCAGTACTTACTGCAACCTACATCCTTCTGAATCTGCTTAGTGTATTCATCTCTCGGTCTCCCTCTACGATTTTTACCCTCCACGCTGCCCTCCAATTCTAAATTTGTGATCCGGAATATAGTCGAATTAAAACAGGCGATGTTGGAAGAGTTAGTTCAGAAAATCAGACAGTAAAAATAACAGATGAATTTTGCTGTTTGGGCATTACAACAACTGGTGATGGCAAAGTTAGAAATAATATCGCTGGCAGACTGGCATTAGCAATAAAAGTGTTTCTAAAAGAAGAGAAATTACTTAACATCAAATATTAATTTAAGTGTTAGGAAGTCTTTTCTAACGGTATTTGTCTGCAAGTGAAACGTGGACGATCAGCACTTCAAACTTGAAGAGGATAAACCTTTTGAAATTTGATGCTACAGAAATATATTGATAATAAGCAGCGGACGAAGCCACTGATACTGAGAACCACGGATAGCCGCTAAATACTGAGGTGTCATCTTTACCGCAGCACTCCGTCGTTGTTCGTACTGTGCGATTTAGCAGAATTCTGTTGAAGCCACGCGCAGCTGTTATGGTACAGAAAGCACTTTAGAAAAGAGTGCGGGGATAAACCCCGTCCAGTCGTTCAAATGATCGTGTTCCCAAGAGTACTTAAATACTGTGAATTTTGGGGTAGTTGCTTTAGAAAGGACATGGCCGACTTCTTACTACATCTTTGTCATACCACAGCACGTGCTTCGTCTCTAATCGCCACCTCGTCGACGTGAACTTAAACTCTAATCTTCCTTCGTTTCCTAGTTGCTCAAGTATCTTCTAAAAACCCAAGATCCGACGATTTTGTGGCACGAAACTAAAATACCGTTACATTGCGGTGATGTGAAGTATGTTCGCGAGTTGAACTGGTGTTTGTCTAGATGGTAGTTCTGCCCTGTCGAGGTAACTTGTGGCATTGAAAGGGGCATTGGCTGACATCTACAGCTTGTCTTGGAATTAATTTGGTTCATTTATGATTGTATTCAGCAACAGGAAGTTGCTAATGATAGTCGATGACAGTTTTCATTTAGTACTCGCACGATTTGCGGAAACTTTAAACGAACTTAGAGAAGTCATCTAATTTCTTCACGCTCTGTACGCCTTGGAGACCGTCAGACTGAAAGCGCTGCAGTGAGATTTTTTGTTGTTCCTTCGATTCTTTTTTAGGGACGAGATACTCTTCATTTCCGATACCAGATGTTTCTATTGCACCTTTCGGTGGCATCCGATCTTTACGTCGTCAGCTCCTTCAACTTCTCATTCACAATTTGGACTATCATTGGTTTTTCATGAAAGACATATTTATTTAGTTACTCCAAGCTGTTAAAACAATTAACTTGCTACTAATTTTGATGTAAACGCGTACCATTTTCTAGCACTAGTCAAAAAGTTTCGTTATAGCAGTTTGCTATAAAGACAAATACCACCCAATGGTAAATTTATTTCATTTGATGTTACTGATCTATACACCAATGTGCCAGTTACGTGCTTCGTTACAGGATCATTTAGTAATCGCGAAAGCGTTACGGAGATGATAGATAAACTCCAGTGGAAGACTCTGCAGGAGAGACGCTCAGTAGCTCGGTACGGGCTTTTGTCAAAGTTTCGAGAACATACCTTCACCGAAGAGTCAAGCAGTATATTGCTCCCTCCTACGTATATCTCGCGAAGAGACCATGAGGATAAAATCAGAGAGATTAGAGCACACACAGAGGCATACCGACAATCCTTCTTTCCACGAACAATACGAGACTGGAATAGAAGGGAGAACCGATAGAGGTACTGAAGGTACCCTCCGCCACACACCGTCAGGTGGCTTGCGGAGTATGGATGTAGATGTAGATGTACAGGAAACTATCCAAAGAATGTAAGATAATCTGTTTTAACATAGGAATATATCCCTGGTTGGAACACTTGAAATTATACATCTTTTGGAAATAGCATTATCACTAAATTATTTCCCGAGCACGGGGTCCCGGGTTCGATTCCCGGCGGGGTCAGGGATTTTCACCTGCCTCGAGATGACTGGGTGTTTGTGTTGTCCTCATCATTTCATCATCATCCAGGAAAGTGGCGAAATTGGGCTGAGCAAAGATTGGGTAATTGTACGGGCGCTGATAACCACGCAGTTGAGCGCCCCACAAACCAAACATCATCATCATCTCAACTAAATTATTTTGAATTTAACAACAAAATTTATACCCAAGCAGATGGAGTACCATTGGTAATAGTCTGGGAGACACATTAGCCGATATTTTCCTAAATTCTCAAGAAGAGAAATTCTTTAACTCAGACTGGCCTACTTTCAACCAAATTGTATGCTATTTTAGGTATGTAGATAATATCCTCGTGCTGGTAGATGGCAGCCACACAGATATCGAAAACATCCACCAAAAACTAAACCATTTGCACTCTAAAATTAAATTCACGATGGAAACTGAGAAAGAGAATACCATTAGCCGAGCGGTCTAAGGCGCTGCAATCGTGGACTGTGCGGCTGGTCCCGGCGGAGGTTCGAGTCCTCCCTCGGGCATGTGTGTGTGTGTGTGTGTGTGTGTGTGTGTGTGTGTGTGTGTGTGTGTGTGTGTGTGTGTGTGTGTGTGTGTGTTTGTCCTTAGGATAATTTAGGTTAAGTAGTGTGTAAGCTTAGGGACTGATGATCTTAGCAGTTAAGTCCCATAAGATTTCACACACATTTGAACATTTTGAGAATACCATTCACTGTCTAGACCTCTCAGTCGGCAAAAATAATAATAGCTACACATTTTATTTTACGTTTGTTCGGAAGTTCGTGGTTTCACTAAAGTTGGACATTGAAATATTTACTGTTGCAGAGTCAACAAGGAAATGGACCAGATTAACCGGAAAACCGCTGCGCGTCGTAGTGTACGCGTAAATTATGTTGATACTCCACGCGATGGCTGAAGGGAGCATAAATTGGAAATGCCTTTTACGGTTGCCCCATCAGCCGCCGCGTCAAGTGTCAACTTGGTTTGTGCGAATAATATCTACACCGCGCTTACGTATTGATGTGGTTGTCCTAGTGAAGATTTGCTGTCGCGCACAGGAGGGAAATCTCGGTTCAAGGCAGATTTTTTTGACCGTTTTGCCTCTTAGCGGTTGCCCACTCGTGCTCTATTTCTTTCTGTCTTGCATTAACACACGGAGGAACTTCAATGCTGAAACTGCTGGAATAAATTTCCGGCATATTGGTTATCAGATTTATTGAAGTGCGTCCTTAAGTTTTTGTAAGGCTTCTCGAGGCTGCTGCTGTTTGTAAGTGCGTGTAGCTGTTCAACACACAAAGGAGGGTTTCTCAATGACATAGCGGTACGTTTCTTCTTCGCAGAGTCATTCCGGACAGCTTACGGCATGTCGCCATGCCGCAGGCCCACGTGTGGCCACAGTGGCGTCACGATGAGACAGCAGGGCAAACGAAAACTGCTGCGAGCGGGTCAGTCACCTGCGGTTGTGCGGAGATGGATCTGACTACCCCTTAGCGACTGTTACACTGCCGGTGCAGATCAGCGTGTGTAATCTAACCGTCTGTGTTTTCACCTATCTGTGCTAAGATAGCTTTCCACACGTAAAGCTTCCATAGTCACATCTTACTCGTTACTTTGCTACACAGTTCGAAGCGAGCATGAGAAACCCCGAGCTTGCAAATAACTGCGCGGCAACAGAATGGGCAGATGTTCAGCACTGTTACTGGCAACAACCACTCTAAACACAGGACCCTGGCGCTGAGAAGCAACTGAAAGAACTAAAATCAAGTAAGTCGCCAGAGTACTCTTCGGCATTTTCCCCTTACTTAGCTTGCATTTATCGCGAAACTCTCACCCAGCGCTAAGTCCCAAACGAGTGGAAAAGACTGGAGGTGACGCCCGTACATAAGAAGGGTAAAAGAACGAACCCGCAAAATTACAGACCAATATCCTTAACAACAGTTTGCTGTAGAACTCTTGATGATGTTCTGAGTTCCAGTCTAATACATTACCTTGAGACAGAAAAGATTCTGTTGACAAATGAGCACAATTTAGAAAGCATCGCTCGTGCAAAAACTAGCTTGTACTACGAAACGTGGAGCAACAGCCAGATTTCACATTTATACATTCCCAGAAAACGTTTTACACGCTGCCCTACAGCAGACTGTTAAGGTCCGAGCATACGGAGTAGTTTCCCAGGCTCGTAGGCTTCTTGAGTAAATAGAACCAAATGCGTTGTCCAGGACGGCGAACGTTCATCAGAGACAAGAGTATCGTCAGTAATGCCCCAGAGAAGTATGATAGGACCACTCTTGTACTTTCTGCAAGTAAATGATCTGACAGAAAGGGTGAGCAGCAATCTGCGACTTCATAATGTAAATAGAACGAAATTAAATCTGCAAGTGTTTGATGATGACGTTTTAGTGTACGGGAAAGTGTCGTTGTTGAGTGGGCGTAGGAGGAAACAGATGACTCGACAGAATCTTTATTTTCTGTGGTGAATGGTAGGTATGGCGAATGGTCGACTTTGGTTTACTGGGAAAATTCTAGGAAAATATAGTTCATATATAAGGGGACCGCGTATAGGATACTCGTGTGACCCATTCTTGAGTACAGGTCGAATGTCTGAGGTCTTCACCAAACCGGATTAAAGGAAGACATCTAAGAGATTAAAAACGTGCTGTTAGATTTGTTGTTAACATTAGGTTCGATCAACAGTCGAGTATTACGGAAGTACTCTGTGAACTCCAATGGGAATTCCCGGAGGGAAGGTGACGTTATTTTCGCGAAATACTGCTGGGAAAATTTTAGAGAGTTGGAATTTTCGGCTGACTGCAGAACGGTCCCACTCCCGCCAACATATCATTGTGGGTAAGGACCACCATGACAAGAGAAATTAGGGCACGTAAAGGAAGCATGTGAACAGTCGTTTGTCGCCCCATTTGCGAATGGGGCAGGGAAGGGAATGACTGCTAGTGATATAAAGTACCTTCCACCAAACGCCGTACGGCGGCTCGCGGAATATGTACGTAGTCATTGATGTGGGTGTAGTGGTCATTTGGCGTCTTCAACACACGTGCGATACGTCACTGTCTCTATCGGTTACTGTTTTGCGATCTGCGCACCGCGGGCTGCATCATCGCGCTATATCTCTCGTCCTGCGTCCATTACGCTTATCGCCACCTGTAATTTACTGAATACTGGTTGGCGGAAGAGTATTAGGAACATCTATCACAAAGTTCTGGTAAATATTACTACGTACTATGATGACCCTGTACTCTGTTCACAATTTAAGAAACTTCATTTGGAAACGCCATATCTCAAGAATTTACCGGACACTCTCGTAGTGAGAACAGATTTCGGTAAATATGCTATTGTTGTTTGGTTGTGACCAGTGGTGATGCCGGATTCCCAGCCTGATAGCTTGGCGGTTGACAGGAATGATTGCTTGAGAATGGAGCAGCGATCGCGAAGCTAGCAACAAGAACGAAAGATACACAAAAAATTAATAAAAACGAAGTGTATGTGTAGCACGTCTGTTTCAGAAACACGTCTTCTTGATACTGAAAGACATTTTATTTGGATCGCACACTACCTTTGAACTGCTGTGACTCATTTCCAAGAGTAGTTTGCTGTCGGTTATTAACGTAGGACAGTCAAAATAAATGTGTGCCGGTTTTTTACTTTGTCAAATTGTGCGATAATAACAAAAACAGGAAATTCAATTGAAGATTACACTACGCCAATAAAATCTTACTGATGCCAGCTGAATTCGATGAAACGTAATTTCGACTGCCAGGAATGAACTTACCTTAGGTGTTATTATTCAAGTGACGCCATTTAACTGCGGCATCGCTTTGAGGAGGGGGGGAGGGAGGGAGGGGACACACACAGACACAGAGAGAGAGAGAGAGAGAGAGAGAGAGAGAGAGATTGCTGCGAATTGCGTTATTGAATTACGTTTGAAAGTCTCTTATACTATATTGCGATTACCATAGTTGCCAAAATAGCGTCTTAAAGACCATCTCCAAAGTAGTGGTACAAAACGGATGTTCAAATAGACACAGTTTTGAAGAACTCTTTCGTGGACATAAAACATTTTCCAGGAGTTGCACACTTGTGACAGAATTATTTCTGGAACCTCCCTTCGTTCCTTCCGGCTACGTATCTGCAGTGCTCTTCCGAACACTGGTCGCCAGTTACATGCTTATTTAGCCAGTTCAGTGAGAGGAACACTGTGCATGAAATACACGTCTCATATACAATGTATTACACGCTTTACTATAACAGTTCTTACAAGGAAGATACAGCTTCTCTCCGCTGATTCAAAGGCTATTCAACTCGTGTAATGTCTCGGATGAGGTCCTACAGTTGTTACTTGATTACTCTCCGAGGATGAATATCATATTTGCAGTCTATACATTTAAACGTTTTCCATCATTAGGCCAGTGATGTAAATATAACCATTGGTGTTACATAATTTTTTGTTTCCAAAAATGTAGATCGGGAAAAGTCACTACAGTGTCATCGCGTCTTTTTTCTTTATTTCCTCTCAAATTTCCTTTTCAGCCACCGCCGGCCTACTGTGAGTGATCTCTCGACTTTTATGATGGCCCCAGAGGACTGCTAATGAGTTTTCCGTTACCGGTGATAAATGGACGAGATAATCTCGTTTTAACTCGCTCTTCTCTTAATTGGCTACCAATCTATCATTTTAATTGTTCACGGTTCGTCCAGCACTGCATAGCCGATTTCGATTCTTCGAGTTCCACGATACGGAATCCAGGATTGTTCGAGCTGATATTTCAGATCACGTTGGCCCCCTTCTACGATCTCGTTGCAGGCTTTTTTAGGTTCGGGAAATACGCAGCGTCATTTCACAATCGCAAGCTGCGGAAAGTGAGGAGAAATTCACCGAAATACGTACAATTCGCTTGTATTCCGCCTGTTGACAGCTGTATACTGGGAACCACTGTCCATAAATAGCGGCGCATTACATTGATAGGTCGACAGTTGGAGCCAATTGGATAGCCGTGGACTTCCCTGGTAACAGCAGCAGCCAGCACAAAGTCTCGTCTGCGGTTTTGGTTTGAAATGAAACTCAGATGCGAATGAAGTGGAGGCAATGCCTAACCGACATTATCTGCGCCTGTTTTTGCGTCTATATTACTCTGGATAAAAGTAATCCTAAACTTTTGAAGTGACTCCAGATAGAAAAGAAATGGTATATTCGTTTTTAAAGTTCTATATTTTCCGAAGTACAGGGCTATTCAAGAAGGAGGAGCAGGTTTCAAACAGAAACATAATTCCAACATTCCTGGAAAGATAGTTCTAATTTTTATCCATTCAATGTGAGCACCACGTCACAAGACAAATATCAAAACGGTCGCTCGTTTCCTGCCCCACACGAAGCAGCTGGTGTCTCGTTATCGAATGCACTGCTTCAGCAATGCGATGCCGCAGGATTCCAAGTGTGTCGGGCATGGGTGGGGGGCTAAATACGCGGGCTTTTACGTAACACCACAGAAAAAAGTCACAATATGTGCGGTCTGACGATGGAGTTCATCTGCTGCTGCTTTATGATGTAATTTCAAAACAGAAGAATAAGTTCTTTATTGTGTCGCACATAAACATCTATATATATCATAGAGAATCGGTAATTCATGTGCGAGAAGAATTTCATTGACACTAAGGTCAATAAAACGTCGTTCATTTCAAAAAGGTACATGTTATTTCCACAAGCGACGTATACTCAAGTATGATCTATTAATGAATACCAGCTCGAGAACAGTTCAGTTCTAATGAAATCGATGCTTTCTGCGGAAAAGAAGTGATTTCCCGGATCATTTTTTTTTCTAATAAGAACTGAAGGCAAATCTGATTGCTATGCAACAGAGCCCCGACGAATATTTCTCCTCAACTTTGATTAACACTTTCAGCTTCAATACAGTATCTGCAGCAGCTGGAACAGATTGCCCTAACAACGGAAGCGTATAGTGTGAAAGCAGTTTCACCCATCGCCCTGTGATCCACCAACGGTGTATGTATTCACTACAACTGAACACACACACAGACAATCACTCATACGTATAAAGCCACAACATAAGGTGGTGTGGGAAACATCTCAGTATAAAAGGCTCAGTATAGGCAAAATACAAATAACAGTAAGTGAAGATATCTGAGTGATTTTATATCATCCTCTTCCAATCCAGCGTCCTGGAATGGTATCATTCAGCTGACTTCGTCCGTGCTTAGAGAAATGAAGTGGGGCACGATTTTGCATGAAGATGAAGTCATCTCAGTCATGCTCAGGTTGAGGAAGTAACCAGTTTTGAAGCATGTCTATGTGGTTAGTACTGTCCCAGCTTTCTCCATGAAGAAGAAAGCAACAGCGCCTATCCGGCCGTGATTGGAACGTCTCCCCGGACAGTTCAAATTTTAAACTGTTGTCTGTCAAGGAACGTTGCAATTATGATGTTACCTTTAGTAATTTGGAAGATGTAAATGTTTGCAATCTGTTTGTTCTTTTTGAATAGGCTTGTGCTACGTGTACAAATATGATTGATGCTTGAATACGAAGTATGTTCAAAAAAATCTGTAACATTCGTAATTCGCGCCAGTGGTGTGCTGGAGCGAAATGCGGTTGGCATCCCTGCACATGCCTGTGACAGTGTGTAAATGCAGGAAGTTTCATTGTTGTGTGTCTGTTAGTTATTGTTCAGTGCTGTATTGAGTAGAAAGTTCTGTCGCACAGCTTGCGAATTTCGATGTGACAGAATTAGAGAAGCAATGCGTCCGACTTCAATTTTGCGTGAAACTCGGGGAAACCTTTACAGACACACACAAAGTGATGCAGGAAGCCTACCGTGATGAGTGCTAACCCATACTCGGTGTTAGAAATGTTTCACACGGTTTAAAAATGGTCGGATGGACGTTGCTTGTGCAGAAAGGTGTGTGATATACTGATGCATCCATTTTCAATAAGCTACCACTAGAATTCAAAAATCTTAGCAGTAATCCACGCACTTTCAAATCGAAACTGAAGAGTTTCCTCATGGGTCACTCCTTCTATTCTGTCGAGGAGTTCCTTTAAAAATTAAGCTGATTCTTGTTGTACTGTTGATTGCGTTTACTTAAACTTATGGCTTGACCTTTTTCGGGTTCATAAACATTTTATTTTTATCTGTTATTACTTTTATGATGTAATTTCATGTACTGACATGTTCCACGACGTTGAAGATTTGGTCCTCAATTTGGTGTACGGAATTTGACGTGTAAATAAATAAAAATAAATTAAAAGGTGACCCTCGTTCCGGACGCCCTTTGTCGTCTACCGACGTTCATGTCAGGAACGTCAACGAAATTGTACGCAGAAATCTAAGAGAGAATGTGAAATTTTACTTTCTGCTGCTATCTCTCGCAGTTGGATCACGTTATAAAATCCTGACTATCCTGGAATGCATAATGTTCCCGCCAAGTTCTTCCCACGGCTGATAAGTCAAGACCAGAAAGACCTTCGCCTCGCCATCTGTCAAGAGTTTTTGGTTCGCTCAAATGAGAACGAGGTGTTCCTTAAGAGAATCATAACTGGTGACGAGACGTGGGTCTTCGGTTATGATGTTGAGACCAAGGTTCAATCTTCTCAATGGGTCGAGAAAGGTTCTCCAAGACCAAAAAATTCGTGCCCCAAGGACGTGTTGCGACGGCTGAGAGAAAATGTTAGAAGGAAACGGCCTGAACTGTGGCGAGGCAATTCATGTCTCTTGCATCGCGATAACGCACCAACACATTCATCCCTGTTGGTGCGTGACTATTGCACAAAAATCATCACTGTGCTGCCTTGTACTCCATACTCTACAGACCTGGCCCCTGCGGAAATTTATTTCCAGTGGTGAAAACCCCGTTGAAGGACGAAGATTTGCCACAATAGACGAGATGAAAGAAAATTCGCGCGAGCCAGCAAGAGCGGTACCAAGACTGCTTCCGGAGGTGAAAACGACGTTGGGAGTGATGTGTAAATTGTGAAAGAGAATATTTCGAAGGATACCATGTACAATAAGTATAGGTGAGGGTAGAAAAATATTGTGGACAAAGTTTTTTGAACAGACCTCGTAGAACCGTCAGCTGACAGTTTGCATTCTGTCCACCAGTTGGCATTAGGAGTGCAGTGCCTGGATAAAACAGCGACGGAGCCAAAAAAGAGTTGTGTGCTGGAATATTCAAGATGTTTATCTGCTACAGAAGTGCAACGCGCATTTAGAAGGAATTATGGAAAAGAAACGCCACTTAATCAGAGCATTGTGTGTCGGTACCGACAAGGACTCTGGTTCTGTCTGTAAACAGAAAAGTGCTGGTCGACCTAGTGTGCCAGATGCAGCCGTGGAGAGGTGGGGGAACGTGTTGTACGCTAAACAAAAAAACAACTGTCCGCGCAAGTCACGAATACCACACCAAGCTGTGTGGTACATTTTGCGACGGCGCTTACGTTTCAAGCCGTACCGTCCGAAGCTCGACCAACAATTGAAACCGGAAGGTTACGACCGGTGCCTTCAATTTTGCAGCACAATACAGAAAGTAGCTGTGGATGAACGTTTCGCCTCCAGGCTGGTACTCTGTGACGAAGCGACCTTCCATTTAGCTGGAAAGGCTAATCGCATGGACCTTGCGAAGAGGGCTGCGCCGTATTGCACACGTAAACATAAGACGCTATTCGCCAATTCAGAACCCACGAAAAGTGAAATACTACAGTATTTCGTATGGGGGAACGAATAGGCCCTTATCGTAGTTCCAGAATGAACTGTAGTCCTTAAAGGCATACACTTCGCTTAGTCGATCTATGCAGTCTATTGAAAAATATTTCTAGAGTGGTTGAATAGCTTCACTTTCAAAAGTGGAGTATGTGTGACACAACAAAAATTATTTCGGTGACATCCTAACAAAGGCTGACACTAAATCTTGTAGAATTATGCCATTTATAACGTACCGGCAATTGGAACATTTGGAACGCTAAGGTTAACACAGTAGAGACGAATAAAACGTAAGTACTCGTATCAGAATACATATAAAGGTTTGAAATAGAGAATATATACTTTTGCAGCGTTCCAAATTACAAACAATAACTAAAAATTACAAAAAAGTCCCCACACTTTTTTTAATTTTGTCAGGTTCCTCTTCTATGGGCCAGATATTCTAAATTGTGTCAAGCTACACTATAAGCACCACACGACTAATAAAGCGATAGCGAAAAGTAAACTTACATCACCAAATTAGCACTTCGTAGACAAATATCTGATTCATTTTAGTCTTCATGATGTCCTCAAAGAAAAATAATAATATTTATGAAAGCGGTAATACAGAGCAATACATTATACCCGTATATACACATACTGCAAAATTTATAATTTTTGTGACATTTTGGAGAATTTACTCCGTTTCGTCCCCAATGGGTGAAACACACATTTGGCTGGTTTATAATTTTACGCAGTAGCTGAATGTTTAGTTTGTTGACCTTCTTCCATATTATAAGTACGTCCATCGGTTAAACAACCCGTAGTCCGCGAGGAAACCGCAGCTTTGTCCTGATTTTTGCACACTGTATCACTCTGTCTGGCGAGTCGAAGCTTGCATAATTTTTTCGCAATAGTTTCCCTTTCCGTGCAATACAGAAATTGTAATGCGTGGGAGGAGTGAGAAATATTAACCGTGTTATCAGCGTGACTAATTGTAGGCGTTGACGCAGACTTTGGCGGCACATCGTTAAAACCCATTTGCGCACGACCGATAAAATGAGTGCTCTGCTATACGTCAATGGGTGACATCTGCTGACACGCGCGATTTGAGTGACGGGCGCTTAAATCTCCTTTGTTAACAGCGACGTATCGCGTTGCACTTGTTCTCATATTTTTCCTCAGACGTAGATCTTTTAAATGATCAGCTGCTAGTAAAACTAAATCTTAATGTTCCCATAAGGTGAGGCTCAACAGCCGTAAAATATTGTATAAAATGCATTTTAACCACCAACTGTTTATTTGTCCCATTAGTCATCTACCGGTTTCGGTTATTAAGCGTCAGCCAGAACGCAGGGTACAACAGATTAGTTAAAAGAATCCCATATTACTTTGAAGCTGAACAATATCGAAATTACCCAGAGAAATTGTACAAACACTTGACATGATTTGTTTTAGAATACTGAAAGTCATATCTGTCACATTGACAGGCAGTTCAAATGTACTAACTGTGATATAACTTGACCGCTGCGGGATTCTTTCAATTATTGTTCGTCCTGTTTTTCCTGTGATGCCTATGTACTTGACATGAGATATAACTGTCAGCATTCTAAGACAAAATATGTCAGGTGCTTGTACAATTTGACTGGATGATTTCGATACTGTTCAGCTTCAAAGGAATATGGGATGCTTTTAACTAATCTATTATGTCCTACATCCTGGATGATGGTTATAACCGAAACCAGTAGATGACTAATGGGACAAATAAACAGCTGATAGTTAAAATGCATTTTATAAAACTAAACGAAGTCCATTTTACAGTCCTCAGCTAGCCTAGGGGAGAAGAAAAGAAGTTGGGGAATTGTGACTTTAATCATATTTCTTCTTGGAGTAAGGTGATATAGCACTCGTCATTGTTGCTTGGGATTTGTTGTTGTGTTACTGAAGCAGCCCATAGATGGCATAGATTAGGAGTGGTGAAATATCGCATTTTTTGGCCTCTTCGAAATAACTCTTAGCGCTAATTTTATTTCATTTCTCTTTTTCAAACTAAATTTTGGAGAATAAATGTTTTTCTATACACAATAAATGTATATAAAAAAAAGAAAAGCCATTGTAGCCATATTATATTGTTCCTAAGGTGACTTCCATAGTTTGACTGAAATACCCTGTTGCATTTTAGGATTTTCACTAGACTGCGAGAATATTGCTTAATCTCGACCTCTTTGCACAAAAACTTTAGTGTTATTTATTTCTGATTTCCTCTGTCGGCTTATAAATTCAGGCAATGAACTTTTTTGTGGAGACGATGTTCTGTTGATTGTGGATTGTCAAAAAAATGGGGAAAAAGGAAGAAAGAATAATTCAGTTGCAGATGTGGTAAAGGCTGTATCGATTTCATTCCACATTCTGAGATTTCCAGATGGCTTTTGATATTTTTCCTTATGACCCGCTACTAAGCAAATTGCGTGGCAATGGAGTATCGTCCCAGTTGTGCGACTGAATTGATTTCCTGTCAGAAATGTCACAGTTCGTAGTAACTGACTGAGAGTCATCGAGTAGAGCAGAAGCGGTATCGGGCGTTCTCCCAGGTAAGTGTTGCAAGCCCTCTGATTTTATCTGTATAAACGATCGAAGGGACACTCTGAGCAACCGTCTTAAATTATTTGTAGATGATGCTGTCATTTACCATCTCGGAAAGTCATCAGATGATCAAAACCAACTACAAAATGAATTAGACATGATATCTGTATGGTGTGAAAAGTGGCGATTGCCTCTAAATAATGAAAAGTGTGAAGTCATCCACATCAGCGCTAAAAGGAATCCGCTAAATTTCTGTTACGTGATAAATCGCACAAGTCTAAAGGCTGTAAACTCAGATAAAAACCTCCTGATTACAATTACGAATGACTTAAAATAGCATGATTAATTAGATAATGTTATGAGGGAATGCAAACCAAAGACTGCGATTTATCGTAAGAACACTTAGAAAATGTAACTGATTTACTAAAAAGACTGCTTACACTACGCTTGTCCGCCCTGTTCTGGAGTACTGCAGTGCGGTGTGGGATCCGCATCAAATAGGATTGACGGAGGACGTCGAAAAAGTTCAAAGAAGGGCAGCTCGTTTTGTTTTATCGCGGAACAGGGGACAGAGTGCCACGGATTTGATAAAGTGAATTGGGATGGCGGTCATTAAAACAAAGGCGTATTTCGTTGCGGCGGCACCTTCCCATGAAATTTCAGTCAGCAGTTTCTCCTCCGAATGCAAAAATATTTTGATGGCTTCCGTCAACATAGGATTGTAATAAAGTAAGAGAAATCAGAGCCCACACGGAAATATGTAGGTAATTGTTTCTTCCGCCCGCTGTTCGAGAGTGAGACGGTAGAAAAGTAACTTGAATGTGGTTCGGTGAACCCTCTGCCATGCACTTAATTGTAAATTTGAGAGTAGTCATGTACTTGTAGTTCAGTTCTTTCGCTTTTGTCCAGTTATCAGCACACGAACTGAAAACCTTTTATCATATTCAAGCTGACACAAGGCAATTAATTAAATGGCGCCCCTATCCGGTAGCTCCTAGGTCTCCTCTGAATCGTGACAGAACTCTTGTAGTTTCGTTTTTTGTCTTCCTCTTGGTAAAAAGATTATATTCAGCTATACCTATATATAAATTAGTCCTCCAAATACTTACGTTAGAAAGTTTTGCTGTACGTATCTGATCTACTCCATAAATCACATGAGAATCAGCAAGCGGTATTAACTCCAGCTTAGTATTATTATTTGAGAAATATATTTCTTATTAACAAACTCGAAATTCTAGAAATACCAGCGCTGAGAGACACAAAGGTTTACTTTATTACTTTGCTATTTTGAAATTGGGACTGATCTCACTTTACGTCTTTGAACTGTCTTTGTCCAAGGTAGATAACGTGTTAATTTGGGTTTCGGTTATAAGACGATGAAACGAAATATATTCGAGATATGATCTACATGAAGCGAACAGAAAACGCGCTGTCGTATTTTTATTTTAAGTGGGTGGTTGATCGGAGGTGGAACGAAAACAAGGAGCTGCTGAGCAGATGACTTTATTGAAAAGCATAGGAAACACGGCTGACAGAACATCATCATGGAGTGGTTTTTGTTAATGAAATGGACCTACATTCCAGCGATGCGCTGTTGAAATTCTTCTTCTAAGGCTATCCCGATGTAGGTTTTCTGTGTCTTCCGTAGAATAATTAAAGCCAGTGTCAGAACGGTTTCTTTGAAACAATAAAGTTGTCTATGTTGGTAATGCACACTGTATCCATGACGCTGGACTCTGAAGTAGATGGATAGGAGGATTCTGCCGTGGAAAGAAATTATAAACCCTTAGTATTCATCCTTACTTCACGGAAGCTCGGTGAATATCGCATGGGTGGGCAAGAAATCACGTTCCTATTACAAATCCTAGTGAAAGAGAAGTCTCAGTTTTCACAATATTGACTTTACACTATCTGGCCGTGATGTCAGTCACAACGAGAAGTCGCAAGTATCAACGAAAAGTAGCATTTAGCGCCATGTGCCATCTGTTGATCGACATTCGTACTTTGTTCTAAGAATCTCATGTTTCACGCTGTGGATGTATAACGTAATTGGGATAGAAGGTTTAACCAGGAAGCTATTTTTCTCCGAGAAAAAGTTTATACTTGGTGTTTCACCGGGTAGCAGCATTGATATGTTCGGCTGGAGAGTGATACCGGACCATTCATGAAATCCTGGTTGCGGTGACAGACTGATCAGTAGCGTAGCCTCAAGTCTAGGTTAGGTTGAAAGGTGATAATTCGGTTGAGAGTCGGCCAATGCCAAATAAAGATTGTGTTAAAAGATTTACCTATAGTGTAGCCTAATGTTTACGTTCGTACCATATTTAAATGCACACAACATACTTTTCATCATAAAAACTAAAACTGCTAGGTAAATTCAGAAAAAGTGTATTGAATAATGGACAATGCTCCGAGTTTTTTGATGCGTATTACAAACATACATAGTGTAAGAGGCGTTCAAAAAGGAACGAGCCGGAGGCATAACTACAGAAGCCAGTACCTATATGTTAGAAGTATTGACCCTGGCTGTTGAGACACTTGCCCCACTGGGACACAAGGCGGTGAATGTCTGTCTCATAAAATTCCCGGGGCTGCGATGTTAACCAGTTCCGCACCTATAGCTGGACGTCGTCGGCCGAGGTGAATCGTTCGTCCCTCAGAGCCTTTTTAAGGGGACGAAAAATGGCGCAATCATAAAGGGAGAGGTCCGGACTGTATGGAAGGTGGCCGAGAACCTTCCATTAGAATTTCTGCAGGTGTGCCGTGACTGTGTTGGCCGTATGAGGCTTTGCATTATCGTGAAGCAGAATGACCCCACTGGTGAGATTGCCTGGTCGCTTTGATTTGATCACTTGGTGAAGGGTGGTCAAGGTTAGAGTGTAACTACGGGTATTCACTGTTGTCCCGTGTTCTAGGAAGTGAATCAGATGGGTGTCATCTTGTTCAAAGAACATCGGCATAACCTTTCCTGCACTCATGTGGATGGCCTTGGATTTTTTTGGTGGTGACCCTGGATGCTTTCACTGGAGACTCTGTCGTTCTTATTCTGGTTCGAAGTGATGGCACCATGACTCATTTCCGGCCACCACTCGTGCCAGGAACGCATTCCCTTCCCGAGCATAGCGCTGCAGATGAGCAAGACAGTGGGCCATTCGACATCTTCCTGGTGTGGTTGAAGACTGTGGGGCACCCATTGGGCACACACTTTGCGCATGAGCAGTCGTTCCTTCACAATGGTGTGAACACTTCCGACGCCCAATCAGACCACGACGGCTATGGCTTTCACTGTCGCTCGGCGGTCCTGGGTAATGAGTGCATCCACTAGCTGGACGATGTCATAGGTAATGCAGTGTGGTGCTCCAGACCGTGCATCATCAGATAACGCCATCCGTCCTTCCCTGAAGCGATTGTTCCACGCCTTGACCCTTCTAAGGGACACGCAGTGTTCGCCGTATACTTGTGACATTCGCCGAGGAATGTCTGTTCCTCTCACTCCTTCCACTGTCAGAAAACGAACACCACCTCTCTGCTCTTCTGTTGACGCCTCCATGTCAGTGTCTGCAATGCTACTGGCAGCGTTGGACGGTTGATGCATGCTGCTGCTATCTCTGTATAGTCACATAACGTGCACACGTGCCCTCTAGCGACGGGTTGTGAACTTCCACGCTCTGGTCGGAACCACAAGTCGTTACACACGCCACGGTATGACCCTCCTGTCACCGGCTTGCACATTCCCGACTCCGGCTCGTTTGATTTTGAACGCCCCTTATACATAAATTACGAAAAATTCAAGGGGGGGCGCCCACTATGTAAGTTATGAATATTTTTCCAACACTACAATACACAGGTAAAAGTTTGTGTCACTTCAAGTGTTGCACTGAAACTATTCCTGATGTCAGCTTTCGACTGGAAGACCTGTACTTCCAGTTATTTTCACTTACACATAGCAAATATGGAAACAAAAAAAAGTCTTTATCAATAAGAATTCCACAGAAAAGATTTGGGGTTTTAACAAGGGGAGAATGGAATTTTCACTATCCATTCACAGTCGCAGAAATCGCATTTGAACGTTAGTCGGGTATGTAGGAGTACAAAATGTGAATTCGTGAATTGCGATTGTAAACTGTTCCATATCCCAACTAAAAGTGGCAGTCACCGATATGTAGCATTCACAGAACTCGCTGAAAACACACACACACACACACACACACACACACACACACACACACACACACACACACACACACGGACAGAGAGGGAGAGAGAGAGAGAGAGAGAGAGAGAGAGAGAGAGAGAAGACGGCGAAGGGCAAGGTGGGGGGGGGGGGGGTAGCTAGCGAACATATATCTCACAAAACATAAACGATGTATTTTGTACAATGTGGGAACAATGAACGACAGAAATGTAAGGCTGTCGCCAGTTAAGGAATGGATGGTTAGGTTAGGACCCTCAGCAAGGAGATAATTAACGAGCTTTGCTATAAGTGGAACCTAGTTTAGCCATCCTACTTGAAGTATACGGGAACGAAAAAAAGATTTAAGCAACGAGAGCTTTCTGTCAAGGTCACGTCCCATGGTCAGCAGACGGCACTACGCGTGGAATTCCCCTGCGGGTCACGTCTCCGTTAAGGTCTTGCGTGTAATCCGGTCACGTATTCCAGAGGCGCGTCGTCTGCGCCGTGTCTGCCAGCGCACTGAAGATAACTCACTGCGTCCCCACTCTAAAGAGACAATTACAGCCGACGGAATACGGAACTCTAGTGCGTATATGGTAGTTGAATATGGCAGTTGCAATTGTACAGGCTATGTCCAGATCTTTAAAAGAAAAACCACGCTGACCTCTGACGTATATTGTGCAGTGGAGTACTACCTACTTTCAAGCTTCTACTCGCACGTCTCCTCCTCGTGAATGATGCCAGTGATTGCTTTCGGGTAGTCTGTCCATCCAATGGGCAGAAGCATGTCTTTGGGTATAATGTCTTGTGCAGTTACCCAAGTGCATAGGCCTAATTTGTCGTTGCGGTTTGTGGTCAGACGAGTAGTTCAAATGGCTCTGATGGTTCTAAGCACTATGGGACTTAACATCTGAGGTCATCAGTCCCGTAGACTTAAAACTACGTAAACCTAACTAACATAAGGACATCACACACATCCATGCCCGAGGCAGGATTCGAACCTGCAACCGTAGCAGCCCCGTGGTTGCGGACTGAAGCGCCTAGAACCGCTCGGCCACAGCGGCTGGCAGACAAGTGGTCTTTTAAGACTGTGGTGTAACTGCAGTTGATATAACGGAAACTACTGCGTCCGGAATCTTACGTTTGACGCCGTTAGCCGATGCGTTTAGCTGCGGTAACCGATAGTTTGGTTGATAGAGTACGTTAGGTAAGATAAAAAAATGAAATTCACAGGTGACTTATGAATCGCTTAGGCATCAGTCACTATAGGTGAGGATAAACAGCTATGCAAGTTCTTAAAATATTTTTAACTGCGCATAGAACAGCTCTAAATGTGTGTTATCCGTTAAAATTCAAGCTACGCTAATTGTTAGCAGTCAGAGCAAAGGGCTGCTGACGCCTTTGGCTCCGCGTCAAGGTCTAGTTGTTGTGTTAATGGCGGGAACGGAAGGGCTGTTACGGCGTAAAGTCAAGAGCCGGCAGGCAAGTCGGGAACGAAAGCGAAGTGACGGGTATGAGAAGAAGTCATCCAGTCGCACACTGGCCGACCTCCCTTCCAGGACAACGCGACAGCAGCGGGTCCTGTGTGAAAACGATATAAGCGCCGCGCCCAAATGGTGTCGCCCACTTCAGTAGCAGCTTCAAAATTACCCACTTGGATAGCAGCTTCAAGATTAGCCACTTCGACAGAAGTTCAGGACAGACTTTTGTCAGTTAAGAGATACCTGGTGAAACTTTGTTGTGATGCCTTGTGTAAGGAGGAGAAATGCGAACCATCACGTTTCCGACTTTGTTAAAGGTCGGATTGTAGCCTATCGCGATTGCGGTTTATCGTATCACGACATTGCTGCTCGCGTTGCTCGAGATCCAATGACTGTTAGCAGAATATGGAATCGGTGGGTAATACGGAACGCCGTGCTGGGTCCCAACGGCGTCGTATCAGTAGCAGTCGAGATGACAGGCATCTTATCGGCATGGTTGTAACAGATCGTGCGGCCACGTCTCGAACCCTGAGTCAACAGATGAGGACGTTTGGAAGACAACAACCATCTGCACGAACAGTTCGACGACGTTTGCAGCAGCATGGACTATCAGCTCGGAGACCATAGCTGCGGTTACCCTTGACGCTGCATCACAGACAGGAGCGCCTGCGATGGTGTACTCAACGACGAACCTGGGTGCACGAATGGCAAAACGTCATTTTTTCGGATGGATCCAGGTTCTGTTTACAGCATCATGATGATCACATCCGTGTTTGGCGACATCGCGGTGAACGCACATTGGAGTTGTGTATTCTGGCGTATCACCCGGCGTGATGGTATGGGGTGCCATTGGTTACACGTCTCGGTCTCCTCTTGTTCGTATTGACGGCACTTTGAACAGTGGACGTTACATTTAAGATGTGTTACGACCCGTGGCTCTACGCTTCATTCGATACCTGCGAAACCCTACATTTCAGCAGGATAATGCACGACCGCATGTTGCAGGTCCTGTACGGGCCTTTCTGGATACAGAAAATGTTCGACAGCTGCCCTGGCCAGCACATTCTGCAGATCTCTCACCAATTGAAAACGTCTGGTCAATGGTGGCCGAGCAACTGGCTCGTCACATTACGCCAGTCACAACTCTTGATGAACTGTGGTATCGTGTTGAAGCTGCAGGGGCCCGCATCTCTTGGTCGTGCGGTAGCGTTCTCGCTTCCCACGCCCGGGTTCCCGGGTTCGATTACCGGCGAGGTCAGGGATTTTCTCTGCCTCGTGATGGCTGGGTGTTGTGTGCTGTCCTTAGGTTAGTTAGGTTTAAGTAGTTCTAAGTTCTAGGGGACTTATGACCACAGCAGTTGAGTCCCATAGTGCTCAGAGCCATTTTTGAAGCTGCAGGGCAGCTGTACCTGTACACGGCATCCAAGCTCTGTTTGACTCAATGCCCAGGCGTATCAAGGCTGTTATTACGGCCAGAGGTGGTTGTTCTGGTTACTGATTTCTCAGGATCTATGCACCCAAATTGCGTGAATATGTAATGACATGTCACTTCTAGTATAATATATTTGTCCAATGAACAGCCGTTTATCATCTGCATTTCTTCTTGGTGTAGCAATTTTAATGGCCAGTGGTGTATTTCGTATGTCGCCCTTTGCTTGCGACACTGCCGTGTGATTGCCAAAGTTAAGTATTGTATTTGATTAATTGTAATAAAACTCATTAATACGAGTTGTTTGTTTGTTTGTCTAGCGAACCGAGTAGTTAGTATTCCTAGACACAACAAAGGTGAATGGAAAGGAATGCTTAGGAAGGCTCCTTTAGAAGAGGAGACTGGCTTAGAAGCAAATACAGAGCAGGAACACATTATCGTACGTTTCGCTTAAGAGGAATTATAAATAATCTCGACTAGCATGCATTCGAAGACAGGCTTATTTTATGTCAGTGTGCTCATAAAATTCTAAGAGCTGATTTCCATGCTAGAATGCGTAAGTAGTATCCACAGTCTTGTTTTCCGCTCCGATCAACATTAAATTGATGTTTATCTGCAGACTGAAGCGACGAATGAAAATTTGTACCAAGGCCATGATTCGAACCTGGGTCTCTTGGTCACTAAACAGATGCGCTAACCACTACACCACCCTGGCACAGTGGCTTTCTGTAACTGCATGGTGTACCCTAGCACGCCCCCCCCCCCCCCCTCCTCAATCCAGATTCCCATTCTTTCCCACTTGGTATTCCATATGCTTTCTATGTTGGAATAGCACCTCAACATCGAACGAAACGAGGGATCCTGCCCGAAATCCAGGCATATGTGGTTTATTGATCGAAACGGCGTTCCTGCATAAAACTCAGCCAAAGGTGCCTAAGGCAGAATTCCCGTATCGTTGAATGCTGAGATACCGTTAAAATACAATTCGGGAGCCTTTGCACTGCTGTTAGAGTTTAGTGGGAATACCAAATAGGCTGAGGCGTGAATGGGAATTTGGTTTGAGAAAGGAGCCGTGCTAGAGTAATCCGTCCAACGCGCAAAGCCACGGTGGCGTAGAAGCGGCTGCCTACTGCGCAGGACACCGGGTTCGAATCCTGACCTTGGTACAGATTTTCATTCGTCGCTTCAGCCTGCATATAAACATCACAGATGTTTGAGACGTGAATAAGTCTTTGGAACCATACTGCTCCATTTGGTTAAAACATAAAATTAATTGATTAAGAACGGTTCATGTAGAGGAACATTAAAAAAAGTATGCTTGCCCTGCTACCTGTGAGATGAAAACTTAAAACGTTGCGCAATGAACCACATTCTTTATCTCGCATCTTACTGTGAGTCAAGCAGTTTAGATTCTGGACGTAGGATGGAGAAAGACTTCACGTCAGGTGACAGCCTTTCGTTTCTATTAGAAAGGGAAAAAAAACCGCATTAAGCCTTTTTGAAACGTTCTGCACTTCGAGTAACATTTGGAACAACCACCACCACAAATGTTTCGTTCATGTTGTACAGTAGTCAGTTGAGCTCTCAACGAATTTGTTATAAAGTCCTTAGCGTTTTCTTTTTAGCCAGTCATGTATACAGAGAAGTCGAAAAGCTAGGAAATTGTAGCGAGGTGCAGGGAGACTGCCGAGCATCGATGGTTGCTCTAGGTATTGACAACGTAGATAAATGAACGAATTATGAGTAAATACGCAAAAAGACCCATTGTTGTATGATTTTACTATTACGGAACAATCACTCTAAGCAGTCACATACATTAAAAAGCGATTTAAAGTGCAACTCCAAAACTAATCGCAGGTAAGACAGACGCCTGACAGATTCATAGAAGAAACCTCATGAAGTGCGGTCCATCCACGAAATAAAAAAAATCCTCGTTAGACCACTACTCTAACATAGCTCATCAGTTTGCGATCCGTATAAAATGCGATTGGCATAGAAAATAGGCAAGACCCAAATAAATCCGCACGTTTCGTTACAGAGTTCTTTACGAGGGACTTTCAACAAACAATTAAAGACATTTTTCCTTAAAGCAGGTTGGTTTTATTCACGTTTCCAATACATCATATTATTCCCCTCTCTTTTGGCTACGCAGCACTATCGTTCGACACAATCTCCGTTCAATGCGACGATCTTACACCACTTTACTGGGAGGGTCTGTATGCTGGCATGGTACCACTCTATTGGTCGACGTCGGAGCCAGCGTCTTGCTGCATCAACAATCTCCCCATCATCCACGTACTGCTTCATTAGGCTAAGAAAATGGAAGGTGCGTGATCCGGGGTGTAGGGTGGATAAGGAAGAACAGTCCAGTGAAGTTTTGTGAGCTCCTCTCGGGTGAGCAGACTTGCATAAGGTGTCGCTTTGTCTTGGAGAAGGACAAGTTCGTCCGTATTTTTGTGGCGACGAACACGGTGAAGTCGTTTCTTCAATTTCCTGAGGGTAGCAGAATACACTTGAATGTAGATCATTGCACCATGTGAGAGGACATCAAACGGAATAATACCTCCAGAGTCTCAGAACATCGTTCCCATGACTTCACCGGCTGAGCGTGCGGCTTTGAACTTTTTCCTCCGAGGAGAGGTTATAGGAGTCCACCCCATGGGTTGCCGTTTTATTTCCGTTTCGAAGTGATGAACCCATATGTCATCGACTGTGACGATTTTCAGCAAAAAATTGTCACGACCACGAGCAGCCTCTTAACCTGCAACTTCAGCAATTTCGCACAGATTCTTCTTCGTTGCTCTTCATGGTCTTCTCTTGGGCGGCGGCGAACACAGCGGACACACACCTTTGACTACCCGAACAGGTGGACGAGTGTTAGCACTACCAACAGAGATGTCCAATTAAGTAGCGAGCTGTTTGATAGTGGTCCGTCGATCACCTCGAATGAGTGTGTCCGCACGTTGCAACACTGCAGGACTCACAGCTGTACGCGGCCGGCCGGCGATCGGACAGGCTTGCGCGACATTTATACGATGGTGACGGACACTTCGCCCAACGATTCACCGTGCTTTTGTTCGGTGGCAGGTCTCCGTATACATTCTACAAGCGTCTATGAATATCTGCGATGCTCTCGTTTTCCGCCAAAATAAAATCAGTGACAGCTCTCTGTTTGGAACACACTTCCGTTACAGGTGCTATTTTGGAGGCTCCGTATAGCGCCGCTACCTATCGGAACTTTGTGAAACTATAGAGACTGGACCGGAAATATTCCAAGACGTCCCACAACAGATTCCGCACTTCTTTCAACGGAAACTGACTGGGGGAAAAAATGTGCTGCTTTCCGTATTGAACCCCTAGAAAGCGGGAAGGCGTCAGGGAGATGCTCAGCCTTTTCCAGTGGCAGACTCTATCAGAGAGCCGTTGTGCATCATGGAGCGATTTTGTTAAAATTTCGAGTGCGTTTCTAGAAGAGTCAACCAGAGTGTTGCTTGATCCTACCAGTATCTTGCAAAAAGACCTTGAAGGAAAAATTAGCGAAATTGGAGCTCACACGGAGGCTTACCGACTGTCGTTCTTCCCGCGGGCCATTCGCGTCTGCATCAGGAAAGAGGGGACGTGATAGTGCTACACAAAGTACCTGTCCCAAACAACGTAAGATGATTTTTGGAGCATAAAGGTAGGAGTTATGGAAGGAGTCGCTTCCCGGTTACCCTAGTCAACTTCAATCTGCCAGTAGTCGACCTGTTTCTCCGTATGTGGTACTGAGTCGGCAGACTTCGATCTGCGCAGGTCCAACGAAATGCTTGTCCAGCCCCCTCCGAAAGTACGTGCAGTACGCCACTCTCAGCCACAAATAGGACTTTTACTGAGGACGGGACCGGCGACGGCGCGCGCCCCCGCGGTGCGACGGCGAGAAGTGGTGTCGGGTAGGATTTTTCGTGGTGCCAGGAAGCGGGAACCGGTTAGAAAGCTGTGCCCGACCGCGCCGAGCGCCGCAAAGGCCGCGCCTCAACCTATTGTTCCGCGAGGCTGCCCGTGTCGCTGCCGGTACCAGTGCTCTGCAGTGGCTGCGGGCCCGATAGAACAAAAAAGAACATACAATGACACTTACGAAAAAAAAAGAATTACTGTAAGATTCTGTTCAGTTAAATAACATGACGGTTCTAACTCGTATATAGAAATGAAAATAAAAGTAAGATCTAGAGAGGCTCCGAGAAAAATGTAGACGCTCTTTGATAGATAACATCTTTGGAAGAAAATGGCTTATCTCTGCAATTTTGTTCGATAGCGTCCGCTTGCTTAGCTGGGTAGTACCGTGCTCGCCTCCCATGTAAGCGGGCCCGGGTTCGATTGCCGGCCGGGTTGGAGATTTTCTCCGCTGCGGGGCTGGGTGTTGTGTTGTCCTCATCATCATTTCATCCTCATTACTGTCGCACAAGTCGCCCATTGTGACGTCAACTGAAATAAGACTTGCACTTGGCGGCCGAACTTCCCCGGATGGGGCCTCCCGGCCAACGATGCCATACGCTCATTTCATTCCCCCCCCCCCCCTCCCCCGATAACGTAGTCCATTGTTTTCTGAACAGATCTTGGCGCGCGTTATCCAGCAGCGTATTCGAGATAAAGTTGAAGCCGACGGTACTGTTCAGGATGCGCACAAGGAAAGATCTGGCCGATCAAATACATCAACAAGTCGAACTTCAGGCGCTGCTATGTTGAAACATTCTACTACGTAGGTCACCTCAAAAATTTGTGAAGCAGGGTGCACGTGAAAGCGGGATAAGGGATCAAGCGTACAACGAATTGTGAAGGCTACAAAGTGAGAAGGTATAAATTCCAAGATCGCTGCACACTGTGAACGAGCATGACCCGGATCGAAGGATGGAGTACTGCGATTGATTCGAAGGTATGCTTCGCGAGGATGAACGGTTCGCAGGCATGGTTATTTGGTCTGACGAGACGCAGTTCGAAATGGACGGTACTGTAAACTGCAACAACTGCTTGTACTGAGCTCCTGAAAATCCCCACTTTCAGGTTTAACGAATTTGAAAGCAATATTTTACCTACAGATTCTAAAAATAACCGCAAAAAAATTTGGTCGTACGTAAAATCTATGAACGCTACAAATAATTCAATACCTTCTCTTGCTGACAGTATGGGTAATGTAACTGATGATGATAAACAGAAGGCCTAAATTTTAAACTTAGCTTTCAAAAACTCGTTTACGATAGAGGACTGCAGCGCCATTCCCCCTTTCAATTATCGAACAAACGAAAGGATGGCTGACATTGTTTAGTGTATCTGGGATTGTAAAACAGTTAAGATCCTTAGACGCCAGGATGCAGCTGGCCCAGACGGTATCCCCGTAAGATTTTATGTTGACTATGCTACAAATATAGCACCGTTCTTTTCCGTCATCTATCAGAGATCATTGGAACGGTGGAAAGTTCCACGGGACTGGAAGAAGGCCCAGGTCATAGCAATCTATAAAAAAGGGTAGAAAATTGGATGCACATAATTACCGGCCAATTTCACAGACATCGATTTGTTGTAGAATCATGGAACATATTTTGTGTTCAGACATAATGACCTTTTTAGACTCTGAGAAGCTCATTGCAGAAACCAGCATGGTTTTAGGAAACAGCGGTCATGCGAGACACAGCTGGCCCTCTTTGTGCATGATATATAACAGACTCTAGGTACCGGCTTCCAGGTTGATGCCTTATTTCTCGACTTTCGAAAGGCATTCGACTCGGTTCCGCACTGTCGCTTGCTACAAAAAGTGCGAGCTTACGGTCTATCCGATGACATATGCGGTTGGATAGACAGTTTTCTAACAGACAGGGAGCAGTATGTCGGCCAGAATGGGGTGACTTCAACAGAAACAAGCGTAACTTCAGGTGTGCCTCAGGGCAACGTAATAGGTCCTCTGGTTTTTACGGTTCACATAAACGATCTGGTTGATGGTATTGACAGCGGCCTTAGACTGTTTGTCGACGATGCTGTAGTCTACAGGAAAGTAGTATCACACGAAAGTTGTAAACAAATCAATGAGGATTTGCAGAAAATAAATGCGTGGTGTAATGACTGGCAGTTGTCTCTCAATATTAGTAAGTGTAACCTACTGCGTATAAAAAGGCGAAAATCCCCATTAATGTAAGAGTACAAAATAAGCGATAACGTCCGTCAAGTATCTGGGTGTGACTATTCGAAATGATCTGAAATGGAATGATCAGATTACACAAGTAACGGACAAGGCGAACTCTAGATTGCGCGTTATTGGCCTGAAGCGACGCAGTCCTTCAACAAAGGAAATTGCTTACAATAAGTTAGTTCGTCCAGTTTTAGAGTATTGTTCCTCTGTATGGGACAGTTACTAGTTGGGCCTGATTCAAGAGATTGAGAAGGTCCAAAGAAGAGTGGCAAGTTTCGTTACTGGTACATTTAGCCATCGCGAGAGCGTTACAAATCTCATAGAAAGTTAGAAGTGGGACACACTTGCAGATAGACGGCGCATTAAACAAAAGGGGCTGCTCACTAAATTCTGAAATCCAATCTTCACCGAGGATGTAGAGCATATATTATTATCACCAATCAAATCGCGCAATGATCACGATTCAAAGATAAGGGAAATAAGAGCTCGTACTGAGACGTTCAGACAGTGGAACAGAGGGGGGGGGGGGGGGAATGAAATATGACTTTGGCGCGAATTGTGCCCTCCGCCTCACATCGCTTGGTGGCTAGCGGAGTATGTATGTAGGTGTAGACAAACACGTTAATCTACCGGATGGTGTAATGTGTGATGTGATCTGTCATTGCGCTGTTTGTGTGGCCCATTCTTTTTTGAAGATACGGTAACTGGTGAGATGCATCTTCACTTGGTCCAAACATTGACTTTACCTGCCGTCAGAGATGTGTTTCTAAAAAGATTTTACCTGCAACAAGATGGCGCTCCGCCTCACTACCACAGAGATGTCAGAGACTACTTGGATGAAAATCTACCTGGACAATGAATTGGTCGGAGATGTTGAGTACCCATCCTCTGTCTGCAGGCCTTACACCTTTTGTCTTCTATCTACGGGGATCTTTAAAAATGGAGTTTATTACCAGAAACCAGCTACACTGAACGAGCTGCAAGAGACAACGACAACCGTAGTTCGGTAAGCAATTCAGCGGTTTTTTGGCTGTTAATGGGCGTCACTTAGAACACACAAAATAACCTCCCCCCTCCCCTTCCCCCGCCCCTTGCAAGAATTGGAACGGTATGTCATTTTGTTCCATTAATATTGCCTATCAAACAGTAGCTACATAAAAATACGAAAGTAAAAACTTTTTATTAAAAAGCAGTCCAGATCACAATAAATTTTTATTTTTAATTCTCGTGGTTACCAGTTCGCTCCATAAGACCGTTCTCAGCCCAGGGCTCCAGATGACGCGAGATCTGAGGATGGTCTTCGAGATCGGTAACCAGGATTAAAACTTTAAAAAAATTATTGCGATCAGGGCTGCTTTAATAAAATATGTGCAACCGCTGTTATTCCATAATGATGTTAAATTAAAAATGATTATGGAGTTGCCAACATGCAGAATTAACAAGAGACTGCGATGTTAAGATAGAAATAACGTAGTAATTTGAAGGAGTAGTGAAATGAGTCGTCTCAGTGCAAATAGCATGAGAGAGACAATGATTTGCTTGACCGACTCAGATATCGACTAGGGGGATTCGTTTCGACAGATCAGTTTCCTTAGGTGAATGCGTGGTGTCTGCCCTTTCGGACATGTCCAAAAGAACACACACCACACGTTCACGTGACTGATTCGCCTCGATGGACAATGAATCCACCACCTCCACTGCGGATGCACAATTACTTCCGACCTCCCGGCGGAATCTGAAAGTAGTGAGCGTAGAGGACATGGACAAGGACTGGGGATAGGTGGCGCTAGGCGCTAGCTGAGGATGTGGGTCGGCCGTGAGGCGTGCCGAGATACTCCGCGCAGTGGTTAACGCAGCTGCTTAGTAAAAAGGAGATCTCAGGTTAGAGTTCCGGTGCAGCACACATTTTCACTCGTCGCCGTTGGTTCCCCATATAGTAGATAGTTCTTTCCTTTCCTCTCCTTTCTCCCCCACTACCTTCAGTTTACAATTTCCTTACACATCAGGTATAACGAATGGACTTGAGAACATGGTGAACTGCGGAAATTTTGTGCCCTGAGGACGAGACTAGTTCATCAGCTTCAGATATATGCATGAGCAAATGGACTGCAATCACGATTGATACAGATTACTACATATCCTTGTCAAGGCCTAGGTTCGAACTTAAAGTTTAGTTCTTCTCACAGCGTAATACAATGCAGTAACGTGGAACGAAACGCGTCTCAGTGACAGAGGAAAACCTTGCAGTTTCCCAGTTACACGGAATGCACTTCTCGTCAAAATACGGTGGTTTCTCTGGAAATGAAGCTACTCCACGACCGTCCTTTAGAAAAGAGTAAACTCACCTTGTGTGATGCTGCATGTGCTCCGGAATTCTTAATTACAGTTTAATTTTAATTTTGCGCAGAGGGTGCTAATCTGAGGTGGAAGCGGGAATTGTGAAGGACGAGTGCCGCGGAGTGCAGCCGTGACAATGTACAGGCACAAGGCTGCAAAAGATACAACCTCGCAAGGTAATTTAAACACTTGTTCTTCGAATTACACCCGCAAGAATTCGCAATAACTTCTAAAATGCCACTTAAACATTTTCAAAATTTAAAGAGCTTTTGCTAACTACTGGTATCGCAATGTACCTCTTTACATTTCCGCTACAGTCAACGAGGTTTTGAGGAATGACGCAAGTCTAGTTTCGGAAACGAGGAGTAAGTTTAGCACTAGCTACATCCCACGTCAGCGTCGCCCATACGAAGCCACAAGACTAATAAATATTTCAATACAGCGTAGATTTAACTAACCAGCACAGATTGTGATGATATAAAAAAGTCAGAGAGCAAGTAACTAGGCACGTGATATATATTGGACGAGATATATTTATAAACGAGTAAATTTGATAGAATATTTTTAAATCCTTTGTATTCTTTCTGAAGGAGTCTTTCTACTCATTTCAGCTGTAGATTGTATAAAATGGTATTTTCTGTGCTGCTGAAGTTAAGATTCATAAATTTGAGCACTTTCGTTAAATTACCTTCTTTGTTTTGTACAATAAATGTAATTCAGACACAAAAGTAAGGGGCGCCAGTTTGGAAGAAGGGGCTCCTTATCGTCCGTAAAGATCACGCTACATTTTATTCCATGAGGGAAGTCATTCGCGTTCCCAAAACAAAACATTTGCAGAAAAATCAAAATCCACAGAGGAATGAGAAGATGAAAGTACATGTCTGTGCTCTGCGCTCATTTTCTGCCCAGCATGAACCACCCTTTCTTCCTTGCTTTAAAAATTACAACTTGGATCCCGTCTCTTTGTCCCTGCGATATCGTACGCTGTAGTCGAAAAAATGCTCGCGTATTATAGACACCGAGGAATATTGGCGGACAACATTCGGTCGACATAGATGATGTGTCAGTTCGATTACAATGAGGAGAAAATAGGTTGCTGGTACTCTGGAGAAATCATACCGGCAACTGTTTCACAAACGATAGAAAGGCCCCTAAAAACACAGATCAGGAAGTCCAGAAGGGCATTTGAACGCAATAGCAGGCAGGAGTAGAGCCCTTAATCCTCGCACCTCCACTCTCGGCGTATTAAAAAACGTCGGATTACTGAATACACCTACGTAAAATCAGCTAACAGGCGAAGAATTAGCAAACCTTAAGAATATACCCTGATATACCGTACAGTTGCACAAAAGTAGATGATGTATTTAACATCTGAATATATTGTGGCTATCATCCATTTTCAATGGCAGAGGTGTGACACTGAAATTAAATAGTATTTATGTAAAAACGTTTCCATGAATTTATTCCTCATAATCAACGTATTACGCGTAACCGGTACTGTAAGAGATGTAAACACATTTAAGACAACATTTAGACTGTTCCACATGCACGTTTAACGAAGAGCTACGTTTGATATTAGTGTATGGAAGTTTGCTCGATAGGCCGAAACATAAAAAAAGAGCCATTAACTTTGGTGGTTCAGTGTGTCTAATTTTTCGCTGTCTGACGCAATGATTGACCTAAAATTTGATAACGAAACTGAATGTGTTGAAACGCTGTTATGTATGTACATAAATAAATGTAGTCCTATAAGTGGATCTGGAAAGATTATTCGTTGCAATCGTGAACAATTTCATCCATGGACCTCCAAAAATATTAAGATGAACAAAACTTTGCAACACATGAAGTCCATTGTTGTAAGCTGTCTCTTAAAATATTAAAACATAACTGCAGAACAAGTTTCCAATAGTGACCAGTTTTTGCCATACATTGACATCTTCAGGACCACATATCACTCTTTTTAATCTTATGATTATAGTCACACTTGCGAAACAACTCATACATACTTATCATACAGTTTTGCAAATGCTAAGCAGCTAAAAATCTTCGTTTATAAAAAATGTTCAAATGTGTATGAAATCTTACGGGACTTAACTGCTAAGGTCATCAGTCCCTAAGCTTACACACTACGTAAACTATATTATCCTAAGGACGAACACACACACCCATGCCCGAGGGAGGACTCGAACCTCCACCGGGACCAGCCGCACAGTCCATGACTGCAGGGCCTGACACCGCTCGGCTAATCCCGCGCGGCTCTTCGTTTATACACTGAGTATATGATGAAATTGTAGATTCGTGCAGCATAATATTCTACCGTTCAGCTAAAACCAGTGACCCATTTCAATAATTTATTATCAGCACATTCACGTAATTAAGCCATTCTTCTCTTAAATCAATCAGTACATTTATGTTCGAGCGTGTTGTTCCCAGTAGTCATTTCATATATCACTGAGATCGTGAATGACTGTTTCTCTCCGTTTTCACTAATAAACAGTACCCACAAAGGCTTGTAACAAAAATAAATCTATGCGTGACCACACAGATGTTATTCGACCTCCTCAGAAACAAGTTCGGATTGACATGCTTCGTTTCCCTGAAACGCATTGTTACGTATTTATTGAGCAAATTATGCTGTATGAGCAGATAGTACAAACATAATTACACCGAGCGAGGTGGCACAGTGGTTAGGACACTGGACTCGAGTTCGGGAGAACGACGGTTCAAATCCGCGACCGACCATCCAGATTTAGGTTTTCCGCAATTTCCATAGATCGCTTCAGGCAGAAGCCGGGACGGTTTCTTTGAAATGGCACGGCCGATTGCTTCCCCATCGTTGACACAATCAGAGGCTGTTCTCCGTCTCTAATGACCTTTATGTGGAAGGGACGTTAAGCCCAATCCACCTACCGTAATTGCATTGTCACGGCACATTGGACAACTTTCATTGCGCTGACTATACCGCACAAGCAAGTAGCTGCAGTGTAGAGGGAGCTTAAGGCATTTCTGTGTGTTGCCCCGAATTGATCATGTATGGCTTCATCGCCCAATTACCCCCTACCGTCCACAGTTAAAATATTTTCTCCGAACCGCAAAGTTATGTTTGGAGTCACAGAAGCTAGCTTCTAGTTTCCAACTGCTTTATCCTGTTTCTCCAGCTAGCTGCTAACGTTGTTAGTGGCCCTGCAGTGACTGAACCATTCCAGGATGTGGCGGCAGCTATCGGTTCGTCCCGCTGACCACTGCAACTTTACAATAGCGCCAATGAATGGCCGGGCTCGGCAGACCGGCGCTGCGAAACGAACTCACGTCACCGGTCCTGGATGTCGGAATAGCGAGCGCGTCAATCTGAGCAGGGACCAGAAAAACTGGGCGCTTGATTCAGTTTAGAGTATGGAGAAAAGTTGAGGTGAACGATAACTTCTAGCCCGAGTGTAATATCGACACCCCTGTGGAAATTCAACATTTCAAAACTGTTCAAATGGCTCGGAGCACTACGGGACTTAACATCTGAGGTTATCAGTCCCCTAGGCTTAGAACTACTTAAACCTAACTAGCCTAAGGACATCACAGACACCCATGCCCGAGGCAGGATTCGAACTTGCAACCGTAACAGCAGCGCGGTTCCGGACTGAAGCGCCTATGGCCGCTCGGCCACAGCGACCGGCTTCCAGCATTTGATTGAGTTGTACTTTTCATTCTCCTAGAGAACTTCTGCTTTTCATGTAAAATGTGATTCAGCACATTCCTGACTTAAGAAACATAGCATCAAAAGCTATACGAGGCTGCTCGAAAAATTAAAAGGGATGCCATTTCGGCGGCGTCGGAAGGAATTGCAATGGGCGGTCTACGGAGCTAGATCATGCGCCCTTTGTCGTTCTTAATTCGTAACTGCACTGAAGAGCCAACGTAATTGGTACACCTGCCTAATATCTTGTAGGATCCTCGCGAGCTCGCAGAAGTGCCGCAACACGACGTGTCATTGTACTCGACTAATGTCTGAAGTAGTGCTGAATCCTGCAGGGCTACCCATAAATCCGTAAGAGAGGGTGGAGATCTCTACTGAACAGCACATAGCAAGGCATCCCAGATATTTCCAAATAATGTTCTTGTCTGGGGAGTTTGGTGGCCATATGCCTTGTAAAATATAATTTATAAGTCATAAATAGAACGGACAACCTCGACGACGTTACATTACAGTCGCCTGCAAACTGTTGTTATTACACGAAATGGTCTTAAATGCGTCTCCGTAGCTGATGTCGATAACTTTGCAACCAGATATTCGGTTATTATTGTCGGGTAAAGGAGCACTGTACAGAGTTTCCTATCTCAGTAATGAGTTTGTCCACAGCAGTTTAGGTATTGATTCGCGCGGCGGTGTGCCCTTCGTGACACGAATGTTGATTCAATCTTGGGGAAGGGAAGGGAGGGGAGGGGTGGGGGACAGATAAACGTGTTTGCTATCGAACCTGTTCGTGTACTTAACACATGTATATACATGCTTCTACTTCACATATTTACCGCTAGTAGTACTATTTTCTGTCAGTCAGTCACAAGGATGATGATTCGGGTGCAATGGATACCCTTTGTCGCTCACTGTCTGGTGACTTGGAGAGTACGGCTATAGGCGTTAGGATAGTTTCAGGCAAGTGCGCCACGTCTCTAAAGAAAACAACATAGCCGGCAGCCCAGTTCTAAAGTACCTCGGAAACGTCATCACGTAGTCCTGAAGGTCGGAGAGCTTGAATAGATTCCTAGCGCTCTGCTAGGATCGTAAGAGATCAGCGTAGTACTTACGAAAGTGAAAATGAAATTCTTCGGGAACTTAATAAATCTGCAAGAGAGGCGACACTCTTCTCGCTAGAGACTCTGGGGTAAATTTAGAGCCGGCAGTTGAGGGAGACTTAAGTAACAGCTCTGCCAACGGCCTTGCCGTAGTGGTAACGCCGGTTCCCTTCGCATCACCGAAGGTAAGCGCTGTCGGGCTGGGTTAGCGCTTCGAAGGGTCACCGTCCGAATCCGCCAAGTGGTGTTGACAAGTGGGGTTTACTGAGCCCATGTGAGGCCAATTGAGGAGCAACTTGACTGAGAAGTGGCGACAGCGGTCGTGAACATTGGCTACGGCCAACGGGTCGATCAAAAACCTTCTTTCTTTTTTTCTGTACTAGACAATCCCGCAGGTTTCCCCAGATTCGTAACACAACACAAATCCATGCCAAATTAATCTATATACAACAGCATTCAGAGTAACACAAAATATCTATAATAAAAAAAAACTTTCTAAATTCAGTTAACTTAAGCATTACAGCAATGTAATCGAACATGAATGTCTTTATGGAGCAGAAACTTCAATTTTAAATAGAAAGGTGGATATTGAATAAATTCAAAAGAAGGAAAGAAAGATTATTAGGAAAATATTAGGCTCCAAAATTACTGATGAAGAAACTCATAGACTGAGAACTAATAAGGGAATAGAAGAACGCTCTGACATACAGGGTGACATGAGAAAACCAAGACTTAAAATTTTATGGTCGCATTAGAAAAATGGCAAGCGCTAGTTTGACAAAAAAAGTAGTACAATTGCAATTGTAAGGCCAAAACTGAACCAATTAAATGGATCGCTGCGAATGAGGAGGATCTTAAAGCAGCCGATGTAAATCAGGCACGCATTACAGAAAAAAATATTTGACTGGAAAGTTGGTCACAGGGAAATTAGAAAACGTACTGGAACACCGTGGCCTGGTGAAAGGAAGAGACTTCATTCTGTAGGGATGAAACAAATGTAAACACAAAGGAAGGCCAACCATCAAAAGCGACATTGATTGATTGTACGTCGCGTGGCCGTGTTGGTCTCATATGTGAATAATAATAGAACCGCCTTACGATGGAGATTGTAACCTTCGCAACGCGTCGCAGAAATAAGTAACTAGTGACTGGTAACCTGTTATTTCATTCGATGCTCTCTTGTTGTTATCATTAAGGTAGTAGGCAGCTCAGGCGTGTTAAGTGTGGGTGACCGTAAATAGAGGGTTATTCCAAATGATGGAACCATTTTCAAAACTTCGTATTTATTCAAGTACAAATCCAAAATGAACAAGTTTTATACCAATGCAAAGAGGAAGTTTCAAAGATTTTTTCATAATGTTTGATATCAATTTAATAAATTTAATAATTTGTGATTAATTACTTTTTAATAATTATTTAATAATTATAAATGTAATAAATGTTGTAAATCGTCATTATGGCCACCGTTGGCTGCACGGCGAACTTCGACGTGGTAGCCAACACACGCGAAAGCGTATCTGCTGTTACTGGGTGGACGGCAGCAGTGACTTGGTTCCGCAGATCGTTCAGAGTGGTTGGTAGAGGCGGGACGTAAACAGCATAACCCCACAAGAAGAGATCAGGAGATCTCGGTGGCCAGAAGTGCAGAGCCAGGTCCTCAAGTCCCCTGCGACCGATCGAGCGCTGAGGAAGGGAATCATTCAAAAAGCCTCGTACATTAGGGTGCCAATAGGGCGGAGCTCCGTCCTGTTGGAAAATGAAGTCCTGGGAATCTTCTATAACTTGAGGGACCAGCCATTGTTCCAACATGTCCAGCTACGGGAGTCCCATTACAGTTCTTTCAGCAAAGGAAAATGGTTCATAAACCTTTGTACGGGATACAGCAGAGAACACGTTGATCTTCAGTGACTCTCTGTCGTGTTGCAATGGTGAATTTGGCTTTTCCAAAGCTCATATGCGAACATTGTTTACTTTTCCACTAAGATGAAACGTCGCTTCATCGCTAAAAATTACACGCTATAGAAATGCGTCATGCTCCATTTTTGCCAGCACATAATCATAAAATGCTAGACGCTTCTATTTGTCTCTGGGGTTGAGAGCCTGCACAAGTTGTCATCGGTAGGGCTTGTACAGCAAACGCCTCTCAGAACTTTCCATACAGTTGGTTGGGCTATTCCAAGTTCTCGACTGCCTCTATTGGTAGACTTACTGGGACTGCGAATAAAGGTCGGGACACACACGTCCGGGCCGTGTCAGGGCCGAGCGTCGGACGAGCGACGGCCGTGCTCCGGTCCGTTCCTGCAGGGGCCACACATGACCGGGGCACGTCCGTGACTCTGTTGTTCCTTGTAGTGACTCGGACGCGGTGATCTGTGTTTCTGTTTGTGAAAGCTGTAAAACATGTTCACTAATTTTCGTAATAGTGAATTAGGACTTATAGCACTTGCTTTAGACGAAGAGGAAAAAGAACCAAGGCAAAAAAGAAGAAGAAAATTATGGATCCACAGTGCCTGGAAAACAAGACCAGTACAGGGAGAGTTATTATTTTCTCATCTCATAGATGATGAGACTAAGTTTTATGAATATTATAGGATGACGCAGTACAGCTTCTGTGAACTTTTAAAGAAACTAGAACCATGACTGAGAAAATAGGACACTTTCTGGAGAGTATCAGTTTCACCCAAAGAACGACTGGCTGTTTTTTTTTTTTTTAAGGTAGGTTAAAGAAAAGTACACAGAACACAAATAAATATGAAGTTTTAAGGACAGCATTTTTATTTTATTACTTTAGTAATTGAAAGATAAATACATAAGTTAGTAAATAATACAGTTAAATTTCTACTACCCTAAGAAAAAGAAATTAGGACTGTTCAGTGAATTAGTTTCTGAAGCTGATGAGGATGCAGGGGAACTTTGAGGATGATCGCTTTGGTTATTTATATACGAATTGTGGGAATCCCTTTGCAGATCCAAAAGCTGCTGTGTAGGTTCTGTTGACTCGTTTTCCATAGGCGAAGGATATGGTGTTGAAACAGATTTTTCTGAGGAATTGGAGGATGATGGAGTGAATTGATGGACTGATACGTCATTCATGAGTTGCTTCACCTCAAAGTCTTGTACAACTGAAAAAATCCTCTTTTAGCTTGATGAAAAACTCTGTCTTTGTACTCGATATTCCTGTAGTTTTCACTTCCCTGATCGTAAAGAACAGGAAACTTATGAACTTCTTCTATTAGTCGTTCCACATCCATGTTTTGTACACAGAACAGTCTTGCGCAGTTGCACAGCTCACAAGACAGTTCTACCGTCAGACCGTGTCCGTCACGTGAAAAATTAAACACGGCGAATCCCGCCCGGCCCGGCCCCGGCCCGTTGACGTTCCCCGTGCACGGCCCGGTCAAGTGGGGCCCGCTACATTTGTTTTAGTGATGTATTTCGTTGTCCGGGTGACGGCCGATACTCGGACGTGTCCCGGCACGGCCACGGTCCGGGCATGTGTGTCCCGACCTTAAAACTTTCTTGAATCCGTCGGGCGTCATCCTCTGACACACGCGGTGGGCCTGTGCTTCATTCTTTGCACACACTCCCAGTCTGTTTAAACTGCTTCAACCGACGGCTAAAGCTTTTGCGAGTTGGTGGTTGAATACCGAATTTAGTACGAAATGCCCGCTGCACTGCAATTTGCGACTCACTTTTCTCGAACTCAAGAACGCAGAAAGCCTTGCGCTCCAATGTCGCCATCTCACTCACAACTGACAGTGAAAGGGAATGACTGCCCTAGAGAGCCTGTATACAGAGAGAGTGGCCATCGGCGAAGTTGCCTGTGATTGGTTGATTAGCTTTGGCGCCATTTTTCTGCCAAACATCTCTCGCGCTTCCTATGTTCGCCGTGCTTTTGAGTTGAATTGAAGTTCAGAGGACTTTTGGAAACGATTAAAACGTATTTTAATTATTGAGTGACTTGTTATGCGTTGTGCATGCATGTTCGATTTAGTTGTATATCGTTTTTTAGGCTCTTATTTTTCTTTAACAGTTCGTAGCATCACAAGCTTTTCTGAAGCCAATATCTGACAGTCCTTGCTGGAAACGCAAAGTTCCTGTAATTGTTCTGCCATGCGCATTCGACTTTATAGCGTCAAACTTTATTTCGTTCCGAATCAGAACACTAGGCATTATTTTGGTTTCAGTATTATTGCCTGACTGTTGACGCAGGCAGGTTGTAAGAACGTTTTCCGCAGTTGTCGTGGTTGCTGAAACATTATTCGTAGTAAATAATTGTAGGTACTCTTGAAGACAGTTTTTAATAGGCCTACTTACTGTGGGGTACAAGGGATACGGCAGTTTTCTTGTTTTATTTGGTCGTTATTACAGTAGCCTACTTTTAACATTACCTGAGTTTTGTAATCTCTTTCGTTTCTTATCTACGAGAGGTATTAAAGTCGTAAGCAGTTGTTTACTAAAGTTTGAAGACGTGACAAGAAGTACTAATACGTCTCACTTTTTGCATGTCACAAGTAAACTACTGCTTACGACTTTCATTCATCTGACGTAATGCAGGTACGTTAAATCTTTAGCGTTATGCACTTCCGATACAAAACAAATGCTATACACTACATATTTTTTTATTTACGTTACTTTCATTGCAATATGTCTAGTAAACGCACTTTAAAGAGAATAAATGCAAGTAACGAATAATTTTTACAGCCACTGTATCAAATTTTCCTGTGCTGTACGTAGTAGGCTACTATGTGTATATTATAGCTGTAAAGAAAGGCATTTAACGAATGGTTTCGCCCTATTGTCTTGTGCTTTTGATTCGGTGAGTGTGTACTCCACTACTGGCCATTCAAAAGTCCCGCCCGCAGTTTGGCAGAAAAATGGTTGCCGTATCGTCCGGTTGGCCGCTCTCTCCCTATGCAGCCTCTCTAGACGGCCCTATGCTGCGCGAACTCTGCTGGCCGCTTCTGAAACCATCACAGCCCGCCAAAAACTGTTCATTTTGGATTTGTACTTAGATAATACGATTTTTTGAAAACGTCCACGATTTAGAATAACCCTGTATTATAGTCTGTCGGTAAACTGAAGAGCGAGCGAGCGAGTCCCCACTCTGCCAACCCAGCTACGTCAGAAGGCACTTCTACAGACTGTTTCACAATGTAGTACCGGCCCTGCCGCGGCGCGCGCTTCAAATCTGTGGCGAAGCCGTGTACAGATACGTCTCGGCTGCGTTTATTTTTAGACAAATGCATTAAGACCATAAGGAATACAAAAAACGATAGCTTCTTCCGAAACACAACATTATAGAGTAAATAAAATTAACATAAGAATGGAAGTCATGATTCTATTACAAACATAGAACCAAATGCCTGTTCATGTGAATCTATGTTCCTCTATTGCTATTCGTAAAACGAACCCCATATAATGCAATCAGTCTGTAGAATTTAAGGCTTGTTCTTATTTGGTGTTTCTACTGAAAGGTAGACGGTTTCTTTGAAGGACTGCATTGAAGCTTAACGATTCTTGCAACACAAAGAGTGTTTAAAAAGTAAGCAGAAATTTATAATTTTGTGTGTTGTATTAGTCCGATTGGTACTACTTTTTTGTCACTGTCTTCGTAAAATGCCTCAAAAGTATGTGTTCAATGTTATGCATAATGGGTATTTACTCTGTTGTCAGCTGTCAGAAAGGTTACATGTGTTTCGGTAGCATCAACGATTATTTGTTTTGTATAAAAATAAATTAGAAAATCTGTATTAAATTTTATCATAAGAATGGAATAAAGTGTATGAAATTTTTAGAAGTGGTAATATTGCTTTTGGTGAGCCTGTTATGAGTAAACCAAGGGCAGACAAGTGGTATAAACATTTAAAAGCAGGCCTTAAAGGACAGCGGTTTTTACAAGCATGGATGAGATTAAAATGCACAGTTAAGAGACCTATAAACTATCCCGAAGAACCAGTTCCTAAAGTGTTTCTGGAATTGGAAAAAGCACTGGCATAAGTGTATAGTATATAATGGGGAATATTTTGAAGAGCATAACAGTGCTGTAGATTAACAAATAAAGCTCTTACCAAAAAATAAAAATTAATATGTGAACGCACCTCCTATTTCAAGCTTTTTGCTTGGAAGTCCAGAATCGGTGCACATGTTTCGAAGGAAATTTCAGCACTGTTTAGAGTAGCTATCGCGCACATTTATTAAGCAAAATGTCTTAGAATCAGGTGAATAGTGACCGAGATAGAGATTTAGAGTTTCATAAGCATCAAAGGTTTTACGTGATTTTGAAACTGTCTATAACGATGGGTTTCCTCCCAAGATTATTAGTTTTCCTTCGTGGCGATTCCAGTAAACCATGCGGCTTATTTTTCCATTCCTTACTTATGCATCGTATTTGGTGAGGCTGACGTTTGCATAAATTGCAGCCCTGTTATAGGGGCTAGTAATATTAGCCAACAGTTCTTTTTGGGTCGCCTCTTTAATACACGCTGTAATAACATTAGAGACGATCGAACCCTCGTTACTCCCCAAATACCTCTTCTTCGTATTCTGCACATTTTCTTGCAATGCTAGACGATTATCCATCACTTCCGGGTATCGAAGTACATCAGTAAGTATACAAAGTTAACTGACTGACACTGGCAACTACAGGGTGTCCAGAAAAGGGCTCCTTGATTTCAAAATTAAATATCTCGAAAACAAAGATCGATAGAGGAATGCAATAAACAGTATGTTTATTGTGAAAGCTGTAAGAAGTTTATACAGCAGGTTAAATAATAGTTACAAAAGCTGCTAACAGATGGCGCTGTACGCTGTACAGCTCATACCAGCATACATAAGTGAAATAATTGTATGAAAACAATCTTTGCAAACAGTCACATTACAATGTTTCCAAATGTTCACCATTGGCACTACAGAGGTTGGCGCAAACTAAGAATGAAATTCGCCATCACATTTCGTAGTGTCTCAACCGAAATGGATTCACATGCCACAGAGATCGACGATTCAAGCTCGTCCAGCGTGGCGGGATGCTTCGGGTAGACAATGTCTTTCACTGCACCCCACAAAAAAAAGTCACAGGGAGTCAAATCCGGCGAATATGGAGGCCAATCCATGCCTGCACCAGTAAATTTGGGATATTCCAAAGCAATGACTCGATTCCTGAAGTATTCCTCAAGAAAGCGAAACACTTGTTCGGTCCGATGTGGTCGGGCTCCATCTTGCATAAACCATTCAGTACCTGGTCGATCCTCTAACGCTTGCTGTGTGGCGACAAATTGTTCCAAAATTGCAACGTAACGTGCACCAGTGACCGTTTCTCGAATGAAAAAAGGGCCAATAATGCCTCTGCTGCATACTGCAGCCCACGCAGTAACTTTAGGAGAATACAGGGGTTTCGCTTCGCACCAATATGGCTTTTCGGAACCCCAAAATCGCCAGTTCTGCTTATTCACGTATCCATTCGGGTGGAAGTGTGCTTCATCTGTAAACCAGATGCAACCAACATCAAATCCTTCACTATCAATCATTGTGAGCATCTGATTAGCAAAGGCAACTCTTTGTTGCACAGCTCGTACGGGTATGGCCTAGTGCGTTTGAATTTTGAATGGAAACATGTGTAGGCTCTTTCTCAGTATTTTCTGCGTGCTGGAACGCTCCAAACCAGTCTCAGATGCAATTCTACGGACGGATGACATTGGATTTCGCTGAATAATTCCAGAAACTGTGGAGATATTTTGAGGCGTAACTGCGGTTTGCTTGCGGCCAACATGCCTCACTAGATCATCAGTTATGCTGCCTGTTCGTTGAAATTTTGCGAAGAGCGTACGAACGGTTTTCGCATCGTGTCCTTTTGGAACATTAAATCGTGCTTGAAAATTTCGCCTTGTTGCGGTAGGACTCTCTTCTAACCTGTGGTACTCTAGCACCAGAAAAACGCGTTGTTCAATGGAGTACATGGTTTTAATCTGTTCCTTCGGTACGCTAACCTCCTTTCACGTTTCAATAGTGCAGGGCTTCACAACATGCGTGCTCGCGTGTGAGCAGCAAGGCGCGAGCACGGAGCAGCGCGAGCACGCTACCCCCACTACCGGACCAGAGCGGAGAGTGGGGAAAGTCACGTGGGGCACACAACAGCTGCCCCGCGGCCACCTGCGGGATATCACTCACGAATTATTACTGCGACAAATGAAACAAATAAAGGAGGATGTACACATGCCACATGATTTTATTAGCTTAGTGTATGCCTCTACATTCGCATTAATTTGTGAACTGTTACACAATAAAAGGTCTCACTGAAGTGTGGGATTCTCGGTTATCTTGTACTTTTTGCCCTTTACAATTGCGTCTATGTTCGGAGTAATGGTTCTTGTGCAGCGTGCAGTTTAAATTTCGATCAGACAATGCGTTTCTGAGGCGCGTCTTGTTACATTTCATTGCAGAGAACAGTTGTTCACAAACATACGTGGAACCGAACATTGATATTATTGTAGCCGCCAGTTTGTGCAAACGAGGAAATCTATCCTGAGGGAAGTGTCTGTAGAATTCCAAAATGTTTTTCTTGTTTTGAAATTTGTCTCTGTATTCTCTGTCACACTGCAGGTCAATAATTTATTGCTGCAGCTCAGGACGAATCTCTTAAATATTCGCTGAATATGGAGAGAACAGATCAAAATCACTGTCTAGTGCTGTCAGATCTTGAAAGCGCTGATCAACTAAACTATGTGAATAACGTTCACAGTCTTTGTGAACATCTTGCATGGATGATAATTTAGGAAAATGAGCTAGGTTTCCTGTTTCCAGCTGACTCACCCAAAGTGTCAATTTCATTTTAAAAGCTCGTATTCGATCTATGAAATGAGTAATTAGCAGATCTTTACCTTGTAGTGAAATGTTCAAAGCATTCAGATGGCTAGTTAAATCTGCTAAGAACGCGAGATCACATTCAAACGTGCGCGCGCATTTCCCCTCCCTCCCTACTCCGCGACCTTGCACCTGCTCGCGAGCGCGTGCCTGAGCAGACGCGAGTACTCGCGCTCAAAACCGGCCAGTTGTTAAGCCCTGCAATAGTGGAACTGATCGGTCTGGGCTTCGGATCACTATTTATACTAGGCATTTCGTATGGCGATTACAGCGCCATCTGTTAGCAGCTTTTGTAACTATTATTTCAAACTGCTGTATAAACTTCTTACAGCTTTCACAATAAACATACCGTTTACTGAATTCCTCTACCGATTTTTGTTTTCGAGATATTTAATTTTGAAATCAGGGAGTCCTATTCCGGACACCGTGTAAGATCATACGAACAGAAACGACGTACATCACTGCACGCCAATCTACACCGCTAGACAGGTAACGGGCAACAGATTTTGGGTGCCCCTGTAGGCCTGTGGCAGCGTTCTTCCGCGAAAGGCCACTTCCCCAACCAAATGCGCTGCTCGCTCTTGAGTTTACAGGCAGACTATACTTGCGGGAGAGGAGGGCGGAATGGAGGGTAAAAAGTGAGAAACCCCCACCCCCTGTCACAGGACCGAACCCAGCATCCGCGCGTCCTGTTTTTGCGAGCCTTGAGGCGCAGCTCGGCTGCAGCCGCCAGCTTGTAGACTCGCGAGCCCGAGGCGGCGGCGTTAGTCACGGGCGATGGTCACCCACTGCGCTGCGCTGCCGGCCGCGGGCAGTGGGCGCGAGCCGCTCGGCTCAGCTCAGCTCAGCTCAGGCGCAGCTGCCACGACGCACGGGGCGGGTCCCGTTAGCGGCGCGCCGGAACCCGATCGTAACGGGACGGGAAGTGACGAGCGCGTCACCGGGCACCGGCTGCTCGCACCCGCTCTTCTGTGTCGGCGCTTCCTCGTCACGACAGGCCGCGGCCCTCTCCGTGGCGACGCACCACGCGGTGCTGGCGAGAAGACCGGCGGTGGTGTCTAGAAATCGCCACGACCTCTGTGTCACCCGTCGTCGTAAGTATGCTGATTGACCAGAACACTATCGCCGCTGACCACCGCCAGATTGAATGCCGCCCGGTGATGTCGCTGGTGTGAGACGCGGGAGTACAGGGTGGCGCACGAAATGTGTTACTGTTGTGTACATAATTCCGCGTAGTCTGCGCGTACACAACTTTCCCACTAGAGCGCGCCCAGCTAAGCACAACAGTGCAGGCGCAGCGCTCGTCCGTCTCCGCACTACGAGATGGCGCTGTCTTAGAGACGGACCAAATTCTGCTTCCGCCGATTCGCGTATTAATATGTAACGCAGCCCATGAGATTGCTGCTAACGTAGAACCTTTTCTCCTCGCGGATCACACTCGCGCAGTGATACCTGAACGCGCGAGGTATTATAACGAGTGTACAGACCTCCGATTAGTCAGTCTGCATTTGTCTGTACCAGTCTACAGTCAAGTTTTAGTGTGCGCCTAATAAGATTATCATATTCCTGTACATAGCCATGAAGATAAATGAACAGACACTTTGTCAAGTATCAGAGATATGTGAGAATAAGATTAACGTACCAAGACCAAAGGAACTTCAGATTGTCAGTTGTAAACAGCATCCAGAATGAAGTTACGTAATATCTATGCTTTTTTATTATTTTAGTAAATGTGTGTGAAAATTAATCAAGTTCTGTTTAAAGTTGGTCACCGTCAATCTGCTACTCTAAGCGTGCAAGTGGCATTTCTATCGTCTGACCCAACGGCAGAAGATAAACACGTCATGATAAGACCACGAGACATATTGCTGACACTCGCCTACTTCGTTTTTTGTAATCTCATTTTGTTCGCTTTTGTTCGTTGCATCCGGTCGGTGCGGACGTCGTAAGACATCCATTTATGTTCGTTGTTGATCGATTGACTCAGTTTTTTTATTACGGAGGGCACGTAACCCTCTGACCGAACACGCTGAGCTACCGTGCCGGCCGTTAGAGCGACAAGTCAAATAGTCTGATGGTGTGTGTACCGAAGGTCTTACAGTACGCACACCACAGTTACCATTTTGTTTTTGAATATAAACTTTGTCAACACAATCTGAAAGGAACATATACTACAATGAGGAGCCATCCGTGGAGATTTGTTCTAACTCAGCACACGCTCAATATGTCCACCATTTCGTTTCCTAACTTCCTTTAAACGAACACTGAAGTTAGTGATTACCCTACGGCACATGTCTTCCGTAATTTCACTGCAAGAATAAGTCTTCTGAGCTCCATTAAATCACGTGGACGTTTCGGGAAAATTTTTTCCTTTAGGTACCCTCAAAGAAAGTCACATGGATTGAGGTCTGGACTATTGGGGGGCCAATTTTGTCCGTCATTGAAGCGACCTGGACACCTGAGTGAAATGATCCGCATGTCGAAATGCTCGTGTAAAAACTCCAGCACAATGTTTGCAGTATGTGGCCTTGCTCCATTAAAAAAAACTTTATTTCAATAACAATACTAATTATACAATGTTAACCCACCTCCTAAGATGATTAGGGGGGTCATAAAATGATACATAAATTGGATTACGTTGCAGCTTTTACTATTACAGTTATGTTAGTGAGCTACAGGTTAACTACTACAATGTGTTACTTTTAGTTTTCTACAACAATGGGCAATTTGATCTAACTTACTTGTTATTTAAATAATCTAAAATGACAGTTACCTGCAGCGTCACAGATGTGCCAGTAGAGTACAAACCTACTTAGGATAGCCAGGCTCCACGAGCTAACCCCGAGGAGCATGCCCCTGGCACTGGGCTGGCCAAGGTAAGTAATCGCTGCAGTTTCCTGAATTAATGTCCTAATCTAAGTCCTACAAAACTAACTTAACCTACGTCGTATCCGGTGCTTTTGTCGTAATCGGTGGTGTTGACCCCCCCCCCCCCCCCCTAGTCCTGTACGTGGCGGATTCCAACTGTGATGGAAGTCGGCCAGCCCACGCACAGGCGGTATGGGAATGGGATCTGGTATCGATCGTTTTGATCTACGAGTTGATACCTATTCTAAGTCCCTTAGGTATTCTGCTAACACTTTCCGTGATACCCCATCTGCCAATGCATTCAAAGTGTGCAAAGTGTCTTCTTGTCTGAGTAGTTGGTATGTGTCGTAATTTGGAAGTCTGTCTCGGAGTGTTGTCGCGACATCATTGAAGAGACGGCACTCGAAAACCACGTGGTCGGGAGTACCCTCTGCCGCGCCACAGTTACACTCGGGGGGTTGCCCTTTTCCCAAACCGACATAAATATGTGGGATAGAGTCCATGGCCAGTGAGAATGTGAATGAGTCCTCGTGTAAGTTCGAAATATTTCATGCCCCCCACGCTCTTTTACATCTGGTAAAAACTGGAAGGTCCTTCTTCCAGTTTCTTCTTCCTCGCAAGCCCTCTGCCAAAGTTCCTCCCCTCTATTTCTTATTTCCCTCTTATCCTCCACCCTCACACCCACGATCTCTCTTATTTTCTCCATATTCCCCTTTTTGGCCCAGTACCACGCCGCTTGTTCACGTATCTTGATGTCTAACGGGCAGAGCCCCATTATGACTAACAGAGCTCCCCCCGGAGATGTTCTGTACGCCCCCACAGATATCAAAATCATGCTTCTCTGGACCCTTCTCACTGTCATGGCGGGAACGACCCTCGTGAGCCTGTGCGCCCAGACTCCCGAGCCGTAACCCACTACTGAAGTTAGATAGTCCTTGCTCCATCTTGCATGAACCACTGCGTGTTGAAGGGCAAGGCAGTAGCATGAAGCTGTGGAATGAAGCTATTGCCAAGCATACTGTTCAGTTTCTTCCAAGAAAAAGGGTCCAATAAGTCCGTGACTGGAAATTGCTGCCCACGCTGTAATCCTCGGAGCATAACGTTGTCGTTTGTGAAGCACTTGTGGGTTTTCAGTGGCCCAAAAGCGTACATTTTGTTTGTGAACCACGCCGTCTAAATGAAAATGCGCCTCGTCTCAAAACCAAACGTTGTTGAGTGTTTCTTCCCTATCCTCCGCCCACTGAGCAAACAGAAGTCTGTGCTGCTTGTGATTCTTCGGTGAGCTTCTGTGCACAGGTCATCTTGGATGGGTACATATGGAGGTCACTTTTAAGAATGCGTTGAACGGAGCGTGACACGCCCGTAGACACGTGGTGCCCCACACCCTCCCCCAAATCTCCCAAAGACCCGTCGAATCCCCGTCAGGCAGAACCGCTGCTGTATTGGGTTCTAAAACTGGACCGACACGCTATTAAACGGGTGGTCATGTTTTGGCCCACCAGTATAGTTTTGGTAACCGCTCGCACGAATGGACAGGAATGACCGAAAGGACATCGCTTGACATAACCACAGCGCCAAGATGCAGGACGCGAACAGCACTGGTCGCAGCTGCTCCCGAAGCCCATTAAGGCGGCAAAGCGCAGATGCAGTCCATTACACGGGTTTCCTGAGACTTACTGCTCCATTGTTTCTCCAGCCACACGCGTAGATCGTCCAGTGTCGGAACCTCTGGAGTGTGGCAAGACGTATTCACTGTGCTTCGGGAACAATAGAAGCAAATATCCGTTCCAGTGACTCAGAACCATTCTTCTCCGAAGATTAGACGCTGTAAAAATGCCTGAAGAAAGACAGTGAGAGATGATACCGTCTGGGTAGTATCACACCTCTGCCGGGCGAGGTGGAGGTCCCCTTCGGCATGGTAATAAAATTATAAACTTTTTTCAATTTGTTCACGTAATTATTTTTGGCATTAGCAGCCACTCGTAAGGCAGAGAGATACCTTACAATTTCAATTAGAATAGCTTGAAGGGATTTCGAAGATAATATCGTTTGAAAGAAGCAAAGAACCAAATAAGTAATGTAGAATCATTTACTCTGGCTTGCAAATTTAAGGAAAGACGACTTACTTTACTGAATGCCCGATCCGGCATATAATATTGTTGTAGGATGAATGCTGAATTAATATACGAACAATAAACCTTGGTCATGAAAACTTACGTGTTAAACATTAGTTTTTGTCACGCGAAGTCATGTTAGTATTCTGGTTTCTTATATTAGGCTGCGTCGGACAGTATAAATTGCTACGTTCTGTGTGGATTACCAGTTTCGATGTATAATACAAGTCATCAAGAAATCCACGTAACTGATAAAAACGTACAGAGTTCGACATATCAAAAACGGTAGTAATGTGTCATTAAAAGTAAGAACCCAGTCCTATTTTAAGCATAAATTTCCTTTGTCTATACGTTTGCCGTAGTTTCCTGTGAATCCTTACTTTACAGACAAGCTGCGCTTTGCAGGAATAGGTATGAATTACTTCAAGATATTTTATTTTTGTATTGCCATTCTTTATATGTATATTTACAGTGTAAAATTACGATCCCTTTTGAGGTATTGCTGCACTTTCTTCTTCTTTCGTTGTAGTTACAGTGATCATGATTCCCAGGGACACCACGTCAAAAAGCGACTGATTGCAATTTGTTGTATTCGTGTACGATATACAATCGCTGGTTCTAGAACGTCTGTAATGGATGACTTTAATCTAGTAGAGACAGATGTTCCACACACGTGGGTGTAAATGGGGAGACGTGCGGAGAAGAGGCAAGCGACGACTTACATTTCGCATGTAAATGTGCTGTTCTTATGTGTAAATTCAAATACCGAAATTTACCTTAGCAGGCAGATTTATTTAAAATTAATGTGCCACGAGTATTTTGTACGCAAGGTTTTTTTTCTTTGCAGTCTATGGCATCGTCTGCGAATAGTGACGAAACTATCATTACATACATCTCAAGCTTTATAGTTTTGTGGCTGATTTTGTTGCATTCATAAACAGCGACAGAAATACCTATCAGTGATCACATTGCTCCTACTCAGAAATGTGACGTGGGTAATGCAGAAAGACTGTGACAACTGATGTTATTTTTGTTTGCAGTGTGCTGTATTGACTTTTTTCTAAAAGTAATAGTGAAAGTTATGTATGTACTAAACAGTTTCGTTTTCCCCTTCTTCTCACAAAACGTACCACAAATTACCCAGAGAAGAGAAAGAGGAAAAGGCGTAAACCACCTACGTGAGGTTAGTTTTAGAAAAACCACCTGATCATGGTGTAATCCTCCGCAAGCGTAATGGAAACCTAAATAAAGTCACTCGCTACAGTTACTTGTACACATCAATTGATAAACGTGTGAGTTCTTCATGAACTGTCCATCTGGTGACATCGATATTGTGAACTGCTGATGGTTTGACAACAATAATGCCGCACTGTGACCAACCTTTTTTTTCCATATTGGGTGGTCTACACGTAAGCATCTCAATAATTAGGATGTGTATAGCCTGCTTAAATCATCGCGAAAACTGTCTATTCCCTCAATCATACACGAACGCATGGCACGTGGTTTTTCGTAACGTAGCTAGAATAGAACCAATCACCAACTGTCACGCAAATGAAGAACAGGAGGAGCTGAATAAGATAGCTAAACGGTTAAGGAGGAGATCTTTGCAATTACCTGTAGTTCCAAGTATGTTCCGCACTATTTCACAGGTAGGTTTGCGATGTGAGAGACGTATGATTCGCGGACTGAACAGATAATAATCATTCGAAGTTCATACATGAGTTTGCCGGCCGAAGTGGCCGTGCGGTTCTAGGCGCTGCAGTCTGGAACCGCGAGACCGCTACGGTCACAGGTTCGAATCCTGCCTCGGGCATGAATGTGTGTGACGTCCTTAGGTCAGTTAGGTTTAACTAGTTCTAAGTTCTAGGGGACTAACGACCTCAGAAGTTGAGTCCCATAGTGATCAGAGCCATTTGAACCATTTTTCATACAGGAGTTTAGTAGAGGATGAAATCAAAAGAGCTGACGTTGCGTTTGTTTGTCGAAACACATGAGACGCTGCATGGAGTATTGGGGACAAGGCGCAAAAATTGTATTCAGCTCACTGAATGCGGAAATTGAAAGCTTGTACATAAACAGATAATATAAGGAAAATCTTCTACAGGAGGAAACATTAGCTGCTACTGTCGAACATGAAGTAGCCTCGTAGTTGTAGTTGAAGCAGGTGGATTAGAAGACGTACAGAGCCATTTTTTAAGAAACAGATGCTTAAGCAGATCGAAGAGCATGCACGGACCAATCTAATAAGGAGGAACGGCTGAACGAAAGGTTTAAAAGGAGCTAAAAAACCATGAAATAAAAGGAAATAACTTATATGATAGGTCTTGATGCTTTCACAGTGAACTGACAGAACATAGCTAAATCAGGAATGCAGGAGAGGGAATTTCAACCCCATTACCTTATGAGACACACAACTAGCACAAGAGAATCTAGATAGTTCGCATCGCTAAGGACAGAGTTCCGTAACAGCTCACCTGTTCCTCTTATTAGTCTCAGACGGTTCTTCGACCTTGCGCTGTGTCCTTCCACTGTAAAAGTTTGATCGAAATCGATGTACTCAGTGACAGTGAAGGATCAGGTGACTATAGACGTGTTCCGTGTCCTTGCGCAACGTTGAAAGATACAAATCAGCAGAGCTCGTGCCCGGCTTTATTTAGAAGAGTTCTGAGCGGTGGAACCATCTGTTGAGGATGGGCATGGACTCACTGCTTTGAACGTATTTGCTATGAACACAAATTTGCAGGTAGAGTATCTTTATTTTCGCAACACGACCCTTTCATGACATTTTCCCGCGAAGTGCGTGCAATGAACGTGTGTGTAGCAAATTGCTCGTCCGGAGACAATGAACTGATTCTGTTGCAGCTGGTCGCAGCATAAAGTCACTGTTAAGGATCGAGGAGGACTCGTTGAGTAACTCGCCATGAAACTACGAGTAGTTCCACAGTAATGCAAGTCGTCGTGCTACTCTGTGTCAAAGAACCATTTCTTCGACGTACGTTCCAGATCTAAGGTGATACAAATTTATTGAAAAAAAGTTTCTCTAGAAGATGAAACTGTCAGTACAAATACGCTGCTCTGTGTCGGACTCGGAAGTGTGTTTACATGCTGCTCCTACAGAGGGAGGTAGCAAGCCCCGGGCATTGCAGAGCGGTGTGCGTATCCGCAGTAGCAGCCAGACAGTAGGGGGCGTGGCTGCCGTGAGTAGACCGCCGCGGCGCCTGTGGCAACACTGATAGCGGTCGGACTCCTCGCCGTGATTTCATCACGAGCGGCCGACCTCTGGCAGCGCTGTATGCTGTAGTGTTAGCGGCGAGGTTCTGGCCCGAGACATTCGCACCGTTGCAAACCTAACTACAGCTCACGCGAACCCATTACGACAGCAGAGAGAACTGTCTAGATGCGCAGTTCAAAAGACCTAGAAAGGGTGTACGAAATGTCTGCCTCTGCCGATGCGTTGTTGCTTGGAATCTGGGGCCGTCAGGTCACGTATGTAATTGGAGTAGAGACTTCCTGGCAAAGAGAAAGCAGTAAGTCTTTATTCATTGGAAGACATCAACAGAAGCGAATGAAGCGTCTCCATAGTAGTGTAATAGATAGTGTAATAAGAACATCATCGTTCAAGATAGATACAAATGACCTGGGCTGTTCGTGGATGGCACGTTCAGGTCATACCATTAGAAAATGGTGACGAAATACAGGAATACCTGCAGATAATCAGTGCTTGGCGCAAAACTTTGCAATCGACTGCTACAAGTAATGACATACAATACTGGAGTTAATCTACGGAGGGAGGCACTAAAATTACTAAGGAGCGAGATGGCGCAGTGATTAGCACAACGCGATCGCATTCGGGAGGACGACGGTTCGAATCCATGCCCCGACCTGCGACAGCAATAGCACAACTTGCGTACGGGCCGCTAGACGCCGCCTCGAGCGCTAAGAGTGCATTGCGATCGCACGCGCGCGTGTTGCGTACGGGCCGCGAGGTGCCGCCACGAGCGCAGCCGTATATAAGTGCCGACAGAGTTCGGCCAGCTCTCATTTTGTTGGCATCTCATTTTTGCCTATTCTCTTATTTGCTTAGTTGCTTAGCTCTTATTCGTTTATGGCTCATGTTATTGTGCTCTCTTTCACCCATTCTGATTGTTTTGATTTACTCCCAATTGAGAAGTGCTCATTTTGGCATTTCACTTTTGCATATTTCTCATTTTGCTAATAATATGCTCCTTAGCTTTTTACAGTTGAATTGATTAACATAGTCTCACGTACCGTTTATTCATTTCAGCCTGTACATATTTTGATGTTCTTTAAATACTGTAATAATCATCGGAACCATTTCTTCCCTTAAACTTGTGTAAAGTATTCTCGATGTAGGATTTCTTCTGTGACACAGGTGTAAGGTTTTGAATATAAATTATATACGAAACTGTGCTTTAAAAGGAATTTATTTTCTCAGTTTGTACTACATCAGGCGACAATTTTGTGATATGAGGGAGAAATTTGAGGGGCGAACCCATGGTAATAGTCTTAACTGATCCCCTTTAAAAATAAAAATTTGTGTGACACTGAAAGACGTGACACTGTAGGCACCGAAAATTTATATGTACATAAAATTATGTCACACCACCCAGATTTAGGTTTTTCTAAATCGGTCCAGGCAAATGCCTAGATGGTTTTTTTGTTTTTGGAATGACACATCCGATTTTCTTCCCCATGCTTGAAACTTGTGCGCCGTCTCTAATGACCTATATTTCAATGAGATGTTAGACCATAATATTCCTTACTTCATTCCTTCCTACAGCCAGTACTGTTGGCCAACTGAGTCTTCAGTACTGCTTGGAGATCTTCAAGAAAGGTAATAGGAGTAATCCACAAAATTACGGGACCGTATCATTAACGTCGATATGCAGCAGGATTTTGGAACATATATTGTGTTTGAAAATTACGAATTACCTCGAAGAAAACGGTCTATTGACACACAGTCAACACGGATTTCGAAAACATTGCTCTTGTGAAACACAACCAGCTCTTCACTCGGACGAAGCGTCGAGCGCTATTCACAAGGGATTTCAAATTTATTCCGTATTTCTGGATTTCCGGAAGCCTGTTGACACTTTACCACACAAGCGGCTTGTAGTGAAATTGCATGATTATGGAATATCGTCTCAGTTATGTCACTGTATTCCTGATTTCCTGTCAGAGTTCCAGTTCGTAGTAACTGACGTTAAGTCATCGAGTAAAACAGAAGTTTTCCCCAAGGTAGTGTTAAAGGCCCTTTGCTGTTCCTTATCTATATAAACGATTTAGGAGATAATCTGAGCAGCCGCCTTAGGTTGTTTGCAGATGGCGCTGTACCTTAACGAGTAGTAAAGACCTCAGAAGATCAAAACTAATTGCAAGGCGATTTGCAAAAGATATCTGTATGGTGCGAAAATTGGCAATTGACCATAAATAACGGAAGTGTGAGGTCATCCGCATGAGTGCTGAAAGGAATCCGTTTAACTTCGGTTATACGATAAATCAGTCAAATATAAACGCCGTAAATTCAACTAAATACCTAGGAATTATAATTACGAAGAACTTAACCTGGAAAGAACACACCGAAAATGTTGTGGGGAAGGCAAACCAAAGACTGTGTTTTATTGGCAAAACATTGAAAAGATGCAAAAGAACTACCTAAAGAGACTGCCTACACTACGTTTCTCCGTCCTCTTTTAGAACACTGCTGCGCGGTGTGGGATCCTTACCAGATAGGATTGACGGAGTACATCGAAAAAGTTCGAAGAAGGGCAGCACGTTTTGCATTATCACGAAATAGGGCAGAGAGTGTAACTGAATTTACGCAGGATTTGGGATGGATATCATTAAAACAAAGGCGTTTTTCGTTGCGGAGGAATGTCCTCACGAAATTCCAGTCACCAACTTTCTCCTCTGAATGCGAAAACATTTTGTTGACGCCTAACTACATAAGGAGAAACGATCACCTTGATAAAATAAGAGAAATCAGAGCTCGTACGGAAAGATACATGTATTCGTTCTTTTCGCGCGCTGTGCGAGATTGCAATAATAGAGGATTGTGAAGGTGGTTCGATGAACTCTCTTCCAGGCAGTTAAATGTGATTTGCAGAGTATCCATGTAGATGTAGATCCGCGAATCGAGGTGGGCTTGGTTAGTTGGCGCTTGAGGCATGTACGCTCAACTATCTCTCCCTTGTGACAGACAACAAAGATAGCACAAATCACGGGACGGCATAGTCTTACGGCTCCATTAGAGTGCGTTCCGATATGAAACCAGGACCACTACTTGTCACAAACATCTCACGACAACGTCATGACAAAAGTTAAATAAATTGTGGACCTGTAGTGAAAGTTTACCAAAATGTTCGTGAATTATGCACTTCGAAACTTCCTGCGAAAATAAACTCAATAGTAACTAGAGGTGGCAGGGGTAAAATACAGGGAGCGAAAGGCTATTTACAAGTTGTACAGAAACCAGATGGCAGTTACAAGAGTCGAGGGGCATGAAAGGGAAGCAGTGGTTGGGGAGTGAGATAGGGTTGTAGCCTCTCCCCGATGCTATTCAATGTGTATATTGAGCAAGCAGTAAAGGAAACAAAAGAAAAGTTTGGAGTAGGTATTAAAATCCATGGAGAAGAAATAAAAACTTTGAGGTTTGCCGATGACATTGTAATTCTGTCAGAGACAGCAAAGGACTTGGAAGAGCAGTTGAACGGAATGGACAGTGCCTTGAAAGGAGGGTATAAGATGAACATCAACAAAAGCAAAACGAGGACAATGGAATGTAGTCGAATTAAGTCGGGTGATGCTGAGGGAATAAGATTAGTTAATGAGACACTTAAAGTAGTAAAGGAGTTTTGCTATCTGGGGAGGAAAATAACCGATGATGGTCGAAGTAGAGAGGATATAAAATTTAGACTGGCAATGGCAAGGAAAGCGTTTCTGAAGAAGAGAAATTTGTTAATATCGAGTATTGATTTAAGTGTCAGGAAGTCGTTTCTGAAAGTATTTGTATGGAGTGTGGCCATGTATGGAAGTGAAACATGGACGATGAATAGTTTGGACAAGAAGAGAATAGAAGCTTTCGAAATGTGTTGCTACAGAAGAATGCTGAAGATTAGATGGGTAGATCACATAACTAATGAGGAGGTATTGAATAGAATTGGGGAGGAGTTTGTGGCACAACTTGACTAGAAGAAGGGATCGGTTGATAGGACATGTTCTGAGGCATCAAGGGATCACCAATTTAGTATTGGAGGGCAGCGTGGAGGGTAACAATCGTAGAGGGAGACCAAGAGATGAATATACTAAGCAGATTCAGAAGGATGTAGGCTGCAGTAGGTACTGGGAGATGAAGAAGCTTGCACAGGATAGAGGAGCATGGAGAGCTGCATCAAACCAGTCTCACGACTGAAGACCACATCAACAACAACAACAACAACAGTAATATCAGCTTACGTCTTTCACTTTCCGATATTATTTCAGTCTCTCGTTGTGACAGTTTCTCACATTACGCGTCAGAATATAGTCACAGATTTTTTGTTCTTAGCTATCACTATTCTTGGCCTCTCGCGCTCGCTACCTTGACAGATGATGTACACAGTGGCTTCCTTACTGAGATACAGGATTTTATTTTAGGGAGCAGTGTTAACCTACAAGAAAATAGTACATACTAAGTAGTGATTTTGTTATCGTCTCGCATGAATGGTTAGTTTGAATGATCCTCGGTCCCTCTATGCAATCTTTCTCCTGCGACTATCTTCAACATGGGATGTACCAGAATCTGAAGCGTTACGGGTGACTGCTTGTGGCGTCCGTGTTATTGGGCTTGTAATCACGGGGCCCATTTTCTGGCTGTTGTCCTTGGCAGTGGCCACTCATCCGGCGTGAGCGGCGTTCCTGTGGTTGCTGTGAGTCATTGCTGAGCCACGGGCAACGTCTTTTTCATGTTTACTAATTGAGGGTCTGCGTTGGGAACAATGCAGAGCTGAAATGCAAATACCACTTGCGACAAGAGTACTTACGACTAATGGGGAGACTGAATTGAACACTGTGCATGGCTCTCCAGACACTGAAATTACTAGAGTTAACTCTCATACTGCGCCGTTTTCTTCCTTTGAGGTTTCGGTGTAAACTGGTGTTATTCACTGTTTTGACTATGAACTGTTAAACTCGACTATTAATGCTTTTTTTTACTTCTTTATATCATTCCTGCGTCCTTGTCCCAGAGGCCGTACTGCTTATCTAGTCTGATTTCTCTTCTTCTGAACTAATCTTACTTTAAATTCAGTATTTTCTGATTGACATTCGCAAGCAATCTTCTACACTGAACATGATGTCTCATGGTGGTATTCACATATCTATGGATGAAGAAGAAGAAATGTTCGAGGAATGGCAAGATATCTAACTATAAGCTAGAATCGTTCAGAGAGCCCATTAATGTTAGAAACTTGACAGTCATTGTCTTTAGATTCATTAGCTCAGTTATTAAGCACACCGTGTGAGAAATGGTTTCTGTAGCAAGGAAACGTAATGGAAGTTCACTTCTCAAGTAATCTCTGCCTATTGAGACATTTATCTCCCCGGGTTACGAGAAGATAAATCTCATACATTTGCAGGGCATTATGTCGCTTATACCAGTTTGAGGCTAATTCACCATCGGGACTATCTGTCTTACAGTTGTGATTTACCTGTCTAGGAGCCTCGAAATTTTCTATAACTCTCAGCAAAATTCGTTGGACTTGATCTCAGCTGCATTTACTTGGACTTCTGTTTATATGTTGTTAATTAGGACAGTTGTTTTTGACCCAGTACGACCTCCTTATAACGTCGATGTTCCATAAAAGTTAATGCCATACGCAGATTTATCGGTTACGGATGATACAGACGATGCTGTGAGCCATGAGCCATGCACAGTGTTTAATTCAGTCTCCCGAATTGTCAAATGACAATTAAACAAGGATTCAGTATCAATATCTCTGTGAGCGATTTGGTAGTTTGATTGCGTTAACCTGTGGAACAGGCACGTACACTTGTAGGAATGGTTGGTAGGTAGGTCTCTGAGCAGTTTGAAATTGCATATCTTTATATGAATTTTGCTTCGGTTCTAAGTTTCCGCTTCGAATACATAATTCTGGAAAACGGTCAGTCTTGGCAATGGTTAAGGCATTGGACCAACATTTGGGAGAAACAGGATCCAGTCTCCGTGCCGTTAACCACTTTTAAGATTTTTTGTGAATTTCCTAAATGGACAAAAGCGAATTTCCTTTAAAAACTACATCTTTAATTTCCCACCACAGCCGTTCTTTTTGTTTCTATAGTACAGAAACAGTGAAAACAAAAGAAAAAATACATTGATTATACGGTCTACGGGTGTTTGAGACTTCCGTTAGGGTAGTTAATGTTTTCAGCAAAGACATCCTTAGGCGTATAACCTAAATCAACGCTGAGCGATGGATTCCATACTGTGAAAGACGAATACGAAATGAAACATCTGTTGTAATGGGCAATACTAATTATGGGCCTCGACTTATTGATAAGGTAACAGGAAATTAGTTTGTATACGAGAGATACCGCCTACAGCGCACTTGCAGGGGCTGTATATTGCGTATGTGAAGTATCTGTTAGTCATGTTGGACAATCTTGGGACTTTAAACAAATACGAAGTAAGGCAGTATGAATGGTTACGGATTCGTGTTACTGGCGTGAGCGTAACTGAGGTGCTGCAAATCTGAACTGTCGTTCTTTCGAATAGCTACCATTTTACGAAAACGAAATTAGAAATTTCGAACAACATGTTTTTCATGGCGGGCTCTAAGAACGTCTTTTATTATCACATACTTCGCTTCCATTGAGAAATCGAAGATTAAAATACACGCAACAGTTCGCCGAATCGTTTATAAAGACTTGCCTTACACACACTTCACCTGTGAGCGGAAGAGAAGTAAAAATTAATTTACGGAAAACAAGAGGGGATAAAAATATACATGGAACAAAAGGAGCGGTTTGTTTGAGGGCATTTCTTATTAGTCCTATTCGGTCAAAATGCTACTTTGTTTTGTTGTTGTAGGAAAATAATATAATATAAAGGATCTTCATTTTCCTCTCTAGAAATTTACTAGGCAAGCACTCCGACATTCACCTTGCGGCCATGGAAACCTATAATCTTGTTTCAACTTTTTCGTACGGTTAATAATATCACTTAAACGCAGTTCAGTGTTTTTGCATAATATAGTTAAAGAAAAAGATAAAGAACAGCACGTCGCGAACTTTGGAGAAATATGTTTAAAATAAGTTGTTATGAATCAATCATTCACGATTCGAATGGTATAATTATAATATGGATGCAAAAAATGTTCAAATATGTGTGAGTTCTTAAGAGACCAAACTGCAGAGGTCATCGGCCCGTAGACTGACACACGACTTAAACTAACTTATCCTAAGGACAAACACACACACCCATGCCCGAGGGAGGACTCGAACTTGCGGCGGGAGGGGCTGCGCAGTCCGTGACATGGCGCCTCTAACCACGTGGCCAATATGGATGCACGTAAATAAATTATACCCACTGACTGTTAATGAGTAAGGCAGTTTTAAAGTAATGTTGTTGACACAGATGATTCATGATGTAGTGAAACCTTCCCGTCTCCTCTATATCTCTTTTGTTACGCAACCTTCCCTTAGGATTTCTAACTTGCTTAATAATAACAAATGAAATCCTCCCTTTGAAATTAATTCTCTTCCTGAATAATAATAATAAGTGCTGTCTTCGCATAGAAATTTAAATACTGCTTATTAAAAGTGATTTGCTCATTATTTCGACGAAACATAGAATGTGTCGTCGTCGTGACCCCCAGTCGTTACCTGCAATAACCCAAAACTGTTCCTTGCCTTTTTTACTGTTACTGGATCGCCATCTGACTGCTACATAGAACTGCGACATGAATATACTTACTCTGTTTTACTATACTCTATTAGATGCTGTTGGGCTGTCATAATAAGTGGCTGTATTTATTACCAAAGCTGACGTTATTCTTTAATTAATTTGACCGAAGTTACGTAATTCACAGTTAAACTTTTTCTTGACAACAGCAAAGTTTTGCAAAGTTTTACGTTGATGGTTTTTCGGATGGATTATAATCAGTAATGCAACATTGCTGGCAAAAATTAATTATATTCTGAAAACATTTCTTCAAATATTTACTGCTGGTAATGGAATGATTTTACAAACGTTCAAATGGGACTTACTTTTTGCAAAAATCTTACAACTAGCATTGCGCAAACGTACCTTCAGTATTCTGGAGTTTCTCAAAAAAAAAAAAAAAAAAAAAAAAATTCTAGCTCCTCTTATGATAATAGTTAGCTGACGTCTCTGTACATCCGTTTATAATCTCTTGTAAATCATAGCTTGGTGGCTGGCAGACACTCCGCTCCTCTCAACCTCTCGCTTCAGACCTGCTACCGACTCTCTTCACATCTCGCTTACTACTGACTTCCTACGAATGCTGAAGTGCGGCCTCTCCCGCCAACAATGCTTTCTGGTGCAGACAATCCCTGCTACCATTACAAAATGTATCAATGCGCGGTCTTTCCCGCTCTTTTCTTAAAATGTATCTATACGCGGTCTCTCCCGCCCTTTTTAAAATTATATCAATGTGCGGTCTCTCCTGCCAACAATACTTTGGTGCAGACATTCCCTGCTACCACAATTATTTCCAAAATGACAAATATTAATTATTCCTACTTAATCCTATTAATAAAATCTAAACATCTTTCATAAATTGTGGTTTGACAATAGAAATATACACGTCTTACAATAGTAAAACAGTAGCTGAAGCTACTGTGCTGTGAAAGACGACAACTTATTTCTTTTTAGCTCTGTTGATACGTTCTTATTGTAATCACTGTTCTTATAAGAATATAAAATGCAGAGATATTTTAAATTATTCTGCTCTTTGCAGGCTTTCTTTAAAAACTACTTTTCCCGAATTGAAGAGAAGAGGGAACGAACAACACGCCTCCGTCCGGTTACTGTGTGGGCAGTGCAGTGTTGTGGATAATCCCGCGGGAGAGCTGTGTAGTTGCGATTTCGCGGTTGCGACATCAAGCGTGCGAGTTCTTCAAGAGCAGAGGTGCGGTGAAAGGTGGACGGGGCGACGAGCGCCAAAGAGCAGCAGCAGGAGGAACAAGAGCGTAGTGGGAACACTTTCGCTCACTGTGCAGGCGGACCCCCGCCAGTGAACATTGGGTGCTCTTTGCACATTTCCACTGTGCAAACATGAACAAAGTTGCACCATCTGAGATGTTTGCAGGCAGGAGAAATGCTCTTAAGAGACAAACGGCGAGGCCTGCGCAGCGTTTCCGTTGCAGTAAAGGTGCTGGCAGCGCATCAGCGAGAAGCAAACTCCCGTACGTGTTCTAGACTAAAGCTGTCGGCACACGGACCGTGCTGTCGAACGTTAACGTTGAGCGTGCCAAGTTAAACGTGCTGCTGAACGCTCATGAACGACGCGACTTGTGCATACGTTACGTGGGCCCCAACGTGGTGTACGCGATCGCAACGCGCTCCAGCGGCAGTTGAGGGATGCTTCTAGTTCGTAATCATACTGGTTACTCAACGGGCGCGCTTAAATTTCCCACGCTAGCTCTATTAAAACGCATATTTCCTCCATCGTCCACGAAAAGAAGTGCGCTGTCCAATCAATAAGGACACAGGCTCATAAAAGTTCTATTACAAACAGTGCGCTACAAATTTTGGAATACTTCTCCACATAAGATAAACATTATTTCATCATTCCCACGTTTTAGGAAAACCTCAAGGTCAGTCTTACTTGATCACTGTTCCTACGCAGTAGCAGAATCTTTGTAACATGTGAATTACGAAGCGTAAAAGGAAAAGGAGCAAAGTATCTTTATACAAGTAGCGCAAGCTGTCCTGTAGATTAAGCCAATCGAACAAAGTCACCCCTCAAAAAAAGGTGAACTTCTATTTACATAACATCAAATATTATAGTATATGCTTATATTAAACTAATAATAAAGTATCAGAACCTTATAAAAACGCGAATGTTAGGAAAAAAAATTCGAAAGGGTCCAAATGCGAACCACTGCCCTATCTAGTTAAACTTCACAGGACAGTGTCGCTACTCGTTACGCTAAACCAACATCACGCTATTTGTGACGAATCATATTGTCTTACCCCTTGCTGAAAACCTTAATCGTAGATATGTTACTAAATGAAATTTAATTATAATAAACTGTACCAAGAACAATACGTTTTGGGTAGATCTTCTGTGTGTCGCTGCCTTCAAATAGCCTACTCTCATAATACGCAAGTTAACAATAATTCTTTTGCCACGAATATGACGTTTCTCATTATTTTATTGGAACGAATCACATAGTTAACAACGGGTTTTCCAGTGATTCTCAATTTGCTAGGGCTCAGAAACGGCATATATACATATATGCTTGAAATCAGTGCCAATATGACGCCTCACAACTCTATACTGAAGAGAGACGGCGTGCTTGTGACGTAGGTGGCGTTGTGCCATCTCATTGGTCAACGCTCAGACGCACGCTCAGAATATCTGACATGCCAGATATTGCCCTGCACGTTCGGAAAGACTCCCGAGCGTGCTATTCCACGTTATGACGCAGAAACTTGGCACGCTCAACGCTCGGATGCACGGTCCGTGTGCCGACGGCCTTAGGTATGCTTAAGTGTTCATAGTAGCCTCTTCTCCGTTCTTCTTACTTTCTTCTTCCATTGTCATTCTCGTCTGCATTCCTTGAACTAATTTTTCTCATCATAGAGTTTCGTTTCCCCATTTGTCCCTCATTCTTTTAGATTTTTTCATTTCGGAGTAATTTATTTTAGAACTTATTTACTTTATTCTCTCATGGTATTTTTCTTTCCATGATATATCAATATTTATTATGAGATACTAATATCTATATATATCTATATAGGTACCTAATCTGTCCGCTCCTTCTGTTCTTTATATTCTTACCTTCCATAACAAGCTTTCCCCTCAGATGTTATTGAAGAAGGCTCCTTGCATCACTGTCTATTCCCGTGGAATTAACGCTCTTCTCGGACACCATGCTTAAATACCTTGCCATCTCCTCCTCTCTTGGCTATTTTACAGTCACGATCTGTGCCGCATTAGAGGTCAGTGCTCCCAACGAAGGCTATCACAATATCCAAACTATGTAAACTAAAATACTACTACATTAATTCTTTAGTTGTTTTTAGTGAATGGACAGGTTTGAATTTTAATCTTCTGAGATGATATCTGTTTCTGGCGGGCCTCTTGAATTCGCTTGAATTTCAAGCGGCCCACCAGAAACATACATAGCACGTCAGAAGATTAAAATATACACAACTGGCTAACTTCAGTGTTAATTAACTCGAAAACGGCGCAACACACGCTAATATATAGACCTGTGTATCAGTTTCTAAATTTCCAGGTCTTCTGAGACTGCGAAATCATATGAAAATCTAAACGTTTTTGTGATATCTTAACGTGCAGCTCTTACCTCAACATTTGTTCTTTGCATTTCATTTTTACTTAAAATGAATACCTGTGAAAAAGTCATATTTTCGTAGAAAATACGAACCATATACAGCAGTAATTGTTTAAAACTTTATTTCGGTGCTGGGTCAAAAAATAATTTACTAGTTTGCTTGACCAGTGAGAGCAACACGCGGTCATTTAGATGACAGGTATTGATTTCATTGAAGGACGAGGCGCAGAGAAGTGTATCACATATAGTCACTGTCGATCGTTCTTTTACCAAATTTTTTTGTTCACAAGTATTTCCATGCGAGGCATCGCACCACGTATTAACGTTTCGTATACCACAGGCGAAGGACGTCCAAGGTTTTCTCGTATAACTATCTTGCATCCCTACCTGTGCGTCGTAAAATTGTCCCGACACGTTTATAGTAGGTTATCACTGTGCTTTAAGATGCTATAAACGTCTCTACATATCTTAACCCATTCACATTAAGGTACGTCAATTAATTGTATCACATCAAGGCTGCGGCCAAGTAATAATGCGACAGAAGTCAACATTTGAAAATTGTGTATAAGCCCATTCGCCTCCCTTCACTTTTACCCTTCATTTCTTTTCATAATAATAATTACATATGTCACTACTTAACTACTTAACTGGAGTGATATTGGAAGTAGTGGGTACCTCCAACCTGGTTAATTTTCCTGGAAACCGCTGGGAAACTGGTTAGATGGTTCAAATGGGTCTTAGCACTATGGGACTTAACATCTGAGGTCATCAGTCCCCTAGACTTAGAACTACGTAAACCTAACTAACCTAAGGACATCACACACATCCATGTCCGAGGCAGGATTCGAACCTGCGACCGTAGCAGCCGCGTGCTTCCGGACTGAAGCGCCTAGAACCTCTGGGCCACAGCGGCCGGCAAACTGGTTAGATTTCACTGATGATTCAATAGTTTATTCCAGAATTAAATCAATGCCTATTTCACTGTAAAATCACTGTAAAAAAGATAAGTCCAGTGTGCCTGGGGCCGTCACGCTTCAGTACTTCGTAAAATAACACGCTGTTATTGTTGAATTTCAGGGACTTGTCATTCCGTTCAACTATGTCATCCCTGCAAGTGTTTCAAGCTTTAAATTTATTCTCTTAATTTATCTATTACTGTGTTCGGTGAATGTGGATACAGATACGTCATTATTTCAGTACTTTAATTGACCAGTTGATGATGCAGCGATACTGAGTTTCAGAGATTAAGTCCTATTCTACAACAATTACTTACCGTATTAACTGTTGACGAGCCGCTTGGGAAGGGGGAGGGAGGGGGGAGGAGACTGCTTTGGCCGTCTTTCTCAACTGAGTGTGCTATCTGTGGTGACAGAAATGTCAACGAAGCAGTGAAGCTTGTCGAAACAGATATGACCTGTGTATTAGGGGGAAAATAAATTCCTGGTTGTCCATTGTGAGGATTTTACAAGCAGTCCTGCTTGCGTCTATCATTAGTGCGTGTCTGAAAGCGAACTTAGCACCGTATGACGTAGATGCCCTGCCGAGACACTGCACTGAAATTACACAACGAACAGTGACAGCAGTTGCGGAACATACACTCAAAAAGTGAAACACTGTCTGTACCTTTATCGGCAGAGAACGTTATCTTGAAACGTGTCAGCGATAAAAGCAAAACATGACTTCTAGTGTTCTGCAGAGAAAATTACTAATCGCCTGCACAGTGCCATTTTACGAGTAAAGTTGAAATTCTATGAACGTTGATGGATTGTCACTTTCCTCAACCTTGCCGCAATTCATCAACTAACTATGATGTTTGTTTTGATACAAGAAGAGAAGTCACGCCAGTTGACAAGAAATAAGAGTATAAAGCCTACAGAGTATTTCTAACATACAGTGACAAACAGCCACAGTTTGGTTTTGGATCACCTTATTTAAAAAGCATCGTTACCGGTTTTGGATACACCCAATTTATCTTTAGAATACTTCCATGCTTTCATGTGTTACGTTGTTTTACAAGCTGTGTTGCACTAAGGTCAAGAAAACTTGAAGGCTTTAAATGTCTTAACAGTGATGGTGCAAATGGAGGTTACGTTATAAAAACTCGTGTTCGTACGGCGGCGTGTAATATTTGTTTTCGGCGTATGTACAGTCGTATACAGTGGGGTTCATTCTTGTCCACGACTGTTGTCCTACGCAGTAATTTCGCGGATTTCACACTCGGTGGGACTTTCAATTACCTGAGGCATTTTAAAGAAATACAAGCAACCTCACGCGCGGACGAATGCTTTTATTACTCAGCATGCGCGTAGCCAAGAGCCTTTTAACTCTGTATTTTAATTGATTCAAACTGGGGCCGGCCGCGGTGGCCGTGCGGTTCTAGGCGCTCCAGTCCGGACCCGCGCTGCTGCTACGGTCGCAGGTTCGAATCCTGCCTCGGGCATGGGTGTGTGTGATGTCCTTAGGTTAGTTAGGTTTAAGTAGTTCTAAGTTCTAGGGGACTAATGACCACAGCATTTGAGTCCCATAGTGCTCAGAGCCATTTGAACCATTTTTTTTATTTAAACTGAATGGAAATGAAAACAAAGGAGTTCACAGACGACGATACTTCCCTGTGGACAGCAGCATCCCCAGTGAACAATGTGACAACGTTGCTGGTCCCACCTGATGCGTCGCTTACTTGTGCAGAGAAAATTGATGATACTGTAACGACTCCTCAGTCATCCAATGTTGACTTCGTTTTAACTGAACGTCCGCTGTCCCCGTACAGTACACAGAAGTCTATAAATCAAACATTCTTAGATCCCAACACGTGTGCGCACAGTTTTTTCGTTTGGTCATAATGTGACTATCAATCCACAACATGGCACGGCGGTAAAGGTCTTCAGAAAATCTAAGGAGAATGAATCTACCTGTTCACTTCCATCTGCCATTTGCAGAATTTCTTGTACATAAAAAAGCAAGCTGAGTGACGTACGACATGGTCCTGCAGAATCTTAATCATTTGTTTGGCTTACGACAAAACTACAGAAAAATGCGACACGGCTGAAACAGAAAGATAAGCTGTAAACCAAACATACGAAAACATCTACATACTAGTAAAAAATTGTAATAAGCGAACATGCAGAGCCGTTAATTTCACAGTTCCATCAGAGGTCTTTATGAAATTCCACTCACCCTGAGCTCTTGGGCTTTCACGAATAATATGTTCTACTCATTGTTCCATTGCGCCAGAACCACTTTCAGGGCTGTTTGCGATTCCCCATTTATAAATGCAGGCTTCGTTTCTTGCGTAGCTGCTTGTAACAGAGTTGAGCTCGCTCCAGATGTTCTTCCGTGCTGCGTGCGATTCTAAATCGCAAGATTGTTGATCACGTATGGCGGTTCTACCTCTAGGACCGGAATGTGAACGGTGAAAAAGAATTTTGTTGTTTGGGAAGCTTCTAGAAGCTGATTCGTTGTCTGTTAGAATTCTTCTCTGTCCGCTGCCTTTTATCATCTGGTATCTGGTCGCTATATTAGACATGATATTGTGTAGTTTAGTTGAACATCAATCTTGCGCACATGGCTGCTTCTATTCCACACAGGAATGCAGTAATAGACAGCATAATACTTACAATACACACACTATGTAAAGTATCTGATTTTGTTCTACAGCTTGTTCCAGACAACTTTTCTGACAATGTTAATTTTTGGCAGGTTATTTAAGGATGTATTCCAAGTATCTGAGCGATCAAGTACAGCTATTAGACACACAGGATACACCTGATGATTTAACTGAGCTCTAACAAAGTTGACATTTTGTAAGTTTTGCATCGGGGCGTTTGTTATTTAGGTGGAATATTCACAGCTCTGGTTTAATGAAGTTGGGACAGCCTCTCGATTGTTCGTGGTATCTGTTCAGAATATTTAGTTCGTCCGAGAGGATTTCTTCTCTTTCGAAAGATTTTAGTTGTGTTGCTAGAGCAATGTCATTTGCAAGGGTTCGTATATTGGATCCTTGTTCATTCCTTGATAGAAATTTCTTTTAACTACAGGAACATCGTAATGTTCGAAGAATATGTTCTACGGCTCGGAAATGGAAGACAATTGCTCTGTGGCTCATTACATCCAGTCTTTTGTTCCTGTATTAACAGGAGTGACTTGCGCTCTTCTCCAGCTAGTTTTACGAACATAATTGCAGCAGTAGGTTGTGCAGGTGAGGTGAATACAGACATCCCGTTTGCCGTGTCAAATCCATCATTCTGTATGGGAAACTTCTCCCGTGTCCTCCAGTACCGATACTACATTATAATTGGCAACTGGCTTCTTCCAAAGATCTTGTGTTTGGCTTCATCACATTGTTACTGTGCCCATTACACCTTACATATTGCTAGTATTGGAGAACTTTCTCCAACTAACTGTACTGAATTTGTCGCCCTTTGTTAAAATTCGTAGAAATCTTCGAATGCCCGTCCAGCATAAGAACGTATGAGATGATTTACACTGCAATTACATAACAAATGTAACAACGTACTCAAGACTGATTTCGTTCTTTCCAACAACAAATGGCAGTCGTACCGCTGTTAATCAGTATTGTCGCTCACGAAGTTCCTGCCTTGCTGCACGTAATGTATCCTGTTATTTTGATGACTGTCAGTGTTTCAGACTGTCTGACGAAATGCGTACAGAGAGCTAATGACGTTAGTTCTTTGGGTGGTGAAGTGAACGTTAGAGTTAAATCCGTTTGGAGGATACCTGGGAAGTGGTGATTTATCTATAATTTCAATCAGTCGCAAATTACTCGGGCGACCTGTTTGCGCTGAAGACAGCGTGAGGGGGTTTGTACTCGCACCAACTGCAGTGGCTGGAGGTGGTCGAGCGGCTTGTGCGTGGCAAGGACATCGCGATTTGCGGCCGGTTTTTGTTATTTCATGGAGGAACGTCTTGGAAGCATTGCAGCGTTGTCCGCTAAGCACAATTTTCTCCTGGGATTGCTTCTAATAACTGTAAGGCTAGAATTTTCAGTCATTTCAATGTGTTTGTTTGTGGTAGAATTTATTTAACGTGCTGTGAAACTGTCACTATGGTCACAATCTGCAAAACTGATATTACGAGGTACTGGTGCAAACGTTGGTAAAAAAAATTCTTTTCGTGTAATTTTCTATGTCTCAGTAAATAATGACGATATCTAAAAATACTACGTCTCTCAAAGGTACCACCAAAATAATGATAAAAAATCTTGTAAAACGGACAAAGAACGTGGAGGTCAGATGTCCCAATGACCTGAGCCAACGCACTGTAGATCGATATTTACACCGAGGTTGCAAAACTCATAGGACAGTGATACGCATATATACAGTTGGTTTTAGTGCAGCGTACACAAGGTATAAAAGGGCAATGCATAGGCGAAGCTGTCATTTGTACTCAGGTGACGCAAGTGAAAATGTTTCCGATGTGAGTATGGCCGCACGACGGGAATTTAGACACTGAACGCAGAATTTTAGTTGGAGCTAGACGCATGGGACATCCGCTTTCGGAAATCGTTAGGGAATTCAATATTCCGAGATTTACCGTGTCAAGAGTATGCCCAGAATACCAATGTATGTTAGGACAGAGCGGGGAAATTTGGTGTTAATGAGCTATGGAAGCAGACGACCGACGCGAGTGACTTTCCTAACAACACGTCGTGTGCAGCGCCCGTCCTGCGCTCATGAGTAAATCGGCTGGGCCCTAGACGATTGGAAAACCGTGTCCTGGTCAGATGACACACTGTTTCAGTTGGTAAGAGTTGATGGTAGGGTTCGAGTGTGGCGCGGACCCCACGATGCCATGGGCCCAACTAGGAACTTTGCAAGCTGGTGGTTGCTGCATAATGGTGTGAACTGTGTTAACATGGAATGGACTGGGTGCTGTTGTCCAATTGAACCGATCATTCACTGTAAATGGCTATGTTCGGCTACTTGGAGACCATTTGCAGTCATTCATTTACTTCATGTTCTCAGACAACCTTGTCATGCCACCAGGTCACAATTGCTCGCGATTGGTGTGAAGAACATTCTGGACAATTCGAGCGAGTGACGTGGTCACTCAGTCGCCCGCCATGGATCCTATCGAATATTTACCGGACATAATCGAGAGGTCAGGTCGTGCACAAAATCATACACCGGAAACACTTTGACATTTACGGACAGAAATAGAGCATTTCTGCAGGGTGTTACCGACGACTTGTTGAGTCCCTGTCACGTAGAGTTGCGCTACCCGACGAAAGGAAGCCCGACACGATATTAGCAGGTATCCCATTAACGTTTGTCAGCTTAGTATATTTTATGTACTGTAAAACTTTCACTGTATAGACAATCTGCAAAATTTTTGTTGCCAGATACTGGAAAACAAAAGTGGGCAGAAGAATTGTTTTCTTGTAATTTTCTATGCCTCAGTAAATTATGACGATAAACTCTCGGCTTAACCGTCCTTGCATTATGTATTGCGAACAATTCTATTAATACACACTCCACCCTTTGCCACGATTGTATCAGAATGAAATATGCGTGAAATGGTCCAAAGAACCTGGAACTCGGAATTGTTCCAATGACCTGAGCCAACGCATTAAAGATCTATGTATACAATGCCTGAAAAATGTGACGTGCCCAGAATACATGGTCGGATGTCAATACAACTTCTTACACGTATGTATCGCCGGCTGGTATGTACGTGGTTCAAATGGCTCTGAGCACTATGGGACTTAACATCTATGGTCATCAGTCCCCGAGAACTTAGAACTACTTAAACCTAACTAACCTAAGAACATCACACAACACCCAGTCATCACGAGGCAGAGAAAATCCCTGACCCCGCCGGGAATCGAACCGGGAACCCGGGCGCGGGAAGTGAGAACGCTACCGCACGACCACGAGCTGCGGACCGGTATGTACGTGATTCGTGGCAAATTTCGCTGACGGGTGGGACGTCCACAAGAGTACATTACTGGTGTTCATATTTAGTTTTGTTACCAGCTCCAGCTAGGGTATATACCAGCTGCAGCTAGGCTATATAAGGGGCGTGAACAGTGTGAGATGTTAAGTTATTCGTGTGGAGGACTCGGAGTTGCTGTAGCCTACTGAGAGGCAGCTTTCCCAGCACCTGACAGAAATATAAATGGCCCTCATTTTGGGTCTCCATTCGGTTGGCTGGTAGAATATCCAGTTTTGTGAGGCATTTAGATGTGACAAGTGGCCTGATATTGGGCTGTATAGCAACGTGAGAGCAGACACACTCATCATCAAGATTCCGGACGACCACCACAAGGGAGGACTGCCGTACTGTGCCCCCTTCTCAACTACGCTTCCCATCCAGGACCGAGTAATGGACTCCCTGTACCATTGTGTGTGTCATCCCCCACCGTTAGTCGGTGAGTAGCTGCAGCCATGGAATTATCTTCCCACGTGTAGGCTGACGTTAACACCACGACACAAAAGGCTGTACTTGGAGTAGTGCCGCGGCATGGACCACCGATGAACGGATTTGCACAGTGTTCAGCAATGAACCGTGGTTCTGCATTACCCTGGGTGACCGTCGTCAGCGAATATGGTGGCCACCTCGGGAGAGGCCCCATTCTTCGAATATTTTGGAGAGGCACAGCATTGTTACTTCTGGTGTCATGATGTGGAAAGATATCGGGCGCGACTACAGGTCACGTCTGGTAGTGACTCGGGAATCTGGCGGCACTACTGAATGTCAGAGATATACCTCTCATGCGACAGTATCTTCTAGTCACCGAAATAATGTTGCATACACTCTCGACCCATGATGTTCCATTTCACTTCTTCCTCCCCAACTAGGAGCTTCAGAATTTCTCTTTATTTATTTACTTTTTTTTTTTTTTTTTTTTTTTTGAGGCAACTTAGCTCCACTATCGGCAGCAACCCGTGCAATATCTTTTGCTGTCCAAGTACCCAAGAAATTGCATCCGATGCATTCAACTATTCAGTGATTCCCTAGACAGGAGGAGAAAAATACTTCTTTTACAGAGCCAGTTAAACGCTATTCGCGCTCGACGACAGGATTTTTCTAAAGGTCTGTAGGAATACAAAGTGAAAATATAGGAATTCCCACTCCTCCCCCACCCTTCCCCCCCGTGACCTCTCTGTTTCTCCCTTCTCCGCCTCGTAATCGGCTCTCCGAGTCTGCCGGGGCAGAAAAGGGTCCCGGCGGGGTCATTACATCCGTAATAACTTCAAACAGTCCGCTGCCCCGCCGCGGTACGAATTGCCCCGCTCTGAGAGGGCCGCGGAAATTCGACCGCAAGAAACGGAGGAGGGCGGACGAGTGGAGACGTCTGAATGGCTATTTCTTTCGACGTGAATAGGAACGTTAACTGGAATGACGGTCTTAATTGGCTAAACGGGGAGGGTGGGATGGGGGCGTGGGAGGCGGGGGAGCGGCGCGACGCAATTACCGGTCTTTTGTTTCAGGCTCAGCAGTCGCGACCCCGCACACTTCCCACCCCCGCCACCCGCCCCCCGCCCCCTGCCCCCTGCATCCCGCGAGGCCGCGCCACCCTTCCAGTGGGTAGGAGCAGCGGAGGGCAGCCAGAACAGCACGGCAAGGCGAGGAACCAGATGCCCGCAATACCGGGCAGCGTCTCTATACGACGGCCGCGTCCTCCGGCTCTTAAGCGAATTGCGTACTTTGCAACGGTAGTGCTGTTTATGTAAGCGTCGCAGAAATATTCTGGCTTCTTTGTGTCTGTCTTCACGTGCTGCTGCTCTATGTACATATCAGATGTGTTTTGGTCAAGTGGCACTCCGCAGTTTCCAAGTACTTAGAGAGAGAGAGAGAGAGAGAGAGAGAGAGAGAGAGAGAGAGAGAGGGAACCATGACCGCCAAATAAGTGCATTATTTATTCATTCACAACTGGTATAGGCAAAACTAACATTTTCTGCCAAAAATTATTAACACAAGATACGAATTCAGAAAGAGCAGAAATACTGCATACGATATATTTTGTAGAGTGTCTGGTATCTGAATAAGAAAAACGGCGCCACTACCGTGGAGCTGCAGTTGTATGGCTATGCTCTGTTCATCGATTGATTAGTTTCGATAACATTATCAGCATTTGGTCAGCGTAACTGAGTCCATACGACCTACTTCAACACAGCTGTGGATAAAAAATACCTAATTCGTTAGAGCATGATGATGAAGTCATGCGAATGAAATTCACATCTGTCGAGTAGAAAGTGACTGTCGTAAGTTTTCCGTAGATTTAAACAACTGTATATTTATTATAGCCACACTGGTACGAAAAATGTTCCTTACGTTAAATACTTAACCGTGGTCCATTATAAAATTCAAAAGTATTTCGGCTTCACAAAAGGCACTTAGGAGAGGACGAGCATATGATAAACCTACAGTTTTAGTAACAATACACATCAATTTAGTATTTACAGAAAACCTACCACCACAGAGGTCAGTATTGGCAACTCATCTTGCCACCCCCGCCAACAAAAAATGGCATATTTCAGAACGCTGCTACACCGAATTAAAAAAGTACAAATGAGTGACACAGACCAACAAAATGAAATCAATATAATTACAACAGTTGCTCATAATAATGGATATAAACCCACAATAATAGAAAAACTCCACAACAAAATGCAGATAAAAACCACAGATCCACTTCACAGCAGTCACTTCAACCTAAATATGCTACTCTCCCATACATAGGCCCACTTTCATACCAAATAGCAAACTTATTTAAAAAGAAGAAAAATATCACAATCTGCTTTTTCACAAACAATAAATTACAACAAAAAGTAATCCATGATGTAAATACCTCGAAGAGTCCCTACCGTAAATCGGGAATATACAAACTCAAATGTGATACATGCCCAAAACTCTACATCAGAGAGACAGGTAGAAGTTTTGAAATTAGATACAAAGAACATATTGATGCTTTTAAGACTTGGTAACTTGAACAAATCAGCATTTGCAGCCCATATTGCTGAAGAAAACCATTCAGTGGGAAACACTGAGACAACTTAAAAATTTTGCATCTAGCAGAAAAAGGAGTCACTATGAATATATTAGAAGAATTAGAAATACACACACACAAAAACAGCACCCCAGACTATATCATTAACGAACAAAGAGATTGCTAACACCCCTTTCCTGAAAAATTTCCAAAAATTACTTTCCACCCTCAAAAGCAAATAATATTAGTACATCTATCTGCAGATCAAGTAGCAAATTTATATGTTACTACAATTCTCATGATGCTAAATGTAATTAAATAATATACTATTTTACCTACACAGTTCTATATAAAAAAGAACTTTATAATTAATTTAAAAATATCAACTCAAAAATTCAATATGTCTGTACTAGTGTAAAAGGCATTACAGTTGCGTAAATGAATATATGATCATTTCCAAACATAGGACATCATCGTCAAATGTTACGATATATCATAGCATCTGTGATACTCATATGTTTGTAAGCTCTTTGTATGTATGAAAACGTGTGGTGCATGGTAGAAATCTAAAGTGTTTAGTGAGAACAATTTACGTGTGCAACAATAAGAATGTAGTGGGAATGCATTGACATCTGTTGAACGAATGTTATGGAAACAAACGCTCCAAACCGATGTTTCATGTAAGTCACATGCAACGAAAATCTGTAACGCAACCATCTGTGTGTGGCGTGTTTATAATTATATATTATTTATATTTTAGGAAAATTAGTCTGTAAAAAACACACATGTCATAAAGAAAGCGTGTAAACCGTCTGAGGATGAATCACAACGATTCGAAACCGGTAACGGTGCCCTTTGAATAAAGGAACTGAAAGTAAATTTGTGGCTGGTTGCTGTCCTGACACCATCAACATTTGTCTACAGTTTTTTAACCACGTTTTGCATTGTCAACATTCTGATTTTTTAAAGACCACATTGTTCGACATTTGGATGAATATATAACTTCCCATTCATTCCTCCTTACTGTACGATGAACGGATGTTACGTATTCAGCTAGTTGTGGAGCAGCTTTGTCCCTAAAATATTTTACGATGGCCGAGAACCTCCGAGCGATGAAAATGATCGATCCTCAACTTTGTTTTTAATTAACTGTACATTTAATAACATTAATTTTACTAAGATAATGCTTCCATTAGCAGACCCTAAGTGATAAGTGTGAACAGCTTGCAGAATGGTGTTGTGAATTGCTGATGTAATGTTTGTGGAGAACATACACAGATGTGCGCCACTTTTACGACGTCTAGTAAGTGTTTCAAAACACATCCATCGCGAGCGGAAGCAGGTGAGGGCACTGTGCGGTTTGAGTTGGAAGAAAGTGGCACTGATGTGGAAACGCGGCGTATCTTGCTGTGTTCTCGCAGGAAGAACCCTAACCGCTGGTGTGCAAGATAGTGACGCATGTACACGACACGGATACCTTAAAAACATGTCATTCGCTGTGGATACATTGCAGGCCAAACACACATGTGCGTGCTTGAAATTAAGAAAACTGCTGTTCTGGACAGAGAGTTGTTCGGTGTGTAACGTGGCTTTGCAGCCTGTCGTGTCCTGACACAGGATACACAGGGAAGTTTGGCGGTTGATGGTCAGTCTGCAATTTCCGAGTGGTGAGGAGCAAATGCAGAAAGACAAATTCCCAGTGAAGGGCAGGTTGATGACTTGGATCAGCGCCGAACACTGTCACAGGGCATCTACGATCGATGCGGATTTAAGCGATTTCTCATATACAAACAGCAGTTGACCGGCGTTGACTAGTGAAACGTTGTTGTGATGCCACGTGTTAGGAGGAGAAATGCGTACCATCACGTTTCCGACTTTGATTAAGGTCGGATTGTAGCCTATTGCGATTGCGGTTTATCGTATCGCGACATTGCTGCTCGCGTTGGTCGAGATCCAATGACTGTTAGCAGAATACGGAATCGGTGGGTTCAGGAGGGTAATACGGAACGCCGTGCTGGATCCCAACGGCCTCGTATCACTAGCAGTCGAGATGACAGGCATCTTATCCGCATGGCTGTAACGGATCGTGCAGCCACGTCTCGATCCCTGAGTCAACAGACGACAACCATCTGCACGAACAGTTCGACGAGGTTAGCAGCAGCTTGGACTATCAGCTCGGAGACCATGCCTACGGTTACCCTTCACGCTGCATTACAGACAGGAGCGCATGCGATGGTGTATTCAACAACGAACATAGGTGCACGAATGGCAAAACGTCATTTTACCGATGAATCCAGGTTCTGTTTACAGCATCATGATGGTCTCATCCGTGTTTGGCGACATCGCGGTGAACGCACATTGGAAGCGTGTATTCGTCATCGCCATACCGGCGTATCACCCGGCGTGATGGTATGGGGTGCCATTGGTTACACGTGTCGGTCACCTCTTGTTCGTATTGACGGCACTTTGAACAGTGGACGTTACATTTCAGATGTGTTACGACCCGTGGCTCTACCATTTATTCGATCCCTGCGAAACCCTACATTTCAGCAGGATAATGCACGACCGCATGTTGCAGGTCCTGTACGGGCCTTTCTGGATACAGTAAATGTTCGACTGCTGCCCTGGCCAGCACATTCTCCAGATCTCTCACCAATTGAAAACGCCAGTCACTACGCTTGATGAACTGTGGTATCGTGTTGAAGCTGCATACACAGCTGTACCTGTACACGCCATCCAAGCTCTGTTTGACTCAATGTCCAGGCGTATCAAGGCCGTTATTACGCCCAGAGGTGGTTCTTCTGGGTACTGATTTCTCAGTATCTGCCGCGCGGGATTAGCCGAACGGTCTCAGGCGCTGCAGTCCTGCATGGACTGCGCAGCTGGTCCTGGCGGAGGTTCGAGTTATCCGTCGAGCATGGGTGTGTCTATGTTTGTCCTTAGGATAATTTAGGTTAAGTAGTGTGTAAGCTTAGGGACTGATAACCTTAGCAGTTAAGTCCCATAAGATTTCACACACATTTGCACATCTCAGTATCTATGCACCCAAATTACGTGAAAATGTAATCACATGTCAGTTGTAGTATAATATATTTGTCCAATGAGTACCCGATTCTCATCTGCATTTCTTCTTAGTGTAGCAATTTTAATGGTGAGTAGTGTATTACACCAAAGGCTAATGCTAACCATTAGAAAAAGGAAAGGAAGCAATTGGTTGCACAACAAATGTCAGTGTCTGAAGCCATGGGGGACAGGTGCTAACAGAAGTAGCGAACACTAGCAGCACATTAAGCACAAACTAGAGTGCAGCACTCCAAGTGAGAAAGACAGACATGAAGTTCAGAACTCAAATTCGATAAGCAGCTTGGTGCAACACTCAGAAACGCTCGATAAAATAAGTTTCCCGAGAAACTTCAATTCAGGAAAGTTAGTTAAATGATTGTTCCCGAGAGGCCATGTGGCTCAAGCGTTATCATTGGACGGTAATTGAGTAATCAATGGATCACTGGTACGAATATCGCTAATTTTTTTGTTCAGTTCGAATACCTAGATCATTTAAGCATAAAATTCGTCAAATATCTATATTAATTAACACACATCTAATCATATTTCTTACGAAAATTACATATTGCACACATTTCGAATGGCTCTGAGCACTATGGGACTTAACATCTATGGTCATCAGTCCCATAGAACTTAGAACTACTTAAACCTAACTAACCTAAGGACATCACACAATACCCAGTCATCACGAGGTAAAGAAAATCCCTGACCCCGCCGGGAATCGAACCCGGGCGCAGGAAGCGAGAACGCTGCCGCACGACCACGAGCTGCGGACACCACACATTTGGAGTATAAATGCTTAATTATCGATATTTTATTAGAGATAGTTTAAATTAAAAAACACAAATTTGTTAATAGTCTTTTATAAAATATCGACAATTAAGAATTTATATTTGTAATGAAAACAGGAATTTTGCACGCGATAGGTAATTAGAGAAAGGAAGACATGAAATTTGTATAAAAGTGATTAGATATTTGTTAATTAGCGTACATTTGATGAATTTTGTATGTAAATGATGTAGGTGTTCGAACTGAACGAAAGAAAAGGTCATAGCGGGATTCGAACCAACGATCCAGTGATTACCCGATTACCGTTTTCCGACGCTACCGAGTGAGACACACAGTCCTTTGTGAATAACATTATTTTTAGGGAGTTGAAGTTCCTCGGAAATCTCCAAAGTCGATTTTCTCGAGAATTTTTGAGGGTTACATCTTACTGCTAAGGGTTATGTATATTTGATTTCTGAACTTCACGTCTGATAAATATAAAAAGTTACAAAAACTTGATTTCCGGGTGGTCTCCATGTCTGTGTGCGCTGCCTTCGTCATTGGGCAATCGTCGGGGGTGGGGGTACCGGCGACAGACACACAAGCAGCTGCGCGTCGGCGAATCCCAGAAGAGAGGAAGTGAGCGGTCGCATATCGATCACGGGACCCACACTTACCGAGCGGAGACGCCGATTGCTGAGTCCTGCCCGACCCTTTGAGTCTCTGCATACTGATTGAGAAGCCAAGACCTGAGGGAAATCAGAGGCGGAAAAGGCAGGAGCGATTCTGCTTCTCAAAAATGCGCCATTGACCGAACGAGGACCGCCGGCGCATTCAATTTGTAAAGGGCAAGCTGACGATAGTACTGAAAGAATATGATTAATTTGCAGATCCCATGCTCCTAGACTTACGGAAAGCGTTTGTCTCCGTGCCCCATTGCATACTCTTAACTAAGGTCCGAACGTACGGAATAGGTTTCCAGAGATGTGACTGACTCGAAGACTTCTGAAGACGTAGTCCTAGTGCTCGACGATGAGTATTCGTCAAAGATTAGGGCAGCGTCAGGTGTGCCCCAGTGACTGCTCTTACTCTCTGTATACATAAATATGTGATGGCTGTTTTCTGATGCTACTGTAGTGTACGCGAAAGTATCTCCGTTGAGTAGAAAAATTATTGACAAAACCAGCCATGTGCTACCTGTTAATCTGACAGAAAACGTCATCAGACTTTTTGCATGAAAATACACATTGGCCGTATTCTGAATAACCTATTTGTAGAGTGTAGAAGAATGTAAGTTAATGCAGATGAGAATATCAATCTGGTGAGATGAATGTCACCTTGCTCTAAACGTAGACAAATGTAAGCTCATGCAGATTAGTGGGGAAAAAAATTCATTTCGAATACAAAATTGGTGGTGACTAAGCGAACTTCATGTACAGACAGTATCGCGTATGGAACACCTCTGTGAACAATTCTTGAGTACTGCTCCAGTGGTTGGGATCCCCACCAGATCGGATTGAAGGAAGACAACGTAGCTGCTAGGTTTGTTACCGGTAGTTTCGATCAACACACGAGTTTACTGAAATGCTTCTTGAACTCAAATGGCAATCCTTGAAGGGAACACAACTTTCTTTTCCCGCATCACTGTTGCGAAAATTTGGAACAGCGACATCTCAAGCCGACGGCAGAACGATTCTACTGTCGCTGACGTACATTTCGCTTAAGGACCACGAATATAACAATCGAGAAATTAGGACTCGTACAGAGGCTTATGGAAAGTCTATTTTCCCTCGCTCTGTTTGCGAGTGGAATAGGAAAGGAAATTACTAGTACTGATACATGGTTCCCTCCGCCATACGCCGTGTGGTGGCTTGCGGAGTGAATGTGTAGATGTAGATATAGAACCGGAATCCTAATAAATCCCCGCCTACACCACCAATAGACTAATCAGGATAGAACCGAAGTGTATTCTCGTGTTAAAAGTTTGATGTTTCAGTCAGATAAATTTTCAGTCAGATTAACAGCTAGCACGTAGCCCGTTACGACAATAATGTGTAATGCGTCCATTAGTCCTTCACTGGGAATCTTGCCGTAAAGAAAAGGGCGTACTACACAAAACAGTAATGCTTCTGTAAATGATAGCAGGACTGTTCGAAATTATTTAAAGGTATTTACTTTCGGCATGGTTCAGCAGCTGATCAAAAAATTGAAGCTTTTTCAGAGCCCACTGTCGTATTAGTCAGAAACTACCGTACAGTAACATTGTTGGGAACCATTAGCAGTACTGTGTTCGGTAACAGCGGACCAAGTATCCAGGCAAGCAATAACGCTCGTTTTAAATAGTAATTATTTTCTCCGTGGGATGTTACGCAGATCATGACGCATTCGTTAGCATAATCTGGAACCGGTAACGCCAAGCCGTTTGTTCCAACGCACAGGATCGTGGTAATAACAGTAAACTGCACCTGTGCTTTAGTGTCAATTTAGAACTCTGTAGATACGTTGCTTAAATGGGGTGTAAATGTAGGAACACAATAAAGGCAATCTTAGATAAACAGATGTCCACCATCTTCGCCGGCCGCGATGGCCGAGCGGTTCTAGGCACGTCAGTCCGGAACCGCGCGACTGCTACGGTCGCAGGTTCGAATCCTGCCTCGGGCATGGATGTGTGTGATGTCCTTAGGTTAGTTAGGTTTAAGTAGTTCTAAGTTCTAGGGGACTGATGACCTCAGTTGTTAAGTCCCATAGTGCTCAGAGCCATTTTGTCCACCATCTTCATCATTGAAGGTGCCTTACGAGTCTTTTGCACTGTAGGCCAAAGACAGCAAAGCAACGGTGTGTTAATTTGGCCAGTATGGTAACCTGTTAGGCATGGCCTCACCCTCGCTTTCCATTTTTTGAGGAATAGGGTAACAGTTATTGAACTATATGAAATAAATTCGTCATAACTTCTGAACGGTTTCCGTTACGACGTTCAAACTGCACGGTAGGCCGCAGGGCATGACGGGAATAAGTATGCTCTGTATGATTTGGTTTAGCGACGAAGCCCCCTTTCATTTCGATGGGTTCGTCAATATTCAAAATTGACGCATTTGGGGGACTGAGAACCGCATTTCGCGATCGATAAGTCTCTTCACCCTCAACGGTTGACTGTGTGGTGTGCAATGTTCAGTCACAGAATAATCGGTGCGATATTCCTTGATGACACGGTGACAACAGAACGGTACGTGAAGGTTTCGGAAGGTAATTTCATCCCCATTATCCAAAAAGACACTGGTTTCGATAAGTGGTTCATGCAAGACGGAGATCGACCGCATCTAAGCAGGAGAGCGTTTGATGTCCTGGAGGAGTATTTTAGGGACCAAGGTACCAAGAGGCCAGTGGCATGGACCGAGATTGACCGCCATATTCTGCGGATCTGAACACACGCGACTCCTTTTTGTGAGGCTATATTAAAGACAAGGCGTACAGCAATAACCCCAAAACCATTGCTCAGCTGAAAACACCCATTCAGGTCATCGACAGCATCGGTTTCCCGACATTTGAGGGGTCATGCAGAATTTCGCTGTTCGTCTGCGCCACATCAGTGCCAAGTATGGCAGGCATATCGAACATGTCATAACCTACAACCGAATGTCTGTAGTGACGTTTACATGTTGAACAAATTGTCTGCACGCCGTAGTTTGTAACTAATTTACGTTTTTTTTCATATAGTTCAATAATTGACACCTTGTAAGATCACTCAAATTTTTCGGGAAACCTACTGTTAAATGCGGAAGCGGCATTCTTCACGTGCACAAAATTTTGCTGCAGATGAAATTTATTTTATGCACCATGTCATATCTTAGTATCAACATGAAAATGGGATCCAAAAACTTATTGGATTTCAAATATGCCAAACTGCCAAATGAGCGTTTAAGGGACACTGTATATAAAACAACCCTCTACAATCGGAAAGGATCTTACTAGGTGTCATGTTAATTCTTTAGACCTGATTATGAAGCATCCATGTAAAGCATTATGCTCCGATAAGACGAGATCGTAGATTCATGAAATTGTTTCTTTCTCCGTTTTAAATCTGAATGAAGTATGAAATTTGTTAGATGCATGATCATGTTTAAGCAATGACAGTCTACGTTACTCTTAAATCTATTCATGTGGTGTGCGGTTAGTTGAGGGCAGCGACTGTATTATAAATTTATGAAACATTTTTTTCTTGCTTCAGTCACTTTTTACTAATATTTATCAGCATGACGCATTTGGGTGTCGTGCCGTCATCATCAGGAACATTACGGTTACATTTACCCGTACATTAATCTAATGTGTGATGAGCAGCAAATAACCTTAATCGCTCTTTAGATTAATGTACGGTACATGTAACCGTAATGAAGGCGACACGATGCCCAAACGCGTCATGTTGATAAGCCGTTTAAAACGAATTAGATTTCGCAATAAACTGATTTCTTCCGTGTCTCTTTCCATCCATAAAACGTCAAAAGTATTTTCGTGATATAGAGATTGCTCTAAAAATGTACTTGCCACCTACTGTCACAAATAGGAAAGAATTGAAACTGATCAAAACCAGGCCTCTGACGACCACGTTAGAAGGCAGATGCAGCATGTTTGCTTCGTTCAGTATCAGTCATATCTGAAGACAAATAAGTTGTACAGAATGAATTTTCTTTCTGCAGCAGAGTGAGCGATGATTTAAAAGTAGATTCATTAGTATCAACAGTGGGCGCAAATCAGTTAGCTAATAAGATTATTCAATAGTTTCATTTTAACCCTGATTATTTGGGAAACTGTTGTCATCTCTTCAGTTTCTGCAGACATTAGTTTTTACCTGTTAACGCCTACTTACGAAGATTACCCTATGTCCTTCAATATGTTTTGTGCCTCCCCCTATGTTCTTCATAATGCTGGTTTGTGTTTGTATGCTGTTTCTTGTAGTTAGTCATCCCCGATGACACTGATGTGTTTTTCCATTTCTCTCTGTATTCTTCTATTTTGGTAGATATCTTCCTCTGTTATCTTGCATTTACCAACAAACATCTTTGCTTACAGTTGAAATAGGTTTTTTTGATTGTTGGTTTTTGCAGGACATAAATCTCAGCTTTTCATTTTTATAACGTTGTTAATGTACAGTGTTAAATACCTTCATTACTTCCAGCGCAGCCGCGCGAAGTAGCCGCGCCTTGCAAAAAAGGTTCGCTCGGCTCCCCCCGTCGGAGGTTCGAGTCCTCCCTCGGGCATGGGTGTGCGTGTTGTCCTTAGCGTTAGTTAGATTAAGTAATTTGTAAGCCTAGGGACCGATGGCTTCAGCAGTTTGGTCCCACAGGTACTTTCCACTACCACAAAAAAAAAATTTCCAGCCTGTTCTTTTTTTTTTTTTTTATCTCGTCAGTTCGTTAAATAATAAAATGTATAGAGAAAATTAATACAGTTGCATAATAAACATTAAATACTGCGTTATAAGCCTTTAATTGGAAAATTGCTGTAAAATACTATTTTTGCAGGTTAATTAACACACAATTTCCTCTGTCAGAGGCCGCACCATACGTTCAGCGTACATGTTTCTAGATACTAAATACAATCCTGGGCAGATGTAACTTTGGCACTTTTCACGTTTCCAGCAACGTATTTGTGAACTGAAAAAAGTAAGAAATGGTGACTTCTCGACGCAACATCAAAATCACTTGGTTTGTAGGCGGACAGATATGTTGCGAAACTGTTCTGTGACGCTCTTTCCACGAAACCCATAATATCAGCATACGTGTTATTAAAAGCGCTGCGCCGGCCGTTCGTGGCCGAGCGGTTCTAGGCGCTTCAGTCTGGAACCGCGCGCCCGCTACGGTCGCAGGTTCGAATCCTGCCTCGGGCATGGATGTGTGTGATGTCCTTAGGTTAGTTAGGTTTAAGTAGTTCTACGTTCTAGCGGACTGATGACCTGAGATGTTAAGTCCCATAGTGCTCAGAACCATTTGAACCATTAAAAGCGCTGCTATCAGTTTGTTTGCTGATAGGAAAATGATATCAGTAATTACAGTATGGAAACTGAAATTCTTTCGCAGCAGCTCATCACAAAACAGATTTTTGGTACGACTGTTCCACTTTCGGACGGTGCGTTCGTCTCTTTCTTTTTATATTTAAAGTAGCTTATGGTGTTCCTCGCAATAGATGTGTGTGATTTCATTTTCTTCCATGTCTGTCACCAATAAATACTTCTGTTAAGACCATCATATCCCGTTTTCCCTTAGTTATCAAAGTTGACGTTTACCATTTTTTCATCCAGTAGGTGGAAACAAATAACCACCTCATGCCGTTGCTCGTACTCCATTAACCTTTTAACGGAAGCGAAAAATAGATAGGGTGTCGATAATTAAAGTTCCAGTTTCAAAACGCTGTAGAAAGAGAACCAATTTTCAGAATGACGTCAGATTTGAACAGCATGAGAAAACGCCATGGACAAAAATAACTAACGAAAATATTACCAACAGATGGTGTAGTAAACGTCTTAACGAAAATGGGGTCGGCTACATATGACAGATGAATCGCAATGGAACCCCTATGGTTTGAATTGCACACTACACCATATGTAGTGTTCAATGTGCATAACTGTAAAAGTTCGGCAATCAAGACTTCCAGCATAAGATGTCCACTCATTCTCCCGAAGGCCTTGTCAAAGAGGCAGATGAGCGGACAGAGGTTCAGGGCACTCTCTTCCCCATGGTGTGGGAAACTTCCCCTAAAATGCGAAAGAATCAGAAATGATCAACGGCAGGATGAGGATGCAGAAGTCAATGGAACCACTGCATTAAAAACACAGAACATGTGTCCAGAGAACATGTGGCCTGTGACCTGTATGTGAAAAAGTGTCATGATGATCTCTCTATCGGCAAAAGATTCCGAACTAGTTCCCCATTCGGATCTCCGAGAGGGTCTGCCAAGGGGGGTGGTGGCCACGAGAAAAAGATTGCATAACCAACGAAAGGATAACATTGTACGAGTGGGGACGTGGAGTGTCAGAATTTTCAACGTGGTAGGGAAGCTAGAAAATCTGAAAAGGGGAATTTTAAAGCGCCGTCTAGACGGAGAGGGTGGCTGTGAAGGGAAACGGAAAGAGTGAAGTGAAATGGGAAGAAGACAAGGATTTCTAGTCCGAAGAGTATAGGGTAATATCAACAGCAGCAGAAAATGGTAGAACGGGTTTAAGATACGTTCTGAATATTCTGAATAGGAAGGCAGGAGAGATATTGAGTTACTGTGAACAGTTCAGTGGTATGGTTGTTCTCATCAGAATCGACAGCAAGTCAGTACCGACGACAATAGTTCAGGTATACATGTCGACGTCCCAAGCAGAAGATGAAGAGACAGAGAAAGTAGAAAGTATATGAGGATATTGAGCGAGTAATTAAGTGCGTACAAGGAGATTAAAACCTAATAGTCATGGGGAACTGGAATGCGGTTCTAGCGGAAGGAGAAAAAAAAAGATTACAAGAGAATATAGGTGGACTGATGGAGTAAGGAATGAAGTGGTTCTCCACAAAATCGGCGAGGTAATGAATGTATGGAAAACACTGACAAGAAGTAGGGACACGATGATTCATGACATGTGTTAAGACGTCAGGAAATAGCTTCAGTGTACCAGAGGGAGCTGTACAGGACAAAAAAAACTGTAGAGGACGGCGGACATTGAGATACACCCAGAAAATAATACAGGACGTAGGTTGTAACTGCTAGTCTGAGATGAGAAGGTTCGCACAGGAGGGGAATTCGTTGAGCGGGCCGCATCAAACCAGTCAGAAGTCTAATGACAAGGAAAAAAGTGTAGCATATCCGGAACGCCTCTGCAGCAGCCGCTTCATTGGCTGTGTAGAGTGCCGAGGAGCGTCACCTTGCATAAGAATGGTTGTATCCAGACATCCACGTTGGTGTGCAAAAGACACTCATTGCGTTTATCGGAGACAGTACAGGTAACTGGAACTGTAGGACTCATCTTCTCGGAAAAATGTGGCCCTACGGTAAACGTTACCGTCGTTGTTGTACGAGCGGGTTTTCCATTGCTTGTATTCCTCAGTTCTGCGTATTCACATGTCCTTGGAGATAGAAATGGGCTCCGTCTGCCCATAGAATGTTCCGTGGTCATTCATTGTCCACTTTCATTCGAGCAAGAAATTCCACAGTGAACATTCGTCTCGCAGGCAGGTCAGTAGGAAGTAGCTGCTGAAAATGTATGTATGGTTAGCAATACAGGATGTTTCATAAAATATTGTGCCTGGCGCTCGTAGGCATGTCCAATGTTCGGGCAAGTCCACGTGCACTGCATGTTTTCACCACAGCCCGACCCCTCCTGCAATGCTGTGGCTACATTTTCGATAGACGTCCGATCAACTGCTTTCTCCCCTCTTCCACACTGCACTTCTAAAGTTCCGATCTTTTCTTATTTAATACTCATTTACGCCAGACTCTCATTATGCATCGGAAAGTGCCTTTTTTCATACCCCTGAGTGTCCAGAACTTCTGCAGGGCTACTGGCGCACAGCCACCGTTCTTATAAAAGAACATTACCAGCAGCACAGTCTAACATAAGAGTTCCGACACTTCACCTCGATTTTGTAAACTTTGCGCCAGCAGCGCGCAAAGCGGCCGGTAAGTTACACTTTTGAGTTCGGCGCGATCGTGAAAGCGAAAGCGAATAGTAGTTGTTTATTTTGGTTTGTACTGTGGTTTTTACAAATGGAAACGTAGCGTAGTGCAATAAATTGCAGCAACGACAACAACAACAACAACAAGATATCACATCTGCCTTACTTTTAGGTTTCCTAAGGACCCTGAGAGGGATGTAACATCATGTCACTAAACTGTATCGTCAGGATTCGCTTGCAAACTACATGTATATTGATGATTAATGTTTTGTTCTAGGAGCAGAAAATGGATATTGAATAGTAGACGAGAACAATTAATGAAAAAAAAAAACCTGTTTACCTCTATAATAATGTTAAGTTTTGTCCGCTACACGTCGAATAAAACCAGTTCACGAATACAGACAATAATAAACTCGGATGGAATGCAGTTAACCACATTGTTTGACATTCCAGATAAGTCACCTCAACTGACGCTGAAGAGAAAAATGCCACAAAGATTCGACAATCCGTCTAAAGCTGTAAAACACTCCTATGGCACTGAAGCAGCCAGTTCATATATCAGGGCCAGAATCATTTGAATCGTCAACACAGACCTGCTTCGACTATGAAGAATAAAATTAAGTGTAATTATTCGTGTCTAGAAAAATCATTAACCGAGCGTTCTCTGGCGCTGCAGTCTTGGACTGTGCGGCTGGTCCCGGCGGAGGTTCGAGTCCTCCCTCGGGCATAGGTGTGTTTGTTTGTCGTTGGAATCATTTAGGTTAAGTAGTGTGTAAGCTTAGGGACTGATGACCTTAGCAGTTAAGTCCCATAAGATTTCACACACATTTGAACATAGAAAAATGATGTGGAATATCAGAATGTGCAGATCGCTAGACTTCGTGCAAAACTGTTACGGGAAAAGGAAAGTGCCTATCGTTTTAAGTACAGACATCAAAGGAAACTGTGCCAGAAGGATCAGAAGAAGGATAAACAAATTTTGAAGACTATAGGATCCCGATATTTAAAAAAAGATGCCCTTGACTTCTTTTTATGCCAGATTAGCGTGCCATCTGCAAAATGAAAAGACAAAAATAAGCTGTTTGCTCTAAATTTATTATCTTACAGCACTCAGGCATACAGGTTTTGACAAAATGTTTTATGTTTCCATCAGTGCATACATTACAGAGGTATGTGAAAGGCAATAAAATAAAATGCGGGATAAGTGACGATTTGCTCCACCTTTTAAAGCTGAAGGTACAGCATTTCTCCGATACTGATACACTAGTGCATAGGCCAGATGTCATTGGATGAAAAGTCTGTAATGGCAAATTTAGCATATGACAGCACTTCACTGACAGTGTTATTGGTTTGAGGACTTGGGATTTACACTCACAGTATGTTTCTCCCACTATTTGGCAGTTGCTTGTCTCACTTAGAATAGTATAAAGATGAAGGTCGTACTAGTGGCAACAGACAATGACTAAAACACAGTAGGCCTATGTAACGACAAATACAGCGTCGATCCCTTTTGAATGCAGAGGTAAAAGTCCGTGCTTCTTATGTGTGAATCTGTGTGTTTATATTCCGTCGATATCAACTTGGTAAGCTGCAATTGTATCCAACGTCACAAGTGTTTTTTCGCGAATGTATTGCAACTTGCCACTGGTTTCGTGATTTTTATCCCTACTTGCTCTTATTTTGAAATTATTTTTAGAAACATGTATGTCTTCTAATATTACACAGTCTGGGAGGCAAGAAAATAATTTAAATATTTCGTAAACTACTTAGGAAAGCGATGCAAATCAAACATTATGCTTACGACGAATCTAAAGCTCTCCTTTCTCGCCGCTTGGGGCGCTAGTGTCGCTCCAGCTGTCAAGCGGTAACAACTTTTCAGCAGAGTGAGTGTCGCGACTGTTACGTTAGTCTCATTGGCGTTTCGGACGCAAACTGAGCAACAGCCGTTGCCGCGCGTCTGTTGGTGTACATACTCAAGCGCTTACAGCGCCATCTATTGCAATTTTTTATATTTTTATTTTTTTAAATCCATGAGATTTGTTCCTGCGTCAACAATGTGCTGTTCAAATTTGACATCATTCTGAGCAGTGGTTCTCTTTCTTTTTACGGTGTTTCGAAACTGTAACTTTAAACATGGACACCGTATATATGTTTGTGTGGTTACGGGGAAAGTGAATGAAACAACATGCGTGTTCATGAGAAACAGAATTCCTCCCGAAACGCAATTTCAGTTTCCAATAATATCGTTTAATTTTGTGGGAGCTCGTGCTTGACAGCTTCAAAAGTTTTGACAAGCAGAAATAAATTGTTCCGGTAGCTTTCGATGGCAAGAGGGCGAGCCGCCGGTAAACACAAAATTCTCTCTGGATCGTTGCCCGGCCGCCGGTAGGTCGCCCACGCCGTTGCTGTTCTGGTGTTGGCAGCCCTGGCAAGCAAGTGTTTGCCATCGCACGCCTTCTGGCTGGCGCGAACTCTCCAAACAAATGGTGCGGCCTCTTAGCACGGCAGGCTTTTCCGTGGCCCACTTGCAGGGTGCAGAAGCCTCTACGTTCTCCGTTTGTTTGTCTTGAATGAGATCTCTGTCTACAGTAAATATTTGTGCTCTGATGGTCGTGAATCAAAAAATTACCTGCACCGTTTAACTGTTACAAGAGTTTCCAAAGATACGTATAATAAATGAACACGATTTAATGTTACTGTACCTTGCACTGAGCAGAAAGTCAGTCAGGCTGATACTTTCAATCTGTACGGGTACAACCAACGACCAAATCAGGATAACAACTGAATCTTGTGAGTACAAAAGTCGATTTGCATAGACTGGACATGTGATCAGCATTACTACGGACTACTTGTCGTGGCGTATTAGTGGGTGACTGTTAATTAGCATGACTGCGCGCGGTGACGAGCTTCATCTTGCTCGATGAACACACTGGCAGTGTTTGTCTGCCTTCCACCTATAGACGTTCTCTTGCACACCGTCTTCTTTGCTCTTTTCATTTTCCATCTTTTATGAAGGAAGGTGGACTAGTGGAGGACTTTCAGTACGCCCTTTGTAGCCAGAAGAGTTCTTATATTTTTATTGCAGCCATTTGCTTGTTTGATCTGAAGTGTTAATTTGAGTAAGTTTTTCCAGTTTTTCTTCTTACAAGGGAACCTCCCCATCGCACCCCCCTCAGATTTAGTTATAAGTTGGCACAGTGGATAGGCCTTGAAAAACTGAACACAGATCAATCGAGAAAACAAGAAGAAGTTGTGTGGAACTATGAACAAAGTAAGCAAAATATACAAACTGAGTAGTCCATGTGCAAAATAGGCAACATCAAGGAGAGTGTCAGCTCAGGAGCGCCGTGATCCCGTGGTTAGCGTGAGCAGCTGTGGAACGACAGGTCCTTGGTTCAAGTCTTCCCTCGAGTGAAAATTTTACTTTCTTTATTTTCGCAAGGTTACGATCTCTCCGTTCGTTCACTGACGTCTCTGTTCACTGTAATAAGTTTAGCGCCTGTGTTTTGCGACCGCCCCGCAAAACCGTGCGATTGTTATTGAAGTCGCGAGCTATATTTACTGGATTCATATTGCCCACGGAATATATCTCACGTATTTAATGCACTCTCGTCCAAAGTAGTGAACAGTCAACCGCTAGCCAGGGAGTCTCGTTAGCAGGAATACTCACTCTCTCTTCCGTGCGCTGTAGTCGACTGACGTCGTGTGTTTCGATGTTTGTTTAGGTGTGGCGTCCCCATAATACGGCGCAGTTACCTCGCATCGGACGGACGGACGGACAGATAATAATTGTCTGAAAATAAAAATTTAAACTTTTCACGCGATGGACGACTTTTTTTTTAATCTCATTTTGTTCGCTGTTGTTCGTTGCATCTGGTCGGGGCGGACGTCGTAAGACATACGTTTTTGTTCGTTGTTGATCCAGTAACTCAGTTTTTTTATTACAGAGGGCAGCTAACCCTCGGACCGAACACGCTGAGCTACGGTGCCGGCAAGACTTGAACCAAGGACCTCTCGTTTCGCAGCTGCTCACGCTAACCACGGGACCACGGCGCTCTTGAGCTTACGTTGTCCTTGATGTTGCCTATCTTCGGCACTGACTATTCAGTTTGTATATTTTGCTTATTTTTTCATAGTTCCACACAACTTTTTCCTGTTTTCTCGATTGATCTGTATTCAGTTTTTCAAAGCCTATGCACTGTGCCAACTTATAACTAAATCTGAGGGGGGTGCGATGGGGAGGTTCCCTTGTTAGTGCGTATGACAGTTTGGTTTTTACGTTAAGAAGTGTCGTGTGGCACCGTGGCCTGGTGCAGGTCTTTGATTTGCTGTTAGTATTTCACGATTTGGTTATTTTAGAGTGTTGTTCTGCGATAGATAACATTTGAATAGACACACATACAGTAAAGTTAGATACAGACACAGCACCTATAACAAGTAGATACATGAATATTGAAGTGAAGACCGTTTTCGAACGTGTGTAGTGGCGACAGAGTTTCATCTATCGGTAAACTTAATGTACGCGATCTGACCCAAACGAAACGAGAGTAATGCTGAAAACCATATACTTTCCTTTCGTGTTCTATTAGCGGTGGCCACCTTCGTAGTAGTATCGTTACGATTCCACACAAGTCAGCAACCGTTCCGTCCGCTGCTAAAAACATCTCTGCGTTTGGTTCTCAGTGAAGCTTTGTAAGAACATCGCTGCTTCTTGCCTTTCGGCTGAGAGCAAAAACACGTCTGCAGTAATCTGCTCTTGCGGTTCTACTGAGATAATGAGTATTGACGAAACTACACACCGCTTAAGGATACAGTGGCTTACTACTGTGCTGTTCCAGTTTTGATGTTAACCAAATCGTCGTTCTCCTTTGTACTACTCTTCATCTCGTCCAACTTTCACTGTCTATTATTGGGCGATTCTGTCAAGTAGAATCCGAAATTGAATACCAGTTACGAAAGCAACATTGTCAACAAGAACTGACACTTCGCACTGACAGAGCCTTTATTGAGGTCACCCGGAAGTACAAAATGAGCTGAACTGTCAGCTTGAACAGTGTATTCCAGTTTATACACACTTGCAATGTTCTTCAATTTGAGTTCGAAGGCTGATTTGATAACGCTCTCCACGCTAGTCGATTCTGTGCAGTCCTCCTCATGTCTGCGTAGCTACACCGACCGAGAAAAAATTGCGACACCAAAAAATAATTTAGAGTAATGAAATTTCGTGAATACATTTGTCAGGTAACGTGAAAGTGGTTAACATTGCAAAATCACAAGTTAATGTAAGCACGAGATACGATATTGGAAATGTGAAATGCTGGTACATTAATAGCAGGTGTAACCGCGTATTGTTGAATGCAAGCATGCAAACGTGCATGCATTGTGTCTGATGTCAGTTTGTGATATGGAGTTCCATGCCTGTTGCACTCGGCCGGTCAGTACAGGGACAGTTAATGCTGTTTGTGGATGACACTGAAGCTGTCGTTCGATGATGTCCCAAATGTTCTCGATTGGAAAAAATGTTCTCGATTAGAAAAAATGTTCAAATGTGTGTGAAATCTTCTGGGACTTAACTGCTAAGGTCATCAGTCCCTAAGCTTACACAATACTTAACCTCAATTATCCTAAGGACAAACACACCCATGCCCGACGAAAGAGTCGATCCTTCGCCGGGACCAGCCGCACAGTCCATAACTGCAGCGCCCTAGACCGCTCGGCTAATCCCGCGTTCTCGATTGGAGACCGATCAGGTGATCGAGAAGGCCAAGGCAACACATCGACACCCTGTAGAGCGTGTGGGCTACAACAGCAGTATGTGGGCGAGCGTTATCCTGTTGGAAAACACCGCCTGGAATGCTTTTCATCAATGGCAGCATGACAGATCGAATTACCAGAATGACGTACAACTCTGCAGTCCACGGTGCGCGGGACAACCACGAGAGTGTTGCTGGTGTCACACGAAATCGCAACCCAGACCGTAATTCCAGTGTGTCTAGCACGCAGAGAGTTTGGCTGCTGGCCCTCAACTAGTCTCCGCCGGCCGAGTGGCCGTATGAGGGGCCCCGTATCACTCGAACTGCACACGCCCCACACCATTAAAGAGCTTCCACCAGCTTGTCGCCTGCTGACATGCTGGTTCATGGGGTTGTCTCCATGCCCGTACTCGTCCATCCTCTCGATACAATTTGAAACGAGACTCGTCCGATCGGACAACATGTTTCGAGTCATCAACAGTCCAATGTCGGTGATGATGGGCCCAGGCGAGGCGTACAGCTCTGTGTCGCGCAGTCATCAAGGGTACACGAGAGGGCCTTCGCCTCTGAAAGCCCATATAGATTAAGTTTCGTTGAACGATTCGTACGCTGACTCTTGTTAATGGTCCAGCATTGAAATCTGCAACAATCTGCGGGAAAGATGCACTTCTGTCACACTGAACAATTCTCTTCAGTCGTTGGTGGTCCCGTTCTTGCAGGATCTTCTTCCGGCCGCAGCGATGTCAGAGATTTGATGTTTTACCGGATTCCTAATATTCCCGGTACACTCGGGAAATGATCGTACGGGAAAATCCCCACTTCGTCGCTACCTGTGTCCCATCGCTCTTGCGCCAACTATAACACCACGTTCAAACTCAATTCTCTATAACCTGCCATTGTCTAACAGCAGCAACCGATCTAACAAGTGCGCGAGACGCTTGTTGTCTTATATGGACGTTGCCGACCGCAGTGCCGTATTCTACCTGTCTATATATCTCTGTATTTGAATACGCATACCTATACCAGTTTCTTTGGCGCTTCAGTGTACGAGAAGTAATGTACAGTGAATTGCATACACGCTGTAAGCTGATAGAGCAGTGAAATTTCGTAGTGTCACGCACTGATTACTTAAACCTTTCAGAATAGAGAATGCTTCTTAATAAGCTTATCAGAGCTGTGCAACTGCATTTTTAATTTTTGTGTTTCATTGCGTGTATTGTCATATGAAAGCTACAACATCAGTGCTGCGGTTGGACTAGAGTTGGTGGGATTTCTGGCGCCGCAGGGCGTCGCGGGAGCAGTGTGTCAGCCGTGCCTGCCGCAGTCTCCGTATGCAGCGCCGTTAATACAGTCGCAGCACAGCAGGAGCGATCCCATTACGCCGCTGCGAGCCGTGATCCGCTTTGGCTGCGTTTCCAGTGAGCGGGCGGCATATTGAGTTCCATTTGGCCGGAGATCGCCGGACCAGCTCATCTCCTGCTGCATAATCATCTCCCTTAATTAAAATGGACCGGGACGTCTGATAGTCCCGCATTCGAGAAGGCACGTAGCAGTTTGTCTACGCGAGTCTGCGTGTACGAGGTGTGTGAGAAAAGTAATGAGATCGGTTCTTTACCTACCTTTTTTTTTTCTTCAAACAGCTACATTCTACATCTACATCTACATCCATACTCCGTAAGCCACCTGACGGTGTGTGGCGGAGGGTACCTTGAGTACCTCTATCGGTTCTCCCTTCTATTCCAGTGTCGTATTGTTCGTGGAAAGAAGGATTGTCGGTATGCCTCTGTGTGGGCTCTAATCTCTCTGATCTTATCCTCATGGTCCCTTCGCGAGATATACATAGGAGGGAGCAATATACTGCTTGACTCTTCGGTGAAGGCATGTTCTCGAAACTTTAACAAAAGCCCGTACCGAGCTACTGAGCGTCTCTCCTGCAGAGTCTTCCACTGGAGTTTATCTATCATCTCCGTAACGCTTTCGCGATTACTAAATGATCCTGTAACGAAGCGTGCTGCTTTCCGTTGGATCTTCTCTATCTCTTCTATCAACCCTATCTGGTACGGATCCCACACTGCTGAGCAGTATTCAAGCAGTGGGCGAACAAGCGTACTGTAACCTACTTCCTTTGTTTTCGGATTGCATTTCCTTAGGATTCTTCCAATGAATCTCAGTCTGGCATCTGCTTTACCGACGATCACCTTTATATGATCATTCCATTTTAAATCACTCCTAATGCGTACTCCCAGATAATTTATGGAATTAACTGCTTCCAGTTGCTGACCGGCTATTTTGTAGCTAAATGATAAGGGATCTTTCTTTCTATGTATTCGCAGCACATTACACTTGTCTACATTGAGATTCAACTGCCATTCCCTGCACCATGCGTCAATTCGCTGCATATCCTCCTGCATTTCAGTAAAATTTTCCATTGTTACAACCTCTCGATACACCACAGCATCATCCGCAAAAGCCTCTGAACTTCCGATGTTATCCACAAGGTCATTTATGTATATTGTGAACAGCAACGGTCCTACGACACTCCCCTGCGGTACACCTGAAATCACTCTTACTTCGGAAGACTTCTCTCCATTGTGAATGACATGCAGCGTTCTGTTATCTAGGAAACTCTTCAATCCAATCACACAATTGGTCTGATAGTCCATATGCTCTTACTTTGTTCATTAAACGACTGTGGGCAACTGTATCGAACGCCTTGCGGAAGTCAAGAAACACGGCAGCTACCTGGGAACCCGTGTCTATAGCCCTCTGAGTCTCGTGGACGAATAGCGCGAGCTGAGTTTCACACGATCGTCTTTTCCGAAACCCATGCTGAATCCTACAGAGTAGATTTCTAATCTCCAGAGAAGTCATTATACTCCAACATAATACGTCCCTTCAAAGTAGTTCCCTTAGACAGGTGACGGCCGGCCGATGTAGCCGAACGGTTCTAGGCGCTTCAGTCTGGAACCGCGCGACCGCTATAGTCGCAGGTTCGAATCCTGCCTCGGGCATTGATGTCTGTGATGTCCTTAGGTTAGTTACGTTTAAGTAGTTCTAAGTTCTAGGGGACTGACGACCACAGAAGTTAAGTGTCATAGTGTTCAGAGCCATTAGAAGCATTATTTTTTGACACTTTCACAAACATCTGGTGGGATGCCGTTAATAAGACATAATTTCATCCTTCAGGTGATCTATTGTTTGTGATTTGTTCGCGTACACTTTCGATTTTGACAAATCGATACAAAAAATCCACAAAGCGTAAGATCATATGATCTGGCAGGCCATTCCTGGTTGGGACGCAAAGAGACAATTTTGTTGAGGAACCTTTTTGTTCCGGAGAGCAATCGATTCACGGGATCCGTGACATGGCGCACCATCTTGTTGAAACAAAAAATCGTCATTTCCATCAATAATATGGAAAAACCAGTCAGAAAGCATGTTTCGGCAAATGTCGCCGTTCACAGTGACGGCAAGTCCGTCATCATTTTCAAAAGCGTAGAAGCCGATCATTCCTCCTGCCCAGAACCCACACCACACAGTCGTGCGTTGTGTGAATGCATCTCGCCTTCCACAGTCACTCGCGGATTTTCGTTACCCAAATTCTGCACTTCTGCTTAATGACGTACCCGCTGAGGTGGAAGTGCGCCTCATCTGAGAAAATTATTCTATTTCTGAAGTTCTCGTTCTCGGCTTGTCGAGCCAATACCCATTGAGCATGATACGCAGGCTTCAACTCTTGTGTAAGTTGAATCTTGTACGCGTGTATTTGCAGATCTTTTGAATGTTATTTCGTGCAGTGAACTTGGTGATAAATTAAACTGTTAAGCTCGTCGGCGAACCGGTTTTCTGGACCTTACGGTCACATTGTCACTCACGACAGCAGTGTTTCCTCGTGTTCGAACAGAACACGGTCGTTCCGGTTCCTTAAAGTTTGAAACAGAGCCCGTGCTCTCAAACTTCCGGATCAAATTCCGAACTGATGATTCTGTTGGAGCAACATTACGTCAGGGTGTCGCACGCAATTCAAGAACGGTTTCCGTGGGACTTGCGAGATGCCTATAACAGTTTCCACAGCGAAACTTTGTCTCGAAACCTGGCAGAAAATACAAAGAGATTCTGGTCGTATGTGAAGTATGTTAGCGGCAAGAAACAATCAATGCCTTCTCTGCACGATAGCAATGGAGATACTATCGAAGACAGTACAGCCAAAGCAGAGTTACTAAACACAGCCTTTCGAAATGCCTTCACCAAAGACGACGAAGTAAATATTCCAGAATTCGAATCGAGAACAGCTGCCAACAGGAGCAACGCAGAAGTAAATATTCTCGGAGTAGTGAAGCAACTTAAATCACTTAATAAAAGCGTGTCTTCTGGTCCAGACTGTATACCAATTAGGTTCCTTTCGGAGTATGCTGATGCATTAGCTCCATACTTAACAATCATATACAACCGTTCGCTCGACGAAAGATGCGTACCCAAAGACTGGAAAGTTGCACAGGTCACACCAATATTCAAGAAAGGTAGTCGGAGTAAAATACTAAATTATAGGCCCACATCGTTAACGTCGATATGCAGCAGGATTTTGGAACATATATTGTGTTCGAACAAAATGAATTACCTCGAAGAAAACGGTCTATTGACAAACAGTCCTCAGCTGGTGGTCGTGCGGTAGCGTTCTCGCCTCCCACGCCCGGGTTCCCGGGTTCGATTCCCGGCGGGGTCAGGGATTTTCTCTGCCTCGTGATGACTGGGTATTGTGTGATGTCCTTAGGTTAGTTAGGTTTAAGTAGTTCTGAGTTCTAGGCGACTGATGACCTTAGATGTTAAGTCCCATAGTGCTCAGAGCCATTTTGACAAACAGTTAACATGGGTTCAGAAAACATCGTTCTTGTGAAACACAACTAGCTCTTTATTCACATGAAGTGCTGAGTGCTATTGACAAGGGATTTCAGATCGATACCGAATTTCTGGATTTCCGGAAGGCTTTTGACACTGTACCACGCAAGCTAGTGAAATTGCGTTCTTATGGGAAATCGTCTCAGTTATGTGACTGGATCTGTAATTTCTTGTCAGAGAGGTCAAAGTCATCGCGTAGAACAGAAGTGGTTTCTGGCGTTCCCCAAGGTAGAGCTATAGGCCCTTTGCTGTTCCTTATCTATATAAACGATTTGGGAGACAATCTGAGTAGCCGTCTTCGGTTGTTTATAGATAACGCTGTCGTTTATCGAGTAGTAAACTCATCAGCAGATCAAAACAAACTGCAAAACGATTTAGAAAAAATATCGGAATGGTGCGAAAAGTGGCAGTTGGCCTTACATAACGAAAAGTGTGAGGCCATCCATATGAGTGCTAAAAGGAACTCGTTAAACTTCGGTTACACGATAAATCAGTCTAATCTAAAAGCCGTAAACTAAGTTCCTACGTATTACAATTACGAACAACTTACATTGGGAGGAATACATGGAAAATATTGTGGGGAAAGCTAACAAAAGACTGCGTTTTATTGGCAGGACACTTAGAAAATGTAACAGACCTACTAAGGAGACTGCCTACACTACGCTTGTCTGTCCTCTTTTAGAATACTGCTGCGCGGTGTGGGATCCTTACCAGATAGGACTGACGGAGTACATCGAAAAAGTTCAAATAAAGGCAGCACGTTTTGTATTATCGCGAAATATGGGAGAGAGTGTTACAGAAATGATACAGGATTTGGGATGGACATCATAAAGGAAAGGAGTTTTTCGCTGCGACGGAATCTTCTCACGAAATTCCAATCACCAACTTTCTTCTCCGAGTGCGAAAATATTTTTTTGACGCCGTCTTACATGGGGAGGAACGATCACCAAGATAAAATAAGGGAAATCAGAGCCGTACGGAAAGATATATGTGTTCATTCTTTCCGCGAGCTATACGAGATTGGAATAATAGAGAATTGTGAAGGTGGTTCCATGAACCCTCTGCCAGGCACTTAAATGTGATTTGCAGAGTATCGATGTAGATGTAGACTTCCACTATTTTTGTAATAACTTTTTATCACTTGGATGCGCCCAGTTGTCATCTGCTCCATGACGAAAATAAACATCAAACAACAATGCTCACCGCACAAAATCTTTCAGGCTGCTAATGGGAAGGATCGCAGATAGCAAACATGAAAAAACCACGTCTGCCAACCGTCATATGGCAAAATCGCGCATTGTTCAAATGCGTCCTTACTTCCGGGACACACTTTACGAAGAAGCTTGAACGGCAGTCACACACTAATTTGTGGTCTGCACGCGAGAACGCATCATAAGCTCTGTGGAGGCTTACGGTTACAGAATAAAATGGGCACATCTGTCGGAAGGTCTGCAGCCGCCACGGTCCTCGCAGCTGAGGACTGCCGACTCGGCTGGCGCGCCCGCCGGATATCGACCCTGCGTGGCCATTCGGCGGCTCGAAATGCGCGCGGGAGCGTGAAGGCCGCCGGGCAGAAGGCACGCCGCCCGCTCAGCGCTGCTCATCCGGCGTTCTGTCCCACGGCCCGTGGGCGGCACCTGTATAGCTCCGCCCGCACTCCACCATTACCGCGCACGCACGAGGAGTAATTAAACCATAATTCGCTCATAAATAAGTTTGTGAAACAATTTATACTACGACTGTTGATATTTCTAAAAATATCGGTAATTCATTCTATCGATATTTAAAAGTACCACAACAGAATGTCGATGTATCGACAAAGCTATCGATTCATTGAAGTAAAATGTTACGACGTACTGGCCTCTAAAAATATCGGCTGAAAATTGTAAATACATTACTGGTCATTAAAATTTCTACACCAAGAAGAAATGCAGATGATGAACGGGTATTCATTGGACAAATATAATATACTAGAACTGACATGTGACTACATTTATACGCAATTTGCGTGCATAGATCCTGAGAAATCAGTATCCAGAACAACCACCTCTGGCCGTAATAACGGCCTTGATACGCCTGGCCATTGAGTCAAACAGTGCTTGGATGGCGTGTACAGGTACAGCTGCCCATGCAGCTTCAACACGATACCACAGTTCATCAAGAGTTGTGACTGGCGTATTGTGACGAGCCAGTTGCTCGGCCACCATTGACCAGACGTTTTCAATTGGTGAGAGATCTGGAGAATGTGCTGGCCAGGGCAGCATTCGAACATTTTCTGTATCCAGAAAGGCCCGTACAGGACCATCAACATGCGGTCGTGCATTATCCTGCTGAAATGTAGGGTTTCGCAGGGATCGAATGAAGGGTAGAGCCACGGGTCGTAACACATCAGACATGTAACGTCCACTGTTCAAAGTGCCGTCACTGCGAACAAGAGGTGACGGAGACGTGTAACCAGTGGCACCCCATATCATCACGCCGGGTGATACGCCAGTATAACGATTACGAATACACGCTTCCAATGTGCGTTCACCGCGATGTCGCCAAACACGGATGTTACTATCATGATGCTGTAAACAGAACCTGGATTCATCGGTAAAATGACGTTTTGCCGTTCGTGCACCCAGGTTCGTCGTTGAGTACACCATCGCAGGCGCTCCTGTCTGTGACGCAGCATCAAGGGTAACCGCAGCCATGGTCTCCGAGCAGTCAGTCCATGCTCCTGCAAACGTCGTCGAACTGTTCGTGCAGATGGTTGTTGTCTTGCAAACGTCCCCATCAGTTGAATCAGGGATCGTGACGTGACTGCACGATCCGTTACAGCCATGCGGATAAGATGCCTGTCATTTCGACTGCTAGTGATAAGAGGCCGTTGGGATCCAGCACGGCGTTCCGTATTACCCTCCTGAACCCACCTATTCCATATTCTGCAAACAGTCAGTGGATCTTGACCAATGCGAGCAGCAATGTCGCGATACGATAAACCGCAATCGCAATAGGCTACAATCCGACCTTTATCAAAGTCGGAAACCTGATGGTACGCATTTCTCCTCCTTACACGATGCATCACAACAACGTTTCACCCGGCAACGCCGGTCAACTGCTGTTTGTGTATGAGAAATCGGTCGGAAACTTTCCTCATGTCAGCACGTTGTAGGTGTCGCCACCAACGCCAACTTTGTGTGAATGCTCTGAGAAGCAAATCATTTGCATATCACAGCATCTTCTTCCTGTCGGTTAAATTTTGCGTCTGTAACGTCAGCTTCGTGGTGTAGCAGTTTTAATGCCCAGTAGTGTATACTGCCAGTTTTAGAGCTGTGTGTTTGATTGTTGATTTATTATAATAATGTACATCAACAAGCTAGCGACCTGTCTATCCCCCTTAGAGCATGAATTGAAAGCAAAATGATGCATGTTCACGCTTGGCGATAACCACTTTGCTAGCAATGATAACTGCATTTAAGTGGCACAATGAAAGTTGTCCGATGGGTCCGTCGTTTGGTTTCGACGCATAACGGATTTGTCCGAAATACTTCATGCCGAATTCGCTGTTTCTTCATTTCTGCAATCGCTTGCGACCTAGCAGTTGTAATGTCAAACTTCATGGCAGATTAAAACTGTGTGCCCGACCGAGACTCGAACTCGGGACCTTTGCCTTTCGCGGGCAAGTGCTCTACCATCTGAGCTACCGAAGCGCGACTCTCGCCCGGTACTCACAGCTTTACTTCTGCCAGTATCTCGTCTCCTACCTTCCAAACTTTACAGAAGCTCACCTGCGAACCTTGCAGAACTAGCACTCCTGAAAGAAAGGATACAGCGAAGACATGGCTTAGCCACAGCCAGGGGGATGTTTCCAGAAAGAGATCTCATTCCAGTTGTAATGTCAAAATTGCGTGGTGAAGTTAACCGTGGCAGTTTGTGTTAGTAGCGCCGAGCGCCGAATACGTCACCATTTACCCTCACACGTCACCGCCCACCGCAAAGACCAATTTTGTCGTTTAGATTTTTGTTCCCATTTTTAGCAACTGTTTATGAAGAATGCCGATGTGAAGAAATATCACACCAGTTGCGTTAAAATTGTTTTTTTTTTTACGCAATTGTTGTGCTATTTCTTCACATCGGAACTACTGTTATCCCATTCACACCACCACCCTCCAGTGCAATCGGACTACCCTTTGCGCCACCCATACTTGCTTCACACAGTAAAACCGAGAGACTGGACGTGATGAAAGCTCAACACTCCTTCACGCAGTGAAAGTAAAATTGTGATCTACTGCTGTTTCAAAAGAAGTTTCAAATGTTAACCGGGAAATTGCGAATAAAATGTAGTAAAAAATAAAAATATCGGCATACTATATTGCCATTTCGATGTCGATACATCGGGAGGAGAAAAGTCGCCGTATATATAAACATCATTTTGAAAGATGTCGATATTTTATCAACAGTCCTGATTTATACTGCTTCAGTTCCTTTTTAGTAATAATGATTAGCACGACACGTTTCTGCAGCATACTGCCATCAGCTGCGGTAACAGTTACATGTACTGATGTTACGATTATTTGCTTGGTGTACCAGTGAGGTTGTGTACCGAAATTTAACCTGACAGGCACACTCGGCAAATAATGCTCATCACACTTCACATTAATGTACATATAACTGTAATGCACTTTTAGCATGGTGTTGGAACGCGTCGTGCTGTTAAATATTGGTAGAAAGTTACTCCAGCACTAAAAATTATTTCATAAATTTATAATACAGTCGCTGATCTCCACTAATTCCATAAAATATAGATAAATTGAAGGTTATAATTAAAAGTTGTGAGATGAGAAAATTGCAGGAATTCAGCCCCATCTATTGTTAGTTTACAAATCCACAGAAGTCATTCTGGGTCAGTCGTCGTTTGACTGTTGGTGGAAGGAAACAACGGTAGTTTCGGAAATCGTTCCCGCCAGTTGCAAAGCGCGTGCTGTATTTTTTTTTCTGTACTATAGGATGTACGTCCGTTTAGATTTATCAGAAGTTGCGCCTAGTCTATGGATTGGTGGTAATGAGTCAAGGAAACGTTAGACAATAGTAGAGATTTTTTAAGAGCTGTGTACTGGTATGGACGGTGAATAGGGTAATGGGAGGCGCACTTTTCTTGCACTTGAGACAAAGGATATGTGAACAGTAGTTCAACGATGACGCACGCCAGCTGTTTTCAATTACCGTGCGAACGTCTATCAAGACGTGTTCAAGAGGCTAGTGTGAAGTTTTGAAAAGTGATTAGAAGTGAAATGTTGCTACGTGGAAACTTGAGTAAGTTGTGGGAAACTAGAGACGCTAATAAAAGCTTTTTCTAGCGAATATATTTCTTCAAATGGTTCAAATGGCTCTGAGCACTATGGGACTTAACATCTATGGTCATCAGTCCCGTAGAACTTAGAACTACTTAAACCTAACTAACCTAAGGACAGCACACAACACCCAGTCATCACGAGGCAGAGAAAATTCCTGACCCCACCGGGAATCGAACCCGGAAACCCGGGCGTCGGAGGATATATTTCTTCAATGACCGATAGATCCGTACTTTTTGATTGCACCTCATACTTTCCTTTGCCTCAGTGCAAAAGTCGTGCTATACAAAGTCGCTCACAGTGTGGTAAATTTGTCTTAGTATTACGTAGCCTTCTGTCAGTATGATTGAACTGGATCTCTTACACTATAAAAATGAATTTCTATGAAACACCTCTCCCCCACCCCGAACTCGTTTTTTTTTTTTTTTTTTTTTTTGTAGAAGGGCTCTAAAGAAATGCGAGAAAACGGAACGCGGAGCCAAAGCGTTGAAAATAAATTGCGCAGCTGGTGAGCCCGCTACTCGTGCTTCTCGGTACAGTTCGAAACTGAAATCTGTCATTATTAAGAGAACAGCTTCCAGGCTGCAGTGGAGAGACACTACTCTATACTGTTTTTCAAACCACATAGAAGGCGCCAGCAGTATGTTACTGAACAAGCATCACTAAAAATTTCGTTGTGAATGGTGTTGTGACAAGTTGAGACTCTTTCCTGTAGCGAATCTTTAAGTTTGAAGCTTTGAGTCCAGCCTCATGTCTTACATAGCTATCGAGACCGTTCAAGATTGAGGGAAGGGTGCGTGATAGTTTCTCGATCCTGCATATGCATTTAATTGCGCTTGGGTCATAACGGCGGACACTCCAGTACTCAGATAAATATCTTTTCTAGTAGTAGCCACATAGCAGTCTTTCGAAACTATGAAAAGGGTACTTCCTTTCTTTTTTTTATAATGTTTTTCCACTCGTGCAGAAAAGAGTCTGGGATGGGATGAGTTACATAACACATGCCTCTAAAATTTCATAAACCAATGAAACTTCGTAAGAATGGTTTTAAACGAGCGACAGTATACAGCAGGGTGATTATTTTTCCCTAGTGCTAATACTAACATTCGTATACCAAAAGACTGGACGATTTTTAACGTCGCATGGGGGCTGTTAAACTGAGTAATGATTTGATATTCGAAATGTGAGTAAAACTATGCAAAGAAGTAGAAGGAGAAAAGCAACGTTGAATGTGAAGGAAAAGGACTACTGGTCCAGTGTAGTTTCAACTCCACTTTCCCGTAAATGCCGTGTAATTGCGTGGAAACTGCGCTGGCTTAGTACCCTTACTTTCACGTTTCTCACAGTTTTCAGAGCACTCGACGGGAACTTCGTGTTCTCTGATTCGATTTACTTTCAGCAGTGCGTCGTTCCACTGAACGTCGTTGTTACTGTTATTAACGTCGGATCAAACTAGTTTCCTCTTGGTAGCTAGTCTTTATAAGGTACTTACAACATGTTATGAAGAAGTACTTGCGTTTGCATTTCGTGCAGCCTCCTGTTTTACTACACAAGCAGTTTTCGAGGGCATGACAGCAGGTACTCCTCGTTATACATCACGTCCAGCTTCTCTCTTCTCTTCCTCCTCGCCGTTCTTGTTGTGCCATTCGCTTGATTGCAGCAGGGGGAGCCAGTAGGAGACCCTACGTTTCGTTACACATCCTTATCTATCTTACTTGTATTTTTACTTCTTACTCTAACGGCCTCAAGAGAATCATTTGAAACGAATGTAGAAATCCTAAATTTATACAGCACTCTTTCTGAAGATTAGAGTCTGATATCTTTCAGAAATTGCCTGAGCTTCCTCGTAACGCTCTCGAAATTATATTCGCGTAGGTGGCGGTTAAATCTAACGTACAGCTTTCTCTGTTAATCGAAAAATTTTCTTGCCTCGCACTATTTAGCATCTTTATTTCCTTAGCTCTCAAAGTTGGCTGTGGTGTATTATTATCCAGCATCCATATGTGAAATGTAGTGTCGTTTATGCTATGACTTTGGGAGACATGATGAGGTAGAAGCGTACGAGCGAAACTCTGAAAGGCTCACATACGATGAAATGAACACTTCCTCTCTTAATTCTGGATAGCTTTTTAATTTACCAACACATTCATAGAGATGGGTATTCAAATACGGTGATATGTAAACAGGCAGAATACGGCGCTGCGGTCGGGAAAGCATAAATAAGACAACAAGCGTCTGGCGCAGTTTTTAGATCGATTACTGTCGCTACAATGACAGGTTATCAAGATTTAAGTGAATTTGAAAGTGGTGTTATAGCCGGCGCACGAGCCATGGGACTCAGCATCTCCTAGGTAGCGATGAAGTGGGGATTTTCTTGTACGACCATTTCACTAGTGTACCTTGAATATCAGGAATCTGGTAAAATATCAGTCTCCAACATCACTGCGCTTGGAAAAAGATCCTGAAGAAACGGCACCAACGACGACTGAAGACAATTGTTCAGCGTGGCAGAAGTGCAACCCGTCGGCAAATTGCTGCAGATTTCAATGCTGGACCATCAACAAGTGTCAGCGTGCGAGGCATTCAACGAAACGTTATCGATATGGGCTTTCGGAACCGAAGGCCCATTCGTGTACCCTTGATGACGGCACGACACAAAACTTTAAGCCTCGCCTGAGCCCGTCAACACCGACATTGGACTGTTGATGATTGGAAACATGTTGCCTGGTCAGACGAGTCTCGTTTCAAATTGTATCGAGAGGATGCACTTGAACGGGTATGGAGACAGCCTAATGAAATCATGGACACTGCATGTCAACAGCGAACTGTTCAAGCTGGTGGCGGCTCTGTAATGGTGTGGGGCGCGTGCAGTTGAAGTGATATGGGACCCCTCTGTCTGATCACTTGCATTCATTCATGTCGATTGTGCATTCCGACGTACTTGGTCAATTCCAGCAGGACAATGCGACACCCCACACGTCCAGAATTGCTACAGAGTGGCTCCAGGAAAACTCTTCTGAGTTTAATCACTTCCGCTGGCCACCAAACTCCGCAGACATGAACATTATTGAGTATATCTGGGATGCCTTGCAACATGCCGTTCAGATGAGATCTCTACCCCCTCGTAATGTTACCTATTTATGGACAGCCGAGCAGGATTCATGGAGTAAATTCCCCCTAGCACTACTTCAGACATTAGTCGAGTCCATGCTACGTCGTATTGCGGCACTTCTGCGTGCTCGCGGGGACCCTACACGATATTAGGCAGGTGTACTAGTTTCTTTGGCTCTTTAGTGTACACTCCTTGATATTGTTGACAGTTTATACTGCAGGCTTGTAGATACACTGTCGTTAGCCGTTGTAGAATGACACACACACACACACACACACACACACACACACACACACACCTCTGCACTCGGCATCGGCATTTGATATCACTGATGCCTCTGATCTACTCACGACATGTCTGGCTGCTGATATACATGCAGGCATCTGATGCGCACCCCCACCGAGTAGTCGATTTCGACCAGAAAGTCGCTCGTGTGAAACGTGTGTTTGTCAACTTCCTAACATTTTTTTTTTTTTTTTCGGTTTTATGCAACGACCAATTCCTGTTGTCTGAGTCGGTAGTCAGTTTGCGCTAACACACATCTCTGCTAGACGCCATTCGGGCGAAAGCCTGGCACTGAGAAATCACAGCCTCGGAATACACTCCTGGAAATGGAAAAAAGAACACATTGACACCGGTGTGTCAGACCCACCATACTTGCTCGGGACACTGCGAGAGGGCTGTACAAGCAATGATCACACGCACGGCACAGCGGAAACACCAGGAACCGCGGTGTTGGCCGTCGAATGGCGCTAGCTGCGCAGCATTTGTGCACCGCCGCCGTCAGTGTCAGCCAGTTTGCCGTGGCATACGGAGCTCCATCGCAGTCTTTAACACTGGTAGCATGCCGCGACAGCGTGTACGTGAACCGTATGTGCAGTTGACGGACTTTTGAGCGAGGGCGTATAGTGGGCATGCGGGAGGCCGGGTGGACGTACCGCCGAATTGCTCAACACGTGGGGCGTGAGGTCTCCACAGTACATCGATGTTGTCGCCAGTGGTTGGCGGAAGGTGCACGTGCCCGTCGACCTGGGACCGGACCGCAGCGACGCACGGATGCACGCCAAGACCGTAGGATCCTACGCAGTGCCTTAGGGGACCGCACTGCCACTTCCCAGCAAATTAGGGACACTGTTGCTCCTGGGGTATCGGCGAGGACCATTCGCAACCGTCTCCATGAAGCTGGGCTACGGTCCCGCACACCGTTAGGCCGTCTTCCGCTCACGCCCCAACATCGTGCAGCCCGCCTCCAGTGGTGTCGCGACAGGCGTGAATGGAGGGACGAATGGAGACATGTCGTCTTCAGCGATGAGAGTCGCTTCTGCCTTGGTGCCAATGATAGTCGTATGCGTGTTTGGCTCCGTGCAGGTGAGCGCCACAATCAGGACTGCATACGACCGAGGCACACAGGGCCAACACCCGACATCGTGGTGTGGGGAGCGATCTCCTACACTGGCCGTACACCACTGGTGATCGTCGACGGGACACTGAATAGTGCACGGTACATCCAAACCGTCATCGAACCCATCGTTCTACCATTCCTAGACCGGCAAGAGAACTTGCTGTTCCAACAGGACAATGCACGTCCGCATGTATCCCGTGCCACCCAACGCGCTCTAGAAGGTGTAAGTCAACTACCCTGGCCAGCAAGATCTCCGGATCTGTCCCCCATTGAGCATGTTTGGGACTGGATGAAGCGTCGTCTCACGCGGTCTGCACGTCCAGCACGAACGCTGGTCCAACTGAGGCGCCAGGTGGAAATGGCATGGCAAGCCGCTCCACAGGACTACATCCAGCATCTCTACGATCGTCTCCATGGGAGAATAGCAGCCTGCATTGCTGCGAAAGGTGGATATACACTGTACTAGTGCCGACATTGTGCATGCTCTGTTGCCTGTGTCTATGTGCCTGTGGTTCTGTCAGTGTGATCATGTGATGTATCTGACCCCAGGAATGTGTCAATAAAGTTTCCCCTTCCTGGGACAATGAATTCACGGTGTTCTTATTTCAATTTCCAGGAGTGTAGTAAGAGCCTCTAATATAAATGGCAGTGTTTAACCGTAATTTATGCGATCGGAAGATGGCGCACTATCAGAAATCTCCAGCTTCTCGCAGTTACTCCTGGGTGGCACGCAGGCATGTTCAACTGTGCCTCCTCTTTGGTCGCGTTTCACTCCGACACGTCTCAACCTTACAGTGCCTCTCTAAGAATGACCAGGCATTCATTTTGCAGCGTTTTTAAACATAAACTGATGCTTTTGCTAACAAGCAAAATCTGATACAATAGTACACTCTTAAACCTGATTTCAGTGGCAAATCTTCACTTTTGCTAGTACATTCAATTAATTTGCAGGGTCAAATTTAGGTTTCCCTCGGTGCTATAATTCTGAATGGCCTCTTTAACATATGTACGATTAACTTTTTGTTTTTCGAATTTTTTCCGGAGGACAGAATATTTCATCATTTTACTGGCGTGCATCCGTTATAGTAGTATTATTTCTTCTGATGTTTAGGTTGATAACCATACTATCTTCACGGTGAGTCGCTCTTGTTGCCGACAGTTTCATCTCTGACACACGCGCGTTAACGCGTATTGAGTCAACTAATTTGAATTCAGCCAGCGACTCACCTTGAAGATGGGTCCACAGTGACCACCTGTTTCATAACTGTAAGTAGGGTAGAGTTACTGCTTCCAACGGCACACGGAAGGGTATAGCTCCCCCTGACTCCCGTCATTCGTTAGAGAAACTTCTGGGCAGGTTAGGTGTGCCGTAATAACCGTTACCGCAGAAACCTTTTGGCTCACCCGATACGAAATCGAGAAGGGAGTACACATTTCGGTTCTCTGTTATCGGCAGTCCACGCTGTATAGAGAAGTCTCTCTCCCCACAGCAGCGTGGAAGCTATTTTATTAGGAATAACGGACGTATTGCGCGCCTTTTTGCGTTTACGCTTACCAGGACTACATCGCGGCAAAGTGGAGGACCACAGTTTCGCGACCGGTTGGATCATCAATTGCGTGTGCTCCGCCGCCGCGGCCGTTCTGGGAGTAGCCTCGCACCACTTCCCCCAAACACAGCGCAACGACGCGCCGCGTGCGTTATTAAAGAACAGCGAAATGGCGCGCAACTGGTGTGCCTGCAGATTCCACTCCGCTTAACGCACTACCCTGGGCGAGTTCATTTCCTGCCGTCCTCTCTCCCTCTCTCTCCTTCACCCCCCCCCCATTACCCCTCACCCTCTCTCTCCTGAATCTCCTGTCGACGTAATTGCTTATGGAATGAGAGCAATTTATTTCCTAGTACCATTTCTGTTAAATGATGACACTGATTTGATACTTCTCGGTTTTATAACCACGGACGTAAGCAATTAAATAGCTTCTTTATTAAAAAGGGGGAAAAACAAAAAACACACCGTGGAGAATATATCGTTCGCTATTTAAATGTGTGAGTGCGAGCGGTACTCTGATATGATGAGATAGGCACAAGAGTAGTCAGAAGCAGTCAGAAGACAAGGCGCCCCGTCCCCGAGATGAGATGCGTTTCAACAACACTGTCAATATTTTTAGTCATCCTACCGTTCACACATACGCATGCGCAGTCACGTGTGCAAATAACCATTGTTTGTTACACTATGGTTGCCTTTTTTCTTCTTCATAGAAATAATAAACAGCCAGTCACTTGCTAAATGCAAGGTTCATTTAAATTCATTTACCATGGTTTCATCGTTTAGAGAAATGTCTTCAGAAGAAGTTAGTGACAACCTAAAAACCTAAACAGATTAACAGTGAAAACATGTTGATATACACACCGGTAAAATAGTATCTCGTTATGAATACAAAACAATTATTCTGACTTACTGGGCTACACGTTGTGGAAAGGATAAGTTAAAATATACCCGAAAGGTTGAAACGTCCCCTTAGAACAATTATACACGACTGTGCTTAAACCGACACAATATTTTTTAGCGCAACGCAATCTGACTATCAAAGATCCCTGCAAAAGAATGGCCCTGAGTAACATTAAACTATACCTTTCAGAAATCACTTACCTCACAAAAATCTTCATTACTCGAACTACTGCAATACAGCGAGCGCCACTACTTCCAGCTAAATAAAAGATTCAAACTACGGAAGGCACTAACTACTGATAGGGATAGTTAGCAAATGAAAGATATTAATAGAGAACAAACAATGTATTTACCTTAATAGTCATAATATATATAACAGTTCATGACAAATTACAAAACTCCGCCATCTCTCTCCCCACATCCACCACTGCTGGCGGCTCACCTCCAACTGCGCAACACTACGCGCTGTTAACATCCAGCTGCCCAACACTACAATGGCAGACAACAACGCTAACTAGCCACAGACTGCACACAGCACAGCCAGTGATTTTCATATAGAGCGCTACGTAACGTTGCCAATAAGAAAACATAAACAGCCTACTTACGAGTTGTCAATCAGATACAAAATTTTACCTCCATATTAATTAAAACATGCACAGCATGGCTGTTGTCGTTCAGTACTACCTCGCCAGTGCACAGCTAGTGGACTAGCGTAGCATACCCAACGCTTGGGCTAAGGAAAGCTTCCGGCAGCAGGGGGCACTAGTAGTATGCGTGATATTAAACCTCAAGCAATAATCAATACAGCCATTATTTTATCACTAGCTGCTATCCGCAGCTGCGCTGGCGTATAATGTGAATTACTGCCGACCACTTTCGAAGCTAGCAAGCTAACTAATTGCTTCGCCAATTCACTGGATAATTTCTGGTGAACAAAATAGTACGTGCCGGCGGTACAGTGTCGACTGTCTTCCAATCGCGAACGTTAAGTGTATTTTCGTTCCGTCCCATACCGATACATATGTCATCATCTGTCAATGATTCGCCACCAATTTTTTCTAAAGCAGGCTTAGCTCCGTTGGTATATTTATGGCTTCCGATGGAGTAGTAGTTTTGTTTATGAGCGTTAGTAGTACCCAAATTTTTACCATAATCCTGGATGTCTCGTTCTGTGTAACTCCTCTTAAGGAAGCTAAACTTTAAGCAATGGATTATATAATTCCCTCTTTCCCCGGTAAATTACAATGTCAATTATTTACTCTTCCCCATCGACATCTACCTGTGACTCACTAATCATCCACAATTTTGCTTTCAGATCAACAAAGTATGTCTGCAACCACAAGTTTTCAACACTTTTACCAACTTCACCTCTTCAAATTAATGTGATGTCCAAACTCCCAATAGTTAAATTTATTGTTGTTGCAGTAACGAATCCAAAGACCGGTTTCGTACAGGTTTCCATCCCAGCCCATCCTATGGGAAGTCCTTTTAAATCTGTATAACCACTGCACCACGCATCCATTTGCACTTGTTTACAGTATACTAGTCTTGGTCCCCATGTCTCATATTCACCCTTCCCCCTTCATCCACTGCTTTCTTCCTGTACCAAATTGACTATTCCTTGATGCCTCAGTATGTGCCCTGTCCACCTATCCCTTCATTTAATCAAGTTGTACGCTGGAGCTCTTTCTTATCCAAATTTATTCGGTACTTCCTTAGTTGCTTGATCTACACAGTTAATCATCAGCGTTGTGTTGTAGCACCATGTTTGAAAAGCTCGTACTCTCTTTCTGCTTGTACTGTGTACTGTCGAAGTTTCACTCTCACATGAGGCTACACTCCTGTGTTTTAAAACGGTTTTTTCTGTTTCTGTCGTACAAATGGATAAACTAGAATATTGGCCTGCATTAAATTACTTGTTGCGACGTCATCTTCAAAGAAACATCGTCCAAAGTTGGTGAGTACTTTTACAGAACCGGTTACTTCATTTTCAACATAGGGAGTGAGTCACTGAATTCAGACACGTCTTACTTCTCCTGAAGATGAACTGCTATCACAGACAATAACATATGCAAACTGAACTACAAGATATTGGGACAGCGTCCACTAGAGTTTTATAAAATACCTGATGGCATAAGCACATCGGAAGAAAATGTAAGAGATATTTTAAATGAAGAATGAGTTAAAGACGGCTTTATGCAAAATATATGTCGTCTTTATTGAATACTGATAAACTGAAAATACAAAAACCAATTTTTCGTCGTTGTTTGTACGGTTTTAGAGGAAGAATATCACTTGTTTTTTATAGAATATTTGTTATGGTAGTGAAACTTGGCTTCATAACTTCACAGTAAATGCGGCACAGCTGTCTGTCTTACGTTGAAGCCGCCGTCCCAGCACTAAAAATAGTTCGTTCTACAGGGAAAGTCGTGAGTGGTGTTTTCAAGGGTACACTGAGTGACAGTCATCATTATTACCCTGCAAAAGGAAACTTAAAGTTAGAGAATACATTTCCAGTCTTCTGGACCAATTGCATGGAACAACAAATGACAGACGATCTGCATTGCAACAAATCGGACGTAGTTTCCAAAAATTATTGCTTAGTGATGGTACCTTGCGACGAGTAACAAGGATTGTCCGATGCCATCGATAAACTACGTCGACTACTAGGCACTGTAATTTAAAACATAAACGCTACATAAGAGGCCAGTTGTTTCATGTCTATCGTTCGTGGAAGTGAGAAAACCAGCAGTGTGCTGCATAATGATCACACAGCGGAACGTAGACTTCGGCTCGATGCTATACACCGTTGGTTGTAGATCTATACAGATCTGCAAATGAGTCACTGCTGTACTTGATTCTACTTAATATTTGGAATAACTGAAGCATGCGGAGTCCGTCCAGTAGAAGCACACTCAGTAATTCTGTGAATGTGATGTGCTGGTATGAGAAGTGAAAGCTGCGTGCTGTTTGTTCCAAAAAAGGTTGTAGTGAAAAGATAAGGTAAATAACTGGTCTCAAAGCACGAATGAGCATCTGATAAGATACTGGGGAACTGGAACATGGATATATGATATTGGGTTCAGAAACTGTTCCTAGACAAAAAAGGGAGAATTAAACAAAGATTTGCCATCCTACGTGGAGCAACGATGTATTCTACAATGAAACGTAGTCTGTATTACCCATGAGCAAGATGCATGAGACAGGCGAAATACCCCCAGACTTCAAGAAGAAGAAGAAGAAGAAGAAGAAGAGAAAGCAGGTGTCGACAGGTGTGAAAATTACCGAACTATCACTTTAATAAGTCATGGTTGCAAAATACTAACACGAATTCTTTACAGACGAATGGAAAAACTGGTAGAAACCGAACTTTGGGAAGATCAGTTTGGATTCCGTAGAAATGTTTGAGCACACGAGGTGTGACCCTACGACTTACTTTAGAAGATAAATTAAGGAAAGGGAAACCTACGTTTCTAGTATTAAAGACTTAGAGAAAACTTTTGACACTGTTGACTGGAATACTCTCTTTCAAATTCTGAAGGTGGCAACGGTAAAACACAGGGAGCCAAAGGCTGTTTACAATTTGCACATAAATCAGATGGCAGTTACAAGAGTCAAGGGCCAGAAAGGAAAGCAGTGGTTGGGAAGGGAGTGAGACAGGGTTGTAGCCTATCCCCGATGTTATTCAATCTGTATATTGAGCAAGCAGTAAAGGAAACAAAAGAAAAATTCGGAGTAGGTATTAAAGTCCATGGAGAAGAAATAAAAACGTTGAGGTTCGCCGATGACATTGTAATTCTGTCAGAGACAGCAAAGGATTTGGAAGAGCAGTTGAACGGAATGGACAGTGTCTTTGAAAGGAGGGTATAAGATGAACATCAACAAAAGCAAAACGGGGATAATAGAATGTAGTCGAATGAAGTCTAGTGATGCTGAGGAATTAGATTAGGAAAGGAGACACTTAAAGTAGTAGATGGGTTTTGCTATTTGGGCAGCAAAATAACTGATGGTCGAAGTAGACAGAATATAAAATGTAGACTGGCAATGGCAAGGAAAGCGTTTCTGGAGAAGAGAGATTTGTTAACATCGAGTATAGATTTAACTGTCACGAAGTCTTTTCTCAAAGTATTTGTATGGAGTGTAGCCATGAATGGAAATGAAACATGGACGATAAATAGTTTAGACAAGAAGAGAATAGAAACTTTCGAAATGTAGCGCTACAGAATAATCCTGAAGATTAGATGGGTAAATCACGTAACTAATGAGGTGGTACTGAATAGAATTGGGGAGAAGAGGAACTTGTGACACAACCTGACTAAAAGAAGGGACCAGTTGGTAGGACAATTTCTGAGGCACCAAGGAATAACCAATTTAGTACTGGAGGGAATCTTGGAGGGTAAAAGTCATAGAGGTAGACCAACAGATGAATACACTAAGTAGATTTAGAAGGATGTAGGTTGCAGTACGTACTCGGAGACGAAGAAGTTTGCACAGGATAGAGTGCCATGGAGAGCTGCATCAAACCAGTCTCTGTACTGAAGACGACAACAACAACAACAACAACATCCCCTATGATCGTTCAAACTGTCAAAATGTCATCACGTCGAATTTGTAAGGATCGTCCGTATATTCGCTTTGCATTAAGAAAGCCAGCTTGCAGGACAACCATATCCACATTTTTTGGATTATGACTTCACTAAAAAAGTTGATACTTCTTTAGAATTTGGGTCTTTCATTTATGCGACGGGTGTCTCTGTTGTCCCTAAGTTGTCTTAACGCAGTGTACCCAACTTGTCGGTAATAGCGTAATGTCTAATATTTACGTATTCGTTTTCAACTGATTACTTGTTGGACGAGATACGAAGAATCTAAACTGATGCGTGAAACCGTACAAAGATCAGACCGATGTTGAGAATCCAACGTGGAGTACAGCGTATTCATTCTCTCTCTCTCTCTCTCTCTCTCTCTCTCTCTCACACACACATACACACACACACACACACACACACACACACACAAACCCCCCTCCCCCCATTAAAAAATATTAGGATCGATCACTTTTCATATTTATTTCACATTTCAAGTATGTTTGCTACTTTCTCCACAAAGGGTATGACGCTGTGCTGGACGGAGACCTGCAGGTGCTTGTTCATTGATATAATGCTGTATATATGTGTGTGTGTGTGTGTGTGTGTGTGTGTGTGTGTGTGTGCGCCATATATAATAGTACGGTGTACAATAACAGACAGTATCAAGGTTACTGAAAAGTACAGCCTAATATATTCTTCTTTAGACACCGTTTGCATAAAATAACACACTTCTCTTTTTGTTGCAGGTAACACACTTCCTTGCGTCAACTTCCAGAGTCTAACCTGCGTGTTACGTTCTTCTCCACGTTCATACAGTGGGACCCCAGGCACCAGAGTGGGTAACGTACATTCATTCATATGACAATCCATTCTCTTTGGGATGATATGCAGAACTGACAGCTGATACAAACGTTTTTTGCGGAATGCCTAACCAAAATACAGGCTCCGACAGTTTGTAAAATGTGTTAGCGAGTACATGTAGTTTCTAGTGAGCTGTCTGAGGTGAAAAAACATAAGTATTTGCTTCAAGTCTTAATGTTCTTCGTTTCTTCGGTCGTTTTTCGTTTATCCATATTGACTAGAAGACTTGTATTCTGTTAATATACAAAATGTATATATTACCGGTTTTAAGGCGTTCTAGCATTTATTACGTTCAATTTACAATTGTAAATAATACACCAAATAAAAGAGCAACTAAAACAGTTTTGTTTGTAAACCTTGCACAATGGCAAGAGTATGTAATGACAAAGAGTGGCAGAAAAACGTGTTGAACTAATGGGAGTCTTTGAAGCTTATCCCCAAGAAATATCCCAGCGGAAAGTTTATGGGCCTTTCTATTCTAGAGAATCAACTGTAACTGATGTTTCTTATCTTGATTTGCTACAGCTATGGCCCATGCCTCAATGGGAAGAAGCTGAACAACACATCTTTATTTGGGAGCAAGATGTTGCGCCGCCACACTGGCATAGCTCAGTACGCGACTGGTTAAACGACGTCGTATCCGACAGGTGGATTCGGCGCAAGGGGCTGTTGACACAGCGTTTTATGCATGATCTCCACGTTCACACACGATCTGACGCGATCACGTGTATTTGCCTCTGATACCAGCTTATCTATCCGACTTTAGGAACAGTGTTCTTGCAACAATTACTCCTGACACATTGATCAAGGTTTCAGAGCAACTCGCCTATCGACTCGATGTGTGATCGGTGTTCACACTGAATAATTGTAAGAAAAACTGTTTGTGTTTCTCTTTCATTTGGTGTTTTATATATACACTACTGGCCATTAAAATTGCTATACCACGAAGATGACGTCCTACAGACGCGAAATTTAACCAACAGGAAGACGATGCTGTGATATGCAAATGATTAACTTTTCAGAGCATTCACACAAGGTTGGCGCCGGTGGCGACACTTACAACGTGCTGACATGAGGAAAGTTTCCAGCCGATTTCTCATACACGAACAGCAGTTGACCAGCGTTGCCTGGTGAAACGTCGTTATGATGCCTCGTGTAAGGAGGAGAAATGCGTACCATCACGTTTCCGACTTTGATAAAGGTCGGATTGTAGCCTATCGCGACTTTGCTGCTCACGTTGGTCAAGATCCAATAACTGTTAGCAGAATATGGAATCGGTGCGTTCAGGAGGGTAATACAGAACGCCGTGCTGGATCCCAACGGCCTCGTATCACTAGCAGTCGAGATGACAGGCATCTTATCCGCATGGCTGTATCGGATCGTGCAGCCAGGTCTCGATCCCTGAGTCAACAGATGGGGACATTTGCGAGACGACAACCATCTGCAGGTTCTGTTTACAGTATCACGATGGTAGCATCCGCGTTTGGCGACATCGCGGTGAACGCACATTGGAAGCGTGTATTCGTCATCGCCATACTGGACTATCACCCGGCGTGATGGTATGGGGTGCCATTGATTACACGTCTCGGTCACCTCTTGTTCGCATTGACGGCACTTTGAACAGTGGACGTTACATTTCAGATGTGATACGACCCGTGGCTCTACCCTTCATTCGATCCCTGCGAAACCCTACATTTCAGCAGGATAATGCACGACCGCATGTTGCAGGTCCTTCACGGGCCTTTCTGGATACAGAAAATGTTAAATTGCTGCCCTGGCCAGCACATTATCCAGATCTCTCGCCAACTGAAAAGTCTGGTCAATGGTGGCCGAGCAACTAGCTCGTCACAATGCGCCAGTCACTACTCTTGATGAACTGTGGTATCGTGTTGAAGCTGAATGGGCAGCTGTACCTGTACACTGCATCCAAGCTCTGTTTGACTCAATGCCCAGGCGTATCACGGTCGTCATTACGGCCAGAGGTGGTTGTTCTGGGTACTGATTTCTGAGGAGTTATGCACCCAAATTGCGTGAAAATGTAATCACATAGTTTTAGTATAATATATTTCTTCAATGAATACCCGTTTATCATCTGCATTTCTTCTTGGTGTAGCAATTTTAATGGCCAGTAGTGTAATTGTAAGGTGAATGTAATATGTGCTACAAAGCCTTAAAACCCGTATATTCATTTTGAAACACCCTGTATTTAGATATTAAGGTCAAAGTGATATGGGGGCTTTAAATTTCAGCTCAAAGCTACACCCAGCACCCTTAGCTAGTTCAGATTCACAACCTACAGCAGAGACAGAGCGTAAATTGTGCAGCATCTGGAAACTATCTTTACCGTGTACAACAGTTATTGGTTGTGACAGCAGCGTCAGAACGTAGGTTTACACGATTGTTCAAAAGAAATCACTACGTCTGCATAAGTTCGCCTAAACAGCCTCTCTTGCAATCTTCTAAACAAAAACTTTCAGTTCCTTTATGCTGCTGTTTACACGATAATCGTGTTTAGACTGGAGAATTTGTGAGGGATTATTAATAGTGTGCCGGCAACTGAGCGCTGTCGTCTGGGTTGGATGTAATCCAACTCAGAACCACAAGTGGCTCGTAGCAGGGTCTGCTTCATGCGGAGCATATACAAAGTGAAGGAATGTTACGTGTCAGCTCAGCGCTGGAATTATTTTTTGTCGGCGCTAGCATTCCATTTCACACTATAAACAACTGTTGGCGGATGCACAATCATTAAAATTAGGAGACTAGTATTTTACAGCAGCCGTGACCGACCAAAAGGCAAACTGCTGTGGCGAAAATATGTTAAGCCAGATGCTTAAATTGATACACTTCGAAAAAATGAGTCAGCTGTTATGAAAACAGTTTATTTATTTATTTATTTATTTTCCGAGAGCAATTAGAATGGCCAACAATTTCTGTGCGCTGTAGGCTGCAGTTTACTTTTGTACGTATATAGAAATTTGCAGTAGTTTTCACACTCTGGTAAATTTGGAAAGGAGCGCTGGTAAGCACCGTGTACTTGGCGGCTCAACAGTGTTATTACTCGTAACGTTTTGGTAATGACTTAGGGATCGTGATTAATCAAAAATCTGGACGTTATGTTTCGTGCGTTGCCTCATCAGGTCAGACGTCATTTCATCTTGTCTGCGATTCCTTAATGTTTTAGTGAGCAGATTTGATCGGGCAGTGGAGATAATACTTCAGAAGGATTCCCCCCCCCCCCCCTCATGCTACGGTGGGCAACTCATAATCTTATATAAAATACAGAAGTACGATGTTTCATCGAGATTCCCTCGTTCCTACTTCAGTTAAAGTTCTCGAAAAGCGAAAAGGCATATTCCTTCCACTGGCTAAATCGCTGTTATAATGGGTGACCGCTGGACGACACCTTCATATCAATGATTTTATCTTGGAGCTCTTCCATTTGGTTCGTGTCTGCATAGAAAAACAGTAATATCAGAAAATTGAGTCCGCCTTAATGCAAAAACACCTTGTTATTCGTTTATTTCTTTATTCTCTTGAGAGAATAAAAAAATAAACGAATTACAAGGTGTTTTGCATCAAGGCGGGCTCAATTTTCTGGTATTAGTGTTAGACCTTCATCTCATTCGCCCTTCTTGTTTCGACGCTTTAATTACGGTGCATTTTTAACAAGCGTTGCGTAGAAGGTATTCGGGTAATTTCTTATTTAAGAAGACTCATATCTTTTAGGTATAACCAGAAAACAAGTGAGTCTTTAAAGCATCCAGCTCCCACGTAAATAAAGCTTCAAACTTCTGATTACAAGTAAGTTCGTGCGTTAAATATTTGACATTAAGCTTGTAAGCGAGATAGTTTAGAAAAGTTCTTAAATTATGTTTGAAGTATTGTGGAAGTCGCTAAGTTATAAGATACTGGATGACTAAATTATGCATAACTTGTGTTCCGTTTTAAGGAATAGCTAGTTTTTCACGCGTCTGTATGTTTGTGACATTATATCTGCTGAACCGAATGTGGTATAGTGATTTAATATACTGATACCTTCAGTGGTGTATGTTGATACTGTCTACAAAATGTGGTGCGAATACAGTAAACAGTAAAGAGGAAATAAATTAAAACACCATGTCCGATGTGGCAGTTTTACTGCGCGAACAGCTAATAAGTAGTAATCGATAAACTTCTTTCTATTCATCATTTTGTGGCTGTTGCCAGCAAGGAAAATTTTGGCAAAGGTTTTAAATTATGTGTAAAGCTTGTTGCTTTCCAAATGTAATCCTTGTCTTATTGCGTTAAACCTGTAAAAATCAAAATAAAGTTTTTGTTGTTCCCGGAACCCATTAGGAGGCGACATGTAACAGAGATCGGGGTCTATGCCTTAGGATAGTCGCTTGGTAGAGTCTGTGCAAAATACTATGGCGGCCGGTAGATGCGTGGGGAGAGCAGTGGATATTGGCGGGGGTTACGGGCTGGCGCTACAAGGGAATTGCCGAGCGAGGGAGGGGAACTGCAGTACCAAAATGAAGCTCACACTTTTTGCAAATATTAACTGCTGTTCTAAACTGAAGCTCATGTATTCTGTAAATATTAAGGGAAGCCCCTCCACTTGCACACTTGCATGGTGACCATTCAAAAAGATCTGCCACTTCTCCTACGGTAGTATCTAAAAAGAATTTCACTGAAAATGCAGCGGTCTATTTTTGCTTGGCTTGTCAACCATTTGTAACTTTCAAAGAAGCGCCATGAGTGGCGAATTTTGAGTAAAACCTACACATTTCTCATGTTGCCTCGTTAAAATTTTCTTCTTTCGCAAAAAATTAAAATGTCATCTCACTAACATGTTGTCCAGACAGAACTCCAAAACAAGTCTGAAGCAGTGGTTTATTAAATTTATTATGCGAGGTCTGAGGAAAAGTAAGGTCAGTAGCTTATGAAAAAGCACATCCTCGGTACAAAACTAAACGTGTAATGTCTTCACTTATTTTGTTCCATAGCATTTCTTTTTTCACCAGCTGTTGATGGCCGCTAAAAATTACATTCTTTCATCGAAAGAGTCTGTAGTTAGTGGAATAACATGGAAAATAATGAAGTTGTGTATAATAACCATACGGCAAAAATTCTCCTCTTTGTTTGGTATCGTTTGGCAAAATCTCATTTTGATATCTCAAACCGTTTTGAAAAAATGGTTCAAATGGCTCTGAGCACTATGCGACTTAACTTCTGAGGTCATCAGTCGCCTAGAGCTTAGAACTAATTAAACCTAACTAACCTAAGGACATCACACACATCCGTACCCGAGGCAGGATTCGAACATGCGACCGCGTTTTCAAATATGAGGATATTTCGCTCTGGCCTTAGAGCTGGCGTGGCGCGATGCGTGTGCTACATCACATCAATTTTTCTCCAGATTGCTCACAGATAGAGAGCTCCACCCAAGTCTAAAGAAAAATTCGATAAATTAGCTAAATTTCATATGCAACAGCATATTATCTGATATGCACCAAAAGCAAAATTACAGCCCCTATTTTTCATTCAAAGTTTACGAATTTCGCACAATAACTATGACCATTAACGAAATGATGGGCACATCATAATGAACCGGACATATAAAGCTATAAGTAAAGCAAAACTGATTTTTTTTACCGAGTAGTTTCTGTAAAATAGTTCGAGAAAGAATGCAGAGTGTCCGTCTTGGTTCTGACATCGCCGACTGGCCAAAAGATGGCAAACGTTGTCTCCCCCCCCCCCCCACTCCCGAACAAAAGAATGAACTCGCCCAGCGCTTTGGACGAAAACTGGTCACTGCGCTTCGGCCACGTATTTTGTGCGGACTCTGTAATGTATATAACCTTGTAAGAGTTCCTTCCACCTGTTACTCGGAACTTCTGTGGTGTCCTGTGAAGTCCAACTCCCGGCCGCGGCTAGAATCCACGTAGTGCTGTCGATGTGCGGCGCGTGACATATAGCTCCATGTTTACTCTGATACGTTTACTCGAACCACCTGATTGATCTTATGCATTGCTATAGTGTTAAATCAGTCTTAAGAAAGAGGGTCGCTGGCGACAAAGTGGCACTCGAGAGAGGAACAGAACTAGCACGACTCGTGTATCACTGGTAACTGCTCTTGAGAAATACGGCTACTACCAGAGACGCCCGCAGATCCGACCACTGGATTGCAAAATGTACCCCACAAAGCCGATACGCCGCCTCTAATCGCTTTCTAGCTACCCACGCCGATAATTTCCTCCGAAAAGTAAAATAACAGTTTTCAGTCAACAGGAAAAAAGCCAACATCTTAAAATTTGACGTAGTCCCAAAACGGGAGTATGCGACCTCTATAATGTACATATAATAATTTATTATTTCACACATCGCTTAAAAATTAGAATATTTACAGCAGCGGTTTCTGCACTTGATTGCCATCTTCAGATGTGATTAATCTGTTAACAGCTTCGTCAAGACATGCAACAATTCCAGCTAGCTATTTTGCATAGTTTTAATCTATGGACGGGTAAGATTAAAACGTTTTGGACGAATATCATTCCGTAGTAGTATTTTAATCATAAGCCAAAAAGTCACAAAAGCTACTTCCTGTTTTCTTTTAAAACTGCGACGAAGAAAACAAAACAGAACAATTTGTGAATACAGTTTTGGTTTAAATTTATGTATCACAAGAAAGAGAGAAACAGTTTGTCTGATGGTTGCAGTGCCCTACTATCGTAAGTAAATCTGAATATGAAAAAGTTAACGAAACAGCACATTTTCAGAGCACAGCACGGCATTTTCTTTCTCGCAGTCGCTTTTAACAGAAAACTTGCAAATTGTAGCTTAAAAAGTATATACTTCATGTTAATATGAAATTTTATGAGAACATAGTGTAAAATTTTTAATCAAACTGATCAAACATTTTTCAAGAGCTTTCCCACAATGGAACATTATTTTCTATAATATATACACTAAAAGTATATAGCCCATATAAGTACAAACACTCATTAAAGTATCGTGTAAAAATTTGGAGTAAATCAGTCAAGAAGTTGTGGAGGGTTTTTTCTAACAACTTTTCCGTTTTATATGTTACATTTTTGCAGTATATTAAAAATATGTGTAGCCTATGTATGTTCCAACACTTATTAGAATATCATGAAAAATGTGAAGTATATCAGTCGAGAACTTTTCGAGATCTACGCTAATAGCTTTCCCTCTTTTTATATGTTCGTTGGACTATGAGTAAAAATTTTAGATAAACTGGTCAAGAACTTTTCGAAATTTTTGGTAACAACGGTTCCCATTTCTATATTATATATTCAGTTATGTACCATATGTATTAAAAACATAAAGAGATTATGTCCGTCAGAATTTTATTACAGCATGTTGAAATGTTTGAAGTAAATCACTCAAGAGGTTTCCGAGAAAGTAGATAGATTCAAATTTCTAGGAACCATGCTGTCGTACAGGGGAGACCTAGATCAAAAAGACAAAATTGAGAAATTTAACTACTTAAATGGCGCTATCAGGAGAGCCCTCCATCGTAACGTAAGAACAGAAACATATCTAAAATTTTATAAACTAATGTCAGTACCAACATTACTATATGGAAGTGAATCTTGGGTAATGAAAAAGCAAGATAAAAGAAGATTACAAGTCAATGAAATGAAATTCCTCAGGTACATAGCACGATACACCAAGCTAGACTACAAAAAAAATACAGATATCAGGGAGGAATTAAATATTTTCGATATAAACAGTAAGATTGACGAATACCGACAAAAACAGATATCCCATCTGTTACGAATGGACAAATCAAGATTGCCACTAAGTTTTTGGCGGTATACTCCGCAAGGTAAAAGATGCATTGGAAGACCTGGAAAACGATGGAAGAACCAGGTCTATCTGCAACAAGCCGAGGAAAAGGCTAATGCATGACGGAAGAAGAAGAAGAAGAAGAAGAAGAAGAAGAAGAAGAAGAAGCGTTCCGAGACTTTCAGTAACAAAATTAAACGACGACTTGTCTTTATAGATGTCAATGGACGTATCAGAACCTCAGACATTAAAAGAAACTCCTTTATTTTAATACGTGATGATGCGATGTGTACTCATAGACGTATATTACAAGATTTCATCACGTTTACAAAGCTTAACTGGAATTGCTACATGTCTTGGCGAAGCTATTAACGGATTAATCACATCGGAAGTTGGCAGTCAAGTGCTGATACCGGTAATGTGAACACTGTAATTTTTAAGCGGTCTTCGGCGTAATAAATTATCAGAGGTTTACGAGTAAGATGTGCAAAGTGAGCTGGGGCTGGGGCTCCATCCTCTTCCATTCATCCCCACTTACGTTCTGCGAGCATTTTTATCACACTTCTGTATGGACTAAACCGACTGCTAACGATAGTACCAGCGCGTCTGTATATACTGTGTTACTCCTCCTTGATAAGCACTGCAAACGCTGGAACAGTACTTTGGGATTCGACACAGTAGCGTTCCCCGTACAAATGTTATGCACTTCCTCAGAACGCTCCCAACAAGCCCACGTCTTCCATTTGCCTTCCTTAGCACTGATTTTACATGATCACCCTATTTATTATAAGTTCTTTATTACTCACAAATATTGATACAATTTGACGTTCTCAAGTGGTCCACTATAAAGGGGGTAACTGAATACTATCGGTTTCTTTCTCTGTCACAGGCATACACATTTAAAATGATCTGCAAAAAACTACGCCAAGTAAAAATGTTGGCCAACTCTTTCAGCATTTTTGAACAACGATACTTTCCAGTAGTTCTGGAAATGTGACTAGTGTCCGATGTCTTTTACATGGGTAATTGACACAATACACTGGGGTCATTTTTAAAGTAAGAACTGACAGCGCATCGTTTCCTTTCCTCTCATCCTGTCACGTGGCGTCCGTTCAAGGTCGGCCACTTTTGGGCAGTCTCTCACTACACCGCCATTACGTTTCACGTCTCTGTCGGTGTTGGTTGTATGGTTATACTGCTTCGTTTGCCGCCGTCTCAATTCCTAATCCGGCCGATTGTGAAGTGCGCTCGGTTATCCGCTTCTTAAACGCAAAAAAGTTCGTCCTACTGAAAATCACCAGGAGCTCGGTCAAGTTTATGGTGCAAGTGTAATGAATGTTGGAAATGGGTGTAAATGGAGAAGAAAGGACAAATGTTCATGATGAAGAACTGGACAGCCTACTGTCATGAATGAAGGAACGCTTGACACAGAAAGTTGATGAGGCAGTTTGCCAAAACAGGCGCTTCACTATTGGCGAGCTGCTTCGGAAATTTCCACAAGTTTCAAGGTCAGTAGTCTTTTATTACTGGCAAACTTCACTACGAGAGCAAAAGAATGTGTGTGAGATGGGTGTGGAAAATGTTGACAGGAGAAAACAAAACTAATGGCACATTATTTGTCCGTTTTGGAGCTCTGTCACAAGGATGGAGATTCCATATAATAAACGTCAATCCACTAAGCGGCATCATTTAAACTCCGCGACGAAACAACGAAAATTCAAATGAGAACCATCAACATGGAAAATCATGGCCACGGTTTTTTTGGAACCGAAAAGGCACTCTTCTGTTAGACCTTTGCCAAGAGGAATGGCAATAAATGCTTGAGCGATGCTATTCAAAATGGCCGGCGGGGACTGCTCTCTAGCGACGTCGTTCTGCTTTACGACAATGCTCACTGTCGTTATCCACAAGACAGCGCTGATATAGCACAATCAAACTTTCATCTGTTTGAAAAACTGAAGGAATTTCCAGGTGGAAAGCGCTTGGAAAATGATGACATGTTGAAAGAAACTGTTATTAACTGGTTTAACGGTCAAGTGGCAGAGTACTTTGATGTTGGGATCCAAAAGCTGGTGCCAAGACTTGACAAATATTTTAATGTTCATGGTGACTATGTTCAAAAGTGAAGAACTGTGCGTATTGTAGTTTGTGATACAATTTACGTTCATTAATAAAGTTTCTCTTACTCCATTACAAATCAGTTCTCACTTTAAAAATAACCCTCGTAGCTGAACGGCATTCCCACAGTTTCTCTTAGCATGTACAGTGTCATTACAGTAGGGCTGACTCACTGCACACTTCGACTTGTAAACACAGACCGTACTTTTACACACCTCTGTAACAAGGCTGATCACGCCAAAGCATCGAACACACCATGCACAGTGAACCAGTGGAGTCTCCTGTTTGTAACGTCCTCATGTACACGCACATGTTGGTCAGGTATGACTACCCTACAAAAGTAGCAACTACATACACCAAACTTTTGAGAATAAACTGTAGTGAATGAAATGGCATGCCACACATTCATGGCAAAGAATAAACTGTTTCCATAAGGTGAGGTTCAACAGCCGTAAAGTATTTTATAAAATGCATTTTAACCTTCAATTGCTTAACTGTCCCATTCTACCGGTTTTGGTTTTTAACCATCATCCAGGATGTAGGGCACAACAGATTTGTTAAAAGTACCCCGTGTTCCTTTGAAGCTGGACAATATCAAAATTATCCAGTGAAATTGTACAAACACCTAACAATTTGTCTTAGAATACTGACAGTCATATCTCATGTCGAATAGGCAGACATCATAGGAAAAACAAGACAAACCTCGTCTTAATGTACTGACAGTCTTGTTTTTCCTGTGATGTCTGTGTGTTTGACATGAGATATGACTGGTGGTATCCTAAGTCAAATTATGTCAGGTGATTGTACAGTTTCACTGGATAATTTTGATATTGGTCAGCTTTAAAGGAATATGGGATGCTCTTAAATAATCTGTTGCAAACGAAACCGGTAGATGACTAATGGGACCAATAAACAGCTGATGGTTAAAACACATTTTAAAAACGAACAAAATGTCTGTTCTTCAGCTTCACACTGAATATGCTTTACAAATGGATGATTTATTGCAATGCGAACCGTGTTTATCTGATTTAGCAGAAACTAAGAAGCACCTGCTGGAATCTCTACGGTTAATCTTCAGTTACACGCTTGTCTAGTTTCGTTAGTATTCGCTCATGCAGAGTCCAGTGTGTAAGGCGTGTCACCTGAAAACGGATTTACGTGACTTGCGTTCACTGCCAGAAAACGCGGCACTCCGTTCGACACTGGACGTGCAGTGAAGTGCGGTTGCCCTAGTGCTGCCGCGTTTGTTCTCCCAGCCACCGGCATTGTCTCAGCGTTAACTAGGCACCACCGTTCCGCACTAGCATGTGGTCCGTTATTGGATTTTTTACAGCTTTTTTACGACCCGCCATTTAATGCAGGCATCAAATCCGCTGCGTTATGTACGGATAAAGCAAGTGTTAGAAATGAAACAGTTACGGGTTACAAGGATTTTCGAACAGGTGTTGGTGGAGTGAAGAAGTTTAAAACTAGTAGTCAAAGCTATGACTGTTTCTGGCTGGTCCCGCGTGTGCAAACTATTTCAGACTTACAGTGAGGTACTGACGTAGATAACAGCCACCTACAAAATCTAATATATAAAATTGAATCTTTGTTTGTTTATCTTCTATGCGTTCCTGTACAAACGCTCGTGAAGGTTTCTGTGGGCGTAAGAACCACCTACCACGCGCAAGGGGGAGGGAGGGTGGAGAGGTGGTCGGTAGTGGCTGACATAGCTTAACTCTCGAACGTCTGAAGCAATTTCAGTCAACTTTTATTATAAACTTTATTGCGCACAAGTTGTGCATATTAAGATACATTATTTAACACGGAGGTCTATCATTGATTTCACACGGTTTTTACACGTTAGCACGTGGTATCAGTCACAATGTTTTTCACAGAGTTCACATATGCATATCGAGTCCGGGTAGTGGTATGTCTTCGTCCTGCAGATTATGTGATGGTACCCGTGGACCGCCAAGGAATTTATGAAGTGTCTCAGCTCCTGGTTTGTGCCGATCCATGCTCTGTTCATCATGGACTTTGAAGAGTAGAACTCTGGCCATATCTCCTCCCCTTTTCTTCTCCCTCTCTAGCCGAAGTTTCTTCCAGTTGTCTGTGTAGGGCAAGTTGAATTTCCGTCTCAGGTCCTCTGCTAGAAATTTTTCTCTGGCGAGTTCGTACGCTAGTCTTGACTTGGTGTACTTGGAAATTCCGAGAGCTGCCTTCAGGAATCTGGCTCTCACTTTTTCCATTCGTAGTAGGTCTCCATAGCTTAGCTTTTCTCATGTTATCTCTATTTCGTAAGTTAGAATATGAACGATTTTGGCTTCGAAGAGGGCCATGGCCGTATTTAGGGGTAGTTTGCTTAGTGGCTTGGTGTGGTAGATAGCTTTGGTTGCAGCTGCTGGCCGTTGTGTTGTGTGGATTCTGTATGAGAGTGTGCTGTTGTCCGAACAAGTTACGCCCAGATGTTCGTAGTTTGTAGAGGTTCTCGTTTGAGGTATATTTTGTCCTTCGTGCATAGGCGTCCTCCTTTTCTGAAGACCATATTACAGTCTTCTCTGCGTTTATCTGCAGTCCGTTGTGTTGAGCCCATGTTCCAAGAGCATTTATTCCTTTCTGTAGTTCATTTGTGTCGTGTGACCCCACCACCGTGTCGTCTACGTATATATAGATTTTGAGGGACGGAGCCGAAGTTATTATTTGCTAGGGCCACGTCGTCTGTGGTTACGTTGAACAGAAGGGGACTTGAGGGGGGTCTCCTTGTAACACTCCATTTGTCTGTGTAATTTCTAGCGAGGTTGTTACGTTGGCTGATATTACGATGGTGTTTTTGCTCAGGATATTGTGTGTCAAGACACTTAGTTCCTTGTTTTGTTCCACCATTTGTTCTAGTTCGGCGCATGTTATGGTCCTGTTCAGTCATCTTTTGTAGATATGGGCTCATTATTTGTACAATTATTTGGTTGTTGTGAGGAGACGAGATATGTAAAAATATTCTATATAGACCGATATTAGTATTGAATCAATATTTTCGGAGACGCTAGATTTATCGGTCACAGTCACGGCGCCGATCCAGTCCTAGAATTCGGGGTGAGGGCAGGGGCAGAGTCAACGACATATCAGGATAAAATTATGTAAGCCTGAAGGAATCTCTGTCAGTATTAACACGCATACTACTAGCTACTTGGAAAAGTTTACTGTGATAGTGAGACATCCGTAAAACACTTACGGTAGAGGATTTGGAGTGAAACGGAATGGCGTAAAATTATAAATCTGGAACGCTTGGAGAAATTTCAGCGGAATTTGGTACAGACACGACTCATCATTTGTATAGAAGTTCTACGGGAATAAGAACCCCTACTATCACTACGAGCGGAGGCGACTATGAGAAGGGGTATCGGTATTTCTTTCCATAAGTAGTTGACTCTGGTTTCTTAAGCAGTATGAAGCGCACTCTGTCTCTTATTTGCGTTGCTCAGAGCATCAACCACATAGTGGGAATGAGCGTTGCAGGGAGCCAATAATTTTGCCAGTGTGTTTCGGAACCAAAGATCATGCTAAACGGCTCAATACCATATATACATTTAATGTCCTCTTTAGAGTCGCGTGATGGAAAACAGCGGAGAGACTGACAGTTCCTAGCGACAGTCATTTTTCTCGAAACAAAAATCAGTGACTGGCATAATCACAAGTTTCCGCGGAGAAATCAGGTGAAACTGCAGAGTGAAATTCGATAGAGATAGAGATGAAATATGCAAATATATGTTAAGCATGTCAGGTGTGTGAGGTACATGTGACATATGCATACACTTCTTATAAGTGTGCATACTTGGAAAGAAAAAGAGGCACAGCAACGCATGCCAGGCACGGCTAGTATCTAATACAATCTGACAACCTAAATGATTGTGACAAGCATAAACATGTTTTATGCAGACAAATTTCATTGCGTAGCGATTTTAAGAATATAAACTTGTTATCAGTCCCTTCGCCGATTGGGTACGATATGCATCAGAGGTGCAAACCACTCGAGACAGAAAACTTGAAGAAAAAGAGAATAGAAAAGTGTATGTTCGTAATTGAGCATACAGTGTGCATGGCTACCACACGAAGATCCCACGTTTTATCATCTCCAAGGATTTTTCGGAAAAGGAGAGACTAGTTTTAGAACCTTAGGACCTGCTGGTGGAATAAATCTGTGTTCATTACCCGTTTCGATCATCTGATTATTAGTGATTATCATCAGGCATCATAAAATTAATTAAAACACCCTAAAAGACAATTTCCTTACTTTGTTGTCAAAATAAAAAAATCATCGTGCATCACTGCTGTCAAAAGTAATAGGCGAAATGCATTGACGTCGTTCGTTAATCTTGGTACCCTGTCATGAGCAGATTCCATCCTGTATGTTGAGAATTCGCCACGCTACAGAGAATTTCATGATGATAAAACCAGCACATAAAATTTTATTTCGTGAACACCTGTTGAATGTTCTGTAATGTGACGTATTTCGAATATGCACGAGGTGTGGAAGTATCACCTGCACAAAATATCGGGCGTATCAAAAAGGACTTCGCAAGTTTGAAAATTCGTACAAACTTATTCAAACGACTTACAGACTTAGTCTCTGTGTCATCTTGAAGGAAAATAGACGAAGTTTCGACTCGAGTAGTCCACTTGTACAGAATCGCTCCACCGATGTGCTAGCGGCAGTTGCAGCAAAGATGACTGCCTTCACCTGTCGCGGGAATACTCGCTGTGCGGTTTGCTGAAGAGTCGAAGTCTGCGACAGCAGAAAGACATTGATGACCAAGATGCAGTAAAAACACTTGATATGCGAGGGGGTACAAAGAAAAAAGCAATGACATTGCCGTGGGCGGAGCTTGTGTAGTACCTATTTCGGATGCTATTCGTTATAGCGCAACTCTTTGACAGTACAGTGCCACCTGTGTTGTCGACCTGGTTTGTTCTGTTCATCTGCAGTGATTCTTTTTGCTAGCGCTGTTTGTTTCGTTTTTTATGATGGCAAGTTTAAGTGAATAACATGCAGCTGTGAAATTTTGTTTTTCTACTCGGTAAAAATGCTGCTGAAACTGTTTTAATGTTGAAAACAGCTTACCAAGATGACACTATGAGAAAAACTCAGGTGCAAGAGTAGTTTGATCGATTTAAAAATGGCGACATGTCGATTGATGACATACCTCGTTCTGGACGTCCAACAACTGCCAAAATCGACGAAAACGTTGAAAAAATTCGAGAGATTGTGCTCACAGACCGTCCACAGACAACTGATCAACGGTCAGAGATTCAAGAGTTTTCTTGAAGCTCAGTCCAGATAATTTTAACGGAAATTTGGGAATGATAAAGGTTGCTGCCAAGTTTGTTTCTCGTGTTCTGTCTGACAATCAAAAGGAACGTCGAGGTGAAACATGTCGTGCTTTGAAAGAACAACTTGAAATTGATCCAGATTTTCTGTCAAGGGACATTACTGGTGATGGGTCGTGGTGCTATGGTTACCACCCAGAAACAAGCCAATGGAAGACGTCATCGTCAACCAGTCTAAAAAATGTTGTCAAATCAAATCAAACATCAAAACAGTGCTGATTTTCTTTGTTGATGCCAAGGGCGTAGTTCATTCAAGGTTTGTTCCCCCAGGTCAAACCGTCAATCAAACACTTATATGGAACTTTTAAGAAGACTGCGTAACAGTGTTCGTCAAAAAAGAACCGATTTGTGGCAGACAGAAAACTAGTTCTTCCACCACGACAACACACATGCACATACAGCCATCTCTCTTAGACAGTTTTTGACTAAAGATGGCGTGGTTCCACTGACCCTCACCCCTTACTCGCCCGACCTGACTCCGTGCGACATTTTCTTATTTCCACGCATGAGAAGGGGCATGAAAGAGCACGGATTTGACAACACTCAAGAAGTAAAGAAAAAACCGAGGGAGGTGCTGTAGCCATTTCTAAAGATGACTACAAAAATATTTCGAACTGTGGAAGCACCGGTGGGACAAAAGTATTAGTTGTAATGGAGAGTATTTTGAAGGGGATAAGGTTGTTATGTAAATTGTTCGAAAATATGTGGCTTTTAAAAATAATTCCTTTTTTTTTGGTACCTCCTCGTATTTTGCTATAAAATGACGGCAAAACTGTATCTGCAAGTAAAAGGTATGAATCAGTACGAGTTTTCACATTTGTAAAGTCGATTTTGATGCACCCGTTATATGAATATTTTATTCCTTGTTGTGTGTACTAGAAACGTGTTTGTTGTAACTGCGCCCGGGACGGTCGCGGGGTAGCAATGACGGAAAGCGCGGCGGGACCCGCGGAGAGGCCCGCGAACAACAACACAACGGGAGAGGACGGACACGACCAACGAAGGACAGAACGAATACAACAAGATCGAACAACGGAGTCACAAGGAAACAAACACGTCCACTCATACGCAGAACAAGGAAGTAAACTGTCTAATGTGAGGCGAGGTGTTAACCGACGTACGCTTGATTAGACTGGCTGGCTGAGCGAGAGGCAGGCGCTTAAGTATGCTATCGGGGGCGCCGCTATTGGCCGCTGGAACCACGTGTTCCACTGTGGCGCCCTCACACTAAAAACGGGCCAGGAGGCGCGCGCCGCCACAGCTTACGGCGCGATGGTGCAGACACCTTTATGGATCTTCGACGTCCATCACGTCTGGCGCGGATTCAAATTCAGCAGCGCGCGGTACCAGAGTGTTGATTCAGCCATGCACGAGAGCTGAGCGAATGTATGGAAAATTAATTACAGACGGAACACAAGCTCATATTATGGGAGGCTGGGTAAGGAAATTCTAAATATGGGCTCCTTCCGAATGCGACTGCAACACCTTAACCGCCGGACCACCTTGCTAGTGAGGACAACTGAAAGGCTGTTTGGTTTCTGAAGCCTCCTACACAGGCGCATAACGCGCAGGCCACATGACATGCCTATAACGTCTACTATGCAAGGGAGGCAGCAGCAGTCGTCAGCGAGTCGAAGTCCTAAGCGAACGTCAGCAACATCTAGTACAATTTACTTGGCGACTGACGGTAGGGAAAGAGTCGTATCAAGGATTTTGAGCTCTCGGTTCAAGTAATAAAACTAACTACACTCTGAGGAGAAAAAACGAAAGGGCGATGCACCGCGAAGGAAGTATCCGAACGGAACGGAAACTGGTAGATGTTATGAACATGAACATGTACAGACAAACAAATGATTACAGTTTCAGAAAAACTGGGGGTATGATCCATACAAGATGAGGAGCTTCACAATTTGATGAAGTCAATAAGGCGTTGATCCACTCCTGGGCCTTATGCAATGAGTTATTCGGCTTGCCATTGATTAATAGTTGTCGGATGACCTCTTTAGGGATATCGTGCCGTTGTCTGTCCAATTGGCACGTTAGATCGTCAAAATAACTAGCTGGTCAGAGGGCGCTTGCCATAATGGTCCAAGCGTCCTAAGTTGGATTCAGCGTCCTCGCTCGCCAAGGTAGCGTTTTGCATGAACGAAGGCAAACAGTAGAAACTCCCACCAGTGTGCGGGTAGGCGTTATTTTGCTGAAATGTAAGCCCAGGACGGCTTGCCACGAAGGGCATCAAAACGGGGCGTAGACTATCGTCACCGAGCCAGGTAGAGCAGTGGTTACCACAGTGCAGTCGCATTCGGGAGGACGACGGTTCAAACCCTCGTCCGACCGTCCTGGTTTAGGTTTTTCGTGATTTCCCTAAATCGCTTCATGCAAATGCTGGGATGGCTCCTTTGAAAGGGCACGGCCAACTTCCTTCCCCATCCTTCCCTAATCCAATGGGATCGATGACCTCGCCGTTTTGTCCCCTCCCCCGAACCAACCGCCGGCCGGTGTGGCCGTGCGGTTAAAGGCGCTTCAGTCTGGAACTGCGTGACCGCTACGGTGGCAGGTTCGAATCCTGCCTCGGGCATGGATGTGTGTGATGTCCTTAGTTTAGTTACGTTTAATTAGTTCTAAGTTCTAGGCGACTGATGACCTCAGAGGTTAAGTCACATAGTGCTCAGAGCCATTTGCACCATTTGAACCGAACCAACCAACCAACCAGTGACATAGAATATCGCCGACGTGCCGCTGTGCTGTAAGGATGCAGCGGAAGACAGCCAAAGAAGTCCTGCTATGAAATGAGATAGTACCACAGACCACCACTGTCTGAGGCGTCACCAGGCACGTTTTGCTGGTCGTCGGTGCTCAGTTCCAAGCGGGACTCACTTGTGAAAACAATTTTTGCTCCAGTCAATGATATCTCAGGCCGAAGACGTGTTCGGAGGCATTCCCGGATGACGGTGGGATACCATCCTGACTGTTGCCCGTGTTAGGGCTCGACAATCAAGGGTTATGGTCTAGGGTGCCATTTCTTTTCATAGCAGGAGCACTTCGGTTGTCATCAGTGGGACCCTTACAGCACAGCGGTACGTCGACGATATTCTACGCCCTGTTTTATTGCCCTTCATGGTAAGCCGTTCCGGGCTTCCATTTCAGCATGATTCCCGCCGCGCACGGCGACAGTCTCTGCACTCTGTCTTCGTACTTCTCAAACCCTAGTTTGTCCACCAAGGTAGCCGGACCTCTCTCCAGTTGAGAACGTTTAAAGCATTTTGGGCAGGGCCTTTCTACCAGCTCGGAATTTTGACGATCTAACGCGCCAGTTGGACATAATTTGGCACGACAACCCCTCAGGAGGACATCCAAAAACTCTATCAATAAATGACAAGCCGAATAACTGTTTGCATAAGGGCTAGAGGTGGACCAATGCGCTATTGACTTTCTCAGTTTATCTAGGTCTTTCTCTTGAATAAGCCATCCATTTTTTAAAAACTGTAATGATTTGTCTGTACACGTACGTCACATCTACCCATTTTCGTCCCATTCTGCTAATTTCTCCTTGGCGCGTCGGTTCTTTCTCCATGTAAGAGTGTATGCTGTAGTGGAAAATCATGCTGTACTACCGTCAGCAGCTACGTGAACATTAATTAATGCCACCAGTATCGATTGTTTCTAACCAGAAACCACAGAGAAGAAATTTTTGGTTCAGCCCTACAGTGCCTGCATGGGTACACGATTTTATATTCCGTTCCATCTTTCTCTACATAATGTCAACAACACGAACTGGAAGCAAGACTCAATACATAGAACGTAAACGTTGTTCAGAAATTTTTTTGTGTAGTAGCAATCGAGACTGGTCGTCATAATTAAAGTTTACCTAGGAGCGACAAGATTTTTGACAAATATCTGCAAGCTACAGGAACACTAACTACTGAAAATAATCGCATAGATTCACCCAGTTTGCACAGTTACCGTCAACGGCGTGACTACATAATGGCGAGTTCCAGACTGTCCTAGAAATTAGCATCCAGTACATACGTAACAGTAGTCACGCGCCGGGTCGGTGAGCGGACAGCGTATGTTTCGTAAACAGATGTCATATTATTAATTGACTCTACACAGAGCCGCGAAAGTTTTAAGTATGCACTTGCACAATATACTGATAAGTGATACGTATGTGCAAACTGGAATGCCCCGTAAGCTGAAGAAGACCTAAGAGCAAAAAAGTAAAAGCCTCCTATGAACAGCCAGGCCAGGGAAAAAGAGCGCCTGCGAGGTGAAAGGCGTGCCGCCCGTTGACTCTGCAGTCGAGAGGCGCCGCTATCGCATACCGCTGACGTGTCAGGTGCCGTAGGCACGGCCGCAGTGAGCGGGCTGACTTATCAGCGGCTCGAGCGGTCTCTATCTTATCGGCATGGAAAAAGCATTTCTACCTGTTATCAACAAGTCTTCTGATAACTTATCCGAACAATGAAGGTCGAAAAGCACCAATATCTATCGCTGTGGTTCCACATTATATCAGTCTTGCCAATGCCACGGATACGTCTATACGCAAGGCGATATTGTGCTTTTTATACCATCTGTCGGGTTAATACCAGTCTTGTAGTCGAAGTCACTCAAGCATACAGTATTTGGCTGGGGAGGGGGGGGGGGGGGGTGGGGGCAGAGAGACGAGGATGGAGTAAGGTTAGCGATCATCAGTCTATGCTCAGTTTCCTTGATTACACCGCAAACAACCCCAAAATGTTTTAAGAGGAGAGGGCACTTGACTTTGACGAGCGTGAGACGTCCGTCTGTTGGATGCAGACATTGGGCGGACTCCCTCCCCAACCTCCATGCCTCCCCCTCCCCCGAAAAAACCATCCCTTTCCATATCCTTCCTTGCGCTATTTGAAAGGAGTAGGCTATATGCCAGCACGGGGTTCCGATCCGAGAGTTCCGGAACCCGTACAGAAAATTAGAACAGAGCGCAATATAAACATCATTTCCGCCATTTTCGTTGCTCATGGAAACCACAGATTGCATGTTGTACCACCATACAGTGAGACTTTCAGAGGTGGTGGTCCAGATTGCTGTACACACCGGTACCTCCAATACCCAATAGCACCTCCTCTTGTATTGATGCATGTCTGTATTCGTCGGGGCATACTATCCACAAGTTCATCAAGGCGCTGTTGATGTCCCACTCCTCAATGGCGATTCGGCGTGAATCCCTCGAGTGGTTGGTGGCACACGTCGTACATAAACAGCCCTTTTCAATCTATCCCAGGCATGTTCCATAGGGTTCATGTCTGGAGAACGTGCTGGCCATTCTAGTCGAGCGATGTCGTTATCCTGAAAGAAGTCATTCACAAGATGTGCACGATGAGGGCTCGAATTCTCGTCTATGTAGACGAATGCCTCGCCAATATGCTGTCGATATGGTTGCACTGTCGGTCAGAGGGCGGCATTCACGTATCGTACAGCCGTTACGGTGCCTTCCATGACCACCAGTGGCGTACATCGGTCCCACATAATGCCACCCCAAAAGAGCAGTGAACCTCCACCTTGCTGCATTCGCTGGACCGGGTTGCCTTCAAACACGTCTCCGACAATTGTCTGGTTGAAGGCATATGCGGCACTCTTCGGTGAATAGAGCGTGATGCCAATCCTAAGCGGACAGTTCGGGATGTTGTTGGGCCCATCTGTACCGCGCTGCATGGTGTCGTGGTTGCAAAGATGTAACTCGCCATGGACGTCGGGAGAGAAGTTTCGCATCATGCAGCCTATTGAGCACAGTTTGAGTGGTAACATGACGTCCTGTGGCTGCACGAAAAGCATTATTCAGCATGGTGTCGTCGCAGTCAGAGTTCCTCGGAGTCATAGACCGTAGCTAGCGGTCATCCACTGCAGTAGTAGCCCTTGGGCGGCCTGAGCGAGGCATGTCATCGGCATTTCCTGTCTCTCTGTATCTCCTCCATGTCCGAACAACATTGCTTCGGTTCCTTCCGAGAGCCTGGACACTTCCCTTGTTGAGAGTCCTCCCTTGCACAAAGTAACAACGCGGACGCGATCGAGCCCCGGTATTCAGCACCTAGGCATGGTTGAACTACAGGCAACACCTGTCGTGTACCTCCTTCCTGGTGGAATGACTGGAACTGATCGGCTATCGGACTCACTCCCATCTAATAGGCACTGGTCACACATGGTTGTTTACATCTTTGGGCGGGTTTAGTGACATCTCTGAACAGTCAAAGGGACTGTGTGATACAACATCCGCAGTCGACGTCTCCACAGTCCACGTATAACTTTAGGAGTTCTGGGAACCGGGATGATACAAAACTTTTTCTGATGTGTGTATATTCATTCATAACGACGTCAACCCTGCATTGCAGCACACTTCACCACACTCTTCTTTTTTCGATATATCGAGAGCCGATATTGATATTTTTAAAGCATGTATATATATAACCCTGCATTGCAGCACACTTCACCACACTCTTCTTTTTTCGATATATCGAGAGCCGATATTGATATTTTTAAAGCATGTATATATATATATATATATATATATATATATATATATCGATGTTTTAAAAATATCTTTATCGGCTCTCGATATATCGAAAAAAGAACCGTTAAATCGACGTAAGAAATATCGATTTACTTGCCTATAAAAATGTCGGCTGCACGTTGTAAATATACTGCCGGTAAATATACTGTCGGTAAGTTTTAATTACTGATTTATTATAATAATGTACATCAACAAGCTAGCAGCCTGCTTATCCCCCTTGGAGCAACAATTGAAAGAAAAACGATCCACGTCCACGCTTGGCGATAACCACTTTGCTAACGATGGTAACTGCATGCAAGTGGCACAATAAAACGTGTCCGATGTGTCCGTCGTTCGGTTTCGTCACATGTGATTTGTCCGGAACACTTCTTCTCGACTTCTCTGTTTTTTTTTTTTTTTTTCATTTCTGTTAACGCCAGCGACCTAGCAGTTGTAGTATCAAAATTGCTTAGTGAGGCTAAACGTTTTAGTTTCTGTTGATAGCACCTAGCGCCATTACGTCAGCATTTCCCTTCACACATCTCCGCCGACCTCAAAGGCCAACCTTCTCATTTAGATTTTTGTTTATCAATTTCGACAACTGTTTTTGAAGAATGCCGAAGTGAGGAAAAAATAGTATACTTGTTTCGTTAAAACGCAGGACGTGATGGAAACTCAAAAAGTAGGAAGATTCCTTCACACAGTGAAAGTAAAATTATGTTCTAGTACAATTTCAAAAGAACAACTTCAAATATTTACTGAAAATTGCGAACGAATAAAATGTAAAATAAAAATATCGTCACTCGATATTATTATTTTGATATCGTTATATTGGAGGAAAAAATATGGATATATATTGATATTTTATCAATGGCTCTAGCTATTACGCATTACGTTATTATTGTTACCGCTTCTGACCCGCCCGGATAGTTTACATGTTGTAGCTCAGGTTCTGGGACGGAGAGAGGCACCGGCTCCGGATGGAATTCGACCGGCGGATTAACAAAGGGGGTCGGTGAGCCGGACAACCGGGAAGTGTTTTCTAGGTGGTTTCCCACACCCCATTAGGTGAATACCTGTCTGGTATCAAAGTCCTCCTTCACTTACACGATTCGCAAACATTTAGAAAACTTTCGCTTACTTTCATATGAATGAAACTACACGCTGACGATTAGGGTATACACATTCCGTCCCGGTACGTGTTGGTAGGGGGCGGGGGGGAGGGGGGGAGACGTTTGGCGGGGTGGCTGCAGCTAGGGCATCCGCTCACGCCTTAAATTAACCATGCCAGATCTGTTCATAACCATTCCCACTCACCGTCGATGCAGAAGCAGAAGGATTATTTTTTCTTTTTGCAGCCACAAGTGTATAAAAGTGGTGGTGAATTTTGCTAAGTTGTACCGCCCTGCTGATACGGCAGAAGAGCCATTGCTAATTACACAACCCGAAATAATATTTGCTGCATTTTGGGGTTGTTTCTTCGGCCGAAGCACGAGCTATTTGCTTCCCTTATTTCTACTGGATGTCAACCAATAAATGAGAATAAAACGCTGTGTTAACGGCACACAGCAGCAGAGACAAGGTTCGATCATTGTCGTTAACGACCGAGATTAGTGAAGTACTACAGACTTATAGCAGCGGACACAAGTAAGACCGTTCTGTACACACTACCGCGTAGCAGAGTAATGTTGGAAACTACTACTTCTCAGCTCACAGTTATTAACAGCGATACTCTTTCAAATCATATAAAACATCTACATACAGCACTCAACATATGCGTTATGAAGGTTGTTGTAACCGTGACCGGAACGGTCGCGGGGTTGCCGAGAACGAAGGCGCGGCGGGACCAAACGGGAGCGGCCCGCGAACAAACAAAACGAACGTGGAAGGACGGACACGAACAACGACGGACGACCGAGCAAGACCTAATGAACAACAACACGCAAATAGCAATGGGGTCACAAGCGAAACTTCACGAATCCACAACATCCGCTCGTACACGGAAACAAAGTAATGCAAACACGCTCTCTGTAGGCGAGATGTCGATAGACAAACGCGAATATCAGACTGCCTGCTGAGCTTTCTTTTTTTCCTTTATTGGGTTTCTATTCCCCCCGACGGGGGCGGGCTGGCAGCAGCTTAGTACGCCGCTCTTCAGCCTACAGAATTTGTTTTAAAAAAATGAAGATAATAAATAATAAAAGCAGGCGATAAAATCGGTGACTTAAACAGTAAAATGACGGAAATTGTGGAATTTAAAGATAAAACAAAGGGTTGGTGATGCTAATAAAATACACAGGAGCAGACAGGTAAAATAGACAATTAAAAAAACACGGCGACAGTCTGGTTTCTGTTCGCAGGAGATATAAAAATCATACCCAGCGACAGCATGATTTCTGTTCGCAACACTTTGGAAAGATGCACAACACTGAACACTCACTTGAACGCTGCACTAAAAAGTTCGCACAAATATGACAAACCACAGCCGAGGGCAGATGGGGGAACCTGGACAGATGATGGAAAAGAAAAGGGGGGAAGGAGAGGAAAAACGAAGTGGGGGGGAGGGGGAAGGAGCCGACGGAGGACGAGGACTCATATGAGGGGGGTGGTTGGACAGACGTAAGAGGGAGTGGGGAAAGGCAGAGGAGGGGAATGCAAAAGGACTCGGGGGGCGGGGGGGGGGAGAAGGGAGGCAGAGAGAGGGTAGGAAGGGAAAAAATAGGATGGAAGGGGGGGAAGTGGGAGCCCGGGGAAAGGACAGAGGAAAGGAGGGAGAGAGGGCATCATCTGGGAGGGGGAGTTGACAGAAGCCACCTTGGGAAAGGAGATGAAGGGGTGGAGTGATGGAAGGTAGGGGGGACACAACAGTGAAGGTGCGGCAAAGGGCGGAGGTTGGAGAGGAGAGGAGCAACCAGGGGATGAGGAGGATCAAGATGGCGGGGGTGCAGAGTATGTGGATATGTTGGAGGAATAGGAGCAGATGGGGGAAAGGAATCGGGGTCATAGAGGATCCACGTGGGGGACGGGAGGCATATACGAAAGGCGATGTGGAGCACATGGTGCTCGAGAATCTGGAGGGACTTATAGAATTTGGGGGGGGGCGGTTATCCAGGGGGGACTGACATAACAGAGGATGGGACGGATAAAGGATTTGTAGGTGTAGAGGATGGTAGAGGAGTTCAACCCCCATGTCTGGCCAGAGACAAGTTTGAGGAGTTGGAGGCGGTTGTGGGCTTTGGATTGGATGGAGTGGAGATAAGGGATCCAGGTGAGGTGACGGTCAGTGGTGAGGCCAAGGTAGGTGAGGGTGGTGGAGAGGCGGACAGGATGGGCACAGATGGTAAGGGAAAAATCCAGAAGCTGGAAGGAGCGAGTGGTATGACCTACGATGATTGCCTGGGTCTTGGAAGGATTGATTTTCAGGAGCCACTTGTTACACCATGCGGCAGAAAGGTCAAGGTGATTCTGGAGAAGGCGTTGGGACCATTGGAGGGTAGGAGCGAGGGCAAGGAATGCGGTGTCATCGGCAGGAGGAGGGGAGGGGAGGGGGGGTTGGGGCATATATGCTGTGTGCAGGAGGTAGAGGAAAGGGGAGAGGACAGAGCCCAGGGGCACACCTGCAGAGGGATAGAAGATGAGGGAATTGGCGTTATGGATGGATGAGCTAGAGGCAGGCGCTTAAATACATGATAGAGTACGTCGCTATTGGCCAATGAGACCACGTGCTCCACCGTGGCGCCCTCGCATTATACGCGGGTCAGGAGCGCGCGCGCAGCCACGATCTACGGTGCGACTCTGGAGAGACCTCTAGTGGTAATCGAGGTCCATGCCGTCTGGCGCGGATTCGAAACCCGCGGCGCTCGGTGAGGTGGACGTAATGTATTAGTGACAAACTTTGTCATAGTTAGCTTTGCGCAGCATCTACAAGTTCAGAGGACTCTCCTAAGTGACTTCTTCTGCTCTGCTGTAACTCCTTGGTAACTTCCAATAGTACAACTAATTCAAAATGGCTCTAAGCACTATGGGACTTAAAATATGAGGTCATCAGTCCCCTAGACTTAGAACTACTTAAAACTGACTAACCTAAGGACATCACACACATCCATACCTGAGGCAGGATTCGAACCTACGACCGTAGCACCAGCGCGGTTCAGCACTGAAGCACCTGGAACCGCTCGTTCACAACGGACGGCTACAACTAATTCAGTTTGGAATTATATAGTACCGAGCGAGGTGGCGCAGTGGTTAGTACCCTAAACTTGCATTCAGGAGGACGACGGTTTAAATCCACATCCGGCCACACTTATTTACGTTTTCCGTGATTTCCGTAAATCAGTCCAGGCAAATGCCGGGATGGTTGATTTGCAAGGGCACAAGCTATTTCCTTTCCCATCTTTGAAACATTCTGAGGTTGTGCTCCCATCTCCAATGGCCTCGATGTCGACGGGACTTTAAACCCTAGTCTTCCTTCCTTTTGGATCTGGATGGTGACTGACTATAGCACCTTGATAGTACTGTAAGCTTCTCTCGTGACAGAAGGTTCTGACTTTTCAGCTTTCGTCGAAATTCGTGACCCAATCTTCTGTCTTTCGTTATCATTGTAACTCTGTCACCTCTACTGTTGGCGTGTCTTTCGGCGGTTTACAGTTGGTCGTTTCTGAGTCTTTTTACCAGTGCGGGATGGAAAGTGCTGTTCTTTCATGCGGTGGCATCATCTTCGCGTTCTGTTGGTGCCAGCTGTTTCCTCTGGGGACTGCGGTAGTGATGTGGCCACCGTTTAGGCTTCCTGCTGACATCCTGGCACAACATGCTACGCCGTGTGTCCCTGTGGCTGCACTGGAATGTGACATTTCTGTCAGTCCAATGGAATATCCCTAAATCACAACTGGACGTTGATTTAAATACCCATTCTACTAAAGAACAGACCTTTGTCACAAAGCACTGTAACTCCAAGCTTCATGCCCGCATCTCGTGGTCGTGCAGTAGCGTTCTCGCTTCCCACGCCCGGGTTCCCGGGTTCGATTCCCGGCGGGGTCAGGGATTTTCTCTGCCTCGTGATGGCTGGGTGTTGTGTGCTGTCCTTAGGTTAGTTAGGTTTAAGTAGTTCTAAGTTCTAGGGGACTGATGACCATAGATGTTAAGTCCCATAGTGCTCAGAGCCATTTGAACCATCCAAACTTCATCCCAAATAAGAGAATTTTAGCCTTGCTCCGGGCATCGAGAATGAACTAAGATGACAGCCTTATGGTTGGAAAGTGGTTATCAATTTTGTCTGCGGACAGTCTCTGTTTAATGAAGCGAGTTTTTACTAATTTTACTCCAGAATTTTTCCAGCAATATACTAGCAATAAAAGACGAATTATTTGACAGCGGTTGTTCTGAAGACAGCTGATCTCCTTCCTTAGTTTACCACACACTCCTATTTGCCTTGAAACAGAGTACCGGCTCTCCGCAGCAAAATATCGTGTATCAAGGCAGCACGTCCACCCCCAACGCTTTGTTAATGTCGTTTTCGGCCAGTAAACAAATCACACTTCTAGAACATCCGCATGAATTTGGCACAGTGCGTTTTTTTATACATATACACTTACCGTCCAGGGTGTGTGTGTGTGGGTGTGTGTGTGTGTGTGTGTGGGTGTGTGTGTGTGTGTGTGTGTGTGTGTGGGTGTGTGTGTGGGTGTGTGTGTGTGTGTGTGTGTGTGTGTGTGTGTGTGTGTGTGTGGGTGTGTGTGTGGGTGTGTGTGTGGGTGTGTGTGTGGGTGTGTGGGGGTGTGTGTGGGTGTGTGTGGGTGTGTGGGGGTGTGGGGGTGTGGGGGGGTGGGGGTGGGGGTGTGGGTGTCAGTGGAGATTACTGCTACTAGTATCAATTCCCCCCCCCCCTTTCCCGGTTCCATTCCAGAAAGAGAGAGACAGCTGCTAAACCTCTAATCTCTCTGATTTTGTCCTCGTGGCCGTTTCACGATATGTATGCGAGACGAGGTAACATGTTGGGCAACTCTTATAATGTACGCTCTCGGAATTTCAACACTAACTTTTTCGTAATACTGCCGGCTGCGGTGGCCGTGCGGTTCTGGCGCTGCAGTCCGGAACCGCGGGACTGCTACGGTCGCAGGTTCGAATCCTGCCTCGGGCATGGGTGTGTATGATGTCCTTAGGTTAGTTAAGTTTAAGTAGTTCTAACTCTAGGGGACTGATGATCTCAGATGTTAAATCCCATAGTGCTCAGAGCCATTTGAATCATTTGAGGGCCTGCAACCAACCTGTCTGTGCTAGACAAACTGGAGCTATAGTCTGGAGTGCGATTTCGTATGGCACTAAGAGCGCCCTCGTGGTTGTCGCACACATCCTGACTGCTTAGTTGTATGTCAGTCTGGTGATTCGGTTTATCGTGTTGCCATTCATGAACAGCACTCCAGGCGGTGTTTACCATCAGGATAACGCTCGCCCATATATCGCTGTTATAATACAGCATGCTCTACAGTGCGTCGATTTGTTGCCTCTCCAGTCGAGAATGTATGGGACGTCATCGAACGACAACTCCAGCGTCATCCACAAACTGCATTAACTGTCCCTTCATTGATCGACCAAGTGGAACAGGTATGGAACTCCATCCTACAAACTGACATCCGACACCTGTACAACACAACGCAAGCGCGTTTGCATTCTTTCATTCAACAATATGGCGGTTACACCAGTTATTATTTACCAACATTTCACATTTGCTATGGCTTATTAGTGTTTACCCTAACTTGACATCTTGCACTGTAAGTCACGTTACCTAGATATACGTATTCCCGAAATATCATTACTCTACATTAATAATTTTTCTGGTGTTACGATTTTTTTCCCCTTTGTGTGTATTGTAAACGTATATCACTCACTTGGGGTACCCCTGGTATTGCCTTTTTAACTGTTGATTTCGTCTCGTTAAGAACAACGTGTGAAGTTCGATCTGCTATGTACTCCTGAATGCAGCCATAAGTCAGGTCAAAATACCATTTTATGTATTACTGAAAATCAGATCTATGCTAAAAGACAGACATTTTAGTAAAAGCAAAAACAGTATTGGCCTCCGTGCAGTATTACGGGAAACGACTCAAATTGGCCTTGCAATGAAAGTGACCACCAGTATTTGAACGTATCTGCTGGCGAGTACGCTAATGTGTAACGAAAGAGTCGTTCCTTTACGTGAGAAGTTTTGCATTCCTATTGGGGCGACTTTGCAGAAAAACAAACTTCTCGTTTGTTGACCGCGCATTGAAACAGACGTTCCGTAACTGTTCTCCTGGCAGCGGGCGGAGCGTGATCTTGGCACCGAGCTTCTGCGCCGTCATACGTCACAGGTTTGGAACAGGTGCCCCACTCACGGCGAGGGCGCTGGCCGCAGGAGTATTTCTGAGTACAAAGGCGCGTCAGCGTTCCTGACCGTGTCCCGGAGAAGATCCTCGCCTGCAGCTCAGGACAGGCTGCCATTGGGGTGTAGCGGCCGCCTTGTTTTGTCGCTGTCTATAAAGTCTTTCCTGTTTCATTATAACCTTGATCAATCTGTCTCTCAGATACTCCTAACGAGTGAGGTGGTGCAATGATAAGAAACAGGAACCACGTTCCGGAGGACGGAAGTTCAAATCCCCATCCAGTCTTCTAGATGTAGGTTTTCTGCGGATTTCCTAAATCGATTAAAGCAAATTCCGGTATGGTTCTTTCTATACTTCCTCTAATGACTTCGTTTTCGACGGAACGTTAGAGCAAGAAAGCTCGGCCCTCTTCTGTAAAGGTCCCCTTCTCTCTCTCTCTCCCTCTCTCTCTCTCTCTCTCTCTCTCTCTCTCTCTCTCTCTCTCTCTCTCTCTCCCTCTCCCCCCTTCCCTTCCCTAACTTCTCTTCCCTTCCCTTCCCTTCCCTTCCCCAACTTCTCTTCCCTTCCCTTCCCTTCCCTAACTTCCCTTCCCTAACTTCCCTTCCCTTCCCCTCACTAACTTCCATTTCATCCAATACTGTGAGTAACACTTACCACTCGATCGAAGGTTTGCCAAGGAGCTGCTTCGTAGGCGATTTTACATTTGCTTTGGATTCTTTCCATGTGCCTCAGATGCTCGAAGGTTGACTCTGATTCCAGTTAATGATTTCCAACTTGTACGCAAGTGATACCTGTTCTGTTCGTCTCATTGTCCACGGCTATGGAAGATCATCTGACCGTTTCGAGGCTGACAAGAAGCATACGTATGGTGAACACACAATGAGGATTTTCACGGGCGGGCCCGCATCTCGTGGTCGTGCGGTAGCGTTCTCGCTTCCCACGCCCGGGTTCCCGGGTTCGATTCCCGGCGGGGTCAGGGATTTCCTCTGCCTCGTGATGGCTGGGTGTTGTGTGCTGTCCTTAGGTTAGTTAGGTTTAAGCAGTTCTAAGTTCTAGGGGACTGATGACCGTAGCAGTTAAGTCCCATAGTGCTCAGAGCCATTTGAACCATTTCACGGGCGGTTTGTCTTAGTTACTGGTGAATCTTCCGAGTTGTATGGTCGTGTTTCCGTGAAAGTTCATTGGACCTGATGTTTCGTCCAGCGCTGCTTTGGACATCTTCAGAGGTGGTCCTGGACCCGCTTACGTGGGATCCCACCGACTTTATTCATACTGAAAGCGTGTGTAGAGCACGACTAGGACTTGAAGATACGTAAACACGAATACCCAGTTCTCAACTGTGTTTCGAGAAAATCGCGTTTAAATATTTTGGGCGTGCTTATATACTCTGTGTGATGGTTAACCTTCAAGGAGTCAGCAGCCGAGCGAGTAAGCGCATGGTTTCATAAGCGCGAAGTCTCTGGCTGGAAACTCGCTGACGTTACTCCGTTTTTTTTTTTTTTCAATTCCTACGTAGTTCCAACAACAGATTATTTTCCAAGTCTTTATTCTAATAAACGAGAAATATTTTTGATAAGGTGATTGGAAATAAAAAGAGGATCCACAAGAACAAATCAGTGCTGTCGTTTTATTTGTGTTATTGTATCTATATTTGTGATAACTGCAATTTATAATTTACGGAGCACTGCACGAATCAATATGATACTGATCATAGAAAAATGGAAAATAATATTCGCTGCGACGTACAGCACATGTAATGAACGCCTAATTTTTGCCTGTGCGTAACTGTTTCAATATATGTCTTTTGCAAAACAAACCTGATTTACATTCATAAACATTTTTCGGTCGTCACTCAGTTTCCTGGAATATTACACATTCTATTGTTAGAATTATGTTGGAATGAAAAATAAAAAGTACCGGCAGCGAGATTCGGCACAGAGATCTTGCTCTTATGAAACTATTCGCTCACTCGCTCGGTCGTGGACTTGTTGAGCAGTAGCGACCATACAAACACGCTTGCAATTTTCAAACGCGATTTTCTCGAAGACGATTGAGAGTTGCGTCTTCTTGTTCACATATGTTGAAGTCCTAGTCGTGACCTACAGGCCCTGTCAATAATATGAATCATATCAGTATGGTCCCCTTCAGATTCCTGCCGACGTTTCGTCCAGAGATGTTAGCCATCCTCACAGGTGCCCGTGGATCCGTTGAGTCTTGCCGACGTTTCTACCAGAGGTGCGTTGGCCAACTTCAGAGGCGCGCCTAGATCTACTGAATGTTGCCGGCAAGACAGCGCATCCAGGTGTACCTCTGAAGGTGTCCATCGCAGCTGTAGGCGAAACATGTTATTGTTGTTGTGATCTTCGTCCTAAGACAAGTTTGATGCAGCTCTCCATGCTACTCTATCCTGTGCAAGCTTCTTCATCTCCCAGTACCTACTGTAACCTACATCCTTCTGAATCTGTTTAGTGTATTCATCCCTTGGTCTCCCTCTGCGATTTTTACCCTCCACGCTGCCCTCCAATACTAAATTGGTGATCCCTTGATGCCTGCCGGCTGGTGTGGCCGTGCGGTTCTAGGCGCATCAGTTTAGAACCGCGTGACCACTACGGTCGCAGGTTCGAATCCTGCCTCGGGCATGGATGTGTGTGATGTCCTTAGGCTAGTTAGGTTTAAGTAGTTCTAAGTTCTAGGGGACTGATGACTACAGATGTTAAGTCCCATAGTGCTCAGAGCCATTTTTGAACCATGATGCCTCAGAATATGCCCTGCCAACCGATCCATTCTTCTAGTCAAGTTGTGCCACAAATTTCTCTTCTCCCCAATTTTATTCAATACCTCCTCATTAGTTATGTGATCTGCCCATCTAATTTTCAGCATTCTTCTGTAGCACCACATTTCGAATGCTTCTATTCTCTTCTTGCCCAAACTATTTATCGTCCACGTTTCACTTCCATACATGGCTACACTCCATACAAATACTTTCAGAAACGACTACCTGCCATTTAAATCTATACTTGATGTTAACAAATTTCTCTTCTTCAGAAACACTTTCCTTGCCATTGCCAGTCTACATTTTATATCCTCTCTACTTTGACCATCATGAATTATTTTGCTCCCCAAATAGCAAAACTACTTTACTACTTTAAGCGTCTCATTTCCTAATCTAATTCTCGCAGCACCACCCGATTTAATTCGACTACATTCCATTATTCTCGTTTTGCTTTTGTTTATGTTCATCTTATATCCTCGTTTCAAGACACTGTGCATTCCGTTCAGCTGCTCTTCCATGTCCTTTGCTGTCTCTGACAGAATTACAATGTCATCGGCGAACCTCAAAGTTTTTATTTCTTCTCCACGGATTTTAATACTTAGTCGAAATTTTTCTTTTGTTTCCTTCACTGCTTGATGAATATACAGATTGAATAACATCGGGGATCGAATACTACCTTGTCTCACTCCCTTCTCAACCGCTGATTTCCTTTCATGGCCTTCGACTCTTGCAATTGCCATCTGGTTTCTGTACAAATTGTAAATAGCTTTTCGCTCCCTGTATTTTACCCCTGTCACCTTCAGAATTTGAGAGAGAGAGTATTCCAATCAACATTGTCAAAAGCTTTCTCTAAGTCTACAAAAGCTAGAAACGTAGGTTTGCCTTTCCTTAATCTAAGATATGTCGTATGGTTAGTATTGCCTCACGTGTTCCAGTTTTTCTACGAAATCCAAACTGATCTTTCCCGAGGTTGGCTTCTACCAGTTTTTCCATTCGTCTGTAAAGAACTCGAGTTAGTATTTTGCAGCCGTGACTTATTAAACTGATAGTTCGGCAATTTTCACATCTGTCAGCACCTGCTTTCTTTGGGATTGGAATTATTATATTCTTCTTGAAGTCTGATGGTATTTCACCTATCTCATACATTTTGCTCACCAGATGGTAGAGTTTTGTCAGGGCTGGCTCTCCCAAGGCTATCAGTAGTTCTAATGGAATGTTGTCTACTCCCGGGGCCTTGTAAGGAACGATAAAGGTTTATGGAAGACGACCACACAATACGGAAGATTCAGCACCGTCCAGTGATAACCGCTGCAGAGGGCGCACTGCTGGAAACGTGTCGCGCTATGAAATTCGCTGTGTGCGGATGTGCGGGGCCAGGCGCTCCAGCAGAAACTCAGCCGCCGGTCTCTGGACTGGCGCCAGTAGCAGTGGGCCGCCACGCTGCGCGACACACAATCGGCCGTGAATAGCGAGCCGCGCCAGCAACGGCGGCGGCGGCGGCGGCGGCGGCGGCGGCCGCGCGCCTGCGCCGGATATAGGGCGCACGACACGCGTCGCATCGCATCGCGCCTCGCCGGGCCTGCAGGAAATAAGGGCAGCGCGTCGCCCTATCGCCGCCGCCGTGATGGACGGCGAGTGGCTGGCTGCCACTGGCACCTCAGGTGTCGCTCGCTAGACTGACACTTTCATTTGCGCTATGGTTTACATACCTAACGGCACGAGCGGCAAGTGATCGTCGAGTTGCGACCAACGCGTACTGAAAACTGAGCAAGTTAGAAAAATACAGGCAGCGAAAGGAAAGGCTATTTACAATTTATACAGAAACCGTAAGAGTCGAGGGACATCAAAGGGAAGTAGTGGTTGGGAAGGGAGTGAGACAGGGTTGTAGCCCCTCAGCGATGTTATTCAATCTGTATATTGAGCAAGCAGTAAAGGAAACAAAAGAAAAATTTGAGGTAGGTATTAAAATCCATGGAGAAGAAATAAAAACTTTGAGGTTCGCTGATGACATTGTAATTCTGTCAGAGACAGCAAAGGACTTGGAAGAGCAGTTGAACGGAATGCACAGTGTCTTGAAAGGAGGGTATAAGATGAACATCAACAAAAGCAAAACGAGGATAATGGAATGTAGTCGAATTAAATCGGGTGGTGCTGCGGGAATTAGATTAGGAAATCAGACACTTAAAAGTAGTAAAGGAGTTTTGCTATTTGGGGAGCAAAATAACTGATGATCGTCGAAGTAGAGAGGATATAAAATGTAGACTGGCAATGGCAAGGAAAGTGTTTCTGAAGATGAGAAATTTCTTAACATCGAGTATTGATTTAAGTGTCAGGAAGTCGTTTCTGAAAGTATCTGTATGGAGTGTAGCCATGTATGGAAGTGAGACGTGGGCGATAAATAGTTTGGGCAAGAAGAGAATAGAAGCTTTAGAAATGTGGTGCTACAGAAGAATGCTGAAGATTAGGTGGGTAGATCACATAAATAATGAGGAGGTATTGAATAAAATTGGGGAGAAGAGAAGTTTGTGGCACAACTTGACTAGAAGAAGGGATCGGTTGGTAGGGCACATTCTGAGGCATCAAGGGATCACCATTTTAGTATTGGAGGGTAGCGTGGAGGGTAAAAATCGTAGAGGGAGACCAAGAGATGAATACACTAAGCAGATTCAGAAGGATGTAGGTTGCGGTAGGTACTGGGAGATGAAGCAGCTTGCACAGGATAGAGGAGCATGGCGAGCCGCATCAAACCAGTCTCAGGACTGAAGACCACAACAGCAATAAGGTGCACGAATATGGTGCAGTAGTTTGTAACATGCACGGTGTCTTGCATCTTGCATGAAGTTGATAAATAACATTGTACATATACATCTACATATACATATACATCCACATATATACTCCGCTAGCCACCAAGCGGTGTGTGGCGGAGGGCACAATTCACGCCAAAGTCATATTTCCCCCCCTCTGTTCCACTCGCGGATCGCGCGAGGGAAAAACGGCTGTCTGAACGCCTCAGTACGAGCTCTTATTTCCCTTATCTTTGAATGATGATCACTACGCGATTTGAAAGCTGGTGTTAATAATATATGCTTTACATCCTCGGTGAAGATTGGATTTCGGAGTTTAATGAGCAGCCCCTTCTACATCTACATCCATACTCCGCAAGCCACCTGACGCTGTGTGTTGGAGGGTACCCTGAGTACCTCTATCGGTTCTCCCTTCTATTCCAGTCTCGTATTGTTCGTGGAAAGAAGGATTGTCGGTATGCTTCTGCGTGGGCTCTAATCTCTCTGAATTTATCCTCATGGTCTCTTCGCGAGATATACGTAGGAGGGAGCAATATATTGCTTGATTCTTCGGTGAAGGTATGTTCTCGAAACTACAACAAAAGCCCGTACCGCGCTATTGAGCGTCTCTCCTGCAGAGTCTTCCACTGGAGTTTATCTATCATCTCCGTAACGCTTTCGCGATTACTAAATGATCCTATAAGGAAGCGCGCTGCTCTCTGTTGGATCTTCTCTATCTCTTCTATCAACCCTATCTGGTACGGATCCCACACTGCTGAGCAGTATTCAAGCAGTGGGAACAAGCGTACCGTAGCCTACTTCCTTTGTTTTCGGATTGCATTTCCTTAGGATTCTTCCAATGAATCTGTCTGGCATCTGCCTTACCGACGATCAACTTTATGCGATCATTCCATTTTAAATCACTCCTAATGCCTACTCCCAGATAATTTATGGAATTAACTGCTTCCAGTTGCTGACCTGCTATTTTGTAGCTAAATGATAAGGGATCTATCTTTCTATGTATTCGCAGCACATTACACTTGTCTACATTGAGATTCAATTGCCATTCCCTGCACCATGCGTCAATTCGCTGCAGATCCTCCTGCATTTCAGTACAATTTTCCATTGTTATAAACACCACAGCATGTTATAAGCACCACAGCATCATCTGCAAAAAGCCTCAGTCAACTTCCGATGTCATCCACAAGGTCATTTACGTATATTGTGAACAGCAACGGTCCTACGACACTCCCCTGCGGCACACCTGAAATAAGTCTTACTTCGGAAGACTTCTCTCCATTGTGAATGACATGCTGCGTTCTGTTATCTAGGAAACTCTTCAATCCAATCACACAATTGGTCTGATAGTCCATACGCTCTTACTTTGTTCATTAAACGACTGTGGGCAACTGTATCGAACGCCTTGCGGAAGTCAAGAAACACGGCATCTACCTGTGAACCCGTGTCTATGGCCCTCTGAGTCTGGTGGACGAATAGCGCGAGCTGGGTTTCACACGACCGTCTTTTTGAAACCCATGCTGATTCCTACAGAGTAGATTTCTAGTCTCCAGAAAAGTCATTATACTCGAACATAATACGTGTTCCAAAATTCTACAACTGATCGACGTTAGAGATATAGGTCTATAGCTCTGCACATCTGTTCGACGTCCTTTCTTGAAAACGGGGATGACCTGTGCCCTTTTCCAATCCTTTGGAACGCTACGCTCTTCTAGAGAGCTACGGTACACCGCTGCAAGAAGGGGGGCAAATACCTTCGCGTACTCTGTGTAAAATCGAACTGGTATCCCATCAGGTCCAGCGGCCTTTCCTCTTTTGAGCGATTTTAATTGTTTCTCTATCCCTCTGTCGTCTATTTCGATATCTACCATTTTGTCATCTGTGCGACAATCTAGACGGAACTACAGTGCAGTCTTCCTCTGTGAAACAGCTTTGGAAAAAGACATTTAGTATGTCGGCCTTTAGTCTGTCATCCTCTGTTTCAGTACCATTTTGGTCACAGTGTGTCTGGACATTTTGTTTTGATCCATCTACCGCTTTGACATAAGACCAAAATTTCTTAGGATTTTCTGTTTAGCGCGCCGTCTATCTGCAAGTGTGTCCCACTTCAAACTTTCTATGAGATTTGTAACGCTCTAGCGATGGCTAAATCTACCAGTCACGAGTCTTGCCGCTCTTCTTTGGACCTTCTCAATCTCTTGAATCAGACCCAACTGGTAAGGGTCCCATACAGACGAACAATACTCAAAGACTGGACGAACTAATGTATTGAAAGCTATTTCCTTTGTTGAAGGACTGCATCGCTCCAGGAGTCTACCAATAAACCGCAATCTAGAGTTCGCCTTACCCGTTACTTGTGTAATCTGATTTCGAATGGTCATACCCAGATACTTGACCGATGTTACCGCTTCCAAAGACTGATCATTTATTTTGTACTCATACATTAACGGGGATTTTCGTCTTGTTATACGCAGTGGGTTACACTTACTGATATTGAGAGATAACTGCCAGTCATTACACCACGCATTTATTTTCTGCAAATCCTCATTGATTTGTTCACAACTTTCGTGTGATACTACTTTCCTGTAGACTACAGCATCATCGCCAAACAGTCTTAAGGGCGCTGTCAATACCATCAAGCAGATCGTTTATGTAAAGTGTAAAAAGCAGAGGACCTATTACGCTGCCCTGGGGCACACCTGAAGTTACTCTTGTTTCCCCGTTCAGGATGACATACTGCTCCCTGTTTGTTAGAAAACTTTCTATCGAACCACATATGTCATTGGACAGACCGTAAGCGCGCACTTTTTGTAGCAAGCGACAGTGCGGATCTGAGTCGAAAGCCTTTCGAAAGTCGAGAAATTGCGTGGTGCCAAGAGGAACGGTCATTATTTAGTTATATGGCGGTAACGCCCATTTGAAGCAAGAAAACTTAATACGAACATATGCCCTATTCTGAATGGTTTGATGGTGGTGGTAGGTTCCTATGAGACCAAACTGCTGAGGTCATCGGTCCCTAGGCTTGGACACTACTTAATCTAACTTAAACTAACTTACGCTAAGGACAACACGCACGCACGCACGCACGCACGCCTGAGGGAGGACTCGAACCTCTGACCGGGGAGAGCAACACGACCGTGGCAAGGCGCTTCAGACGGTGCGGCTACCCCGCGCGGCTGTTCTGAATGTTTTCCGAGAAAGGACACACATTTTACATTCGTTTTTGGGCTAGTGGCTCGCACGAATGTGTCTTGTTCACCCAACCTCTTTCACATTCTATTCTAGCCCGATCTATCTCATTGCCTCCGACCTCTTTGCTTGGTATGTCTTTCCACCATTAAACTGACCCGTTGAACGCACAGCTGTCCACGGTGCGATGTGGGCAGAGTTATAACAGTACCGTAGTCTACCGTAGACCTAAGTAAGCGTAGGCTACGGTGGTTTTTCTAGTAGCTTCGGTCACTTAAGGTCGTACCCGCGTTACCTGTACGTTGGGGTGTTGCATATCTGTCGGGTGTTGCCTCATAACGATCACTTCCTTCAGTTATGCGATGACTGTATTACTAGATTCGCATAAAAACTGGAAACGGTGAACTGTCTACAAAGTCATTGACGATGTGTAAAGGGCAAAGTAACCTACAGAACATAATTGTTCTACATAGTTATCCTCCTGTCTGTTATTTCAAAGTAAACACTATCATAGCAAAACCGAAACTGTCAATGTTTAATTCAGGTTTTACTCGAAGATTTTTTACATGTAACGTGAAACAGAGGATGATGCAGTAAAAAGATTTTCAGATTTATCATATAACGCTACAAAACGCATTTTATTCAACAGAAAGATAAAATCAAAAAAAAGAAAAAACGCAACACAAAAATGTGTCAGATATCGCTTCAATAATTCATCGAAGATACATGAAAGATGTTTCTGTTATTCATCAACAGGAAACTATTGCCTTTGTTCATGGTAAAGAACGTTCATTTCAGTACAGAGTAACAACTATATATATATGTGCATGTAAATTGTAATTTCATCAAAAGTAATTACTTCGGCTTTATAAAAGCGTAGAAGTTACGCGACCAACAAATTTTTATTATTTATAAAATACGATTTATATTCCGGAAGGACATGAAATACCGAATGGACTAACACTGAATGATGAGCGGTTCTGATCATGTGCAAAACAAACAAACAAACAAGAAAAAAGACATTGGCTCCCAGTTTCTCTGTTACACATTCATTTATGTTTATTTTCCTACCAATGCTACCAGTACTGCAGGTAACCCTACCATTTACTACGTCATTTATGTAGCGTATGAAAACTACCTTACCGTAGTTTTGGTAGAGCTCAACTCTTGTTGTGAGAGAAGCAGTACGAGGAATTGAGCGTGTATCAGAAACATCGGTTAACTGTGTTTGAACACGCGCTGTCCACACATCGACACTAATGACAAACATGCAAATTTGTATATGTTTGCGGCTTCTGCGATGGTCTTGCTCCTGCTGTTGCCGAAGAATAACATCGGCGCTTTCCGGTAATTCCAGTTCAAATGGCTCTGAGCACTATGAGACTTAACATCTGAGGTCATCAGTCACATAGAACTTAGAACTACTTAAACCTAACTAACCTAAGGACATCACACACATCCATGCCCGAGGCAGGATTCGAACCAGCGACCGTAGTGGTCGCGCGGTTCCAGACTGAAGAGCGCCTAGAACCGCTCGGTCACACGGGCCAGCTCTTCCAGTTCCTGATCGTAGTGTGTCTACCGGAGTTTCCAGCATACTGCGTGAAACAGATATTTGTCCAGTTCCAATTTTTTTCTGAACGTGTGGTTCAGCAATCTGTGCAGGAACAGCAACACGTTTTTGAAACGATGCAGCGCATTACTACTACCATCACACGGCGACTTTCTGCACGCATCAGCGTACCACGAACACGTATATGGCGAACATTACATGCGGAAACTTGTACCCATTTCACATACAGCGTGTCCGCAATCTCCACATTAGCGACAATGTCACACTACTTGAATTTTGTCACTGGTTAAATGACAATCGTAATTTGCTTCCATTAAATGTTTTGTATCTCGGAAACCATTCCGAATAGGGCATTTTCGATTTGAAGTTTTTTGCTTCAAATGATCGTTCTTGTCATATCCCGGAATATTCCTCCTGGGACACCCTATATACACAGATAGCTCTACTTTTTCATTGTTGATTTTTATTAGGGTTTCGTATCTCAACTGGTAAAAACGGAATCTTAATACGGTCACTCTGTTATCGGTCTAAATGTTAACACCAAATTCATGCCACGCACTAAGGTTTGCGACCTCTTGACAGTGTCAGAAATGTAAGCGTAAGTCAGTGCAGTTAAGACATCACATATTTTCATACTTGCAAACTTACTCGTCAAAACCTGTAGCTGAAGATCTACATACACGTCGGGCTTAGTGGTTAAGCGGTAAGGCGCATGCCTGGAAACAGAGAGGCCTTGGGATCAGATTTCGGTCGGACCATAGATTATTCAGTCTTCGTTTTAACTTATGAAGTGACGAGTCGCGAGAAACAACACGCGCTTCGGATTCCACGTCAAACTGAAGATCCCCCTTCCCCAGTCGGTTAACTAGGGTAGGTTAGGGAGACGAAAGTCGCCCAAGTGGCATCCAACTGAGACTTGCACCAGGCCAGTGAGCGATACGAAATAATAATTATTATTGTTACTTCTCTTTCCTTTCTCAGACGTTATGTCTGGTTAAAAATGGAAAGTGACGCGGACCTTGATCAAGCGTGACTTCCTTTTAACTGTACGGTATATGTTACATTGCATTTAGGAACTTTCGGGTAATTGAACAAGTATCAATAATTACGGATTTCTGTAGTTGTATATATAAGTTTGGATGTAGCTGTATTGTGTTGATGTACTGGTGGATATTGTGTGGTATGACTCCTGTAGTTGATAGTATAATCGGTATAATGTCAACTTTATCCTTATGCCACATGTCCTTGACTTCCTCAGCCAGTTGGATGTATTTTTCAATTTTTTCTCCTGTTTTCTTCTGTATATTTGTTGTATTGGGTATGGATATTCCGATTAGTTGTTGATTTCTTCTTTTTATTGGTGAGTATGATGTCAGGTTTGCTATGTGGTGTTGTTTTATCTGTTATAATGGTTCTGTTCCAGTATAATTTGTATTCATCATTCTCCAGTACATTTTGTGGCGCGTACTTGTATGTGGGAACGTGTTGTTTTATTAGGTTATGTTGTATGGCAAGTTGTTGATGTATTATTTTTGCTACAAGGTCATGTCTTCTGGTGTATTCTGTATTTGCTAGTATTGTACATCAGCTTGTGATGTGATCTACTGTTCTATTTGTTGTTTGCAAAGTCTGCATTTATCTGTTGTGGTATTGGGATCTTTAATAATATGCTTGCTGTAATATCTGGTGTCAATTGTTTGATCCTGTATTGCAATCATGAATCCTTCCGTCTCACTGTATATATTGCCTTTTCTTAGCCATGTGTTGGATGCGTCTTCATCGATGTGTGGCTGTGTTAGATGATACGGGTGCTTGCCATGTATTGTTTTCTTTTTCCAATTTACTTTCTTCGTATCTGTTGATGTTATGTGATCTAAAGGGTTGTAGAAGTGGTTACGAAATTTCAGTGGTGTAGCCGATGTATTTATATGAGTGATTGCTTTGTGTATTTTGCTAGTTTCTGCTCGTTCTAGAAAGAATTTTCTTAAACTGTCTACCTGTCCATAATGTAGGTTTTTTATGTCGATAAATCCCCTTCCTCCTGCCTTTCTGCTTAATGTGAATCTTGCTGTTGCTGAATGTATGTGATGTATTCTACATTTGTGGCACTGTGATCGTGTAAGTGTATTGAGTGCTTCTAGGTCTGTGTTACTCCATTTCACTATTCCAAATGAGTAGGTCAATATTGGTATAGCATAAGTATTTATAGCTTTTGTCTTGTTTCTTGCTGTCAATTCTATTTTCAGTATTTTTGTTAGTCTTTGTCTATATTTTTCTTTTAGGTCTTCTTTAATATTTGTATTATCTATTCCTATTTTTTGTCTGTATCCTAGATATTTATAGGCATCTGTTTTTTCCATCGCTTCTATGCAGTCGCTGTGGTATTATTATTATTATTATTATTATTTATACATGTAATTAAGTTTGTACGGAACCTGCAGAGTGAGAGTCCTACTCGCATTTGTCCGTTTTTTTCTTTTTTCCTTCCTTTTTTCCTATGAGCATTGCTTCCTCCGTCACGTATTGTTTCTCTTCAGAGGTATCAGAAGTCTTTCACCAGAGGTTTAAAATACCGCTACAGTTGTAAGGTTCTTTTATTAACACACGACCGGTTTCGGGCTCTTATCCGCCCACCTTCAGGTGTCGTAACTTGGTGCTGTGACCCCTAGCTCCGTGGTGGACGTGTGCTCTGAGTCTTGTACACGTCCACCACGGAGCTAGGGGTCACAGCACCAAGTTACGACACCTGAAGGTGGGCGGATAAGAGCCCGAAACCGGTCGTGTGTTAATAAAAGAACCTTACAACTGTAGCGGTTCTTTCAGTCTCTGGTATAATGCTCAGTTGCGGATGTTCCTCCGATAGGATTGTTTGTATAAGTCTCTCACTTCATATACTTCTCGGTCTCCATTCTTCTTTCCCAGTTTATCGCCAATCTTACTTCTGCTGCTCCTCATTGTTTTCGTATTTCTTCAGTTTGTCCTTATTCCATATTCTGCACTCATTTTACTGTTCATTCTTTTCAACAGGTCCTGTAATTCCTCTTCACTTTGACTGAGAATAGCAGTTGCGGTTTATGTTTTAATTAATTTCAACTGTTGCCTTGTCCCCTGCAGGTGATACCCGCGTTTCAGCTGTCGAGGTTCAAAAAATGTGTGAGAGATCTTACGGGACTTATCTGCTAAGGTCATCAGTCCGTAAGCTTACACACTACTTAACCTAAATTATTGTAAGGACACACACACACACACACACACACACACACACACACACACACCCATGCCCGAGGGAGGACTCGAACCTCCGCCGGGACTAGCCGCACAGTCCATGACTGCAGCGCCTTTGACCGCTCGGCTAATCCCGCGCGGCACTGTCGAGGTATTAGACGCAGATTGCGGTTCCGGTAGAACTTGCGTGTGACATTGTCAAATGGTGGAAGATGTTCGAAACAATGAGAAAAATAGGGATAACCTATAGGGAAATCCTTTAATAATACATACAAGAACTAGGAGGGAACAATAAGACTGGATGAGAAAGAACCAAGTGCTCGGATTAAAAAGTGTGTAGGGCAGAGATGTAGTTTTTCGCCGCTGATGTTCAATCTACAAATCGAAGAAGTAGTGAACGAAATAGAGGAAAAGTTAAGGAGTAGGATTAAAATTGAAGGTGAAAGGATGTCAGTGATAAGATTCGCTGATGACATTACTATCCTCAGTGAAAGTGAAGAAGAATCATTGGAATTGTTGAATAGACTGAACAGTCTAATGGGTACAGAATGTAGATTGAGAATAAATCCAAGAAAGACGAAATTAATGAGAAGTAACAGAAATGAGAACAGCGAGAAACTTGATATTAGAATTGGGGATGACGAAGTAGATGAAATTCAGGTATTCTGCTCCAAGGCGGCGAAATAACCCATGATGGACAGAGCAAGGAGGACTCAGAAAGTAGAGTAGGACTGGCAAAAAGGGCATTCCTGGCCGAGAGAAGTTTAGTAATATAAAAAATAGACAGTAATTTGAGGAAGAAATTTCTGAGAATGTACGACTTGAGCACAGCATTATAATAATGTCGTGTGACGAAGGCCTCCCATCGGGTAGACCGTTCACCTGGTGCAAGTCTTTCGATTTGACGCCATTTCGGCGACTTGAGCGTCGATGGGGATGAAATGATGATGATGATGATGATGATGATGATGATGATGATGATGATGATTAGGACAACACAACACCCAATCTCTGAGCGGAGAAAATCTCCGGCCCAGCCGGGAATCGAACCCGGGCCCTTAGGATTGACATTCTGTCGCGCTGACCTTTTTTCTTTTTTTTTCTCATTTTGTTCGTTTTCGTTCGTTGTATCTGCTCTGGGCGGACGTCGGAAGACACTCGATTCAGTTCGTGGTTGATCCATTAACTCAGTTTATTTATTACAGAGGGCAGCTAACCCTCTGACCGAACACGCTGAGTTACCGTGTCGGCTTCAGCTACCGGGGGCGCACAGCACAGCATTGTATGGCAGTAACGCATGGACTGTGGCAAAACCAGAACAGAAGAGAATCGAAGGATTTGAGATGCGGCGCTACAAAAGAATGTTGAAAGTTAGGTGTACCGGTAAGGTAGGAAATGAGGAGGTTGAAACTTTGTGACAGCTTAAAACTGTGTGTCGCGCCGAGACTCCAACTCGGGACCTTTGCCTTTCGCGCGCATGTGCTCTACCAACTGAGCTACCCAGGCGCGACTGACGACCCTTCCTCACAGCTGTACTTCCTCCAGTACCGGATCTCCTACATTCGAGTCTCGGTCCGGCACACGGTTTTAATCTGCCAGCGCTGGCTGTAGAGTGAAAATTTCATTCTGGGTTGGGTTGTGTGAGGGAAGAGACCAAGTAGCGAGGTCATCGGTCTCATCGAATTTGGGAAGGACGGGGAAGGAAGTCGGCCGTGCCCTTTCAAAGGAACCATCCCGACATTTGCCTGGAGCGATTTAGGGAAATCGCGAAAAACCTAAATCAGGATGGCCGGACGCGGGATTTCATTCTGGAATGAGGTGGTTCTCCGCAGAATAGGCGAGGAAACGAATATATGCACTGACAAGAAGAAGGGACAAGACGGTAGGACATTAGTTGAGAAATTAAGGTAAAACTTCCACGGTATTACATGGAGCTGTAGAGGGTAAAAACTGTTGGGAAAGACAGAGATTGGGATACACACAGGAAATAATTGAGGAAGGAGGTTGCAATTGCTGCCCTGAGATGAAAAGGTCGGCACAGGAAAGGAATTTGTGGCTGGCCGCATAAAACCAGTCGGAAGAGTGATGATAAAAAGTGGAATCGTAGAACAGAGGCTGTGGAGAGCGAGAGCTTGGTGAGAGCCAGAAGGTGGCCGGTGCTGGTGTCCGGCCGTGACCTCGGCTCTCCGTGTGCCTGCGGGGGGCGGGGCCGCCGGACAGGACAGGTTGTGCCGAGCTGAGCTGGTCCGGCAGCAGCCGCAGCTGCTGCCCGCCGCCACTGCCGCCTTCCAGGGGCGAACGACCCGCTGCGAACTGCACGGCCGCGGCCGCAGCGGCGAGCAAAACGAAGGCGCCGCGGGCGTAGAATGTCTCTCCGGGGCCCGCGGCCCGACGCTGCGCGGTAGCAGGCTGCGCCGCGCGGCCGTCAGGGCAGCGCGTGACCGCCACGCAAGATGGGGCCGAGCGCCGACGTTCCGCGCGCTGTCGTGTGCACACCTCGATCTGTGATTGAATACGGAGGCCTCCTTACGTATACAAAGAGCGGCACTTATTGGAAGCCTGTCGAATGCCACGTGGCCCTGTAGTGGTAGCTGCCGAAGTCACATCGTAGAAGACGATTTCGACGTTAACCCTTTCGTGAGCCGTCGCAAACCTGCTTCCCACTACAATGAACTCGCTCCTAGTCCCGTGGCCGGCCGGAGTGGCCGAGCGGTTAAAGGCGCTGCAGTCTGGAACCGCACGACCGCTACGGTCGCAGGTTCAAATCTTGCCTCGGGCATGGATGTGTGTGATGTCCTTGGGTTAGTTAGGTTTAAGTAGTTCTAAGTTCTAGGGGACTTATGACCACAGCAGTTGAGTCCCATAGTGCTCAGAGTCATTTGAACCATTTTTGAACCTAGTCCCGTGGGATTCACAGTTCCCACCTCTGTACGGTGCTACCACCTAGTGAACAGTATAGGGTACTACTTCCAATCGGAAGTTCCCGCCGTTTTTGCTGTACCTTCTCGCAGAGGCATTGTATAGCTGAGTGTTCCTCTGTAGAGGAGCCTTTCAGTGGTGTTTGCGTAACATTTTGTGATTTCTTCCTCAAAGCTATAGTATAAGGTAAATACTTTTGATTTACCCAAATTTATGAAGGAAAAGGTAAAATTGGAACGAGGAGAATTCCAGTTTGAAACAAAAGGAGCCATTTCTGCAGAAAAATATATGGATAACCGTCCAGTCACTTTCCTGTCCTCAATTCATGACCCATGAGAAACAGCCACAGTGAAAAGGAAAAACAAGGATGGTACTAGTGCAGAGATTTTTTGTCCTGAAGTTCGACGTTAACCCTTTCGTGAACCGTCGGAAACAAAATAATGGGTGGTGTCGATACGTTTCATCAATTATGAGAAAGGTATGCCATTGGCAGACGTTCTGTAAAATGATGGCACAGAATATTTTATTTCCTGGTGGACGTTGCTACAGTGAACAGTTTTATCCTCAGCTCACATACACGATCCATCTAGCCAGACAATTGATCGCTGGTTTCTCATCCCAAAAAAGGCGTGGACAAAAACCTGTCTTTCTGACAAAAAGGGGTAAAGTATCTGAAGATTTTCGTCATATGGGTGTAGGGGAGCATCAACCCATTTTAGAAGAAACCTACTGGACGTGCCGTCATCGTAGCACCAAAGCTGCGGAAAAGAGCACTCGCTGTGTTTGTACATATTGTCAAATACCACTTTGCATAGACCCATGTTTCAGAAAATTTCATGGCAAGTAATTGTGAACATTCATTGTAACAAGAGAAGTAAATTTATCAAATAAATATGACATATATTGAAAAAGTTGTTTTTGTCATTTAACTCCAAGGAAGGGCAGTGGGAAGAATACTTCCCAACTTGTTGTGTGACCCCACTTTCACAGTTGGAGCAAATTTGATATTCTGTATGATAAATATACCTATGTGTTAACTACTATCTGCTCTCCATTCATAAAAAAACTGCTCAGTAATTTTGCCCACGAAAGGGTTAAATTGGCCCGTAGACTGTCCATAATACTTTGAAATACACTGAGGCGACATAAGCCACGGTGTGAGCGTGTGGGTGCTATTCTGTCATTCTGCGCAACGGATTAATCTGAGATGTGCCCTTTACCCTGTGGCTCCTGCAAGATGCAATTTCCACCCCCACACTACTACAGAAGTCAGACAGACGCTCCTAACTTTCTAAAGAGAAATGCCTGAAAAACTTTCAGCAATAAATATCTTCTTGGAGTCGTCCACTGTAATGAAATGACACAAGAATTCACAAAATTTCTTACGTAACTAGTGGGATACCTGGGTACTGGAGTAATGCTAGTTAGTGTAAGAAAAACATGAAACTCACGAAAATTATTATTTAATTTTGCAAAAATTCTGAGGAATCACAATGGCACTTTTAGTTATGAATTGAACAAATTATATCCTGGTTCTTTTCGGAATGTGAAGATACCTCTCGAGGATAGGATTCGGTAATGAAATTTCTATACAAAGTTTAAGATTGTTATTGACTTGGCAGAATGGCTGGGAACCGCGCCTACTCAACTTGAATAATTATCCGTTAGAATGTTGCTAGGTACGGTCGAAGCTTTCGTGTGTGAAATCCAGTGAACTGTACTGTTGTGGACGAAATAGGGTGCTCGCAAGAGCTGTAGCGCACAATACCCTAAGATGCGATGACTGCTGTCTGTGTCGCACGCTGCTGACAAATAAGATAACTCTCGTTCTATCTGAATTGACCTTGATGAAGTCAAGGACTCCTATTCGCCCCTAGTCTAACTATTGGCGCGGTACATCGGTCAGATAAACAGTCCACCACGATGCCACTCAAAAATTCGCTCGCAGGCGTTTAACTATAACTCTGTCCATTCACACCACACAATAAGTGTGGCAGACAACCCAGTGAACAACGCTTAATAGCAAGGACTCAACATAGAGTCGCACTCCGATCCGCTCTCGACAGAGGTGCTCTCCCAGTGAAGTACTGAGGAGAGACTTGTTCCTCGCTCTTTGAGTACACGTACGAGCGGACACGCTCTCACTACATGCTCTCGATCCAAGAGCGACAACGTAATGGCCCCTGTCCACACCAGACGTGAAGGGGTATATCTTTCGGTCTCTTCCATTACTCCTTCAGCTCAAGGCATCAGGAATATCGTCTGCCAATCAGCATTGCTCTTCTAAAACGGGAGAATGACGTTTCGTTTAAGGTGACCAATCCAGAAATCTGTAGCATCGGCGTTTGGCGTTTGCTGTCTCCCTGTGAAAACCTCTGAAACTGCGTGCTATGTTTGTGAAGAATGCGTAGGCTGGGTGCTCCCACACAATGTAGTGGAATTTCCTTTTAAGCCGAACATGGGGTCGTTCTCCATATCACTCGGGCAAACACTGTCTGCTCTACAGGCGGTCGCGTGCCGACGTAGATAGGTTGACTCGTCCTCTGAAGGGACCGGCGCGCCAGTGTACGGTTTGCATCTCCCGAACTAAAAGCCCCTGTGACCGTCGTGTCTGCAATGTCTGTGTGTACACCAGCCTCGAGTATTTCAATCTCTGTGCGCATTTGCGACATACTAGTTATTTGCATATCGTTTACATGAATTCATACAACATTGACTTTATCTAATCGATTATGGGTTCAAATGAAGCGTCTTGATGTCCGGAATATGATTGTGAGGGTGGAATACGTAAGCAATGTGTGGTGTGCGTACTGTATGACCTTCCATACACACACCATCAGATTATTTGACTTGTCGCTCTAACGAAGTAGGCAAATATCAGCAATATGTCTCATGGTCTTATCGTGCCGTGTTTATCTTCTGCCATTAGGTCAGACGATAGAAATGCCACTTGCATGCTTAGAGTAGCAGATTGATGGTAACCAAATTTCAACAGAACTTGATTAATTTTCACACACATTTATTAAAATAATAACATGCATAAAAATTACTTAACTTGGTTCTGGATGGTATTTACAACTGGCAATCTGATGTTCCTTTGGTATTGGCACGTTAATCTTATTCTCAATGTCTCTGATACTTGACAAAAGTGTCTATACATTTATCTTCATGGCTATGTACAGGAATATGGTAATCTTATTAGGCGCAGACTGAAACTTGACTATAGACTGGTACAGACAAATGTAGAACTCGTACAGACTGGTACAGACTAATGCAGGCTGGTAGAGACAAATGCAGACTGACTAATCGGAGGTCTGTACACTCGTTATAATACCTCGCCCGTTCATGTATCACTGCGCGAGTGTGATCCACGAGGAGAAAAGGTTCTACATTAGCAGCAATCTCATTGGCTGCATTACATATTAATACGCGGATCGGCGGAAGCAGAATTTGGTCCGTCTCTATGGCAGCGCCATCTCGTAGTGCAGAGACGGACGAGCGCTGCGCCTGCAATGTTGTGCTTAGCAGGGCGCGCTCTACTGGGAGAGTTGTGTACGCACTGACTACGCGGAACTATGTACACAACACAATGAAGGTCAGGAGACCACGACGTCTTACAACGGGATACCTACATTTGCAACTGCAGATGGCGATAGTATCACGTACACAAGATAGAAAAGATCAGTACATTGGAGGGACTGTCACTTGTACTCAAGTGACTCATGTGTAGAGGTTCCCGACATGATTGCTGAGCTGGCATAAGCTGTTGTCAGCACACCGGTCGGCAGAGTTGAAGCGCGAAGATCAATTAGTAGGCGCTGGATCAAGCGCCCCTATAACGAGAGAGGCCAGACAGACACCCACAACCACCATGCCGCCAACGCCCCTTTCGACAGCATGTATTTAGGCCGCCGCCGCTGACCTGAGACACTAACTCAGTCAGTCATCCAGTTTGGTTGGCACAGCAGGTTTACTTCGTCACAGGCTATGACAGTACATAGCGACCAGATTAGTGACTAAAGCGGAACTAGTTTACTTCAGCCCGAATTGTATTATACTAGCTATACTAAAGTAATAGCAAGATAACATCAGTCTGCAAGAGGACATTGCGCATGAGCTTGTACCACAAAACAAGGACTCTATTCAAGTTAAGCAACTATTTCCAGTTCATGTAAATAGAGAATTGTTTTAATCCATGTGTGCATTTGTGTTGTAGAAAGAGGATATCAGCGAGCCATAACAACATCCTTTCCCTTGCTTCCTTGTGGTATAAGACTCTACAGTTATAAGCCGATTCCTGTCTAGGCGCTACAGTCTGGAGCCGAGCGACTGCTACGGTCGCAGGTTCGATTCCTGCCTCGGGCATGGATGTGTGTGATGTCCTTAGGTTAGTTAGGTTTAATTAGTTTTAAGTTCTAGGCGACTGATGACCTCGGAAGTTAAGTCGCATAGTGCTCAGAGCCATTTGAATCATTTGAACCGATTCCTGTCATCATAAAAAAAAGTTTGGCAGAACCGGGAATCGAATATGGAGCTCTGCGTGGCAGTCGGACACATAGATGGACCGGAAAGAGTAAGACATTTCTTACTAAAACAAGTTTTATTATTATGGACTTATTATTAAAATATTTAAGTTAACAATTCTAGGTATCGAAGTCATCCTAAATAGGATTGAGAGAGAGAGAGAGAGAGAGAGAGAGAGAGAGAGAGAGAGAGAGAGAGAGAGAGGTGGTGGTGGTGGTGGTGGTGGTGGTGGTGATGATGATTCAACGAAGGGCGGCCCGTTTCGCCGCGGAATCGTTCACTTGGCACCACAGCTCTCCGGAGGTGCTCAACAAACTCCACTGGCAGTCGCTGTAAGAGATACGGAGAGCAGCAATCTAAGTGTCTTTGCTTACAACGCTGTGGCTTCGGAACGTCCCCGGTGACATCTCTGGTAGTGGTCTCGAATCTGTAATCAATCCGCTTTTGCATAGTGCATAGATAAACGCCGTGAGAGTTGAATGTCTTGGCTATTTACACTTACTTACAGACGATTTAAACAGTGAAAAAAATGTGCAATTTTTATCAAAAATGCCTTCTGACGTCTGTTACGAAGCTATCTGGTTCGAACGAGGAAAACTTGGTGCTTATAGAGGATAATGATCCGAAACATCACTGCCGTCTCTGTACAGCGTGCAAACAAGACAGTGGGGTATCAACGATGGATTGGCCTGCAATGCCTCTGGATGCAAAACCGATCGAAAACGTTTGGTCGTATATTAAGATGAAGCTTAAAGGAACGCCAGTGTATACTTTGAAGGAGCTGTAACATAAAATCAGGACAATATGGAGAACGTTACCGAGAGAATACGCAGAAAATCTCGTGAAAAGCATGCCAAAGAGGTGACAAGCTATAATCGATAATGGCGGCGGTTGGATTAACTATGACGCAATTCAAAAAATGGCTCTGAGCTCTGAGGACATCACGCACATCCATGCCCGAGGCAGGATTCGAACCTGCGACCGTAGCGGTCGCGCGGTACTAGACCGTAGCGCCTAGAACCGCTCGGCCACCCAGGCCGGCATTGTGCAATTGTTCAATTAGTAATAACATCTCTTTTCATGTGAACATATATTTATGATGGTCTATAATTAAATGTTTCCCTGAGACATTAAAGTCTCTGTTTATTATGTACCATAATGATCGAAGCAGACGAAATGAATTAAAATTAGTTATAAGATCTATAAGATCACCAATATTACAAGGACGTCCCATTACGTCGAATTCTGGGGTGCTAGCCAATATCGGAGAGCCCTGGCAGTAGTGACAATATGTAAGGGAAAAATGAATACAAGTTTGTATTGGGGAGGGCACTCAGCTTAGGTAATTCGTGCAGCAATGTTGACCATTGTGCTGTGGTAGTGTAATGGTTAGCATTTCTGCCTCGCAAGGAAGAAGACCGTGGTTCGAATCCCAGTCGCAGCATAAATTTTAAGTCATTTCGTCTGCATCGATCGTTATCGTAGATAACAAAAAGAGACTTAAATGTCTCTGGGAAACATTTAATTATAAGATCAAACGGGAAAATTTGGGAAATTTGTGGTAAGGTTCTATGGGACCAAACCGGTGAGGCATCGGTCCCTAGGCTTACACACTGATTAATGTAACTTAAACTATCTTATGCTAAGGACAAGACACACACCCATGCCCGAGGAAAGACTCAAAACTTCCGACGGGGGCGGCCGCGCGAACCGTGACAAGGTGCCCGAGACCACGCGACTACCCTGCGCTGCTCAAATGCGAATTCCTAGATGCGAGAAGGCATTCTTTTCACGAAGCACTGTTGAGAAAATTTAGGCAACAAGTATTTGCGGATGACTGCACAACGATTCTGTTGCCGTCAACGTTCATTTCTCGCAAGAAACGTGAACCCAGGATAAGAGAAACTGACGCTCGTACGGAGGTTTACCGCTATAATTCTTCCCAGGAACCATTCGCGAACTGACAGGGCAAGAGGAGAAAATATATTGATACCAGAATTGCCCTCCGCCGCATAGCGAAAGGTGACTTGCGGGATACTGATGCAGAGTGATCACGAAAGTGCATTGGGAGCTGCTTTTACAACAGAGGAAGCACGTAGTCATCAGCTTGTAGGCCATGTGGAGCGAGCTGAAGTGTGACCGACGTGCTCCGCTTGCTTCGGCCATTTACTGATTGCTACCCGGTAACGCGCACGAACTTCGCCATGCCGTGCTGTGTGTTGTTTCGTTGGTCTCCAAGGTAAACACGCGCTTCCAATAAATAAATGATTGCTTACCAGGCCTTAAAACGTTTTTTCTCTGAACGATACTACTTTGCTCCAAGGCATTCACTTGTGACTTCACAATTAAGACAGCTTCTGCGTTTTCCTTCATTGTATGAATCCTGTTATCTGTTAATGATGTACCTCTTATGAGCAGTGAGTGGATACTCACTAACTTGTAACAGGAAAAGATACAGGACGAAAGTACATTTTGCGTTAATTTTTGATGTAGTAATATGCACAACTGACACTTGAATATCCTGCCAAACTATTATTTATTATAAATTATAGAGTGCAGCAATCAGTTGTCCTTTTTTTTAGATTTTATTACGCAAATCCAGATTTCGGCTTGTAGCTAGCCATTCTCAATGCACTATTTTCTGTTGTCAATGCATGTCAGTTCCCAGTTGTTCGGGCGTCAGTCACAGTTCTTTGAATATTCAAAGAACTGTTACTGACGCCCGAACAATAGGGACTTACATGCATTGACAATAGAAAATAGTGCATTCAGAAGGGCTAGCTATTAGCCGAAATCTGGATTTGGGTAATAAAATCTAAAAAAAGGACAACTGATTGCTGCGCCGGCCGGGGTGGCCGAGCGGTTCTAGGCGCTACAATCTGGAACCGCATGACCGCTACGGTCGCAGGTTCGAATCCTGCCTCGGGCATGGATGTGTGTGATGTCCTTACGTTAGTTAGGTTTAAGTAGTTCTAAGTTCTAGGGGACTGATGACTTCAGATGTTAAGTCCCATAGTGATCAGAGCCATTTGAACCATTTGTGTTCTGCTTCGTCGTAAGTCTTGCTTCCATTATCAATAGCAACGTCAGAATTGCCGCTCTGGTGGCTTTCACTTTCCTAAATACAAATTGATCGTCAGCTAAGAGAACCTCTATTTTCTTTTCCATTAATCTGTACATTATTTTTGTTAGTAACTTTGATGCATGTACTGAAGGGCTTCACAAAATACATGCTCGCGGAGCAAGCTGTGAGCAGCAATGCGCGAGCACGCTACCCCCACTACCGGACCAGAGCGGAGAGTGGGGAAAGTCACGTGGGGCACACAACAACTTCCGCCAGTCAATGTAAATCCGCGGCCACCTGCAGGGATATCACTCACGAATTATTACTGCGACAAATGAAACAAATAAAGGAGGATGTACACATGCCACATAATTTTATTAGCTTAGTGTATGCCTCTACATTCGCATTAATTTGTGAACTGTTACACAATAAAAGGTGTCACTGAAGTGTGGGATTCTCGGTTATCTTGTACTTTTTGCCCTTTACAATTGCGTCTATGTTCGGAGTAATTGTTCTTGTGCATTTTAGGCGCAGCGTGCAGTTTAAATTTCGATCAGACAATGCGTTTCTCAGGCGCGTCTTGTTACATTTCATTGCAGAGAACAGTTGTTCACAAACATACGTGGACCCGAACATTGATATTATTGTAGCCGCCAGTTTGTGCAAACGAGGAAATCTATCCTGAGGGAAGTGTCTGTAGAATTCCAAAATGTTTTTCTTGTTTTGAAATTTGTCTCTGTATTCTCTGTCACACTGCAGGTCAATACTTTCTTGCTGCAGCTCAGGACGAATCTCTTAAATATTCGCTGAATATGGAGAGAACAGATCAAAATCACTGTCTAGTGCTGTCAGATCTTGAAAGCGCTGATCAACTAAACTATGTGAATAACGTTCACAGTCTTTGTGAACATCTTGCATGGATGATAATTTAGGAAAATGAGCTAGGTTTCCTGTTTCCAGCTGACTCACCCAAAGTGTGAATTTCATTTTAAATGCTCGTATTCGATCTATGAAATGAGTAATTAGCAGATCTTTACCTTGTAGTGAAATGTTCAAAGCATTCAGATAGCTAGTTAAATCTGCTAAGAACGCGAGATCACATTCAAACGTGCGCGCGCATTCCCCCCCCCCCCCCTCCCTACTCCGCGACCTTGCACCTGCTCGCGAGCACGTGCCTGAGCAGACGCGAGTACTCGCGCTCAAAACCGGCCAGTTGTTAAGCCCTGATGTACTGTTTGTGCTGATTTGCAGTAGAGCTCGCACCTACCTGCCTTTGCTGTCTTCGGAATTACGTGGATGATATTTTTACGACTGACTGATAGCATGTCTCCAGTCTCATTGTGTTTAAGAACCCTGAACATTTTTTTCGGTGCCTGGTCTTTATTTAGGTCCAATGCCTGTTGTAACTGTGTGCCTACGCGCAGAGGACGGTACCGGTAAGTTCGGCGTTCTCGCGTGCGGAGCGACTTGTGCAGACTGCGCCAGACTGCCGACTCGTCCCGCGGCAAGTTGGGCTCGCTTGATAACTTATTGACGTGCGGGGAGTCCCCGCAGTTGGCGAACACTCGGCAGGCAGGCAGGCGACGCTCTGGCTCAGGAAATTAGCGGCTGAACGCACGGGGCTGCCTGGCTGGTCGGCTATTCCTGGCAACTCAGCGCCCAAGTTCTGAGAGCGAGCCCGCGTTGCCGCCAAGTTCGCTTTGACTGTCTGTGGGTGCCTGTGAACACGTGACGGACGACTTTTGCGGCGGCCGACTTCGTGCGTCAGGTCTTGCGTTTGAGGTGGGGTCGCACTGCGGCGGCGCACAGCAGCACTTTGGCCAGTGAGCATTCCGCGCCGATTCTGTACGTAACGCCGCGGATGCGCCCTTTGCTTTCGCTTAGTTCTTTTATTTGGAGTTAATGCATGTGAGCTACACCATAGTCGTCTGTAATTTAAGTCGAACCTGAATGATGAACAATCGAGACAAGAAAACAGTAGAAGATTCTGAAGAGAGGTCACAGTTCGTAGTAACTGACGGAAAGTCATAGCGTAAAAAAATGTGATCTCTGGCGTTCTCCATGATAGTCTTATAAGCCCTTTGCTGTTCCTTATCTACACTAGTGGCCATTAAAATTGCTACACTACGAAGATGACGTGCTACAGACGCGAATTTTAACCGACATGAAGAAGATGCTGTGATATGCAAATGATTAGCTTTTCAGAGCATTCACACAAGGTTGGCGCCGGTGGCGACAGCTACAACGTGCTGACACGAGGAAAGTTTCCAACCGATTTCTCATACACACAGCAGTTGACCGTCGTTGTCTGGTGAAACGTTGTTGTGATGCCTCGTTTCCGACTTTGATAAAGGTCGGATTGTAGCCTAACGCGACTGCGGTTTATCGTATGCCGACATTGCTGCTCGCGTTGGTCGAGTTCCAATGACTGTTACCAGAATATGGAATCGGTGGGTTCAGGAGGGTAATACGGAACGCCGTGCTGGATCCCAACGGACTCGTATTACTGGCAGTCGAGATGACACGCATCTTATCCGCATGAGGGATCGTGCAGCCACGTCTCGTTCCCTGAGTCAACAGATGGTGACGTTTGCAAGGCAACAACCATCGGCACGAACAGTTCGACGACGTCTGCAGGAGCATGGACTATCAGCTCGGAGACCATGGCTGTGGTTACCCTTGACGCTGCATCCCAGGCAGGAGCGCCTGCGATGGTGTACTCAACGACGAACCTGGGTGCACGAATGGCAAAACGCCATTTTACCGATGAATCCAGGTTCTGTTTACAGCATCATGATGGTCGCATCCGTGTTTGGCGACATCGCGGTGAACGCACATTGGAAGCGTGTATTCGTCATCGCCCAGTATGGTATGGGGTGCCATTGGTTACACGTCTCGGTCACCTCTTGTTCGCATTGACGGCACTTTGAACAGTGGACGTTACATTTCATGTGTGTTACGACCCAAGGCTCTACCCTTCATTCGATCCCTGCGAAACCCTACATTTCAGCAGGATAATGCACGACCGCATGTTGCAGGTCCTGTGCGGGCCTTTCTGGATACAGAAAATGTTCGATTGCTGCCCTGATCAGCACATTCTCCAGATCTCTCACCAATTGAAAACGTCTGGTCAATGGTGGCCGAGCAACTGGTTCGTCACAATACGCCAGTCACTACTGTTCACGAACTGTGGTATCGTGTTGAAGGTACCTGTACACGCCATCCAAGCTCTGTTTCTCTCAATGCCCAGGCGTATCAAGGCCGTTATTACGGCCAGAGGTGGTTGTTCTGGGTACTGATTTCTCAGGATCTATGCACCCAAATTGCGTGAAAATGTAATCACATGTCAGTTCTAGTATAATATATTTGTCCAATGAATACCCGTTAATCATGTGCATTTCTTCTTGGTGTAGCAATTTTAATGGCCAGTAGTGTATATAAACGATTTGGGAGACATTCTGAGCAGCCATCTTAGGTTGTTTGCAGATGACTCTGTCGTTTATCGTTTAGTAAAGTCATCAGAAGATCAAAACGAATTTAAAAACAATTTAGATATCTGTAAGATTAGAAAATTGGCAATTGACCCTAAATAACGAAAACTATGAGGTCATCCTCATGAGTGGTAAAAGGAATCTGTCAAACTTCGGTTATGCGATGTATTAGTCAATTCTAAAGGCTGTGAATTCAACTAAATACCTAGGAATTACAATTACGAACAACTTAAATTGGAAGGAGCACATATAAAGTGTTGTAGGGAATTCTAGCCAAAGACTGCGTTTTATCGGCAGGACAGAAAATGTAACAGATTTACTAAGGAGAGGGCCTGCACTACTCTTGTCCATCCTCTTTTAGAATACTGCTGCGCGGTGTGGGGTCCTTACCAGATAGGATTGACGGAGTAAATCGAAAAAGTTCAAAGAAGGGCAGCGCGTTTTGTATTATCGTCAAATAGGAGGGAGAGTGTCAGTGAAATAACACAGGCATTGGGATGAACATCATTAAAACAAAGCCGTTTTTCGTTGCGGAGGTATCTTCTCACGAAATACCCATCACCAACTTCCTCCTCGGAATGCGAAATTATTTTGTTGACACCAGCTTACATAGGGGGAAACGATCATCTTAATAAAATAAGGTAAATCAGAGCTCGCACGGAAAGAGATAAGTGTTCGTGTTTTCCGCTCGCTATACGACATTGGAATAATAGAGAATTGTGAAGGTGGTTGGATGAATCCCTCTGCCAGGGACTTAAATGTGATTTGCAGAGTATCCATGTAGATGTAGACGAAATGTATTAAGTCCGTTTGAACAGGTCTCGGAAGATCTAACGGCACCGACCAACAGCCATGTCACCCTCAGCTGGTAGGCGTCACTGGATGCAGAAATGGTCTGCGCACCGCTCTCCCGAACGTTGTCAGTTTTCGCGACCGGAATCTCTACTCTTTAATCAGGTAGCTCCTCAGTTGGTTGACGAGGGCTAAGTCTACTCCGCTTGCCAACAGCACTCGGCAGACGTGAATGATCACCCATCCAAGTGCTAGCCAAGCCCGAGGACGCTTAACTTCGCTGATCTGACGAGAACCGGTGTTACCACTACGGTCTAGGCCGTTGTCGTTTGTTAAATGTATTACTACTAAAGACTCCAGAAAATTAAATTGGTAGATAGCATAACTAATCAGAAACTTTCCAAACATACCTGAGGCAATGAATGGTCGAGAAGGAAAAATTCCAGGGGGCAGAAAAATAAACTTGACTGCCAAAGTTGTGACACAGATTAAATATGAATGGTATGCAGAAATTTTAAAACCTGTTACAACACACATCAGATGATGGCAGTAGGAAATGAATCATTCCGTCTCCGAAGAGCATTTAAACCAACGCAACTATGACTCAATCAAATAATCACAACAAAAGCGATATGCTAATGCAGTGAAACTACAACGTCCAGAAAGCTATCGCAGAGAACTAACAGGTAATAAACGGCCAGTCACAAATAAACACAAAGTCTCCACTAAATCAGATAAAAATAAGTGAAATAGTTAATAATAGCTGGCCGTGGTGACCTGCGGTTCTAGATGCTTCAGTTTGGAATCACTTGACTGCTCCGGTCGTAGGTTCGAATCCTGCCTCGGGCATGGATATGTGTGATGTCCTTAACTTAGTTAGGTTTAAGTAGTTCTAAGTTCTAGGGGACTGATGACCTCAGATGTTAAGTCCCATATAGTGCTCAGAGCCATTTGAACCAAGTTAATAATAATAATAATAATAATAATAATAATAAGGCCCGGGAAAAGAATAGGCCTCCGGTATGTTCTGCCAGTCGTAAAAGGCGACGAAAAGAACAAACCACTAATAGGGCTAACCCCCCTTTTTGTGTGATTAGTTGGTTCAGGACAGAACTAAAGAAGCCTCGGACAAGCGCCGTCATGGTCGGGGACGACGCTTGAACCCTATGCCCGCCCACAATGGTAACGACACTGCTAGCCAACTGGAAAAGGATTTAAATCCGAATAGAGGTGTTTTGCAGGATATGCTTCCTGCAACCACCCTAGAAGGAAAACAAAGACAGAGGATGAGATGGTCAGATGAAGTTAATCGACACCTCATGTTCTGTTATTACCAAGCAACAAACCTAGGAACCAACACAACTGGATACAGATCACAAGTATACACAACATTTATTACCAGATACCCGGAATTAAAATTTTTAACAGAACAACGACTAGCTGATCAGATCCGTGTAATAATCAAAAATAACAGGATACCCCAGTCAGAATTAGAAAACATCAAACAACAAGTACAACAAATACTGGAACAAAATAATGTGCAATCAGAAGAGGAAGAAAACACAGTAATGGACTCAAACATCCCAGAGCAAACAAACAAAGACCAACACGCATCAATTAAACAGTCAGAGGAAAACGAAATCTTAAGACAGCCACCAGAACAAGCACAAATAGAACACGAACAGAAACACGTGTTAGATATAGAAGAGAAATTTCAGCTGACATATATAGAATACAAAGACACAAATACAGACATTAGACCATTCTTGCATAGACCGCCAAATAACCCACAAGTCGAAACAACAATAAAAACTATCAACACAATCATACACAACAAAATAAATGAAAACACAACTATGGAAGAGTTACAACTACTGGTTTATATAGGAGCACTCACTACACTAAATATACACACTAGGCAGAGATCAGAACAAACCAACACACAGAAGAAATGCACAAAACCAGCATGGCAACACAGGTTACAGATCAGAATAGAAAAACTGAGAAAAGACGTCGGACAGCTAACACAATTTATAAGAAATGAAATATCAGACAAAAAACGAAAAAGGTTAGGTAAAATCTCGCAACAAGAAGCAATAGAGCAATTAGATGAAAAAAAGCAGAAATTGCAAGCATTGGCCAAACGACTTAGAAGATACAAAAAAAGTGAAAATAGAAGGAAACAAAACCAAACATTCAACACAAACCAAAAGAGATTTTACCAAACAATGGATAACACACACATTAAAATAGACAATCCACCAAACATAACAGACATGGAACACTTCTGGAGCAGCATATGGTCAAACCCGGTACAACATAACAGGCATGCACGGTGGATACAAGCAGAAACAGACACATACAAGATGATACCACAAATGCCTGAAGTGATAATTTTGCAACATGAAGTCACCCGAGCAATTAATTCTACACACAATTGGAAAGCCCCTGGAAATGATAAAATAGCAAATTACTGGCTAAAGAAGTTCACCTCAACACATTCACATCTAACTAAATTATTTAACAGTTACATTGCAGACCCATACACATTCCCTGATACACTTGCACATGGAATAACCTATCTGAAACCTAAAGATCAAGCAGACACAGCAAACCCAGCTAAATATCGCCCCATAACATGCCTACCAACAATATACAAAATATTAACTTCAGTCATCACACAGAAATTAATGACACATACAACACAGAACAAAATTATAAATGACGAACAAAAAGGCTGCTGCAAAGGAGCAGAGGATGTAAAGAGCAACTGATAATAGATACAGAGGTGACATATCAAGCTAAAACTAAACAAAGGTCCCTACACTACGCATACATTGATTACCAAAAAGCCTTTGATAGTGTACCCCACTCATGGTTACTACAGATTTTGGAAATATACAAAGTAGATCCTAAATTGATACAGTTTCTAAACACAGTAATGAAAAACTGGAAAACCACACTTAATATCCAAACAAATTCAGATAACATCACATCACAGCCAATACAGATTAAGCGTGGAATATACCAAGGAGACTCATTAAGTCCTTTCTGGTTCTGTCTTGCTCTGAACCCACTATCCAACATACTAAATAATACAAATTATGGATACAATATTACTGGAACATACCCACACAAAATCACACATTTGCTATACATGGATGATCTAAAACTACTGGCAGCAACAAATCAACAACTCAACCAATTACTAAAGATAACAGAAGTATTCAGCAATGATATAAATATGGTTTTTGGAACAGACAAATGTAAGAAAAATAGATAGTCAAGGGCAAACACACTAAACAAGAAGATTACATATTGGATAACCACAGCGACTGCATAGAAGCGATGGAAAAAACAGATGCCTATAAATACCTAGGATACAGACAAAAAATAGGAATAGGTCATACAAATATTAAAGAAGAACTAAAAGAAAAATATAGACAAAGACTAACAAAAATACTGAAAACAGAATTGACAGCAAGAAACAAGACAAAAGCTATAAATACTTATGCTATACCAGTATTGACCTACTCATTTGGAGTAGTGAAATGGAGTGACACAGACCTAGAAGCACTCAATACACTTACACGATCACAATGCCACAAATATAGAATACGTCACATACATTCAGCAACAGAAAGATTCACATTAAGCAGAAAGGAAGGTGGAAGGGGATTTATAGATATAAAAAACCTACATTATGGACAGGTAGACAATTTAAGAAAATTCTTTCTAGAACGAGCAGAAACTAGCAAAATACACAAAGCAATCACTCATATAAATACATCAGCTACACCATTGCAATTTCATAACCACTTCTACAACCCTTTAGATCACATAACATCAACAGATACAAAGAAAGTAAATTGGAAAAAGAAAACACTACACGGCAAGCACCAGTATCATCTAACACAGCCACACATAGATCAAGACGCATCCAACACATG